>NC_138198.1:40962517-41562517 GCF_964194105.1 Spermophilus citellus
CCAAATCAAACAGGTTCTTAACCCTAACCATACACTCTTCCCTCAATCTAACTTTACAGAAGAGCAGGGACAGAGTGGGTCTTACAATACAGGAATGTGGGGGATCTTCCACCTGCTGAGACCCTCAAAGGTCCATGCAGAAATGATACCTGGAGAAGACTTAGGCAGCTATGAAGGACCTGAGAGAGCAGAAGTCATCTTCCATGGCAAACAACCTGGTCAGGATGAAGGGATGTGTCTGAATGAGCCTCTCTCTTCTTCATGTAGACAAGATGGACCAAAGCAGGCCTGTGTGGAGAGCTGTTCCTTGGTGCCTGTGGTTGATATTCCATTCTAACTTGTGAAAGTGTCACAGGAAGGAGGGGCAGCCTCCATCTCATGGGAGCCTTGGAAGCAACTGTTAGGACACAGTGGTTGCCAAGGCAGTGACCTCATTCAGTTCCTGAAGGAAGTGACCTCACCTCACTTCCTTGGTGATGGAACTCTCTGAACTTGGGATCCAGGAAGCCAGGCACCCAGAGCCAGTCCCTGTCCCAGTCCCAGTGGGCTCACTTGTTTGGATTTACCAAGGACAGAGTCAGTCTTTCTTGGTACCCACTGATGTGAGGATGGCCAAATGCCAGGAAAGCTCTGCCGAGGGGCCTTTCCTAAGAAAGCAGGTAGTGGCTCACCGCTGGCTCCTGACAACTTCACAGAGTTGGCCAAGGAGGCCAGATGTGAGACAGGACAGGCCCTTTTGGGGGAACATAGTATGGCCCACCAGTCAGACGACACTCCGGGTAGTCACAGACCAACTTGGAAGGAGGTGCCTTTGTGGGTGTGGGTGTGAGTTTGTGGTTTGGTCTCATGTTCTGAGAATAGGTAGGAAAGGCGGTTTGTTTGGTTTGGAGTGGACTGTTTCTAGTAAGGCTTTTGACAAGGCGAGTGTTTCTATGTTTGTGTATCCCACTGTGTCCCTGGTTGTAGACATTAGAAAAGAGAATGCATCAATGGATGTGTCCTGTCTAGTAGAAAGCTTCCCAGCATTCATCCTGCCCAATTTATGAATGGACTGCGGCTTGCCTTATGGATGGGCAACACCTACTATCTTCCTAAGTTCCTGTTTTCTTCCTGAATTCTGGCCACTCTCCAGAATAGGCTCATGGTTTTGTGTCCAAGATATGTACCACATCCAAGCTCGGTGGCATGGCCATGTACTGGATAGTTGAAAGGAATGGTGAGCATCTCAGAAAACTCAGATATCAGTGTGACCAGTAAAGTCTCCCTGTAGAAAGCCTGCTTTGGGCCTTTGGCTTACCTATTGTTCTGTTGCCCTGAATGTCAGGAAGGCCTTTGCCTCAGGGCACCCCTTTGTGAAGCCTGAAGAAAACAGTTTTCAAATGGAAATGAATGGGCATCACCTGTGGCTCTTTGCTTAATTGCTTTGCAAAGGGATGTGTCTGAATCAGCCTCTTGGCCCTGTGTGAGGCTGTGGCTTAGATTGTCAGCCCCTGATGGATCCAAAGAAAGATCCCATGTGTGCATCCAAAGCCAAATTGGCACAAAAGCAGTCATCCTGGATGAGGTCTCTCGCCTTCCTCTGTAAGGTTCCTGACCTCCATCAAGTGAGAATAGGGATCCTTTGTGTCAAATGAGTCCTTCAAAGCCATGCAGAGGCTAGCCCATAGGTGCTTGGGTTTTCTCATGACTCCAGTTCACACAAAGAATCTATACCCGGCAGTCAGTAGGCCTCCAATTGGAGAAGTAGAGCAGTATTAAAGGCAGGCCTATTTGATCACTCCAGGTTCACAGGATGGGTGTCCAGTCCACCCTGACATTAGGCAAATGAGAGGCAAGGGAGCTTAATGTGGACACTGTCTTGAGCTGTGCCCCTCATGGAAACCTCCAGCTAGAGGTTATGATGAGTGTCTACATGGAAGAAGATGAGGGCCATGTGACAGTGTTTTGGTTTGAATTGTGGTGTGGCAGTGGGAAGAGATGACTGGGTCCACCTGGGCTTGAACTCTGGTGTGATTCCCCTTGGAGACTGAGTTCTGGAACTGACCTCAGAGAAGTATTGCCGTGAATTGTGTCGGGATGCTAGGAGGCCACGCATGAGAGTTGCCCTTGGAAACTGAGATCTAGGCCCAGGCTGGCTTTCCACAGAGCACTGGGAATCTCAGCCCGGATATCACATGATTTTATTCTTAAAGACCTGGCAGCCATCGTGGAGAGTCCAAACACACGTGGACCACACATTGTAGACCTCAATGGTCCTTGCTTCCTGTGACCTTTTGGCCACTCTTTGGGAAGCCTTGTTTGTGAGAGTTCTCCAGAGCATTCGTTGAAATGAGCTTCCTCACCATTTAATGGTTCCTGAAGGAATGGAAACCCACAGTGCCTCCAACTTCATCCTTTAAAAATGGCTAGCTATATAAATACCATGACATTTTTGAAATTCCCATGACCAGGTGGTACTGGAGAACCTTTGGATGTCCTGTTGCTGATCATGAGTGTACCAGACAGTGCCTTGATTGACTGGGTTTCATGAAAATGGTGTAAAACAGAGATGCCAGTAAGTTGGGGCCTGCTGAGTAGTGGGCCTAGAGCAGTGGTGTGCAGGTGTGTGATAAAACATCTGTGGTGGGGCCATGTGGATCTGCCATTGGCTTCCAAATGGCATGTGACTGACATGCTGCAGTGAGCAGACCCTTCTATGTAAAGGCATCTTGTGTTATGGAGAGGTTTCAGGGCAATGTTCAGAATCAGGTTGCTATGGTCAAGGGGGCAAGCTCTGTGGGATAGAAGCCTGGCTGGTGCATTCTCCTAGGACCTTGACCCACCACACGTGACAGAACTCCCTCCAGCACTGTGTCCCAGTTGAACTCCTTGTATTTCCTGAAGCAAATTCCAAACTCCCAGTGCAGCAGCAAGAAACACCACGAAAAGTGGAGGATGACCAAATGGCTTCACAGTCCACACAGGGAGACACTTAGACCCCAGTGGCCACAGTTTACCTGCAAAGAGAGAATTCAGCACTTCTGCCTCATGTTCATTGGAAAATCAGAAACCATGTCCTCCAGGTCACCTAGATGCAGACCAGGTTTGATGGTCTCACTACAAAGGAAGCTAAAGCTCCTGACAACAACATACATTTCAAGTGCCCAAACTCAGAGGCAGTTTCTCACGAAGTCTTTAGGCCAGCAGAGCTCCACGTTTGTGGAGTGTTTACCCTGTCCCTTACTCATGGAAACTAGTCTACCACCTCCAAGGTTGTGAACTCCTGAGCATTTTCCATTCCACATATGTATTCACAGCATTTCTAACTCTTCTCCTCAAATTGTGTCTTACTTATTGCGAAGGTAATGTCAATGCAATGTTCTGGATGAGATTGGGAAGATTTTTTTGTAGCACATATTGGCCTACACATTGGATTCATTTTCCTATTTTCCGTTCGAAATACTGAATCCCTGACACTAACCCATACCCTACTAGATTGTGACTACGAATACTAATATGATGGAGAAAAATAACTCAAACAGAATAGAAATACAGGCAGTTCAGAGGAGGCCTGGTGTATAGTTGTACTTGCCTTTTGCATTATAAAGGGTAGGTGTTATAAATCTAGTCCATTTTAATAGAAATAGTTCTCCATGTGTTTTGAAAGTTAACAAATATGTGAATTCCTGTCTCCCTTTCTCTGTAGCCTATTCAGCAACATGCATTTTTACATGCAAATATAGAATCTTATCTCCTATCCCACGTCCATTCTTGTGAGGTGGCTGACTTTGCAGATAAAAATTGTGAGAAGAGATCACTCCTCCTAAACTCTGTTGGAACTGAGAATTCAACCTCCAGGTGAGCTTCCCACTTGAACAACATGATACATAAATACATGTTCAGTAAAATAAATATTTTTGGATCTGTGGATGATAAATATTTCATGATGAATTTCGATTGGCATATATATTTCTACTCTTGAATGTCTGTGTTTGTGTGTGTGGTTTTTTTTGTGTGTATATATATATATATATATATATATATATACACACACATACACACACTCTCCAGATTTTTCAAAATATGAAATATATGTGTCATATTAAATACTCCCTAAATTCATTCATGTTCATATATGTGGATTTATAATCAACTTTTCACAAGATTATTCTCAGAAATAGTCATCCACCTGAAATACATATTTGTTTCCTAGTGCTGAAATCCTAATAATTCTACAGTAACTGACCCAGTTTAACATGAATGCAAGTAGATTCCTATGGGACATGATGTGTGTTTTGACGTTCATTTTTATTCAACACTGGTACATTACTATTTCTTCAGTTGATGCACATCATAGGATATGTATTTCATCCTCAAGTTCACAAATTTCTAGGCATTTATTTCCCTTTCAATCACTTCCTGCTTCAGAACACATGTATTCCTCCACGTTTCTTGACTGGTCTTTTCATGAGACTTCTTTCCAAACACATTCTTTTCCATTTCCATAATCCCTTGTGAAGCAAAACTCACACCCCCTTCATGGTAAACCATAACCCCAATATCACCATTAGATGTATAACTGGTTAGAATGAATGGTTGTGTATCAATATTAGATTTCCTATATATTTTCAGATATCAATGCAATCCATTATTTAAATTGGAACCTGTTATACTATTTATTCACAGTATGGTCTATTCATGCATTATCTCTATATTCATAGACCCAGGGTACACCTATTTGTACCCCCAAAGGCTAATTTATATGTCTTCAACATATTACTCCCAGAAATGGTGGAAGAAACACTCATGTCACCTGATCTACATATACATTTTATCACAGTGATATTCTGGACACAAAATGCAAAGGTCACACTTATGATTGCACCAAAGCCTCATTGGAAAGTGAGCATGGATTACTAAAAACATCCTTGTCCAGGTTGCCTAATGCTCTCAAATGTCAATGCTATTGGTGACTACACATTTGTTTCTTCCTAAGATGATATATTCAACCTCAACCCTGTTGAAAATGTCTAATCCACTCACTCACTTTATACTTTGCCTGATTTCCTAATGTCTCTATTGATATCTGCTTTCCTACATATGTTCCCCAGTTCATCATTGTGACTGACTCTTCACATGTGCTGACGTTTACATTCACTCTCTAACCGACACCCTATTGCTAAAGAACTTTTGGTCCAAATTGTATACTCACTCTTCTTCCAAAACATACCAACTATCTTCCTAATCCTACCTACTATCCCTTTTTGACTGGATGTTCTCTTCTACATTCAATCATCCAAGGTACAAGGTCCTATGCCATTGTATATCGATTTATCTGAGACATCTGTGCAGAAAGTCATTCAAAGCTAAGTATCCCAATCAAGGGCCCAATGCCCTTCTGGCCTTCAAATCTTACTTGGATTTCTGTTTTCATACATATATTTCACCTATATATTATTATAAATATCCCAGGTTCCCAATACCATTCTTCATCCAGCAGAGTGATTCCTCACCCAAATCTAACAGGTTCTTAACCCTAACCATACACTCTTCCCTCAATCTAACTTTACAGAAGAGCAGGGACAGTGGGTCTTACAATACAGGAATGTGAGGGAACTTCCACCTGCTGAGAACCTCAAAGGTCCATGCAGAAATGATACCTGGAGAAGATGTAGGCAGCTATGAAGGACCTGAGAGAGCAGAAGTCATCTTCCATGGCAAACAACCTGGTCAGGATGAAGGGATGTGTCTGAATGAGCCTCTCTCTTCTTAATGTAGACAAGATGGACCAAAGCAGGCCTGTGTGGAGAGCTGTTCCTTGGTGCCTGTGGTTGATATTCCATTCTAACTTGTGAAAGTGTCACAGGAAGGAGGGGCAGCCTCCATCTCATGGGAGCCTTGGAAGCAACTGTTAGGACACAGTGGTTGCCAAGGCAGTGACCTCATTCAGTTCCTGAAGGAAGTGACCTCACCTCACTTCCTTGGTGATGGAACTCTCTGAACTTGGGATCCAGGAAGCCAGGCACCCAGAGCCAGTCCCTGTCCCAGTCCCAGTGGGCTCACTTGTTTGGATTTACCAAGGACAGAGTCAGTCTTTCTTGGTACCCACTGATGTGAGGATGGCCAAATGCCAGGAAAGCTCTGCCGAGGGGCCTTTCCTAAGAAAGCAGGTAGTGGCTCACCGCTGGCTCCTGACAACTTCACAGAGTTGGCCAAGGAGGCCAGATGTGAGACAGGACAGGCCCTTTTGGGGAAACATAGTATGGCCCACCAGTCAGACGACACTCCGGGTAGTCACAGACCAACTTGGAAGGAGGTGCCTTTGTGGGTGTGGGTGTGAGTTTGTGGTTTGGTCTCATGTTCTGAGAATAGGTAGGAAAGGCGGTTTGTTTGGTTTGGAGTGGACTGTTTCTAGTAAGGCTTTTGACAAGGCGAGTGTTTCTATGTTTGTGTATCCCACTGTGTCCCTGGTTGTAGACATTAGAAAAGAGAATGCATCAATGGATGTGTCCTGTCTAGTAGAAAGCTTCCCAGCATTCATCCTGCCCAATTTATGAATGGACTGCGGCTTGCCTTATGGATGGGCAACACCTACTATCTTCCTAAGTTCCTGTTTTCTTCCTGAATTCTGGCCACTCTCCAGAATAGGCTCATGGTTTTGTGTCCAAGATATGTACCACATCCAAGCTCGGTGGCATGGCCATGTACTGGATAGTTGAAAGGAATGGTGAGCATCTCAGAAAACTCAGATATCAGTGTGACCAGTAAAGTCTCCCTGGAGAAAGCCTGCTTTGGGCCTTTGGCTTACCTATTGTTCTGTTGCCCTGAATGTCAGGAAGGCCTTTGCCTCAGGGCACCCCATTGTGAAGCCTGAAGAAAACAGTTTTCAAATGGAAATGAATGGGCATCACCTGTGGCTCTTTGCTTAATTGCTTTGCAAAGGGACGTGTCTGAATCAGCCTCTTGGCCCTGTGTGAGGCTGTGGCTTAGATTGTCAGCCCCTGATGGATCCAAAGAAAGATCCCATGTGTGCATCCAAAGCCAAATTGGCACAAAAGCAGTCATCCTGGATGAGGTCTCTCGCCTTCCTCTGTAAGGTTCCTGACCTCCATCAAGTGAGAATAGGGATCCTTTGTGTCAAATGAGTCCTTCAAAGCCATGCAGAGGCTAGCCCATAGGTGCTTGGGTTTTCTCATGACTCCAGTTCACACAAACAATCTATACCCGGCAGTCAGTAGGCCTCCAATTGGAGAAGTAGAGCAGTATTAAAGGCAGGCCTATTTGATCACTCCAGGTTCACAGGATGGGTGTCCAGTCCACCCTGACATTAGGCAAATGAGAGGCAAGGGAGCTTATTGTGGACACTGTCTTGGGCTGTGCCCCTCATGGAAACCTCCAGCCAGAGGTTATGATGAGTGTCTATATGGAAGAAGATGAGGGCCATGTGGCAGTGTTTTGGTTTGAATTGTGGTGTGGCAGTGGGCAGAGATGACTGGGTCCACCTGGGCTTGAACTCTGGTGTGATTCCCCTTGGAGACTGAGTTCTGGAACTGACCTCAGAGAAGTATTGCCGTGAATTGTGTGGGGATGTTAGGAGGCCACGCATGAGAGTCGCCCTTGGAAACTGAGATCTAGGCCCAGGCTGGCTTTCCACAGAGCACTGGGAATCTCAGCCCGGATATCACATGATTTTATTCTTAAAGACCTGGCAGCCATCGAGGAGAGTCCAAACACACGTGGACCTCACATTGTAGACCTCAATGGGCCTGGCTTCCTGTGACCTTTGGCCACTCTTTGGGAAGCCTTGTTTGTGAGAGTTCTCCAGAGCTTTCGTTGAAATGAGCTTCCTCACCATTTAATGGTTCCTGAAGGAATGGAAACCCACAGTGCCTCCAACTTCATCCTTTAAAAATGGCTAGCTAGATAAATACCATGACATTTTTGAAATTCCCATGACCAGGTGGCACTGGAGAACCTCTGGATGTCCTGTTGCTGATCATGAGTGTAACAGACAGTGCCTTGATTGACTGGGTTTCATGAAAATGGTGTAAAACAGAGATGCCAGTAACTTCGGGCCTGCTGAGTAGTGGGCCTAGAGCAGTGGTGTGCAGGTGTGTGATAAAACATCTGTGGTGGGGCCATGTGGATCTGCCATTGGCTTCCAAATGGCTTGTGACTGACATGGTGCAGTGAGCAGACCCTTCTATGTTAAGGCATCTTGTTATATGGAGAGGTTTCAGGGCAATGTTCAGAATCAGGTTGCTATGGTCAAGGGGGCAAGCTCTGTGGGATAGAAGCCTGGCTGGTGCATTCTCCTAGGACCTTGACCCACCACACGTGACAGAACTCCCTCCAGCACTGTGTCCCAGTTGAACTCCTTGTATTTCCTGAAGCAAATTCCAAACTCCCAGTGCAGCAGCAAGAAACACCACGAAAAGTGGAGGATGACCAAATGGCATCACAGTCCACACAGGGAGACACTTAGACCCCAGTGGCCACAGTTTACCTGCAAAGAGAGAATTCAGCACTTCTGCCTCATGTTCATTGGAAAATCAGAAACCATGTCCTCCAGGTCACCTAGATGCAGACCAGGTTTGATGGTCTCACTACAAAGGAAACTAAAGCTCCTGACAACAACATACATTTCAAGTGCCCAAACTCAGAGGCAGTTTCTCACGAAGTCTTTAGGCCAGCAGAGCTCCACGTTTGTGGAGTGTTTACCCTGTCGCTTACTCATGGAAAGTAGTCTACCACCTCCAAGGTTGTAAACTCCTGAGCATTTTCCATTCCACATATGTATTCATAGCATTTCTAACTCTTCTCCTCAAATTGTGTCTTACTTATTGCGAAGGTAATGTCAAGGCAATGTTCTGGATGAGAGTGGGAAGATATTTTTGTAGCACATATTGGCCTACACATTGGATTCATTTTCCTATTTTCCGTTCGAAATACTGAATCCCTGACACTAACCCATACCCTACTAGATTGTGACTACGAATACTAATATGATGGAGAAAAATAACTCAAACAGAATAGAAATACAGGCAGTTCAGAGGAGGCCTGGTGTATAGTTGGACTGGCCTTTGGCATTATAAAGGGTAGGTGTTATAAATCTAGTCCATTTTAATAGAAATAGTTCTCCATGTGTTTTGAAAGTTAACAAATATGTGAATTCCTGTCTCCCTTTCTCTGTAGCCTGTTCAGCAACATGCATTTTTACATGCACATATAGAATCTTACCTCCTATCCCACGTCCATTCTTGTGAGGTTGCTGACTTGGCAGATACAAATTGTGAGAAGAGATCACTCCTCCTAAACGCTGTTGGAACTGAAAATTCAACTTCCAGGTGAGCTTCCCACTTGAACAACATGATACATAAATACATGTTCAGTAAAATAAATATTTTTGGATCTGTGGATGATAAATATTTCATGATCAATTTCGATTGGCATATATTTCTACTATTTAATGTCTGTGTGTGTGTGTTTTTTTTGTGTATATATATATACACACACATACACACACTCTCCAGATTTTTCAAAATATGAAATGTATGTGTCATATTATATACTCCCTAAATTCATTCATGTTCATATATGCGGATTTATAATCAACTTTTCACAAGATTATTCTCAGAAATAGTCATCCACCTGAAATACATATTTGTTTCCTAGTGCTGAAATCCTAATATTTCTACAGTAACTGACCCAGTTTAACATGAATGCAAGTAGATTCCTATGGGACATGATGTGTGTTTTGACGTTCATTTTTATTCAACACTGGTACATTACTATTTCTTCAGTTGATGCACATCATAGGATATGTATTTCATCCTCAAGTTCACAAATTTCTAGGCATTTATTTCCCTTTCAATCACTTCCTGCTTCAGAACACATGTATTCCTCCACGTTTCTTGACTGGTCTTTTCATGAGACTTCTTTCCAAACACATTCTTTTCCATTTCCATAATCCCTTGTGAAGCAAAACTCACACCCCCTTCATGGTAAACCATAACCCCAATATCACCATTAGATGTATAACTGGTTAGAATGAATGGTTGTGTATCAATATTAGATTTCCTATATATTTTCAGATATCAATGCAATCCATTATTTAAATTGGAACCTGTTATACTATTTATTCACAGTATGGTCTATTCATGCATTATCTCTATATTCATAGACCCAGGGTACACCTATTTGTACCCCCAAAGGCTAATTTATATGTCTTCAACATATTACTCCCAGAAATGGTGGAAGAAACACTCATGTCACCTGATCTACATATACATTTTATCACAGTGATATTCTGGACACAAAATGCAAAGGTCACACTTATGATTGCACCAAAGCCTCATTGGAAAGTGAGCATGGATTACTAAAAACATCCTTGTCCAGGTTGCCTAATGCTCTCAAATGTCAATGCTATTGGTGACTACACATTTGTTTCTTCCTAAGATGATATATTCAACCTCAACCCTGTTGAAAATGTCTAATCCACTCACTCACTTTATACTTTGCCTGATTTCCTAATGTCTCTATTGATATCTGCTTTCCTACATATGTTCCCCAGTTCATCATTGTGACTGACTCTTCACATGTGCTGACGTTTACATTCACTCTCTAACCGACACCCTATTGCTAAAGAACTTTTGGTCCAAATTGTATACTCACTCTTCTTCCAAAACTTACCAACTATCTTCCTAATCCTACCTACTATCCCTTTTTGACTGGATGTTCTCTTCTACATTCAATCATCCAAGGTACAAGGTCCTATGCCATTGTATATCGATTTATCTGAGACATCTGTGCAGAAAGTCATTCAAAGCTAAGTATCCCCATCAAGGGCCCAATGCCCTTCTGGCCTTCAAATCTTACTTGGATTTCTGTTTTCATACATATATTTCACCTATATATTATTATAAATATCGCAGGTTCCCAATACCATTCTTCATCCAGCAGAGTGATTCCTCACCCAAATCTAACAGGTTCTTAACCCTAACCATACACTCTTCCCTCAGTCTAACTTTACAGAAGAGCAGGGACAGTGGGTCTTACAATACAGGAATGTGAGTGAACTTCCACCTGCTGAGAACCTCAAAGGTCCATGCAGAAATGATCCCTGGAGAAGATGTAGGCAGCTTTGAAGGACCTGAGAGAGCAGAAGTCATCTTCCATGGCAAACAACCTGGTCAGGATGAAGGGATGTGTCTGAATGAGCCTCTCTCTTCTTAATGTAGACAGGATGGACCAAAGCAGGCCTGTGTTTAGAGCTGTTCCTTGGTGCCTGTGGTTGATATTCCATTCTAACTTGTGAAAGTGTCACAGGAAGGAGGGGCAGCCTCCATCTCATGGGAGCCTTGGATGCAACTGTTAGGACACAGTGGTTGCCAAGGCAGTGACCTCATTCAGTTCCTGAAGGAAGTGACCTCACCTCACTTCCTTGGTGATGGAACTCTCTGAACTTGGGATCCAGGAAGCCAGGCACCCAGAGCCAGTCCCTGTCCCAGTCCCAGTGGGCTCACTTGTTTGGATTTACCAAGGACAGAGTCAGTCTTTCTTGGTACCCACTGATGTGAGGATGGCCAAATGCCAGGAAAGCTCTGCCGAGGGGCCTTTCCTAAGAAAGCAGGTAGTGGCTCACCGCTGGCTCCTGACAACTTCACAGAGTTGGCCAAGGAGGCCAGATGTGAGACAGGACAGGCCCTTTTGGGGGAACATAGTATGGTCCACCAGTCAGACGACACTCCGGGTAGTCACAGACCAACTTGGAAGGAGGTGCCTTTGTGGGTGTGGGAGTGAGTTTGTGGTTTGGTCTCATGTTCTGAGAATAGGTAGGAAAGGCGGTTTGTTTGGTTTGGAGTGGACTGTTTCTAGTAAGGCTTTTGACAAGGCGAGTGTTTCTATGTTTGTGTATCCCACTGTGTCCCTGGTTGTAGACATTAGAAAAGAGAATGCATCAATGGATGTGTCCTGTCTAGTAGAAAGCTTCCCAGCATTCATCCTGCCCAATTTATGAATGGACTGCGGCTTGCCTTATGGATGGGCAACACCTACTATCTTCCTAAGTTCCTGTTTTCTTCCTGAATTCTGGCCACTCTCCAGAATAGGCTCATGGTTTTGTGTCCAAGATATGTACCACCTCCAAGCTCGGTGGCATGGCCATGTACTGGATAGTTGAAAGGAATGGTGAGCATCTCAGAAAACTCAGATATCAGTGTGACCAGTAAAGTCTCCCTGGAGAAAGCCTGCTTTGGGCCTTTGGCTTACCTATTGTTCTGTTGCCCTGAATGTCAGGAAGGCCTTTGCCTCAGGGCACCCCATTGTGAAGCCTGAAGAAAACAGTTTTCAAATGGAAATGAATGGGCATCACCTGTGGCTCTTTGCTTAATTGCTTTGCAAAGGGATGTGTCTGAATCAGCCTCTTGGCCCTGTGTGAGGCTGTGGCTTAGATTGTCAGCCCCTGATGGATCCAAAGAAAGATCCCATGTGTGCATCCAAAGCCAAATTGGCACAAAAGCAGTCATCCTGGATGAGGTCTCTCGCCTTCCTCTGTAAGGTTCCTGACCTCCATCAAGTGAGAATAGGGATCCTTTGTGTCAAATGAGTCCTTCAAAGCCATGCAGAGGCTAGCCCATAGGTGCTTGGGTTTTCTCATGACTCCAGTTCACACAAAGAATCTATACCCGGCAGTCAGTAGGCCTCCAATTGGAGAAGTAGAGCAGTATTAAAGGCAGGCCTATTTGATCACTCCAGGTTCACAGGATGGGTGTCCAGTCCACCCTGACATTAGGCAAATGAGAGGCAAGGGAGCTTATTGTGGACACTGTCTTGGGCTGTGCCCCTCATGGAAACCTCCAGCCAGAGGTTATGATGAGTGTCTATATGGAAGAAGATGAGGGCCATGTGGCAGTGTTTTGGTTTGAATTGTGGTGTGGCAGTGGGCAGAGATGACTGGGTCCACCTGGGCTTGAACTCTGGTGTGATTCCCCTTGGAGACTGAGTTCTGGAACTGACCTCAGAGAAGTATTGCCGTGAATTGTGTGGGGATGTTAGGAGGCCACGCATGAGAGTCGCCCTTGGAAACTGAGATCTAGGCCCAGGCTGGCTTTCCACAGAGCACTGGGAATCTCAGCCCGGATATCACATGATTTTATTCTTAAAGACCTGGCAGCCATCGTGGAGAGTCCAAACACACGTGGACCACACATTGTAGACCTCAATGGGCCTGGCTTTGCGACCTTTTAGCCACTCTTTGGGAAGCCTTGTTTGTGAGAGTTCTCCAGAGCTTTCGTTGAAATGAGCTTTCTCACCATTTAATGGTTCCTGAAGGAATGGAAACCCACAGTGCCTCCAACTTCATCCTTTACAAATGGCTAGCTAGATAAATACCATGACATTTTTGAAATTCCCATGACCAGGTGGCACTGGAGAACCTTTGGATGTCCTGTTGCTGATCATGAGTGTACCAGACAGTGCCTTGATTGACTGGGTTTCATGAAAATGGTGTAAAACAGAGATGCCAGGAAGTTGGGGCCTGCTGAGTAGTGGGCCTAGAGCAGTGGTGTGCAGGTGTGTGATAAAACATCTGTGGTGGGGCCATGTGGATCTGCCATTGGCTTCCAAATGGCTTGTGACTGACATGGTGCAGTGAGCAGACCCTTCTATGTAAAGGCATCTTGTTATATGGAGAGGTTTCAGGGCAATGTTCAGAATCAGGTTGCTATGGTCAAGGGGGCAAGCTCTGTGGGATAGAAGCCTGGCTGGTGCATTCTCCTAGGACCTTGACCCACCACACGTGACAGAACTCCCTCCAGCACTGTGTCCCAGTTGAACTCCTTGTATTTCCTGAAGCAAATTCCAAACTCCCAGTGCAGCAGCAAGAAACACCACGAAAAGTGGAGGATGACCAAATGGCTTCACAGTCCACACAGGGAGACACTTAGACCCCAGTGGCCACAGTTTACCTGCAAAGAGAGAATTCAGCACTTCTGCCTCATGTTCATTGGAAAATCAGAAACCATGTCCTCCAGGTCACCTAGATGCAGACCAGGTTTGATGGTCTCACTACAAAGGAAGCTAAAGCTCCTGACAACAACAAACATTTCAAGTGCCCAAACTCAGAGGCAGTTTCTCACGAAGTCTTTAGGCCAGCAGAGCTCCACGTTTGTGGAGTGTTTACCCTGTCCCTTACTCATGGAAACTAGTCTACCACCTCCAAGGTTGTGAACTCCTGAGCATTTTCCATTCCACATATGTATTCATAGCATTTCTAACTCTTCTCCTCAAATTGTGTCTTACTTATTGCGAAGGTAATGTCAAGGCAATGTTCTGGATGAGAGTGGGAAGATTTTTTTGTAGCACATATTGGCCTACACATTGGATTCATTTTCCTATTTTCCGTTCGAAATACTGAATCCCTGACACTAACCCATACCCTACTAGATTGTGACTACGAATACTAATATGATGGAGAAAAATAACTCAAACAGAATAGAAATACAGGCAGTTCAGAGGAGGCCTGGTGTATAGTTGGACTTGCCTTTTGCATTATAAAGGGTAGGTGTTATAAATCTAGTCCAATTTAATAGAAATAGTTCTCCATGTGCTTTGAAAGTTAACAAATATGTGAATTCCTGTCTCCCTTTCTCTGTAGCCTATTCAGCAACATGCATTTTTACATGCACATATAGAATCCTACCTCCTATCCCACGTCCATTCTTGTGAGGTGGCTGACTTGGCAGATACAAATTGTGAGAAGAGATCACTCCTCCTAAACGCAGTTGGAACTGAGAATTCAACCTCCAGGTGAGCTTCCCACTTGAACAACATGATACATAAATACATGTTCAGTAAAATAAATATTTTTGGATCTGTGGATGATAAATATTTCATGATGAATTTCGATTGGCATATATATTTCTACTCTTTAATGTCTGTGTTTGTGTGTGTGTTTTTTTGTGTGTATATATATATATATATGTATATATAAACACACATACACACACTCTCCAGATTTTTCAAAATATGAAATGTATGTGTCATATTATATACTCCCTAAATCATTCATGTTCATATATGTGGATTTATAATCAACTTTTCACAAGATTATTCTCAGAAATAGTCATCCACCTGAAATACATATTTGTTTCCTAGTGCTGAAATCCTAATATTTCTACAGTAACTGACCCAGTTTAACATGAATGCAAGTAGATTCCTATGGGACATGATGTGTGTTTTGACGTTCATTTTTATTCAACACTGGTACATTACTATTTCTTCAGTTGATGCACATCATAGGATATGTATTTCATCCTCAAGTTCACAAATTTCTAGGCATTTATTTCCCTTTCAATCACTTCCTGCTTCAGAACACATGTATTCCTCCACGTTTCTTGACTGGTCTTTTCATGAGACTTCTTTCCAAACACATTCTTTTCCATTTCCATAATCCCTTGTGAAGCAAAACTCACACCCCCTTCATGGTAAACCATAACCCCAATATCACCATTAGATGTATAACTGGTTAGAATGAATGGTTGTGTATCAATATTAGATTTCCTATATATATTCAGATATCAATGCAATCCATTATTTAAATTGGAACCTGTTATACTATTTATTCACAGTATGGTCTATTCATGCATTATCTCTATATTCATAGACCCAGGGTACACCTATTTGTACCCCCAAAGGCTAATTTATATGTCTTCAACATATTACTCCCAGAAATGGTGGAAGAAACACTCATGTCACCTGATCTACATATACATTTTATCACAGTGATATTCTGGACACAAAATGCAAAGGTCACACTTATGATTGCACCAAAGCCTCATTGGAAAGTGAGCATGGATTACTAAAAACATCCTTGTCCAGGTTGCCTAATGCTGTCAAATGTCAATGCTATTGGTGACTACACATTTGTTTCTTCCTAAGATGATATATTCAACCTCAACCCTGTTGAAAATGTCTAATCCACTCACTCACTTTATACTTTGCCTGATTTCCTAATGTCTCTATTGATATCTGCTTTCCTACATATGTTCCCCAGTTCATCATTGTGACTGACTCTTCACATGTGCTGACGTTTACATTCACTCTCTAACCGACACCCTATTGCTAAAGAACTTTTGGTCCAAATTGTATACTCACTCTTCTTCCAAAACATACCAACTATCTTCCTAATCCTACCTACTATCCCTTTTTGACTGGATGTTCTCTTCTACATTCAATCATCCAAGGTACAAGGTCCTACGCCATTGTATATCGATTTATCTGAGACATCTGTGCAGAAAGTCATTCAAAGATAACTATCCCCATCAAGGGCCCCATGCCCTTCTGGCCTTCAAATCTTACTTGGATTTCTGTTTTCATACATATATTTCACCTATATATTATTATAAATATCGCAGGTTCCCAATACCATTCTTCATCCAGCAGAGTGATTCCTAAGCCACATCAAACAGGTTCTTAACCCTAACCATACACTCTTCCCTCAATCTAACTTTACAGAAGAGCAGGGACAGAGTGGGTCTTACAATACAGGAATGTGGGGGATCTTCCACCTGCTAAGACCCTCAAAGGTCCATGTAGAAATGATACCTGGAGAAGATGTAGGCAGCTATGAAGGACCTGAGAGAGCAGAAGTCATCTTCCATGGCAAACAACCTGGTCAGGACGAAGGGATGTGTCTGAATGAGCCTCTCTCTTCTTAATGTAGACAAGATGGACCAAAGCAAGTCTGTGTGGAGAGCTGTTCCTTGGTGCCTGTGGTTGATATTCCATTCTAACTTGTGAAAGTGTCACAGGAAGGAGGGGCAGCCTCCATCTCATGGGAGCCTTGGAAGCAACTGTTAGGACACAGTGGTTGCCAAGGCAGTGACCTCATTCAGTTCCTGAAGGAAGTGACCTCACCTCACTTCCTTGGTGATGGAACTCTCTGAACTTGGGATCCAGGAAGCCAGGCACCCAGAGCCAGTCCCAGTCCCAGTCCCAGTGGGCTCACTTGTTTGGATTTCCCAAGGACAGAGTCAGTCTTTCTTGGTACCCACTGATGTGAGGATGGCCAAATGCCAGGAAAGCTCTGCCGAGGGGCCTTTCCTGAGAAAGCAGGTAGTGGCTCACCGCTGGCTCCTGACAACTTCACAGAGTTGGCCAAGGAGGCCAGATGTGAGACAGGACAGGCCCTTTTGGGGGAACATAGTATGGCCCACCAGTCAGACGACACTCCGGGTAGTCACAGACCAACTTGGAAGGAGGTGCCTTTGTGGGTGTGGGTGTGAGTTTGTGGTTTTGTCTCATGTTCTGAGAATAGGTAGGAAAGGCGGTTTGTTTGGTTTGGAGTGGACTGTTTCTAGTAAGGCTTTTGACAAGGCGAGTGTTTCTATGTTTGTGTATCCCACTGTGTCCCTGGTTGTAGACATTAGAAAAGAGAATGCATCAATGGATGTGTCCTGTCTAGTAGAAAGCTTCCCAGCATTCATCCTGCCCAATTTATGAATGGACTGCGGCTTGCCTTATGGATGGGCCACACCTACTATCTTCCTAAGTTCCTGTTTTCTTCCTGAATTCTGGCCACTCTCCAGAATAGGCTCATGGTTTTGTGTCCAAGATATGTACCACCTCCAAGCTCGCTGGCATGGCCATGTACTGGATAGTTGAAAGGAATGGTGAGCATCTCAGAAAACTCAGATATCAGTGTGACCAGTAAAGTCTCCCTGGAGAAAGCCTGCTTTGGGCCTTTGGCTTACCTATTGTTCTGTTGCCCTGAATGTCAGGAAGGCCTTTGCCTCAGGGCACCCCATTGTGAAGCCTGAAGAAAACAGTTTTCAAATGGAAATGAATGGGCATCACCTGTGGCTCTTTGCTTAATTGCTTTGCAAAGGGATGTGTCTGAATCAGCCTCTTGGCCCTGTGTGAGGCTGTGGCTTAGATTGTCAGCCCCTGATGGATCCAAAGAAAAATCCCATGTGTGCATCCAAAGCCAAATTGGCACAAAAGCAGTCATCCTGGATGAGGTCTCTCGCCTTCCTCTGTAAGGTTCCTGACCTCCATCAAGTGAGAATAGGGATCCTTTGTGTCAAATGAGTCCTTCAAAGCCATGCAGAGGCTAGCCCATAGGTGCTTGGGTTTTCTCATGACTCCAGTTCACACAAACAATCTATACCCTGCAGTCAGTAGGCCTCCAATTTGAGAAGTAGAGCAGTATTAAAGGCAGGCCTATTTGATCACTCCAGGTTCACAGGATGGGTGTCCAGTCCACCCTGACATTAGGCAAATGAGAGGCAAGGGAGCTTATTGTGGACACTGTCTTGGGCTGTGCCCCTCATGGAAACCTCCAGCCAGAGGTTATGATGAGTGTCTATATGGAAGAAGATGAGGGCCATGTGGCAGTGTTTTGGTTTGAATTGTGGTGTGGCAGTGGGAAGAGATGACTGGGTCCACCTGGGCTTGAACTCTGGTGTGATTCCCCTTGGAGACTGAGTTCTGGAACTGACCTCAGAGAAGTATTGCCGTGAATTGTGTCGGGATGCTAGGAGGCCACGCATGAGAGTCGCCCTTGGAAACTGAGATCTAGGCCCAGGCTGGCGTTCAACAGAGCACTGGGAATCTCAGCCCGGATATCACATGATTTTATTCTTAAAGACCTGGCAGCCATCGTGGAGAGTCCAAACACACGTGGACCACACATTGTAGACCTCAATGGTCCTGGATTCCTGCGACCTTTTAGCCACTCTTTGGGAAGCCTTGTTTGTGAGAGTTCTCCAGAGCTTTCGTTGAAATGAGCTTCCTCACCATTTAATGGTTCCTGAAGGAATGGAAACCCACAGTGCCTCCAACTTCATCCTTTAGAAATGGCTAGCTAGATAAATACCATGACATTTTTTAAATTCCCATGACCAGGTGGGACTGGAGAACCTTTGGATGTCCTGTTGCTGATCATGAGTGTACCAGACAGTGCCTTGATTGACTGGGTTTCATGAAAATGGTGTAAAACAGAGATGCCAGTAAGTTGGGGCCTGCTGAGTAGTGGGCCTAGAGCAGTGGTGTGCAGGTGTGTGATAAAACATCTGTTGTGGGGCCATGTGGATCTGCCATTGGCTTCCAAATGGCTTGTGACTGACATGGTGCAGTGAGCAGACCCTTCTATGTAAAGGCATCTTGTTATATGGAGAGGTTTCAGGGCAATGTTCAGAATCAGGTTGCTATGGTCAAGGGGGCAAGCTCTGTGGGATAGAAGCCTGGCTGGTGCATTCTCCTAGGACCTTGACCCACCACACGTGACAGAACTCCCTCCAGCACTGTGTCCCAGTTGAACTCCTTGGATTTCCTGAAGCAAATTCCAAACTCCCAGTGCAGCAGCAAGAAACACCACGAAAAGTGGAGGATGACCAAATGGCTTCACAGTCCACACAGGGAGACACTTAGACCCCAATGGCCACAGTTTACCTGCAAAGAGAGAATTCAGCACTTCTGCCTCATGTTCATTGGAAAATCAGAAACCATGTCCTCCAGGTCACCTAGATGCAGACCAGGTTTGATGGTCTCACTACAAAGGAAGCTAAAGCTCCTGACAACAACATACATTTCAAGTGCCCAAACTCAGAGGCAGTTTCTCACGAAGTCTTTAGGCCAGCAGAGCTCCAAGTTTCTGGAGTGTTTACCCTGTCCCTTACTCATGGAAACTAGTCTACCACCTCCAAGGTTGTGAACTCCTGATCATTTTCCATTCCACATATGTATTCATAGCATTTCTAACTCTTCTCCTCAAATTGTGTCTTACTTATTGCGAAGGTAATGTCAAGGCAATGTTCTGGATGAGAGTGGGAAGATTTTTTTGTAGCACATATGGGCCTACACATTGGATTCATTTTCCTATTTTCCGTTCGAAATACTGAATCCCTGACACTAACCCATACCCTACTAGATTGTGACTACGAATACTAATATGATGGAGAAAAATAACTCAAACAGAATAGAAATACAGGCAGTTCAGAGGAGGCCTGGTGTATAGTTGGACTTGCCTTTTGCATTATAAAGGGTAGGTGTTATAAATCTAGTCCAATTTAATAGAAATAGTTCTCCATGTGTTTTGAAAGTTAACAAATATGTGAATTCCTGTCTCCCTTTCTCTGTAGCCTATTCAGCAACATGCATTTTTACATGCACATATAGAATCCTACCTCCTATCCCACGTCCATTCTTGTGAGGTGGCTGACTTGGCAGATACAAATTGTGAGAAGAGATCACTCCTCCTAAACGCTGTTGGAACTGAGAATTCAACCTCCAGGTGAGCTTCCCACTTGAACAACATGATACATAAATACATGTTCAGTAAAATAAATATTTTTGGATCTGTGGATGATAAATATTTCATGATGAATTTCGATTGGCATATATATTTCTACTCTTTAATGTCTGTGTTTGTGTGTGTGTTTTTTTGTGTGTATATATATATATATGTATATATACACACACATACACACACTCTCCAGATTTTTCAAAATATGAAATGTATGTGTCATATTATATACTCCCTAAATTCATTCATGTTCATATATGTGGATTTATAATCAACTTTTCACAAGATTATTCTCAGAAATAGTCATCCACCTGAAATACATATTTGTTTCCTAGTGCTGAAATCCTAATATTTCTACAGTAACTGACCCAGTTTAACATGAATGCAAGTAGATTCCTATGGGACATGATGTGTGTTTTGACGTTCATTTTTATTCAACACTGGTACATTACTATTTCTTCAGTTGATGCACATCATAGGATATGTATTTCATCCTCAAGTTCACAAATTTCTAGGCATTTATTTCCCTTTCAATCACTTCCTGCTTCAGAACACATGTATTCCTCCACGTTTCTTGACTGGTCTTTTCATGAGACTTCTTTCCAAACACATTCTTTTCCATTTCCATAATCCCTTGTGAAGCAAAACTCACACCCCCTTCATGGTAAACCATAACCCCAATATCACCATTAGATGTATAACTGGTTAGAATGAATGGTTGTGTATCAATATTAGATTTCCTATATATTTTCAGATATCAATGCAATCCATTATTTAAATTGGAACCTGTTATACTATTTATTCACAGTATGGTCTATTCATGCATCATCTCTATATTCATAGACCCAGGGTACACCTATTTGTACCCCCAAAGGCTAATTTATATGTCTTCAACATATTACTCCCAGAAATGGTGGAAGAAACACTCATGTCACCTGATCTACATATACATTTTATCACAGTGATATTCTGGACACAAAATGCAAAGGTCACACTTATGATTGCACCAAAGCCTCATTGGAAAGTGAGCATGGATTACTAAAAACATCCTTGTCCAGGTTGCCTAATGCTCTCAAATGTCAATGCTATTGGTGACTACACATTTGTTTCTTCCTAAGATGATATATTCAACCTCAACCCTGTTGAAAATGTCTAATCCACTCACTCACTTTATACTTTGCCTGATTTCCTAATGTCTCTATTGATATCTGCTTTCCTACATATGTTCCCCAGTTCATCATTGTGACTGACTCTTCACATGTGCTGACGTTTACATTCACTCTCTAACCGACACCCTATTGCTAAAGAACTTTTGGTCCAAATTGTATACTCACTCTTCTTCCAAAACATACCAACTATCTTCCTAATCCTACCTACTATCCCTTTTTGACTGGATGTTCTCTTCTACATTCAATCATCCAAGGTACAAGGTCCTATGCCATTGTATATCGATTTATCTGAGACATCTGTGCAGAAAGTCATTCAAAGCTAAGTATCCCCATCAAGGGCCCCGTGCCCTTCTGGCCTTCAAATGTTACTTGGATTTCTGTTTTCATACATATATTTCACCTATATATTATTATAAATATCGCAGGTTCCCAATACCATTCTTCATCCAGCAGAGTGATTCCTAAGCCACATCAAACAGGTTCTTAACCCTAACCATACACTCTTCCCTCAATCTAACTTTACAGAAGAGCAGGGACAGAGTGGGTCTTACAATACAGGAATGTGGGGGATCTTCCACCTGCTAAGACCCTCAAAGGTCCATGTAGAAATGATACCTGGAGAAGATGTAGGCAGCTATGAAGGACCTGAGAGAGCAGAAGTCATCTTCCATGGCAAACAACCTGGTCAGGATGAAGGGATGTGTCTGAATGAGCCTCTCTCTTCTTAATGTAGACAAGATGGACCAAAGCAGGCCTGTGTGGAGAGCTGTTCCTTGGTGCCTATGGTTGATATTCCATTCTAACTTGTGAAAGTGTCACAGGAAGGAGGGGCAGCCTCCATCTCATGGGAGCCTTGGAAGCAACTGTTAGGACACAGTGGTTGCCAAGGCAGTGACCTCATTCAGTTCCTGAAGGAAGTGACCTCACCTCACTTCCTTGGTGATGGAACTCTCTGAACTTGGGATCCAGGAAGCCAGGCACCCAGAGCCAGTCCCAGTCCCAGTCCCAGTGGGCTCACTTGTTTGGATTTCCCAAGGACAGAGTCAGTCTTTCTTGGTACCCACTGATGTGAGGATGGCCAAATGCCAGGAAAGCTCTGCCGAGGGGCCTTTCCTGAGAAAGCAGGTAGTGGCTCACCGCTGGCTCCTGACAACTTCACAGAGTTGGCCAAGGAGGCCAGATGTGAGACAGGACAGGCCCTTTCGGGGGAACATAGTATGACCCACCAGTCAGACGACACTCCGGGTAGTCACAGACCAACTTGGAAGGAGGTGCCTTTGTGGGTGTGGGTGTGAGTTTGTGGTTTGGTCTCATGTTCTGAGAATAGGTAGGAAAGGCGGTTTGTTTGGTTTGGAGTGGACTGTTTCTAGTAAGGCTTTTGACAAGGCGAGTGTTTCTATGTTTGAGCATCCCACTGTGTCCCTGGTTGTAGACATTAGAAAAGAGAATGCATCAATGGATGTGTCCTGTCTAGTAGAAAGCTTCCCAGCATTCATCCTGCCCAATTTATGAATGGACTGCGGCTTGCCTTATGGATGGGCAACACCTACTATCTTCCTAAGTTCCTGTTTTCTTCCTGAATTCTGGCCACTCTCCAGAATAGGCTCATGGTTTTGTGTCCAAGATATGTACCACCTCCAAGCTCAGTGGCATGGCCATGTACTGGATAGTTGAAAGGAATGGTGAGCATCTCAGAAAACTCAGATATCAGTGTGACCAGTAAAGTCTCCCTGGAGAAAGCCTGCTTTGGGCCTTTGGCTTACCTATTGTTCTGTTGCCCTGAATGTCAGGAAGGCCTTTGCCTCAGGGCACCCCATTGTGAAGCCTGAAGAAAACAGTTTTCAAATGGAAATGAATGGGCATCACCTGTGGCTCTTTGCTTAATTGCTTTGCAAAGGGATGAGTCTGAATCAGCCTCTTGGCCCTGTGTGAGGCTGTGGCTTAGATTGTCAGCCCCTGATGGATCCAAAGAAAGATCCCATGTGTGCATCCAAAGCCAAATTGGCACAAAAGCAGTCATCCTGGATGAGGTCTCTCGCCTTCCTGTGTAAGGTTCCTGACCTCCATCAAGTGAGAATAGGGATCCTTTGTGTCAAATGAGTCCTTCAAAGCCATGCAGAGGCTAGCCCATAGGTGCTTGGGTTTTCTCATGACTCCAGTTCACACAAAGAATCTATACCCGGCAGTCAGTAGGCTTCCAATTGGAGAAGTAGAGCAGTATTAAAGGCAGGCCTATTTGATCACTCCAGGTTCACAGGATGGGTGTCCAGTCCACCCTGACATTAGGCAAATGAGAGGCAAGGGAGCTTATTGTGGACACTGTCTTGGGCTGTGCCCCTCATGGAAACCTCCAGCCAGAGGTTAGGATGAGTGTCTACATGGAAGAAGATGAGGGCCATGTGGCAGTGTTTTGGTTTGAATTGTGGTGTGGCAGTGGGAAGAGATGACTGGGTCCACCTGGGCTTGAACTCTGGTGTGATTCCCCTTGGAGACTGAGTTCTGGAACTGACCTCAGAGAAGTATTGCCGTGAATTGTGTGGGGATGTTAGGAGGCCACGCATGAGAGTCGCCCTTGGAAACTGAGATCTAGGCCCAGGCTGGCTTTCCACAGAGCACTGGGAATCTCAGCCCGGATATCACATGATTTTATTCTTAAAGACCTGGCAGCCATCGTGGAGAGTCCAAACACACGTGGACCACACATTGTAGACCTCAATGGTCCTGGCTTCCTGGGACCTTTTGGCCATTCTTTGGGAAGCCTTGTTTGTGAGAGTTCTCCAGAGCTTTCGTTGAAATGAGCTTCCTCACCATTTAATGGTTCCTGAAGGAATGGAAACCCACAGTGCCTCCAACTTCATCCTTTAAAAATGGCTAGCTAGTTAAATACCATGACATTTTTGAAATTCCCATGACCAGGTGGCACTGGAGAACCTCTGGATGTCCTGTTGCTGATCATGAGTGTACCAGACAGTGCCTTGATTGACTGGGTTTCATGAAAATGGTGTAAAACAGAGATGCCAGTAAGTTGGGGCCTGCTGAGTAGTGGGCCTAGAGCAGTGGTGTGCAGGTGTGTGATAAAACATCTGTGGTGGGGCCATGTGGATCTGCCATTGGCTTCCAAATGGCTTGTGACTGACATGGTGCAGTGAGCAGACCCTTCTATGTAAAGGCATCTTGTTATATGGAGAGGTTTCAGGGCAATGTTCAGAATCAGGTTGCTATGGTCAAGGGGGCAAGCTCTGTGGGATAGAAGCCTGGCTGGTGCATTCTCCTAGGACCTTGACCCACCACACGTGACAGAACTCCCTCCAGCACTGTGTCCCAGTTGAACTCCTTGTATTTCCTGAAGCAAATTCCAAACTCCCAGTGCAGCAGCAAGAAACACCACGAAAATTGGAGGATGACCAAATGGCTTCACAGTCCACACAGGGAGACACTTAGACCCCAGTGGCCACAGTTTACCTGCAAAGAGAGAATTCAGCACTTCTGCCTCATGTTCATTGGAAAATCAGAAACCATGACCTCCAGGTCACCTAGATGCAGACCAGGTTTGATGGTCTCACTACAAAGGAAGCTAAAGCTCCTGACAACAACATACATTTCAAGTGCCCAACCTCAGAGGCAGTTTCTCACGAAGTTTTAGGCCAGCAGAGCTCCACGTTTGTGGAGTGTTTACCCTGTCCCTTACTCATGGAAACTAGTCTACCACCTCCAAGGTTGTGAACTCCTGAGCATTTTCCATTCCACATATGTATTCACAGCATTTCTAACTCTTCTCCTCAAATTGTGTCTCATTTATTGTGAAGGTAATGTCAAGGCAATGTTCTGGATGAGAGTGGAAGATTTTTTTGTAGCACATATTGGCCTACACATTGGATTCATTTTCCTATTTTCCGTTCGAAATACTGAATCCCTGACACTAACCCATACCCTACTAGATTGTGACTACGAATACTAATAGGATGGAGAAAAATAACTCAAACAGAATAGAAATACAGGCAGTTCAGAGGAGGCCTGGTGTATAGTTGGACTGGCCTTTGGCATTATAAAGGGTAGGTGTTATATATCTAGTCCAATTCAATAGAAATAGTTCTCCATGTGATTTGAAAGTTAACAAATATGTGAATTCCTGTCTCCCTTTCTCTGTAGCCTATTCAGCAACATGCATTTTTACATGCACATATAGATTCTTACCTCCTATCCCACGTCCATTCTTGTGAGGTGGCTGACTTGGCAGATACAAATTGTGAGAAGAGATCACTCCTCCTAAACGCTGTTGTAACTGAAAATTCAACTTCCAGGTGAGCTTCCCACTTGAACAACATGATACATAAATACATGTTCAGTAAAATAAATATTTTTGGATCTGTGGATGATAAATATTTCATGATGAATTTCGATTGGCATATATATTTCTACTCTTTAATGTCTGTGTTTGTGTGTGTGTTTTTTTTGTATATATATATATATTTTTTTTTTTTTGTATATATATACACACATACACACACTCTCCAAATTTTTCAAAATATGAAATGTATGTGTCATATTATATACTCCCTAAATTTTTCATGTTCATATATGTGGATTTATAATCAACTTTTCACAAGATTATTCTCAGAAATAGTCATCCACCTGAAATACATATTTGTTTCCTAGTGCTGAAATCCTAATATTTCTACAGTAACTGACCCAGTTTAACATGAATGCAAGTAGATTCCTATGGGACATGATGTGTGTTTTGACGTTCATTTTTATTCAACACTGGTACATTACTATTTCTTCAG
This sequence comes from Spermophilus citellus, assembly GCF_964194105.1. Taxonomy (NCBI): domain Eukaryota; kingdom Metazoa; phylum Chordata; class Mammalia; order Rodentia; family Sciuridae; genus Spermophilus; species Spermophilus citellus. Next base: position 40,988,755 of record NC_138198.1, read on the forward strand.
TTGATGCACATCATAGGATATGTATTTCATCCTCAAGTTCACAAATTTCTAGGCATTTATTTCCCTTTCAATCACTTCCTGCTTCAGAACACATGTATTCCTCCACGTTTCTTGACTGGTCTTTTCATGAGACTTCTTTCCAAACACATTCTTTTCCATTTCCATAATCCCTTGTGAAGCAAAACTCACACCCCCTTCATGGTAAACCATAACCCCAATATCACCATTAGATGTATAACTGGTTAGAATGAATGGTTGTGTATCAATATTAGATTTCCTATATATTTTCAGATATCAATGCAATCCATTATTTAAATTGGAACCTGTTATACTATTTATTCACAGTATGGTCTATTCATGCATTATCTCTATATTCATAGACCCAGGGTACACCTATTTGTACCCCCAAAGGCTAATTTATATGTCTTCAACATATTACTCCCAGAAATGGTGGAAGAAACACTCATGTCACCTGATCTATATATACATTTTACCACAGTGATATTCTGGACACAAAATGCAAAGGTCACACTTATGATTGCACCAAAGCCTCATTGGAAAGTGAGCATGGATTACTAAAAACATCCTTGTCCAGGTTGCCTAATGCTGTCAAATGTCAATGCTATTGGTGACTACACATTTGTTTCTTCCTAAGATGATATATTCAACCTCAACCCTGTTGAAAATGTCTAATCCACTCACTCACTTTATACTTTGCCTGATTTCCTAATGTCTCTATTGATATCTGCTTTCCTACATATGTTCCCCAGTTCATCATTGTGACTGACTCTTCACATGTGCTGACGTTTACATTCACTCTCTAACCGACACCCTATTGCTAAAGAACTTTTGGTCCAAATTGTATACTCACTCTTCTTCCAAAACTTACCAACTATCTTCCTAATCCTACCTACTATCCCTTTTTGACTGGATGTTCTCTTCTACATTCAATCATCCAAGGTACAAGGTCCTATGCCATTGTATATCGATTTGTCTGAGACATCTGTGCAGAAAGTCATTCAAAGCTAAGTATCCCAATCAAGGGCCCAATGCCCTTCTGGCCTTCAAATCTTACTTGGATTTCTGTTTTCATACATATATTTCACCTATATATTATTATAAATATCGCAGGTTCCCAGTACCATTCTTCATCCAGCAGAGTGATTCCTCACCCAAATCTAACAGGTTCTTAACCCTAACCATACACTCTTCCCTCAATCTAACTTTACAGAAGAGCAGGGATAGAGTGGGTCTTACAATACAGGAATGTGCGGGATCTTCCACCTGCTGAGACCCTCAAAGGTCCATGCAGAAATGATACCTGGAGAAGATGTAGGCAGCTATGAAGGACCTGAGAGAGCAGAAGTCATCTTCCATGGCAAACAACCTGGTCAGGATGAAGGGATGTGTCTGAATGAGCCTCTCTCTTCTTAATGTAGACAAGATGGACCAAAGCAGGCCTGTGTGGAGAGCTGTTCCTTGATGCCTGTGGTTGATATTCCATTCTAACTTGTGAAAGTGTCACAGGAAGGAGGGGCAGCCTCCATCTCATGGGAGCCTTGGAAGCAACTGTTAGGACACAGTGGTTGCCAAGGCAGTGACCTCATTCAGTTCCTGAAGGAAGTGACCTCACCTCACTTCCTTGGTGATGGAACTCTCTGAACTTGGGATCCAGGAAGCCAGGCACCCAGAGCAGGTCCCAGTCCCAATCCCAGTGGGCTCACTTGTTTGGATTTACCAAGGACAGAGTCAGTCTTTCTTGGTACCCACTGATGTGAGGATGGCCAAATGCCAGGAAAGCTCTGCCGAGGGGAATTTTCTGAGAAAGCAGGTAGTGGCTCACCGCCTGCTCCTGACAACTTCACAGAGTTGGCCAAGGAGGCCAGATGTGAGACAGGACAGGCCCTTTTGGGGGAACATAGTATGGCCCACCAGTCGGACGACACTCCGGTAGTCACAGACCAACTTGGAAGGAGGTGCCTTTGTGGGTGTGGGTGTGAGTTTGTGGTTTGGTCTCATGTTCTGAGAATAGGTAGGAAAGGCGGTTTGTTTGGTTTGGAGTGGACTGTTTCTAGTAAGGCTTTTGACAAGGCGAGTGTTTCTATGTTTGTGCATCCCACTGTGTCCCTGGTTGTAGACATTAGAAAAGAGAATGCATCAATGGATGTGTCCTGTCTAGTAGAAAGCTTCCCAGCATTCATCCTGCCCAATTTATGAATGGACTGCGGCTTGCCTTATGGATGGGCAACACCTACTATCTTCCTAAGTTCCTGTTTTCTTCCTGAATTCTGGCCACTCTCCAGAATAGGCTCATGGTTTTGTGTCCAAGATATGTACCACCTCCAAGCTCGGTGGCATGGCCATGTACTGGATAGTTGAAAGGAATGGTGAGCATCTCAGAAAACTCAGATATCAGTGTGACCAGTAAAGTCTCCCTGGAGAAAGCCTGCTTTGGGCCTTTGGCTTACCTATTGTTCTGTTGCCCTGAATGTCAGGAAGGCCTTTGCCTCAGGGCACCCCATTGTGAAGCCTGAAGAAAACAGTTTTCAAATGGAAATGAATGGGCATCACCTGTGGCTCTTTGCTTAATTTCTTTGCAAAGGGATGTGTCTGAATCAGCCTCTTGGCCCTGTGTGAGGCTGTGGCTTAGATTGTCAGCCCCTGATGGATCCGAAGAAAGATCCCATGTGTGCATCCAAAGCCAAATTGGCACAAAAGCAGTCATCCTGGATGAGGTCTCTCGCCTTCCTCTGTAAGGTTCCTGACCTCCATCAAGTGAGAATAGGGATCCTTTGTGTCAAATGAGTCCTTCAAAGCCATGCAGAGACTAGCCCATAGGTGCTTGGGTTTTCTCATGACTCCAGTTCACACAAACAATCTATACCCGGCAGTCAGTAGGCCTCCAATTGGAGAAGTAGAGCAGTATTAAAGGCAGGCCTATTTGATCACTCCAGGTTCACAGGATGGGTGTCCAGTCCACCCTGACATTAGGCAAATGAGAGGCAAGGGAGCTTATTGTGGACACTGTCTTGGGCTGTGCCCCTCATGGAAACCTCCAGCCAGAGGTTATGATGAGTGTCTATATGGAAGAAGATGAGGGCCATGTGGCAGTGTTTTGGTTTGAATTGTGGTGTGGCAGTGGGAAGAGATGACTGGGTCCACCTGGGCTTGAACTCTGGTGTGATTCCCCTTGGAGACTGAGTTCTGGAACTGACCTCAGAGAAGTATTGCCGTGAATTGTGTCGGGATGTTAGGAGGCCACGCATGAGAGTCGCCCTTGGAAACTGAGATCTAGGCCCAGGCTGGCTTTCCACAGAGCACTGGGAATCTCAGCCCGGATATCACATGATTTTATTCTTAAAGACCTGGCAGCCATCGTGGAGAGTCCAAACACACGTGGACCTCACATTGTAGACCTCAATGGGCCTGGCTTCCTGTGACCTTTGGCCACTCTTTGGGAAGCCTTGTTTGTGAGAGTTCTCCAGAGCTTTCGTTGAAATGAGCTTCCTCACCATTTAATGGTTCCTGAAGGAATGGAAACCCACAGTGCCTCCAACTTCATCCTTTAAAAATGGCTAGCTAGATAAATACCATGACATTTTTGAAATTCCCATGACCAGGTGGCACTGGAGAACCTCTGGATGTCCTGTTGCTGATCATGAGTGTACCAGACAGTGCCTTGATTGAGTGGGTTTCATGAAAATGGTGTAAAACAGAGATGCCAGTAAGTTGGGGCCTGCTGAGTAGTGGGCCTAGAGCAGTGGTGTGCAGGTGTGTGATAAAACATCTGTGGTGGGGCCATGTGGATCTGCCATTGGCTTCCAAATGTCTTGTGACTGACATGGTGCAGTGAGCAGACCCTTCTATGTAAAGGCATCTTGTTATATGGAGAGGTTTCAGGGCAATGTTCAGAATCAGGTTGCTATGGTCAAGGGGGCAAGCTCTGTGGGATAGAAGCTTGGCTGGTGCATTCTCCTAGGACCTTGACCCACCACACGTGACAGAACTCCCTCCAGCACTGTGTCCCAGTTGAACTCCTTGTATTTCCTGAAGCAAATTCCAAACTCCCAGTGCAGCAGCAAGAAACACCACGAAAAGTGGAGGATGACCAAATGGCTTCACAGTCCACACAGGGAGACACTTAGACCCCAGTGGCCACAGTTTACCTGCAAAGAGAGAATTCAGCACTTCTGCCTCATGTTCATTGGAAAATCAGAAACCATGTCCTCCAGGTCACCTAGATGCAGACCAGGTTTGATGGTCTCACTACAAAGGAAGCTAAAGCTCCTGACAAAAACATACATTTCAAGTGCCCAACTCAGAGGCAGTTTCTCACGAAGTCTTTAGGCCAGCAGAGCTCCACGTTTGTGGAGTGTTTACCCTGTCCCTTACTCATGGAAACTAGTCTACCACCTCCAAGGTTGTGAACTCCTGAGCATTTTCCATTCCACATATGTATTCATAGCATTTCTAACTCTTCTCCTCAAATTGTGTCTCATTTATTGTGAAGGTAATGTCAAGGCAATGTTCTGGATGAGAGTGGGAAGATTTTTTTGTAGCACATATTGGCCTACACATTGGATTCATTTTCCTATTTTCCGTTCGAAATACTGAATCCCTGACACTAACCCATACCCTACTAGATTGTGACTACCAATACTAATATGATGGAGAAAAATAACTCAAACAGAATAGAAATACAGGCAGTTCAGAGGAGGCCTGGTGTATAGTTGGACTGGCCTTTTGCATTATAAAGGGTAGGTGTTATAAATCTAGTCCAATTTAATAGAAATAGTTCTCCATGTGTTTTGAATGTTACCAAATATGTGAATTCCTGTCTCCCTTTCTCTGTAGCCTATTCAGCAACATGCATTTGTACATGCACATATAGAATCCTACCTCCTATCCCACGTCCATTCTTGTGAGGTGGCTGACTTGGCAGATACAAATTGTGAGAAGAGATCACTCCTCCTAAACGCTGTTGGAACTGAGAATTCAACCTCCAGGTGAGCTTCCCACTTGAACAACATGATACATAAATACATGTTCAGTAAAATAAATATTTTTGGATCTGTGGATGATAAATATTTCATGATGAATTTCGATTGGCATATATATTTCTACTCTTTAATGTCTGTGTGTGTGTGTTTTTTTTTGTGTATATATATATATATATATATATATATATATATATATATATATATATATATATACACACACATACACACACTCTCCAGATTTTTCAAAATATGAAATGTATGTGTCATATTATATACTCCCTAAATTCATTCATGTTCATATATGTGGATTTATAATCAACTTTTCACAAGATTATTCTCAGAAATAGTCATCCACCTGAAATACATATTTGTTTCCTAGTGCTGAAATCCTAATATTTCTACAGTAACTGACCCAGTTTAACATCAATGCAAGTAGATTCCTATGGGACATGATGTGTGTTTTGACGTTCATTTTTATTCAACACTGGTACATTACTATTTCTTCAGTTGATGCACATCATAGGATATGTATTTCATCCTCAAGTTCACAAATTTCTAGGCATTTATTTCCCTTTCAATCACTTCCTGCTTCAGAACACATGTATTCCTCCACGTTTCTTGACTGGTCTTTTCATGAGACTTCTTTCCAAACACATTCTTTTCCATTTCCATAATCCCTTGTGAAGCAAAACTCACACCCCCTTCATGGTAAACCATAACCCCAATATCACCATTAGATGTATAACTGGTTAGAATGAATGGTTGTGTATCAATATTAGATTCCCTATATATTTTCAGATATCAATGCAATCCATTATTTAAATTGGAGCCTGTTATACTATTTATTCACAGTATGGTCTATTCATGCATTATCTCTATATTCATAGACCCAGGGTACACCTATTTGTACCCACAAAGGCTAATTTATATGTCTTCAACATATTACTCCCAGAAATGGTGGAAGAAACACTCATGTCACCTGATCTACATATACATTTTATCACAGTGATATTCTGGACACAAAATGCAAAGGTCACACTTATGATTGCACCAAAGCCTCATTGGAAAGTGAGCATGGATTACTAAAAACATCCTTGTCCAGGTTGCCTAATGCTCTCAAATGTCAATGCTATTGGTGACTACACATTTGTTTCTTCCTAAGATGATATATTCAACCTCAACCCTGTTGAAAATGTCTAATCCACTCACTCACTTTATACTTTGCCTGATTTCCTAATGTCTCTATTGATATCTGCTTTCCTACATATGTTCCCCAGTTCATCATTGTGACTGACTCTTCACATGTGCTGACGTTTACATTCACTCTCTAACCGACACCCTATTGCTAAAGAACTTTTGGTCCAAATTGTATACTCACTCTTCTTCCAAAACCTACCAACTATCTTCCTAATCCTACCTACTATCCCTTTTTGACTGGATGTTCTCTTCTACATTCAATCATCCAAGGTACAAGGTCCTATGCCATTGTATATCGATTTATCTGAGACATCTGTGCAGAAAGTCATTCAAAGCTAAGTATCCCCATCAAGGGCCCCATGCCCTTCTGGCCTTCAAATCTTACTTGGATTTCTGTTTTCATACATATATTTCACCTATATATTATGATAAATATCGCAGGTTCCCAATACCATTCTTCATCCAGCAGAGTGATTCCTAAGCCACATCAAACAGGTTCTTAACCCTAACCATACACTCTTCCCTCAATCTAACTTTACAGAAGAGCAGGGACAGAGTGGGTCTTACAATACAGGAATGTGGGGGATCTTCCACCTGCTGAGAACCTCAAAGGTCCATGCAGAAATGATACCTGGAGAAGATGTAGGCAGCTATGAAGGACCTGAGAGAGCAGAAGTCATCTTCCATGGCAAACAACCTGGTCAGGATGAAGGGATGTGTCTGAATGAGCCTCTCTCTTCTTCATGTAGACAAGATGGACCAAAGCAGGCCTGTGTGGAGAGCTGTTCCTTGGTGCCTGTGGTTGATATTCCATTCTAACTTGTGAAAGTGTCACAGGAAGGAGGGGCAGCCTCCATCTCATGGGAGCCTTGGAAGCAACTGTTAGGACACAGTGGTTGCCAAGGCAGTGACCTCATTCAGTTCCTGAAGGAAGTGACCTCACCTCACTTCCTTGGTGATGGAACTCTCTGAACTTGGGATCCAGGAAGCCAGGCACCCAGAGCCAGTCCCAGTCCCAGTCCCAGTGGGCTCACTTGTTTGGATTTCCCAAGGACAGAGTCAGTCTTTCTTGGTACCCACTGATGTGAGGATGGCCAAATGCCAGGAAAGCTCTGCCGAGGGGCCTTTCCTGAGAAAGCAGGTAGTGGCTCACCGCTGGCTCCAGACAACTTCACAGAGTTGGCCAAGAAGGCAAGATGTGAGACAGGACAGGCCTTTTCGGGGGAACATAGTATGGCCCACCAGTCAGACGACACTCTGGGTAGTCACAGACCAACTTGGAAGGAGGTGCCTTTGTGGGTGTGGGTGTGAGTTTGTGGTTTGGTCTCATGTTCTGAGAATAGGTAGGAAAGGCGGTTTGTTTGGTTTGGAGTGGACTGTTTCTAGTAAGGCTTTTGACAAGGCAAGTGTTTCTATGTTTGTGTATCCCACTGTGTCCCTGGTTGTAGACATTAGAAAAGAGAATGCATCAATGGATGTGTCCTGTCTAGTAGAAAGCTTCCCAGCATTCATCCTGCCCAATTTATGAATGGACTGCGGCTTGCCTTATGGATGGGCAACACCTACTATCTTCCTAAGTTCCTGTTTTCTTCCTGAATTCTGGCCACTCTCCAGAATAGGCTCATGGTTTTGTGTCCAAGATATGTACCACCTCCAAGCTCGGTGGCATGGCCATGTACTGGATAGTTGAAAGGAATGGTGAGCATCTCAGAAAACTCAGATATCAGTGTGACCAGTAAAGTCTCCCTGGAGAAAGCCTGCTTTGGGCCTTTGGCTTACCTATTGTTCTGTTGCCCTGAATGTCAGGAAGGCTTTTGCCTCAGGGCACCCCATTGTGAAGCCTGAAGAAAACAGTTTTCAAATGGAAATGAATGGGCATCACCTGTGGCTCTTTGCTTAATTGCTTTGCAAAGGGATGTGTCTGAATCAGCCTCTTGGCCCTGTGTGAGGCTGTGGCTTAGATTGTCAGCCCCTGATGGATCCAAAGAAAGATCCCATGTGTGCATCCAAAGCCAAATTGGCACAAAAGCAGTCATCCTGGATGAGGTCTCTCGCCTTCCTCTGTAAGGTTCCTGACCTCCATCAAGTGAGAATAGGGATCCTTTGTGTCAAATGAGTCCTTCAAAGCCATGCAGAGGCTAGCCCATAGGTGCTTGGGTTTTCTCATGACTCCAGTTCACACAAACAATCTATACCCGGCAGTCAGTAGGCCTCCAATTGGAGAAGTAGAGCAGTATTAAAGGCAGGCCTATTTGATCACTCCAGGTTCACAGGATGGGTGTCCAGTCCACCCTGACATTAGGCAAATGAGAGGCAAGGGAGCTTATTGTGGACACTGTCTTGGGCTGTGCCCCTCATGGAAACCTCCAGCCAGAGGTTATGATGAGTGTCTACATGGAAGAAGATGAGGGCCATGTGGCAGTGTTTTGGTTTGAATTGTGGTGTGGCAGTGGGAAGAGATGACTGGGTCCACCTGGGCTTGAACTCTGGTGTGATTCCCCTTGGAGACTGAGTTCTGGAACTGACCTCAGAGAAGTATTGCCGTGAATTGTGTCGGGATGCTAGGAGGCCACGCATGAGAGTCGCCCTTGGAAACTGAGATCTAGGCCCAGGCTGGCTTTCCACAGAGCACTGGGAATCTCAGCCCGGATATCACATGATTTTATTCTTAAAGACCTGGCAGCCATCGTGGAGAGTCCAAACACACGTGGACCACACATTGTAGACCTCAATGGTCCTGGCTTCCTGTGACCTTTTGGCCACTCTTTGGGAAGCCTTGTTTGTGAGAGTTCTCCAGAGCTTTCGTTGAAATGAGCTTCCTCACCATTTAATGGTTCCTGAAGGAATGGAAACCCACAGTGCCTCCAACTTCATCCTTTAAAAATGGCTAGCTAGATAAATACCATGACATTTTTGAAATTCCCATGACCAGGTGGCACTGGAGAACCTCTGGATGTCCTGTTGCTGATCATGAGTGTACCAGACAGTGCCTTGATTGACTGGGTTTCATGAAAATGGTGTAAAACAGAGATGCCAGTAAGTTGGGGCCTGCTGAGTAGTGGGCCTAGAGCAGTGGTGTGCAGGTGTGTGATAAAACATCTGTGGTGGGGCCATGTGGACCTGCCATAGGCTTCCAAATGGCTTGTGACTGACATGGTGCAGTGAGCAGACCCTTCTATGTAAAGGCATCTTGTTATATGGAGAGGTTTCAGGGCAATGTTCAGAATCAGGTTGCTATGGTCAAGGGGGCAAGCTCTGTGGGATAGAAGCCTGGCTGGTGCATTCTCCTAGGACCTTGACCCACCACACGTGACAGAACTCCCTCCAGCACTGTGTCCCAGTTGAACTCCTTGTATTTCCTGAAGCAAATTCCAAACTCCCAGTGCAGCAGCAAGAAACACCACGAAAAGTCGAGGATGACCAAATGGCTTCACAGTCCACACAGGGAGACACTTAGACCCCAGTGGCCACAGTTTACCTGCAAAGAGAGAATTCAGCACTTCTGCCTCATGTTCATTGGAAAATCAGAAACCATGTCCTCCAGGTCACCTAGATGCAGACCAGGTTTGATGGTCTCACTACAAAGGAAGCTAAAGCTCCTGACAAAAACATACATTTCAAGTGCCCAACTCAGAGGCAGTTTCTCACGAAGTCTTTAGGCCAGCAGAGCTCCACGTTTGTGGAGTGTTTACCCTGTCTCTTACTCATGGAAACTAGTCTACCGCCTCCAAGGTTGTGAACTCCTGAGCATTTTCCATTCCACATATGTATTCATAGCATTTCTAACTCTTCTCCTCAAATTGTGTCTCATTTATTGCGAAGGTAATGTCAAGTCAATGTTCTGGATGAGAGTGGGAAGATTTTTTTGTAGCACATATTGGCCTACACATTGGATTCATTTTCCTATTTTCCGTTCGAAATACTGAATCCCTGACACTAACCCATACCCTACTAGATTGTGACTACCAATACTAATATGATGGAGAAAAATAACTCAAACAGAATAGAAATACAGGCAGTTCAGAGGAGGCCTGGTGTATAGTTGGACTGGCCTTTTGCATTATAAAGGGTAGGTGTTATAAATCTAGTCCAATTTAATAGAAATAGTTCTCCATGTGTTTTGAAAGTTAACAAATATGTGAATTCCTGTCTCCCTTTCTCTGTAGCCTATTCAGCAACATGCATTTGTACATGCACATATAGAATCCTACCTCCTATCCCACGTCCATTCTTGTGAGGTGGCTGACTTGGCAGATACAAATTGTGAGAAGAGATCACTCCTCCTAAACGCTGTTGGAACTGAGAATTCAACCTCCAGGTGAGCTTCCCACTTGAACAACATGATACATAAATACATGTTCAGTAAAATACATATTTTTGGATCTGTGGATGATAAATATTTCATGATGAATTTCGATTGGCATATATATTTCTACTCTTTAATGTCTGTGTTTGTGTGTGTGTTTTTTTTGTGTATATATATATGTATATATATATATATATACATATATATATATATATATATATACACACACATACACACACTCTCCAGATTTTTCAATATGAAATGTATGTGTCATAATATATACTCCCTAAATTCATTCATGTTCATATATGTGGATTTATAATCAACTTTTCACAAGATTATTCTCAGAAATAGTCATCCACCTGAAATACATATTTGTTTCCTAGTGCTGAAATCCTAATATTTCTACAGTAACTGACCCAGTTTAACATGAATGCAAGTAGATTCCTATGGGACATGATGTGTATTTTGACGTTCATTTTTATTCAACACTGGTACATTACTATTTCTTCAGTTGATGCACATCATAGGATATGTATTTCATCCTCAAGTTCACAAATTTCTAGGCATTTATTTCCCTTTCAATCACTTCCTGCTTCAGAACACATGTATTCCTCCACGTTTCTTGACTGGTCTTTTCATGAGACTTCTTTCCAAACACATTCTTTTCCATTTCCATAATCCCTTGTGAAGCAAAACTCACACCCCCTTCATGGTAAACCATAACCCCAATATCACCATTAGATGTATAACTGGTTAGAATGAATGGTTGTGTATCAATATTAGATTTCCTATATATTTTCAGATATCAATGCAATCCATTATTTAAATTGGAACCTCTTATACTATTTATTCACAGTATGGTCTATTCATGCATTATCTCTATATTCATAGACCCAGGGTACACCTATTTGTACCCCCAAAGGCTAATTTATATGTCTTCAACATATTACTCCCAGAAATGGTGGAAGAAACACTCATGTCACCTGATCTACATATACATTTTATCACAGTGATATTCTGGACACAAAATGCAAAGGTCACACTTATGATTGCACCAAAGCCTCATTGGAAAGTGAGCATGGATTACTAAAAATATCCTTGTCCAGGTTGCCTAATGCTCTCAAATGTCAATGCTATTGGTGACTACACATTTGTTTCTTCCTAAGATGATATATTCAACCTCAACCCTGTTGAAAATGTCTAATCCACTCACTCACTTTATACTTTGCCTGATTTCCTAATGTCTCTATTGATATCTGCTTTCCTACATATGTTCCCCAGTTCATCATTGTGACTGACTCTTCACATGTGCTGACGTTTACATTCACTCTCTAACCGACACCCTATTGCTAAAGAACTTTGGTCCAAATTGTATACTCACTCTTCTTCCAAAACTTACCAACTATCTTCCTAATCCTACCTACTATCCCTTTTTGACTGGATGTTCTCTTCTACATTCAATCATCCAAGGTACAAGGTCCTATGCCATTGTATATCGATTTATCTGAGACATCTGTGCAGAAAGTCATTCAAAGCTAAGTATCCCCATCAAGGGCCCCATGCCCTTCTGGCCTTCAAATCTTACTTGGATTTCTGTTTTCATACATACATTTCACCTATATATTATTATAAATATCGCAGGTTCCCAATACCATTCTTCATCCAGCAGAGTGATTCCTCACCCAAATCAAACAGGTTCTTAACACTAACCATACACTCTTCCCTCAATCTAACTTTACAGAAGAGCAGGGACAGAGTGGGTCTTACAATACAGGAATGTGAGGGATCTTCCACCTGCTGAGAACCTCAAAGGTCCATGCAGAAATGATACCTGGAGAAGATGTAGGCAGCTATGAAGGACCTGAGAGAGCAGAAGTCATCTTCCATGGCAAACACCCTGGTCAGGATGAAGGGATGTGTCTGAATGAGCCTCTCTCTTCTTCATGTAGACAAGATGGACCAAAGCAGGCCTGTGTGGAGAGCTGTTCCTTGGTGCCTGTGGTTGATATTCCATTCTAACTTGTGAAAGTGTCACAGGAAGGAGGGGCAGCCTCCATCTCATGGGAGCCTTGGAAGCAAATGTTAGGACACAGTGGTTGCCAAGGCAGTGACCTCATTCAATTCCTGAAGGAAGTGACCTCACCTCACTTCCTTGGTGATGGAACTCTCTGAACTTGGGATCCAGGAAGCCAGGCACCCAGAGCCAGTCCCAGTCCCAGTCCCAGTGGGCTCACTTGTTTGGATTTACCAAGGACAGAGTCAGTCTTTCTTGGTACCCACAGATGTGAGGATGGCCAAATGCCAGGAAAGCTCTGCCGATGGGAATTCTCTGACAAAGCAGGTAGTGGCTCACCGCTGGCTCCTGACAACTTCACAGAGTTGGCCAAGGAGGCCAGATGTGAGACAGGACAGGCCCTTTTGGGGGAACATAGTATGGCCCACCAGTCAGACGACACTCCGGGTAGTCACAGACCAACTTGGAAGGAGGTGCCTTTGTGGGTGTGGGTGTGAGTTTGTGGTTTGGTCTCATGTTCTGAGAATAGGTAGGAAAGGCGGTTTGTTTGGTTTGGAGTGGACTGTTTCTAGTAAGGCTTTTGACAAGGCGAGTGTTTCTATGTTTGTGCATCCCACTGTGTCCCTGGTTGTAGACATTAGAAAAGAGAATGCATCAATGGATGTGTCCTGTCTAGTAGAAAGCTTCCCAGCATTCATCCTGCCCAATTTATGAATGGACTGCGGCTTGCCTTATGGATGGGCAACACCTACTATCTTCCTAAGTTCCTGTTTTCTTCCTGAATTCTGGCCACTCTCCAGAATAGGCTCATGGTTTTGTGTCCAAGATATGTACCACCTCCATGCTCGGTGGCATGGCCATGTACTGGATAGTTGAAAGGAATGGTGAGCATCTCAGAAAACTCAGATATCAGTGTGACCAGTAAAGTCTCCCTGGAGAAAGCCTGCTTTGGGCCTTTGGCTTACCTATTGTTCTGTTGCCCTGAATGTCAGGAAGGCCTTTGCCTCAGGGCACCCCATTATGAAGCCTGAAAAAAACAGTTTTCAAATGGAAATGAATGGGCATCACCTGTGGCTCTTTGCTTAATTGCTTTGCAAAGGGATGTGTCTGAATCAGCCTCTTGGCCCTGTGTGAGGCTGTGGCTTAGATTGTCAGCCCCTGATGGATCCAAAGAAAGATCCCATGTGTGCATCTAAAGCCAAATTGGCACAAAAGCAGTCATCCTGGATGAGGTCTCTCGCCTTCCTCTGTAAGGTTCCTGACCTCCATCAAGTGAGAATAGGGATCCTTTGTGTCAAATGAGTCCTTCAAAGCCATGCAGAGGCTAGCCCATAGGTGCTTGGGTTTTCTCATGACTCCAGTTCACACAAACAATCTATACCCGGCAGTCAGTAGGCCTCCAATTGGAGAAGTAGAGCAGTATTAAAGGCAGGCCTATTTGATCACTCCAGGTTCACAGGATGGGTGTCCAGTCCACCCTGACATTTGGCAAATGAGAGGCAAAGGAACTTATTGTGGACACTGTCTTGGGCTGTGCCCCTCATGGAAACCTCCAGCCAGAGGTTATGATGAGTGTCTATATGGAAGAAGATGAGGGCCATGTGGCAGTGTTTTGGTTTGAATTGTGGTGTGGCAGTGGGAAGAGATGACTGGGTCCACCTGGGCTTGAACTCTGGTGTGATTCCCCTTGGAGACTGAGTTCTGGAACTGACCTCAGAGAAGTATTGCCGTGAATTGTGTCGGGATGTTAGGAGGCCACGCATGAGAGTCACCCTTGGAAACTGAGATCTAGGCCCAGGCTGGCTTTCCACAGAGCACTGGGAATCTCAGCCCGGATATCACATGATTTTATTCTTAAAGACCTGGCAGCCATCGAGGAGAGTCCAAACACACGTGGACCTCACATTGTAGACCTCAATGGGCCTGGCTTCCTGTGACCTTTGGCCACTCTTTGGGAAGCCTTGTTTGTGAGAGTTCTCCAGAGCTTTCGTTGAAATGAGCTTCCTCACCATTTAATGGTTCCTGAAGGAATGGAAACCCACAGTGCCTCCAACTTCATCCTTTACAAATGGCTAGCTAGATAAATACCATGACATTTTTGAAATTCCCATGACCAGGTGGCACTGGAGAACCTTTGGATGTCCTGTTGCTGATCATGAGTGTACCAGACAGTGCCTTGATTGAGTGGGTTTCATGAAAATGGTGTAAAACAGAGATGCCAGTAAGTTGGGGCCTGCTGAGTAGTGGGCCTAGAGCAGTGGTGTGCAGGTGTGTGATAAAACATCTGTGGTGGGGCCATGTGGATCTGCCATTGGCTTCCAAATGGCTTGTGACTGACATGGTGCAGTGAGCAGACCCTTCTATGAAAAGGCATCTTGTTATATGGAGAGGTTTCAGGGCAATGTTCAGAATCAGGTTGCTATGGTCAAGGGGGCAAGCTCTGTGGGATAGAAGCCTGGCTGGTGCATTCTCCTAGGACCTTGACCCACCACACGTGACAGAACTCCCTCCAGCACTGTGTCCCAGTTGAACTCCTTGTATTTCCTGAAGCAAATTCCAAACTCCCAGTGCAGCAGCAAGAAACACCACGAAAAGTGGAGGATGAACAAATGGCTTCACAGTCCACACAGGGAGACAATTAGACCCCAGTGGCCACAGTTTACCTGCAAAGAGAGAATTCAGCACTTCTGCCTCATGTTCATTGGAAAATCAGAAACCATGTCCTCCAGGTCACCTAGATGCAGACCAGGTTTGATGGTCTCACTACAAAGGAAGCTAAAGCTCCTGACAACAACATACATTTCAAGTGCCCAAACTCAGAGGCAGTTTCTCACGAAGTCTTTAGGCCAGCAGAGCTCCACGTGTGTGGAGTGTTTACCCTGTCCCTTACTCATCAAACTAGTCTACCACCTCCAAGGTTGTGAACTCCTGAGCATTTTCCATTCCACATATGTATTCATAGCATTTCTAACTCTTCTCCTCAAATTGTGTCTTACTTATTGCGAAGGTAATGTCAAGGCAATGTTCTGGATGAGAGTGGGAAGATTTTTTTGTAGCACATATTGGCCTACACATTGGATTCATTTTCCTATTTTCCGTTCGAAATACTGAATCCCTGACACTAACCCATACCCTACTAGATTGTGACTACGAATACTAATATGATGGAGAAAAATAACTCAAACAGAATAGAAATACAGGCAGTTCAGAGGAGGCCTGGTGTATAGTTGGACTTGCCTTTTGCATTATAAAGGGTAGGTGTTATAAATCTAGTCCAATTTAATAGAAATAGTTCTCCATGTGTTTTGAAAATTAACAAATATGTGAATTCCTGTCTCCCTTTCTCTGTAGCCTATTCAGCCACATGCATTTTTACATGCACATATAGAATCCTACCTCCTATCCCATGTCCATTCTTGTGAGGTGGCTGACTTGGCAGATACAAATTGTGAGAAGAGATCACTCCTCCTAAACGCTGTTGGAACTGAGAATTCAACCTCCAGGTGAGCTTCCCACTTGAACAACATGATACATAAATACATGTTCAGAAAAATAAATATTTTTGGATCTGTGGATGATAAATATTTCATGATGAATTTCGATTGGCATATATATTTCTACTCTTTAATGTCTGTGTTTGTGTGTGTGTTTTCTTTTGTATATATATATATATATATATATATATATATATATATATATATATATATATATATATACACATACACACACTCTCCAGATTTTTCAAAATATGAAATGTATGTGTCATATTATATACTCCCTAAATTCATTCATGTTCATATATGTGGATTTATAATCAACTTTTCACAAGATTATTCTCAGAAATAGTCATCCACCTGAAATACATATTTGTTTCCTAGTGCTGAAATCCTAATATTTCTACAGTAACTGACCCAGTTTAACATGAATGCAAGTAGATTCCTATCGGACATGATGTGTGTTTTGACGTTCATTTTTATTCAACACTGGTACATTACTATTTCTTCAGTTGATGCACATCATAGGATATGTATTTCATCCTCAAGTTCACAAATTTCTAGGCATTTATTTCCCTTTCAATCACTTCCTGCTTCAGAACACATGTATTCCTCCACGTTTCTTGACTGGTCTTTTCATGAGACTTCTTTCCAAACACATTCTTTTCCATTTCCATAATCCCTTGTGAAGCAAAACTCACACCCCCTTCATGGTAAACCATAACCCCAATATCACCATTAGATGTATAACTGGTTAGAATGAATGGTTGTGTATCAATATTAGATTTCCTATATATTTTCAGATATCAATGCAATCCATTATTTAAATTGGAACCTGTTATACTATTTATTCACAGTATGGTCTATTCATGCATTATCTCTATATTCATAGACCCAGGGTACACCTATTTGTACCCCCAAAGGCTAATTTATATGTCTTCAACATATTACTCCCAGAAATGGTGGAAGAAACACTCATGTCACCTGATCTACATATACATTTTATCACAGTGATATTCTGGACACAAAATGCAAAGGTCACACTTATGATTGCACCAAAGCCTCATTGGAAAGTGAGCATGGATTACTAAAAACATCCTTGTCCAGGTTGCCTAATGCTGTCAAATGTCAATGCTATTGGTGACTACACATTTGTTTCTTCCTAAGATGATATATTCAACCTCAACCCTGTTGAAAATGTCTAATCCACTCACTCACTTTATACTTTGCCTGATTTCCTAATGTCTCTATTGATATCTGCTTTCCTACATATGTTCCCCAGTTCATCATTGTGACTGACTCTTCACATGTGCTGACGTTTACATTCACTCTCTAACCGACACCCTATTGCTAAAGAACTTTTGGTCCAAATTGTATACTCACTCTTCTTCCAAAACTTACCAACTATCTTCCTAATCCTACCTACTATCCCTTTTTGACTGGATGTTCTCTTCTACATTCAATCATCCAAGGTACAAGGTCCTATGCCATTGTATATCGATTTATCTGAGACATCTGTGCAGAAAGTCATTCAAAGCTAAGTATCCCAATCAAGGGCCCAATGCCCTTCTGGCCTTCAAATCTTACTTGGATTTCTGTTTTCATACATATATTTCACCTATATATTATTATAAATATCGCAGGTTCCCAATACCATTCTTCATCCAGCAGAGTGATTCCTCACCCAAATCTAACAGGTTCTTAACCCTAACCATACACTCTTCCCTCAATCTAACTTTACAGAAGAGCAGGGACAGAGTGGGTCTTACAATACAGGAATGTGGGGGATCTTCCACCTGCTGAGACCCTCAAAGGTCCATGCAGAAATGATACCTGGAGAAGATGTAGGCAGCTATGAAGGACCTGAGAGAGCAGAAGTCATCTTCCATGGCAAACAACCTGGTCAGGATGAAGGGATGTGTCTGAATGAGCCTCTCTCTTCTTCATGTAGACAAGATGGACCAAAGCAGGCCTGTGTGGAGAGCTGTTCCTTGATGCCTGTGGTTGATATTCCATTCTAACTTGTGAAAGTGTCACAGGAAGGAGGGGCAGCCTCCATCTCATGGGAGCCTTGGAAGCAACTGTTAGGACACAGTGGTTGCCAAGGCAGTGACCTCATTCAGTTCCTGAAGGAAGTGACCTCACCTCACTTCCTTGGTGATGGAACTCTCTGAACTTAGGATCCAGGAAGCCAGGCACCCAGAGCCAGTCCCAGTCCCAGTCCCAGTGGGCTCACTTGTTTGGATTTCCCAAGGACAGAGTCAGTCTTTCTTGGTACCCACTGATGTGAGGATGGCCAAATGCCAGGAAAGCTCTGCCGAGGGGAATTTTCTGAGAAAGCAAGTAGTGGCTCACCGCTGGCTCCTGACAACTTCACAGAGTTCGCCAAGGAGGCCAGACGTGAGACAGGACAGGCCCTTTTGGGGGAACATAGTATGGCCCACCAGTCAGACGACACTCCGGGTAGTCACAGACCAACTTGGAAGGAGGTGCCTTTGTGGGTGTGGGTGTGAGTTTGTGGTTTGGTCTCATGTTCTGAGAATAGGTAGGAAAGGCGGTTTGTTTGGTTTGGAGTGGACTGTTTCTAGTAAGGCTTTTGACAAGGCGAGTGTTTCTATGTTTGTGCATCCCACTGTGTCCCTGGTTGTAGACATTAGAAAAGAGAATGCATCAATGGATGTGTCCTGTCTAGTAGAAAGCTTCCCAGCATTCATCCTGCCCAATTTATGAATGGACTGCGGCTTGCCTTATGGATGGGCAACACCTACTATCTTCCTAAGTTCCTGTTTTCTTCCTGAATTCTGGCCACTCTCCAGAATAGGCTCATGGTTTTGTGTCCAAGTTATGTACCACCTCCAAGCTTGGTGGCATGGCCATGTACTGGATAGTTGAAAGGAATGGTGAGCATCTCAGAAAACTCAGATATCAGTGTGACCAGTAAAGTCTCCCTGGAGAAAGCCTGCTTTGGGCCTTTGGCTTACCTATTGTTCTGTTGCCCTGAATGTCAGGAAGGCCTTTGCCTCAGGGCACCCCATTGTGAAGCCTGAAGAAAACAGTTTTCAAATGGAAATGAATGGGCATCACCTGTGGCTCTTTGCTTAATTGCTTTGCAAAGGGATGTGTCTGAATCAGCCTCTTGGCCCTGTGTGAGGCTGTGGCTTAGATTGTCAGCCCCTGATGGATCCAAAGAAAGATCCCATGTGTGCATCCAAAGCCAAATTGGCACAAAAGCAGTCATCCTGGATGAGGTCTCTAGCCTTCCTCTGTAAGGTTCCTGACCTCCATCAAGTGAGAATAGGGATCTTTTGTGTCAAATGAGTCCTTCAAAGCCATGGAGAGCCTAGCCCATAGGTGCTTGGGTTTTCTCATGACTCCAGTTCACACAAACAATCTATACCCGGCAGTCAGTAGGCCTCCAATTGGAGAAGTAGAGCAGTATTAAAGGCAGGCCTATTTGATCACTCAAGGTTCACAGGATGGGTGTCCAGTCCACCCTGACATTAGGCAAATGAGAGGCAAGGGAGCTTATTGTGGACACTGTCTTGGGCTGTGCCCCTCATGGAAACCTCCAGCCAGAGGTTATGATGAGTGTCTATATGGAAGAAGATGAGGGCCATGTGGCAATGTTTTGGTTTGAATTGTGGTATGGCAGTGGGAAGAGATGACTGGGTCCACCTGGGCTTGAACTCTGGTGTGATTCCCCTTGGAGACTGAGTTCTGGAACTGACCTCAGAGAAGTATTGCCGTGAATTGTGTCGGGATGTTAGGAGGCCACGCATGAGAGTCGCCCTTGGAAACTGAGATCTAGGCCCAGGCTGGCTTTCCACAGAGCACTGGGAATCTCAGCCCGGATATCACATGATTTTATTCTTAAAGACCTGGCAGCCATCGTGCAGAGTCCAAGCACACGTGGACCTCACATTGTAGACCTCAATGGGCCTGGCTTCCTGTGACCTTTGGCCACTCTTTGGGAAGCCTTGTTTGTGAGAGTTCTCCAGAGCTTTCGTTGAAATGAGCTTCCTCACCATTTAATGGTTCCTGAAGGAATGGAAACCCACAGTGCCTCCAACTTCATCCTTTAAAAATGGCTAGCTAGATAAATACCATGACATTTTTGAAATTCCCATGACCAGGTGGCACTGGAGAACCTCTGGATGTCCTGTTGCTGATCATGAGTGTACCAGACAGTGCCTTGATTGACTGGGTTTCATGAAAATGGTGTAAAACAGAGATGCCAGTAAGTTGGGGCCTGCTGAGTAGTGGGCCTAGAGCAGTGGTGTGCAGGTGTGTGATAAAACATCTGTGGTGGGGCCATGTGGATCTGCCATTGGCTTCCAAATGGCTTGTGACTGACATGGTGCAGTGAGCAGACCCTTCTATGTAAAGGCATCTTGTTATATGGAGAGGTTTCAGGGCAATGTTCAGAATCAGGTTGCTATGGTCAAGGGGGCAAGCTCTGTGGGATAGAAGCCTGGCTGGTGCATTCTCCTAGGACCTTGACCCACCACACGTGACAGAACTCCCTCCAGCACTGTGTCCCAGTTGAACTCCTTGTATTTCCTGAAGCAAATTCCAAACTCCCAGTGCAGCAGCAAGAAACACCACGAAAAGTGGAGGATGACCAAATGGCTTCACAGTCCACACAGGGAGACACTTAGACCCCAGTGGCCACAGTTTACCTGCAAAGAGAGAATTCAGCACTTCTGCCTCATGTTCATTAGAAAATCAGAAACCATGTCCTCCAGGTCACCTAGATGCAGACCAGGTTTGATGGTCTAACTACAAAGGAAGCTAAAGCTCCTGACAAAAACATACATTTCAAGTGCCCAAACTCAGAGGCAGTTTCTCACGAAGTCTTTAGGCCAGCAGAGCTCCACGTTTGTGGAGTGTTTACCCTGTCCCTTACTCATGGAAACTAGTCTACCACCTCCAAGGTTGTGAACTCCTGAGCATTTTCCTTTCCACATATGTATTCACAGCATTTCTAACTCTTCTCCTCAAATTGTGTCTTATTTATTTTGAAGGTAATGTCAAGGCAATGTTCTGGATGAGAGTGGGAAGATTTTTTTGTAGCACATATTGGCCTACACATTGGATTCATTTTCCTATTTTCCGTTCGAAATACTGAATCCCTGACACTAACCCATACCCTACTAGATTGTGACTACGAATACTAATATGATGGAGAAAAATAACTCAAACAGAATAGAAATACAGGCAGTTCAGAGGAGGCCTGGTGTATAGTTGGACTTGCCTTTTGCATTATAAAGGGTAGGTGTTATAAACCAATCCAATTTAATAGAAATAGTTCTCCATGTGTTTTGAAAGTTAACAAATATGTGAATTCCTGTCTCCCTTTCTCTGTAGCCTATTCAGCAACATGCATTTTTACATGCACATATAGAATCCTACCTCCTATCCCATGTCCACTCTTGTGAGGTGGCTGACTTGGCAGATACAAATTGTGAGAAGAGATCACTCCTCCTAAACGCTGTTGGAACTGAAATTTCAACTTCCAGGTGAGCTTCCCACTTGAACAACATGATACATAAATACATGTTCAGTAAAATAAATATTTTTGGATCTGTGGATGATAAATATTTCATGATGAATTTCGATTGGCATATATATTTCTACTCTTTAATGTCTGTGTTTGTGTGTGTGTTTTTTTTTTGTGTATATATATATATATATATATATATATATATATATATACACACATACACACACTCTCCAGATTTTTCAAAATATGAAATGTATGTGTCATATTATATACTCCCTAAATTCATTCATGTTCATATATGTGGATTTATAATCAACTTTTCACAAGATTATTCTCAGAAATAGTCATCCACCTGAAATACATATTTGTTTCCTAGTGCTGAAATCCTAATATTTCTACAGTAACTGACCCAGTTTAACATGAATGCAAGTAGATTCCTAGGGGACATGATGTGTGTTTTGACGTTCATTTTTATTCAACACCTGTACATTACTATTTCTTCAGTTGATGCACATCATAGGATATGTATTTCATCCTCAAGTTCACAAATTTCTAGGCATTTATTTCCCTTTCAATCACTTCCTGCTTCAGAACACATGTATTCCTCCACGTTTCTTGACTGGTCTTTTCATGAGACTTCTTTCCAAACACATTCTTTTCCATTTCCATAATCCCTTGTGAAGCAAAACTCACACCCCCTTCATGGTAAACCATAACCCCAATATCACCATTAGATGTATAACTGGTTAGAATGAATGGTTGTGTATCAATATTAGATTTCCTATATATTTTCAGATATCAATGCAATCCATTATTTAAATTGGAACCTGTTATACTATTTATTCACAGTATGGTCTATTCATGCATTATCTCTGTATTCATAGACCCAGGGTACACCTATTTGTACCCCCAAAGGCTAATTCATATGTCTTCAACATATTACTCCCAGAAATGGTGGAAGAAACACTCATGTCACCTGATCTACATATACATTTTATCACAGTGATATTCTGGACACAAAATGCAAAGGTCACACTTATGATTGCACCAAAGCCTCATTGGAAAGTGAGCATGGATTACTAAAAACATCCTTGTCCAGGTTGCCTAATGCTCTCAAATGTCAATGCTATTGGTGACTACACATTTGTTTCTTCCTAAGATGATATATTCAACCTCAACCCTGTTGAAAATGTCTAATCCACTCACTCACTTTATACTTTGCCTGATTTCCTAATGTCTCTATTGATATCTGCTTTCCTACATATGTTCCCCAGTTCATCATTGTGACTGACTCTTCACATGTGCTGACGTTTACATTCACTCTCTAACCGACACCCTATTGCTAAAGAACTTTTGGTCCAAATTGTATACTCACTCTTCTTCCAAAACTTACCAACTATCTTCCTAATCCTACCTACTTTCCCTTTTTGACTGGATGTTCTCTTCTACATTCAATCATCCAAGGTACAAGGTCCTATGCCATTGTATATCGATTTGTCTGAGACATCTGTGCAGAAAGTCATTCAAAGCTAAGTATCCCCATCAAGGGCCCCATGCTCTTCTGGCCTTCAAATCTTACTTGGATTTCTGTTTTCATACATATATTTCACCTATATATTATTATAAATATCGCAGGTTCCCAATACCATTCTTCATCCAGCAGAGTGATTCCTCACCCAAATCAAACAGGTTCTTAACCCTAACCATACACTCTTCCCTCAATCTAACTTTACAGAAGAGCAGGGACAGAGTGGGTCTTACAATACAGGAATGTGGGGGATCTTCCACCTGCTGAGAACCTCAAAGGTCCATGCAGAAATGATACCTGGAGAAGATGTAGGCAGGTATGAAGGACCTGAGAGAGCAGAAGTCATCTTCCATGGCAAACAACCTGGTCAGGATGAAGGGATGTGTCGGAATGAGCCTCTCTCTTCTTAATGTAGACAAGATGGACCAAAGCAGGTCTGTGTGGAGAGCTGTTCCTTGGTGCCTGTGGTTGATATTCCATTCTAACTTGTGAAACTGTCACAGGAAGGAGGGGCAGCCTCCATCTCATGGGAGCCTTGGAAGCAAATGTTAGGACACAGTGGTTGCCAAGGCAGTGACCTCATTCAGTTCCTGAAGGAAGTGACCTCACCTCACTTCCTTGGTGATGGAACTCTCTGAACTTGGGATCCAGGAAGCCAGGCACCCAGAGCCAGTCCCAGTCCCAGTCCCAGTGGGCTCACTTGTTTGGATTTCCCAAGGACAGAGTCAGTCTTTCTTGGTACCCACTGATGTGAGGATGGCCAAATGCCAGGAAAGTTCTGCCGAGGGGCCTTTCCTGAGAAAGCAGGTAGTGGCTCACCGCTGGCTCCTGACAACTTCACAGAGTTGGCCAAGGAGGCAAGATGTGAGACAGGACAGGCCTTTTCGGGGGAACATAGTATGGCCCACCAGTCAGGCGACACTCCGGGTAGTCACAGACCAACTTGGAAGGAGGTGCCTTTGTGGGTGTGGGTGTGAGTTTGTGGTTTGGTCTCATGTTCTGAGAATAGGTAGGAAAGGCGGTTTGTTTGGTTTGGAGTGGACTGTTTCTAGTAAGGCTTTTGACAAGGCAAGTGTTTCTATGTTTGTGTATACCACTGTGTCCCTGGTTGTAGACATTAGAAAAGAGAATGCATCAATGGATGTGTCCTGTCTAGTAGAAAGCTTCCCAGCATTCATCTTGCCCAATTTATGAATGGACTGCGGCTTGCCTTATGGATGGGCAACACCTACTATCTTCCTAAGTTCCTGTTTTCTTCCTGAATTCTGGCCACTCTCCAGAATAGGCTCATGGTTTTGTGTCCAAGATATGTACCACCTCCAAGCTCGGTGGCATGGCCATGTACTGGATAGTTGAAAGGAATGGTGAGCATCTCAGAAAACTCAGATATCAGTGTGACCAGTAAAGTCTCCCTGGAGAAAGCCTGCTTTGGGCCTTTGGCTTACCTATTGTTCTGTTGCCCTGAATGTCAGGAAGGCCTTTGCCTCAGGGCACCCCATTGTGAAGCCTGAAGAAAACAGTTTTCAAATGGAAATGAATGGGCATCACCTGTGGCTCTTTGCTTAATTGCTTTGCAAAGGGATGTGTCTGAATCAGCCTCTTGGCCCTGTGTGAGGCTGTGGCTTAGAGTGTCAGCCCCTGATGGATCCAAAGAAAGATCCCATGTGTGCATTCAAAGCCAAATTGGCACAAAAGCAGTCATCCTGGATGAGGTCTCTCGCCTTCCTCTGTAAGGTTCCTGACCTCCATCAAGTGAGAATAGGGATCCTTTGTGTCAAATGAGTCCTTCAAAGCCATGCAGAGGCTAGCCCATAGGTGCTTGGGTTTTCTCATGACTCCAGTTCACACAAACAATCTATACCCGGCAGTCAGTAGGCCTCCAATTGGAGAAGTAGAGCAGTATTAAAGGCAGGCCTATTTCATCACTCCAGGTTCACAGGATGGGTGTCCAGTCCACCCTGACATTAGGCAAATGAGAGGCAAGTGAGCTTATTGTGGACACTGTCTTGGGCTGTGCCCCTCATGGAAACCTCCAGCCAGAGGTTATGATGAGTGTCTACATGGAAGAAGATGAGGGCCATGTGGCAGTGTTTTGGTTTGAATTGTGGTGTGGCAGTGGGAAGAGATGACTGGGTCCACCTGGGCTTGAACTCTGGTGTGATTCCCCATGGAGACTGAGTTCTGGAACTGAACTCAGAGAAGTATTGCCGTGAATTGTGTCGGGATGTTAGGAGGCCACGCATGAGAGTCGCCCTTGGAAACTGAGATCTAGGCCCAGGCTGGCGTTCCACAGAGCACTGGGAATCTCAGCCCGGATATCACATGATTTTATTCTTAAAGACCTGGCAGCCATCGTGGAGAGTCCAAACACACGTGGACCACACATTGTAGACCTCAATGGTCCTGGCTTCCTGCGACCTTTTAGACACTCTTTGGGAAGCCTTGTTTGTGAGAGTTCTCCAGAGCTTTCGTTGAAATGAGCTTCCTCACCATTTAATGGTTCCTGAAGGAATGGAAACCCACAGTGCCTCCAACTTCATCCTTTAAAAATGGCTAGCTAGATAAATACTATGACATTTTTGTAATTCCCATGACCAGGTGGGACTGGAGAACCTTTGGATATCCTGTTGCTGATCATGAGTGTACCAGACAGTGCCTTGATTGACTGGGTTTCATGAAAATGGTGTAAAACAGAGATGCCAGTAAGTTGGGGCCTGCTGAGTAGTGGGCCTAGAGCAGTGGTGTGCAGGTGTGTGATAAAACATCTGTGGTGGGGCCATGTGGATCTGCCATTGGCTTCCAAATGGCTTGTGACTGACATGGTGCAGTGAGCAGACCCTTCTATGTAAAGGCATCTTGTTATATGGAGAGGTTTCAGGGCAATGTTCAGAATCAGGTTGCTATGGTCAAGGGGGCAAGCTCTGTGGGATAGAAGCCTGGCTGGTGCATTCTCCTAGGACCTTGACCCACCACACGTGACAGAACTCCCTCCAGCACTGTGTCCCAGTTGAACTCCTTGTATTTCCTGAAGCAAATTCCAAACTCCCAGTGCAGCAGCAAGAAACACCACGAAAAGTGGAGGATGACCAAATGGCTTCACAGTCCACACAGGGAGACACTTAGACCCCAGTGGCCACAGTTTACCTGCAAAGAGAGAATTCAGCACTTCTGCCTCATGTTCATTGGAAAATCAGAAACCATGTCCTCCAGGTCACCTAGATGCAGACCAGGTTTGATGGTCTCACTACAAAGGAAGCTAAAGCTCCTGACAACAACATACATTTCAAGTGCCCAAACTCAGAGGCAGTTTCTCACGAAGTCTTTAGGCCAGCAGAGCTCCACGTTTGTGGAGTGTTTACCCTGTCCCTTACTCATGGAAACTAGTCTACCACCTCCAAGGTTGTGAACTCCTGAGCATTTTCCATTCCACATATGTATTCATAGCATTTCTAACTCTTCTCCTCAAATTGTGTCTTACTTATTGCGAAGGGAATGTCAAGGCAATGTTCTGGATGAGAGTGGGAAGATTTTTTTTGTAGCACATATTGGCCTACACATTGGATTCATTTTCCTATTTTCCGTTCGAAATACTGAATCCCTGACACTAACCCATACCCTACTAGATTGTGACTACGAATACTAATATGATGGAGAAAAATAACTCAAACAGAATAGAAATACAGGCAGTTCAGAGGAGGCCTGGTGTATAGTTGGACTTGCCTTTTGCATTATAAAGGGTAGGTGTTATAAATCTAGTCCAATTTAATAGAAATAGTTCTCCATGTGTTTTGAAAGTTAACAAATATGTGAATTCCTGTCTCCCTTTCTCTGTAGCCTATTCAGCAACATGCATTTTTACATGCACATATAGAATCCTACCTCCTATCCCACGCCCATTCTTGTGAGGTGGCTGACTTGGCAGATACAAATTGTGAGAAGAGATCACTCCTCCTAAACTCTGTTGGAACTGAGAATTCAACCTCCAGGTGAGCTTCCCACTTGAACAACATGATACATAAATACATGTTCAGTAAAATAAATATTTTTGGATCTGTGGATGATAAATATTTCATGATGAATTTCGATTGGCATATATATTTCTACTCTTTAATATCTGTGTTTGTGTGTGTGTTTTTTTTTGTGTATATATATATATATATATATATATATACACACATACACACACTCTCCAGATTTTTCAAAATATGAAATGTATGTGTCATATTATATACTCCCTAAATTCATTCATGTTCATATATGTGGATTTATAATCAACTTTTCACAAGATTATTCTCAGAAATAGTCATCCACCTGAAATACATATTTGTTTCCTAGTGCTGAAATCCTAATATTTCTACAGTAACTGACCCAGTTTAACATGAATGCAAGTAGATTCCTAGGGGACATGATGTGTGTTTTGACGTTCGTTTTTATTCAACACTGGTACATTACTATTTCTTCAGTTGATGCACATCATAGGATATGTATTTCATCCTCAAGTTCACAAATTTCTAGGCATTTATTTCCCTTTCAATCACTTCCTGCTTCAGAACACATGTATTCCTCCACGTTTCTTGACTGGTCTTTTCATGAGACTTCTTTCCAAACACATTCTTTTCCATTTCCATAATCCCTTGTGAAGCAAAACTCACACCCCCTTCATGGTAAACCATAACCCCAATATCACCATTAGATGTATAACTGGTTAGAATGAATGGTTGTGTATCAATATTAGATTTCCTATATATTTTCAGATATCAATGCAATCCATTATTTAAATTGGAACCTGTTATACTATTTATTCACAGTATGGTCTATTCATGCATTATCTCTGTATTCATAGACCCAGGGTACACCTATTTGTACCCCCAAAGGCTAATTCATATGTCTTCAACATATTACTCCCAGAAATGGTGGAAGAAACACTCATGTCACCTGATCTACATATACATTTTATCACAGTGATATTCTGGACACAAAATGCCAAGGTCACACTTATGATTGCACCAAAGCCTCATTGGAAAGTGAGCATGGATTACTAAAAACATCCTTGTCCAGGTTGCCTAATGCTGTCAAATGTCAATGCTATTGGTGACTACACATTTGTTTCTTCCTAAGATGATATATTCAACCTCAACCCTGTTGAAAATGTCTAATCCACTCACTCACTTTATACTTTGCCTGATTTCCTAATGTCTCTATTGATATCTGCTTTCCTACATATGTTCCCCAGTTCATCATTGTGACTGACTCTTCACATGTGCTGACGTTTACATTCACTCTCTAACCGACACCCTATTGCTAAAGAACTTTTGGTCCAAATTGTATACTCACTCTTCTTCCAAAACTTACCAACTATCTTCCTAATCCTACCTACTATCCCTTTTTGACTGGATGTTCTCTTCTACATTCAATCATCCAAGGTACAAGGTCCTATGCCATTGTATATCGATTTATCTGAGACATCTGTGCAGAAAGTCATTCAAAGGTAAGTATCCCCATCAAGGGCCCAATGCCCTTCTGGCCTTCAAATCTTACTTGGATTTCTGTTTTCATACATATATTTCACCTATATAGTATTATAAATATCGCAGGTTCCCAATACCATTCTTCATCCAGCAGAGTGATTCCTCACCCAAATCTAACAGGTTCTTAACCCTAACCATACACTCTTCCCTCAATCTAACTTTACAGAAGAGCAGGGACAGAGTGGGTCTTACAATACAGGAATGTGGGGGATCTTCCACCTGCTGAGACCCTCAAAGGTCCATGCAGAAATGATACCTGGAGAAGATGTAGGCAGCTATGAAGGACCTGAGAGAGCAGAAGTCATCTTCCATGGCAAACAACCTGGTCAGAATGAAGGGATGTGTCTGAATGAGCCTCTCTCTTCTTAATGTAGACAAGATGGACCAAAGCAGGCCTGTGTGGAGAGCTGTTCCTTGGTGCCTGTGGTTGATATTCCATTCTAACTTGTGAAAGTGTCACAGGAAGGAGGGGCTGCCTCCATCTCATGGGAGCCTTGGAAGCAACTGTTAGGACACAGTGGTTGCCAAGGCAGTGACCTCATTCAGTTCCTGAAGGAAGTGACCTCACCTCACTTACTTGGTGATGGAACTCTCTGAACTTGGGGTCCAGGAAGCCAGGCACCCAGAGCCAGTCCCAGTCCCAGTCCCAGTGGGCTCACTTGTTTGGATTTACCAAGGACAGAGTCAGTCTTTCTTGGTACCCACTGATGTGAGGATGGCCAAATGCCAGGAAAGCTCTGCCGAGGGGAATTTTCTGAGAAAGCAGGTAGTGGCTCACCGCTGGCTCCTGACAACTTCACAGAGTTGGCCATGGAGGCCAGATGTGAGACAGGACAGGCCCTTTTGGGGGAACATAGTATGGCCCACCAGTCAGACGACACTCCGGGTAGTCACAGACCAACTTGGAAGGAGGTGCCTTTGTGGGTGTGGGTGTGAGTTTGTGGTTTGGTCTCATGTTCTGAGAATAGGTAGGAAAGGCGGTTTGTTTGGTTTGGAGTGGACTGTTTCTAGTAAGGCTTTTGACAAGGCGAGTGTTTCTATGTTTGTGTATCCCACTGTGTCCCTGGTTGTAGACATTAGAAAAGAGAATGCATCAATGGATGTGTCCTGTCTAGTAGAAAGCTTCCCAGCATTCATCCTGCCCAATTTATGAATGGACTGTGGCTTGCCTTATGGATGGGCAACACCTACTATCTTCCTAAGTTCCTGTTTTCTTCCTGAATTCTGGCCACTCTCCAGAATAGGCTCATGGTTTTGTGTCCAAGATATGTACCACCTCCAAGCTCGGTGGCATGGCCATGTACTGGATAGTTGAAAGGAATGGTGAGCATCTCAGAAAACTCAGATATCAGTGTGACCAGTAAAGTCTCCCTGGAGAAAGCCTGCTTTGGGCCTTTGGCTTACCTATTGTTCTGTTGCCCTGAATGTCAGGAAGGCCTTTGCCTCAGGGCACCCCTTTGTGAAGCCTGAAGAAAACAGTTTTCAAATGGAAATGAATGGGCATCACCTGTGGCTCTTTGCTTAATTGCTTTGCAAAGGGATGTGTCTGAATCAGCCTCTTGGCCCTGTGTGAGGCTGTGGCTTAGATTGTCAGCCCCTGATGGATCCAAAGAAAGATCCCATGTGTGCATCCAAAGCCAAATTGGCACAAAAGCAGTCATCCTGGATGAGGTCTCTCGCCTTCCTCTGTAAGGTTCCTGACCTCCATCAAGTGAGAATAGGGATCCTTTGTGTCAGATGAGTCCTTCAAAGCCATGCAGAGGCTAGCCCATAGGTGCTTGGGTTTTCTCATGACTCCAGTTCACACAAAGAATCTATACCCGGCAGTCAGTAGGCCTCCAATTGGAGAAGTAGAGCAGTATTAAAGGCAGGCCTATTTGATCACTCCAGGTTCACAGGATGGGTGTCCAGTCCACCCTGACATTAGGCAAATGAGAGGCAAGGGAGCTTATTGTGGACACTGTCTTGGGCTGTGCCCCTCATGGAAACCTCCAGCCAGAGGTTATGATGAGTGTCTATATGGAAGAAGATGAGGGCCATGTGGCAGTGTTTTGGTTTGAATTGTGGTGTGGCAGTGGGAAGAGATGACTGGGTCCACCTGGGCTTGAACTCTGGTGTGATTCCCCTTGGAGACTGAGTTCTGGAACTGACCTCAGAGAAGTATTGCCGTGAATTGTGTCGGGATGTTAGGAGGCCACGCATGAGAGTCGCCCTTGGAAACTGAGATCTAGGCCCAGGCTGGCTTTCCACAGAGCACTGGGAATCTCAGCCCGGATAGCACATGATTTTATTCTTAAAGACCTGGCAGCCATCGTGGAGAGTCCAAGCACACGTGGACCTCACATTGTAGACCTCAATGGGCCTGGCTTCCTGTGACCTTTGGCCACTCTTTGGGAAGCCTTGTTTGTGAGAGTTCTCCAGAGCTTTCGTTGAAATGAGCTTCCTCACCATTTAATGGTTCCTGAAGGAATGGAAACCCACAGTGCCTCCAACTTCATCCTTTACAAATGGCTAGCTAGATAAATACCATGACATTTTTAAAATTCCCATGACCAGGTGGCACTGGAGAACCTTTGGATGTCCTGTTGCTGATCATGAGTGTACCAGACAGTGCCTTGATTGACTGGGTTTCATGAAAATGGTGTAAAACAGAGATGCCAGTAAGTTGGGGCCTGCTGAGTAGTGGGCCTAGAGCAGTGGTGTGCAGGTGTGTGATAAAACATCTGTGGTGGGGCCATGTGGATCTGCCATTGGCTTCCAAATGGCTTGTGACTGACATGGTGCAGTGAGCAGACCCTTCTATGTAAAGGCATCTTGTTATATGGAGAGGTTTCAGGGCAATGTTCAGAATCAGGTTGCTATGGTCAAGGGGGCAAGCTCTGTGGGATAGAAGCCTGGCTGGTGCATTCTCCTAGGACCTTGACCCACCACACGTGACAGAACTCCCTCCAGCACTGTGTCCCAGTTGAACTCCTTGTATTTCCTGAAGCAAATTCCAAACTCCCAGTGCAGCATCAAGAAACACCACGAAAAGTGGAGGATGACCAAATGGCTTCACAGTCCACACAGGGAGACACTTAGACCCCAGTGGCCACAGTTTACCTGCAAAGAGAGAATTCAGCACTTCTGCCTCATGTTCATTGGAAAATCAGAAACCATGTCCTCCAGGTCACCTAGATGCAGACCAGGTTTGATGGTCTCACTACAAAGGAAGCTAAAGCTCCTGACAACAACATACATTTCAAGTGCCCAAACTCAGAGGCAGTTTCTCACGAAGTCTTTAGGCCAGCAGAGCTCCACGTTTGTGGAGTGTTTACCCTGTCCCTTACTCATGGAAACTAGTCTACCACCTCCAAGGTTGTGAACTCCTGAGCATTTTCCATTCCACATATGTATTCATAGCATTTCTAACTCTTCTCCTCAAATTGTGTCTTACTTATTGCGAAGGGAATGTCAAGGCAATGTTCTGGATGAGAGTGGGAAGATTTTTTTTGTAGCACATATTGGCCTACACATTGGATTCATTTTCCTATTTTCCGTTCGAAATACTGAATCCCTGACACTAACCCATACCCTACTAGATTGTGACTACGAATACTAATATGATGGAGAAAAATAACTCAAACAGAATAGAAATACAGGCAGTTCAGAGGAGGCCTGGTGTATAATTGGACTGGTCTTTGGCATTATAAAGGGTAGGTGTTATAAATCTAGTCCAATTTAATAGAAATAGTTCTCCATGTGTTTTGAAAGTTAACAAATATGTGAATTCCTGTCTCCCTTTCTCTGTAGCCTATTCAGCAACATGCATTTTTACATGCACATACAGAATCTTACCTCCTATCCCACGTCCCTTCTTGTGAGGTGGCTGACTTGGCAGATACAAATTGTGAGAAGAGATCACTCCTCCTAAACGCTGTTGGAACTGAAAATTCAACTTCCAGGTGAGCTTCCCACTTGAACAACATGATACATAAATACATGTTCAGTAAGATAAATAATTTGGATCTGTGGATGATAAATATTTCATGATGAATTTCGATTGGCATATATATTTCTACTCTTTAATGTCTGTGTTTGTGTGTGTGTTTTTTTGTATATATATATATATATATATATATATATATATATATATATATATATACACACACACACACATACACACACTCTCCAGATTTTTCAAAATATGAAATGTATGTGTCATATTATATACTCCCTAAATTTTTCATGTTCATATATGTGGATTTATAATCAACTTTTCACAAGATTATTCTCAGAAATAGTCATCCACCTGAAATACATATTTGTTTCCTAGTGCTGAAATCCTAATATTTCTACAGTAACTGACCCAGTTTAACATGAATGCAAGTAGATTCCTATGGGACATGATGTGTGTTTTGACGTTCATTTTTATTCAACACTGGTACATTACTATTTCTTCAGTTGATGCACATCATAGGATATGTATTTCATCCTCAAGTTCACAAATTTCTAGGCATTTATTTCCCTTTCAATCACTTCCTGCTTCAGAACACATGTATTCCTCCACGTTTCTTGACTGGTCTTTTCATGAGACTTCTTTCCAAACACATTCTTTTCCATTTCCATAATCCCTTGTGAAGCAAAACTCACACCCCCTTCATGGTAAACCATAACCCCAATATCACCATTAGATGTATAACTGGTTAGAATGAATGGTTGTGTATCAATATTAGATTTCCTATATATTTTCAGATATCAATGCAATCCATTATTTAAATTGGAACCTGTTATACTATTTATTCACAGTATGGTCTATTCATGCATTATCTCTATATTCATAGACCCAGGGTACACCTATTTGTACCCCCAAAGGCTAATTCATATGTCTTCAACATATTACTCCCAGAAATGGTGGAAGAAACACTCATGTCACCTGATCTACATATACATTTTATCACAGTGATATTCTGGACACAAAATGCAAAGGTCACACTTATGATTGCACCAAAGCCTCATTGGAAAGTGAGCATGGATTACTAAAAACATCCTTGTCCAGGTTGCCTAATGCTCTCAAATGTCAATGCTATTGGTGACTACACATTTGTTTCTTCCTAAGATGATATATTCAACCTCAACCCTGTTGAAAATGTCTAATCCACTCACTCACTTTATACTTTGCCTGATTTCCTAATGTCTCTATTGATATCTGCTTTCCTACATATGTTCCCCAGTTCATCATTGTGACTGACTCTTCACATGTGCTGACGTTTACATTCACTCTCTAACCGACACCCTATTGCTAAAGAACTTTTGGTCCAAATTGTATACTCACTCTTCTTCCAAAACTTACCAACTATCTTCCTAATCCTACCTACTATCCCTTTTTGACTGGATGTTCTCTTCTACATTCAATCATCCAAGGTACAAGGTCCTATGCCATTGTATATTGATTTATCTGAGACATCTGTGCAGAAAGTCATTCAAAGCTAAGTATCCCCATCAAGGGCCCCATGCCTTCTGGCCTTCAAATCTTACTTGGATTTCTGTTTTCATACATATATTTCACCTATATATTATTATAAATATCGCAGGTTCCCAATACCATTCTTCATCCAGCAGAGTGATTCCTAAGCCACATCAAACAGGTTCTTAACCCTAACCATACACTCTTCCCTCAATCTAACTTTACAGAAGAGCAGGGACAGAGTGGGTCTTACAATACAGGAATGTGGGGGATCTTCCACCTGCTAAGAACCTCAAAGGTCCATGCAGAAATGATACCTGGAGAAGATGTAGGCAGCTATGAAGGACCTGAGAGAGCGGAAGTCATCTCCATGGCAAACAACCTGGTCAGGATGAAGGGATGTGTCTGAATGAGCCTCTCTCTTCTTAATGTAGACAAGATGGACCAAAGCAGGCCTGTGTGGAGAGCTGTTCCTTGGTGCCTATGGTTGATATTCCATTCTAACTTGTGAAAGTGTCACAGGAAGGAGGGGCAGCCTCCATCTCATGGGAGCCTTGGAAGCAACTGTTAGGACACAGTGGTTGCCAAGGCAGTGACCTCATTTAGTTCCTGAAGGAAGTGACTTCACCTCACTTCCTTGGTGATGGAACTCTCTAAACTTGGGATCCAGGAAGCCAGGCACCCAGAGCCAGTCCCAGTCCCAGTCCCAGTGGGCTCACTTGTTTGGATTTACCAAGGACAGAGTCAGTCTTTCTTGGTACCCACTGATGTGAGGATGGCAAAATGCCAGGAAAGCTCTGCCGAGGGACCTTTCCTGAGAAAGCAGGTAGTGGCTCACCGCTGGCTCCTGACAACTTCACAGAGTTGGCCAAGGAGGCCAGATGTGAGACAGGACAGGCCCTTTTGGGGGAACATAGTATGGCCCACCAGTCAGACGACACTCCGGGTAGTCACAGACCAACTTGGAAGGAGGTGCCTTTGTGGGTGTGGGTGTGAGTTTGTGGTTTGGTCTCATGTTCTGAGAATAGGTAGGAAAGGCGGTTTGTTTGGTTTGGAGTGGACTGTTTCTAGTAAGGCTTTTGACAAGGCGAGTGTTTCTATGTTTGTGCATCCCACTGTGTCCCTGGTTGTAGACATTAGAAAAGAGAATGCATCAATGGATGTGTCCTGTCTAGTAGAAAGCTTCCCAGCATTCATCCTGCCCAATTTATGAATGGACTGCGGCTTGCCTTATGGATGGGCAACACATACTATCTTCCTAAGTTCCTGTTTTCTTCCTGAATTCTGGCCACTCTCCAGAATAGGCTCATGGTTTTGTGTCCAAGATATGTACCACCTCCAAGCTCGGTCGCATGGCCATGTACTGGATAGTTGAAAGGAATGGTGAGCATCTCAGAAAACTCAGATATCAGTGTGACCAGTAAAGTCTCCCTGGAGAAAGCCTGCTTTGGGCCTTTGGCTTACCTATTGTTCTGTTGCCCTGAATGTCAGGAAGGCCTTTGCCTCAGGGCACCCCTTTGTGAAGCCTGAAGAAAACAGTTTTCAAATGGAAATGAATGGGCATCACCTGTAGCTCTTTGCTTAATTGCTTTGCAAAGGGATGTGTCTGAATCAGCCTCTTGGCCCTGTGTGAGGCTGTGGCTTAGATTGTCAGGCCCTGATGGATCCAAAGAAAGATCCCATGTGTGCATCCAAAGCCAAATTGGCACAAAAGCAGTCATCCTGGATGAGGTCTCTCGCCTTCCTCTGTAAGGTTCCTGACCTCCATCAAGTGAGAATAGGGATCCATTGTGTGAAATGAGTCCTTCAAAGCCATGCAGAGGCTAGCCCATAGGTGCTTGGGTTTTCTCATGACTCCAGTTCACACAAACAATCTATAACCGGCAGTCAGTAGGCCTCCAATTGGAGAAGTAGAGCAGTATTAAAGGCAGGCCTATTTGATCACTCCAGGTTCAAACGATGGGTGTCCAGTCCACCCTGACATTAGGCAAATGAGAGGCAAGGGAGCTTATTGTGGACACTGTCTTGGGCTGTGCCCCTCATGAAAACCTCCAGCCAGAGGTTATGATGAGTGTCTATATGGAAGAAGATGAGGGCCATGTGGCAGTGTTTTGGTTTGAATTGTGGTGTGGCAGTGGGCAGAGATGACTGGGTCCACCTGGGCTTGAACTCTGGTGTGATTCCCCTTGGAGACTGAGTTCTGGAACTGACCTCAGAGAAGTATTGCTGTGAATTGTGTCGGGATGTTAGGAGGCCACGCATGAGAGTCGCCCTTGGAAACTGAGATCTAGGCCCAGGCTGGCTTTCCACAGAGCACTGGGAATCTCAGCCCGGATATCACATGATTTTATTCTTAAAGACCTGGCAGCCATCGTGGAGAGTCCAAACACACGTGGACCTCACATTGTAGACCTCAATGGGCCTGGCTTCCTGTGACCTTTGGCCACTCTTTGGGAAGCCTTGTTTGTGAGAGTTCTCCAGAGCTTTCGTTGAAATGAGCTTCCTCACCATTTAATGGTTCCTGAAGGAATGGAAACCCACAGTGCCTCCAACTTCATCCTTTAAAAATGGCTAGCTAGATAAATACCATGACATTTTTGAAATTCCCATGACCAGGTGGCACTGGAGAACCTTTGGATGTCCTGTTGCTGATCATGAGTGTACCAGACAGTGCCTTGATTGACTGGGTTTCATGAAAATGGTGTAAAACAGAGATGCCAGTAAGTTGGGGCCTGCTGATTAGTTGGCCTAGAGCAGTGGTGTGCAGGTGTGTGATAAAACATCTGTGGTGGGGCCATGTGGATCTGCCATTGGCTTCCAAATGGCTTGTGACAGACATGGTGCAGTGAGCAGACCCGTCTATGTAAAGGCATCTTGTTATATGGAGAGGTTTCAGGGCAATGTTCAGAATCAGGTTGCTATGGTCAAGGGGGCAAGCTCTGTGGGATAGAAGCCTGGCTGGTGCATTCTCCTAGGACCTTGACCCACCACACGTGACAGAACTCCCTCCAGCACTGTGTCCCACTTGAACTCCTTGTATTTCCTGAAGCAAATTCCAAACTCCCAGTGCAGCAGCAAGAAACACCACGAAAAGTGGAGGATGACCAAATGGCTTCACAGTCCACACAGGGAGACACTTAGACCCCAGTGGCCACAGTTTACCTGCAAAGAGAGAATTCAGCACTTCTGCCTCATGTTCATTGGAAAATCAGAAACCATGTCCTCCAGGTCACTTAGATGCAGACCAGGTTTGATGGTCTCACTACAAAGGAAGCTAAAGCTCCTGACAACAACATACATTTCAAGTGCCCAAACTCAGAGGCAGTTTCTCACGAATTCTTTAGGCCAGCAGAGCTCCACGTTTGTGGAGTGTTTACCCTGTCCCTTACTCATGGAAACTAGTCTACCACCTCCAAGGTTGTGAACTCCTGAGCATTTTCCATTCCACATATGTATTCATAGCATTTCTAACTCTTCTCCTCAAATTGTGTCTTACTTATTGCGAAGGGAATGTCAAGGCAATGTTCTGGATGAGAGTGGGAAGATTTTTTTGTAGCACATATTGCCCTACACTTTGGATTCATTTTCCTATTTTCCGTTCGAAATACTGAATCCCTGACACTAACCCATACCCTACTAGATTGTGACTACGAATACTAATATGATGGAGAAAAATAACTCAAAGAGAATAGAAATACAGGCAGTTCAGAGGAGGCCTGGTGTATAGTTGGACTTGCCTTTTGCATTATAAAGGGTA
The DNA here is from genome assembly GCF_964194105.1 of Spermophilus citellus. Lineage (NCBI taxonomy): Eukaryota > Metazoa > Chordata > Mammalia > Rodentia > Sciuridae > Spermophilus > Spermophilus citellus. Next base: position 41,026,531 of record NC_138198.1, read on the forward strand.
GGTGTTATAAATCTAGTCCAATTTAATAGAAATAGTTCTCCATGTGTTTTGAAAGTTAACAAATATGTGAATTCCTGTCTCCCTTTCTCTGTAGCCTATTCAGCAACATGCATTTTTACATGCACATACAGAATCCTACCTCCTATCCCACGTCCATTCTTGTGAGGTGGCTGACTTGGCAGATACAAATTGTGAGAAGAGATCACTCCTCCTAAACGCTGTTGGAACTGAGAATTCAACCTCCAGGTGAGCTTCCCACTTGAACAACATGATACATAAATACATGTTCAGTAAAATAAATATTTTTGGATCTGTGGATGATAAATATTTCATGATGAATTTCGATTGGCATGTATATTTCTACTCTTTAATGTCTGTGTTTGTGTGTGTGTGTTTTTTTTTTTGTGTATATATATATATATATATATATATATATATATATATATATATACACATATATATACACACACATACACACACTCTCCAGATTTTTCAAAATATGAAATGTATGTGTCATATTATATACTCCCTAAATTCATTCATGTTCATATATGTGGATTTATAATCAACTTTTCACAAGATTATTCTCAGAAATAGTCATCCACCTGAAATACATATTTGTTTCCTAGTGCTGAAATCCTAATATTTCTACAGTAACTGACCCAGTTTAACATGAATGCAAGTAGATTCCTATGGGACATGATGTGTGTTTTGACGTTCATTTTTATTCAACACTGGTACATTACTATTTCTTCAGTTGATGCACATCATAGGATATGTATTTCATCCTCAAGTTCACAAATTTCTAGGCATTTATTTCCCTTTCAATCACTTCCTGCTTCAGAACACATGTATTCCTCCACGTTTCTTGACTGGTCTTTTCATGAGACTTCTTTCCAAACACATTCTTTTCCATTTCCATAATCCCTTGTGAAGCAAAACTCACACCCCCTTCATGGTAAACCATAACCCCAATATCACCATTAGATGTATAACTGGTTAGAATGAATGGTTGTGTATCAATATTAGATTTCCTATATATTTTCAGATATCAATGCAATCCATTATTTAAATTGGAACCTGTTATAGTATTTATTCACAGTATGGTCTATTCATGCATTATCTCTATATTCATAGACCCAGGGTACACCTATTTGTACCCCCAAAGGCTAACTCATATGTCTTCAACATATTACTCCCAGAAATGGTGGAAGAAACACTCATGTCACCTGATCTACATATACATTTTATCACAGTGATATTCTGGACACGAAATGCAAAGGTCACACTTATGATTGCACCAAAGCCTCATTGGAAAGTGAGCATGGATTACTAAAAACATCCTTGTCCAGGTTGCCTAATGCTGTCAAATGTCAATGCTATTGGTGACTACACATTTGTTTCTTCCTAAGATGATATATTCAACCTCAACCCTGTTGAAAATGTCTAATCCACTCACTCACTTTATACTTTGCCTGATTTCCTAATGTCTCTATTGATATCTGCTTTCCTACATATGTTCCCCAGTTCATCATTGTGACTGACTCTTCACATGTGCTGACGTTTACATTCACTCTCTAACCGACACCCTATTGCTAAAGAACTTTTGGTCCAAATTGTATACTCACTCTTCTTCCAAAACTTACCAACTATCTTCCTAATCCTACCTACTATCCCTTTTTGACTGGATGTTCTCTTCTACATTCAATCATCCAAGGTACAAGGTCCTATGCCATTGTATATCGATTTATCTGAGACATCTGTGCAGAAAGTCATTCAAAGCTAAGTATCCCCATCAAGGGCCCCATGCCCTTCTGGCCTTCAAATCTTACTTGGATTTCTGTTTTCATACATATATTTCACCTGTATGTTATTATAAATATCACAGGTTCCCAATACCATTCTTCATCCAGCAGAGTGATTCCTCACCCAAATCAAACAGGTTCTTAACCCTAACCATACACTCTTCCCTCAATCTAACTTTACACAAGAGCAGGGACAGAGTGGGTCTCACAATACAGGAATGTGGGGGATCTTCCACCTGCTAAGAACCTCAAAGGTCCATGCAGAAATGATACCTGGAGAAGATGTAGGCAGCTATGAAGGACCTGAGAGAGCAGAAGTCACCTTCCATGGCAAACAACCTGGTCAGGATGAAGGGATGTATCTGAATGAGCCTCTCTCTTCTTAATGTAGACAAGATGGACCAAAGCAGGCCTGTGTGGAGAGCTGTTCCTTGGTGCCTGTGGTTGATATTCCATTCTAACTTGTGAAAGTGTCACAGGAAGGAGGGGCAGCCTCCATCTCATGGGAGCCTTGGAAGCAACTCTTAGGACACAGTGGTTGCCAAGGCAGTGACCTCATTCAGTTCCTGAAGGAAGTGACCTCACCTCACTTCCTTGGTGATGGAACTCTCTGAACTTGGGATCCAGGAAGCCAGGCACCCAGAGCCAGTCCCAGTCCCAGTCCCAGTGGGCTCACTTGTTTGGATTTACCAAGGACAGAGTCAGTCTTTCTTGCTACCCACTGATGTGAGGATGGCCAAATGCCAGGAAAGCTCTGCCGAGGGGCCTTTCCTGAGAAAGCAGGTAGTGGCTCACCGCTGGCTCCTGACAACTTCACAGAGTTGGCCAAGGAGGCCAGATGTGAGACAGGACAGGCACTTTCGAGGGACCATAGTATGACCCACCAGTCAGACGACACTCCGGGTAGTCACAGACCAACTTGGAAGGAGGTGCCTTTGTGGGTGTGGGTGTGAGTTTGTGGTTTGGTCTCATGTTCTGGGAATAGGTAGGAAAGGCGGTTTGTTTGGTTTGGAGTGGACTGTTTCTAGTAAGGCTTTTGACAAGGTGAGTGTTTCTATGTTTGTGTATCCCACTGTGTCCCTGGTTGTAGACATTAGAAAAGAGAATGCATCAATGGATGTGTCCTGTCTAGTAGAAAGCTTCCCAGCATTCATCCTGCCCAATTTATGAATGGACTGCGGCTTGCCTTATGGATGGGCAACACCTACTATCTTCCTAAGTTCCTGTTTTCTTCCTGAATTCTGGCCACTCTCCAGAATAGGCTCATGGTTTTGTGTCCAAGATATGTACCACCTCCAAGCTCGGTGGCATGGCCATGTACTGGATAGTTGAAAGGAATGGTGAGCATCTCAGAAAACTCAGATATCAGTGTGACCAGTAAAGTCTCCCTGGAGAAAGCCTGCTTTGGGCCTTTGGCTTACCTATTGTTCTGTTGCCCTGAATGTCAGGAAGGCCTTTGCCTCAGGGCACCCCATTGTGAAGCCTGAAGAAAACAGTTTTCAAATGGAAATGAATGGGCATCACCTGTGGCTCTTTGCTTAATTGCTTTGCAAAGGGATGTGTCTGAATCAGCCTCTTGGCCCTGTGTGAGGCTGTGGCTTAGATTGTCAGCCCCTGATGGATCCAAAGAAAAATCCCATGTGTGCATCCAAAGCCAAATTGGCACAAAAGCAGTCATCCTGGATGAGGTCTCTCGCCTTCCTCTGTAAGGTTCCTGACCTCCATCAAGTGAGAATAGGGATCCTTTGTGTCAAATGAGTCATTCAAAGCCAGGCAGAGGCTAGCCCATAGGTGCTTGGGTTTTCTCATGACTCCAGTTCACACAAACAATCTATACCCGGCAGTCAGTAGGCCTCCAATTGGAGAAGTAGAGCAGTATTAAAGGCAGGCCTATTTGATCACTCCAGGTTCACAGGATGGGTGTCCAGTCCACCCTGACATTAGGCAAATGAGAGGCAAGGGAGCTTATTGTGGACACTGTCTTGGGCTGTGCCCCTCATGGAAACCTCTAGCCAGAGGTTATGATGAGTGTCTATATGGAAGAAGATGAGGGCCATGTGGCAGTGTTTTGGTTTGAATTGTGGTGTGGCAGTGGGAAGAGATGACTGGGTCCACCTGGGCTTGAACTCTGGTGTGATTCCCCTTGGAGACTGAGTTCTGGAACTGACCTCAGAGAAGTATTGCCGTGAATTGTGTCGGGATGTTAGGAGGCCACGCATGAGAGTCGCCCTTGGAAACTGAGATCTAGGCCCAGGCTGGCTTTCCACAGAGCACTGGGAATCTCAGCCCGGATAGCACATGATTTTATTCTTAAAGACCTGGCAGCCATCATGGAGAGCCCAAACACACGTGGACCACACATTGTAGACCTCAATGGGCCTGGCTTCCTGTGACCTTTTGGCCACTCTTTGGGAAGCCTTGTTTGTGAGAGTTCTCCAGAGCTTTCGTTGAAATGAGCTTCCTCACCATTTAATGGTTCCTGAAGGAATGGAAACCCACAGTGCCTCCAACTTCATCCTTTAAAAATGGCTAGCTAGATAAATACCATGACATTTTTGAAATTCCCATGACCAGGTGGCACTGGAGAACCTTTGGATGTCCTGTTGCTGATCATGAGTGTACCAGACAGTGCCTTGATTGACTGGGTTTCATGAAAATGGTGTAAAACAGAGATGCCAGTAAGTTGGGGCCTGCTGAGTAGTGGGCCTAGAGCAGTGGTGTGCAGGTGTGTGATAAAACATCTGTGGTGGGGCCATGTGGATCTGCCATTGGCTTCCAAATGGCTTGTGACTGACATGGTGCAGTGAGCAGACCCTTCTATGAAAAGGCATCTTGTTATATGGAGAGGTTTCAGGGCAATGTTCAGAATCAGGTTGCTATGGTCAAGGGGGCAAGCTCTGTGGGATAGAAGCCTGGCTGGTGCATTCTCCTAGGACCTTGACCCACCACACGTGACAGAACTCCCTCCAGCACTGTGTCCCAGTTGAACTCCTTGTATTTCCTGAAGCAAATTCCAAACTCCCAGTGCACAGCAAGAAACATCACGAAAAGTGGAGGATGACCAAATGGCTTCACAGTCCACACAGGGAGACACTTAGACCCCAGTGGCCACAGTTTACCTGCAAAGAGAGAATTCAGCACTTCTGCCTCATGTTCATTGGAAAATCAGAAACCATGTCCTCCAGGTCACCTAGATGCAGACCAGGTTTGATGGTCTCACTACAAAGGAAGCTAAAGCTCCTGACAACAACATACATTTCAAGTGCCCAACCTCAGAGGCAGTTTCTCACGAAGTTTTAGGCCAGCAGAGCTCCACGTTTGTGGAGTGTTTACCCTGTCCCTTACTCATGGAAACTAGTCTACCACCTCCAAGTTTGTGAACTCCTGAGAATATTCCATTCCACATATGTATTCACAGCATTTCTAACTCTTCTCCTCAAATTGTGTCTTATTTATTGTGAAGGTAATGTCAAGGCAATGTTCTGGATGAGAGTGGGAAGATTTTTTGTAGCACATATTGGCCTACACATTGGATTCATTTTCCTATTTTCTGTTCGAAATACTGAATCCCTGACACTAACCCATACCCTACTAGATTGTGACTACGAATGCTAATATGATGGAGAAAAATAACTCAAACAGAATAGAAATACAGGCAGTTCAGAGGAGGCCTGGTGTATAGTTGGACTTGCCTTTTGCATTATAAAGGGTAGGTGTTATAAATCTAGTCCAATTTAATAGAAATAGTTCTCCATGTGTTTTGAAAGTTAACAAATATGTGAATTCCTGTCTCCCTTTCTCTGTAGCCTATTCAGCAACATGCATTTTTACATGCACATATACAATCTTACCTCCTATCCCACGTCCATTCTTGTGAGGTGTCTGACTTGGCAGATACAAATTGTGAGAAGAGATCACTCCTCCTAAACGCTGTTGGAACTGAAAATTCAACTTCCAGGTGAGCTTCCCACTTGAACAACATGATACATAAATACATGTTCAGTAAAATAAATATTTTTGGATCTGTGGATGATAAATATTTCATGATGAATTTCGATTGGCATATATATTTCTACTCTTTAATGTCTGTGTTTGTGTGTGTGTTTTTGTGTGTGTATATATATATATATATATATATATATATATATATATATATATATATATATATATACACACACACATACACACACTCTCCAGATTTTTCAAAATATGAAATGTATGTGTCATATTATATACTCCCTAAATTCATTCATGTTCATATATGTGGATTTATAATCAACTTTTCACAAGATTATTCTCAGAAATAGTCATCCACCTGAAATACATATTTGTTTCCTAGTGCTGAAATCCTAATATTTCTACAGTAACTGACCCAGTTTAACATGAATGCAAGTAGATTCCTATGGGACATGATGTGTATTTTGACGTTCATTTTTATTCAACACTGGTACATTACTATTTCTTCAGTTGATGCACATCATAGGATATGTATTTCATCCTCAAGTTCACAAATTTCTAGGCATTTATTTCCCTTTCAATCACTTCCTGCTTCAGAATACATGTATTCCTCCACGTTTCTTGACTGGTCTTTTCATGAGACTTCTTTCCAAACACATTCTTTTCCATTTCCATAATCCCTTGTGAAGCAAAACTCACACCCCCTTCATGGTAAACCATAACCCCAATATCACCATTAGATGTATAGCTGGTTAGAATGAATGGTTGTGTATCAATATTAGATTTCCTATATATTTTCAGATATCAATGCAATCCATTATTTAAATTGGAACCTGTTATACTATCTATTCACAGTATGGTCTATTCATGCATTATCTCTATATTCATAGACCCAGGGTACACCTATTTGTACCCCCAAAGGCTAATTTATATGTCTTCAACATATTACTCCCAGAAATGGTGGAAGAAACACTCATGTCACCTGATCTACATATACATTTTATCACAGTGATATTCTGGACACAAAATGCAAAGGTCACACTTATGAATGCACCAAAGCCTCATTGGAAAGTGAGCATGGATTACTAAAAACATCCTTGTCCAGGTTGCCTAATGCTCTCAAATGTCAATGCTATTGGTGACTACACATTTGTTTCTTCCTAAGATGATATATTCAAACTCAACCCTGTTGAAAATGTCTAATCCACTCACTCACTTTATACTTTGCCTGATTTCCTAATGTCTCTATTGATATCTGCTTTCCTACATATGTTCCCCAGTTCATCATTGTGACTGACTCTTCACATGTGCTGACGTTTACATTCACTCTCTAACCGACACCCTATTGCTAAAGAACTTTTGGTCCAAATTGTATACTCACTCTTCTTCCAAAACTTACCAACTATCTTCCTAATCCTACCTACTATCCCTTTTTGACTGGATGTTCTCTTCTACATTCAATCATCCAAGGTACAAGGTCCTATGCCATTGTATATCGATTTATCTGAGACATCTGTGCAGAAAGTCATTCAAAGCTAAGTATCCCAATCAAGGGCCCCATGCCCTTCTGGCCTTCAAATCTTACTTGGATTTCTGTTTTCATACATATATTTCACCTATATATTATTATAAATATCACAGGTTCCCAATACCATTCTTCATCCAGCAGAGTGATTCCTCACCCAAATCAAACAGGTTCTTAACCCTAACCGTACACTCTTCCCTCAATCTAACTTTACAGAAGAGCAGGGACAGAGTGGGTCTTACAATACAGGAATGTGAGGGATCTTCCACCTGCTGAGAACCTCAAAGGTCCATGCAGAAATGATACCTGGAGAAGATGTAGGCAGCTATGAAGGTCCTGAGAGAGCAGAAGTCATCTTCCATGGCAAACAACATAGTCAGGATGAAAGGATGTGTCTGAATGAGCCTCTCTCTTCTTAATGTAGACAAGATGGACCAAAGCAGGCCTGTGTGGAGAGCTGTTCCTTGGTGCCTGTGGTTGATATTCCATTATAACTTGTGAAAGTGTCACAGTAAGGAGGGGCAGCCTCCATCTCATGGGAGCCTTGGAAGCAACTGTTAGGACACAGTGGTTGCCAAGGCAGTGACCTCATTCAGTTCCTGAAGGAAGTGACCTCACCTCACTTCCTTGGTGATGGAACTCTCTGAACTTGGGATCCAGGAAGCCAGGCACCCAGAGCCAGTCCCACTCCCAGTCCCAGTGGGCTCACTTGTTTGGATTTACCAAGGACAGAGTCAGTCTTTCTTGGTACCCACTGATGTGAGGATGGCCAAATGCCAGGAAAGCTCTGCCGAGGGGCCTATCTTGAGAAAGCAGGTAGTGGCTCACCGCTGGCTCCTGACAACTTCACAGAGTTGGCCAAGGAGGCAAGATGTGAGACAGGACAGGGCCTTTTGGGGGAACATAGTATGGCCCACCAGTCAGACGACACTCCTGGTAGTCACAGACCAACTTGGAAGGAGGTGCCTTTGTGGGTGTGGGTGTGAGTTTGTGGTTTGGTCTCATGTTCTGAGAATAGGTAGGAAAGGTGGTTTGTTTGGTTTGGAGTGGACTGTTTCTAGTAAGGCTTTTGACAAGGCGAGTGTTTCTATGTTTGTGCATCCCACTCTGTCCCTGGTTGTAGACATTAGAAAAGAGAATGCATCAATGGATGTGTCCTGTCTAGTAGAAAGCTTCCCAGCATTCATCCTGCCCAATTTATGAATGGACTGCGGCTTGCCTTATGGATGGGCAACACCTACTATCTTCCTAAGTTCCTGTTTTCTTCCTGAATTCTGGCCACTCTCCAGAATAGGCTCATGGTTTTGTGTCCAAGATATGTACCACCTCCAAGCTCGGTGGCATGGCCATGTACTGGATAGTTGAAAGGAATGGTGAGCATCTCAGAAAACTCAGATATCAGTGTGACCAGTAAAGTCTCCCTGGAGAAAGCCTGCTTTGGGCCTTTGGCTTACCTATTGTTCTGTTGCCCTGAATGTCAGGAAGGCCTTTGCCTCAGGGCACCCCATTGTGAAGCCTGAAGAAAACAGTTTTCAAATGGAAATGAATGGGCATCACCTGTGGCTCTTTGCTTAATTGCTTTGCAAAGGGATGTGTCTGAATCAGCCTCTTGGCCCTGTGTGAGGCTGTGGCTTAGATTGTCAGCCCCTGATGGATCCAAAGAAAGATCCCATGTGTGCATCCAAAGCCAAATTGGCACAAAAGCAGTCATCCTGGTTGAGGTCTCTCGCCTTCCTCTGTAAGGTTCCTGACCTCCATCAAGTGAGAATAGGGATCCTTTGTGTCAAATGAGTCCTTCAAAGCCATGCAGAGGCTAGCCCATAGGTGCTTGGGTTTTCTCATGACTCCAGTTCACACAAACAATCTATACCCTGCAGTCAGTAGGCCTCCAATTGGAGAAGTAGAGCAGTATTAAAGGCAGGCCTATTTGATCACTCCAGGTTCACAGGATGGGTGTCCAGTCCACCCTGAGATTAGGCAAATGAGAGGCAAGGGAGCTTATTGTGGACACTGTCTTGGGCTGTGCCCCTCATGGAAACCTCCAGCCAGAGGTTATGATGAGTGTCTATATGGAAGAAGATGAGGGCCATGTGGCAGTGTTTTGGTTTGAATTGTGGTGTGGCAGTGGGAAGAGATGACTGGGTCCACCTGGGCTTGAACTCTGGTGTGATTCCCCTTGGAGACTGAGTTCTGGAACTGACCTCAGAGAAGTATTGCCGTGAATTGTGTCGGGATGTTAGGAGGCCACGAATGAGAGTCGCCCTTGGAAACTGAGATCTAGGCCCAGGCTGGCTTTCCACAGAGCACTGGGAATCTCAGCCCGGATATCACATGATTTTATTCTTAAAGACCTGGCAGCCATCGTGGAGAGTCCAAACACACGTGGACCACACATTGTAGACCTCAATGGGCCTGGCTTCCTGTGACCTTTGGCCACTCTTTGGGAAGCCTTGTTTGTGAGAGTTCTCCAGAGCTTTCGTTGAAATGAGCTTCCTCACCATTTAATGGTTCCTGAAGGAATGGAAACCCACAGTGCCTCCAACTTCATCCTTTACAAATGGCTAGCTAGATAAATACCATGACATTTTTGAAATTCCCATGACCAGGTGGCACTGGAGAACCTCTGGATGTCCTGTTGCTGATCATGAGTGTACCAGACAGTGCCTTGATTGACTGGGTTTCATGAAAATGGTGTAAAACAGAGATGCCAGTAAGTTGGGGCCTGCTGAGTAGTGGGCCTAGAGCAGTGGTGTGCAGGTGTGTGATAAAACATCTGTGGTGGGGCCATGTGGATCTGCCATTGGCTTCCAAATGGCTTGTGACTGACATGGTGCAGTGAGCAGACCCTTCTATGTAAAGGCATCTTGTTATATGCAGAGGTTTCAGGGCAATGTTCAGAATCAGGTTGCTATGGTCAAGGGGGCAAGCTCTGTGGGATAGAAGCCTGGCTGGTGCATTCTCCTAGGACCTTGACCCACCACACGTGACAGAACTCCCTCCAGCACTGTGTCCCAGTTGAACTCCTTGTATTTCCTGAAGCAAATTCCAAACTCCCAGTGCAGCAGCAAGAAACACCACGAAAAGTGGAGGATGACCAAATGGCTTCACAGTCCACACAGGGAGACACTTAGACCCCAGTGGCCACAGTTTACCTGCAAAGAGAGAATTCAGCACTTCTGCCTCATGTTCATTGGAAAATCAGAAACCATGTCCTCCAGGTCACCTAGATGCAGACCAGGTTTGATGGTCTCACTACAAAGGAAGCTAAAGCTCCTGACAACAACATACATTTCAAGTGCCCAAACTCAGAGGCAGTTTCTCACGAAGTCTTTAGGCCAGCAGAGCTCCACGTTTGTGGAGTGTTTACCCTGTCCCTTACTCATGGAAACTAGTCTACCACCTCCAAGGTTGTGAACTCCTGAGCATTTTCCATTCCACATATGTATTCATAGCATTTCTAACTCTACTCCTCAAATTGTGTCTCATTTATTGCGAAGGTAATGTCAAGTCAATGTTCTGGATGAGAGTGGGAAGATTTTTTTGTAGCACATATTGGCCTACACATTGGATTCATTTTCCTATTTTCCGTTCGAAATACTGAATCCCTGACACTAACCCATACCCTACTAGATTGTGACTACGAATACTTATATGATGGAGAAAAATAACTCAAAGAGAATAGAAATACAGGCAGTTCAGAGGAGGCCTGGTGTATAGTTGGACTTGCCTTTTGCATTATAAAGGGTTAGTGTTATAAATCTAGACCAATTTAATAGAAATAGTTCTCCATGTGTTTTGAAAGTTAACAAATATGTGAATTCCTGTCTCCCTTTCTCTGTAGCCTATTCAGCAACATGCATTTTTACATGCACATATAGAATCCTACCTCCTATCCCACGTCCATTCTTGTGAGGTGGCTGACTTGGCAGATACAAATTGTGAGAAGAGATCTCTCCTCCTAAACGCTGTTGGAACTGAGAACTCAACCTCCAGGTGAGCTTCCCACTTGAACAACATGATACATAAATACATGTTCAGTAAAATAAATATTTTTGGATCTGTGGATGATAAATATTTCATGATGAATTTCGATTGGCATATATATTTCTACTCTTTAATGTCTGTGTTTGTGTGTGTGTTTTTTTTGTGTGTATATATATATATATATATATATATACATATATATATATATATATATATATATATACACACACACATACACACACTCTCCAGATTTTCAAAATATGAAATGTATGTGTCATAATATATACTCCCTAAATTCATTCATGTTCATATATGTGGATTTATAATCAACTTTTCACAAGATTATTCTCAGAAATAGTCATCCACCTGAAATACATATTTGTTTCCTAGTGCTGAAATCCTAATATTTCTACAGTAACTGACCCAGTTTAACATGAATGCAAGTAGATTCCTATGGGACATGATGTGTGTTTTGACGTTCATTTTTATTCAACACTGGTACATTACTATTTTTTCAGTTGATGCACATCATAGGATATGTATTTCATCCTCAAGTTCACAAATTTCTAGGCATTTATTTCCCTTTCAATCACTTCCTGCTTCAGAACACATGTATTCCTCCACGTTTCTTGACTGGTCTTTTCATGAGACTTCTTTCCAAACACATTCTTTTCCATTTCCATAATCCCTTGTGAAGCAAAACTCACACCCCCTTCATGGTAAACCATAACCCCAATATCACCATTAGATATATAACTGGTTAGAATGAATGGTTGTGTATCAATATTAGATTTCCTATATATTTTCAGATATCAATGCAATCCATTATTTAAATTGGAACCTGTTATACTATTTACTCACAGTATGGTCTATTCATGCATTATCTCTATATTCATAGACCCAGGGTACACCTATTTGTACCCCCAAAGTCTAATTTATATGTCTTCAACATATTACTCCCAGAAATGGTGGAAGAGACACTCATGTCACCTGATCTACATATACATTTTATCACAGTGATATTCTGGACACGAAATGCAAAGGTCACACTTATGATTGCACCAAAGCTTCATTGGAAAGTGAGCATGGATTACTAAAAACATCCTTGTCCAGGTTGGCTAATGCTCTCAAATGTCAATGCTATTGGTGACTACACATTTGTTTCTTCCTAAGATGATATATTCAACCTCAACCCTGTTGAAAATGTCTAATCCACTCACTCACTTTATACTTTGCCTGATTTCCTAATGTCTCTATTGATATCTGCTTTCCTACATATGTTCCCCAGTTCATCATTGTGACTGACTCTTCACATGTGCTGACGTTTACATTCACTCTCTAACCGACACCCTATTGCTAAAGAACTTTTGGTCCAAATTGTATACTCACTCTTCTTCCAAAACTTACCAACTATCTTCCTAATCCTACCTACTATCCCTTTTTGACTGGATGTTCTCTTCTACATTCAATCATCCAAGGTACAAGGTCCTATGCCATTGTATATCGATTTATCTGAGACATCTGTGCAGAAAGTCATTCAAAGCTAAGTATCCCCATCAAGGGCCCCATGCCCTTCTGGCCTTCAAATCTTTCTTGGATTTCTGTTTTCATACATACATTTCACCTATATATTATTGTAAATATCACAGGTTCCCAATACCATTCTTCATCCAGCAGAGTGATTCCTCACCCAAATCAAACAGGTTCTTAACACTAACCATACACTCTTCCCTCAATCTAACTTTACAGAAGAGCAGGGACAGAGTGGGTCTTACAATACAGGAATGTGGGGGATCTTCCACCTGCTGAGACTCTCAAAGATCCATGCAGAAATGATACCTGGAGAAGATGTAGGCAGCTATGAAGGACCTGAGAGAGCAGAAGTCATCTTCCATGGCAAACAACCTGGTCAGGATGAAGGGATGTGTCTAAATGAGCCTCTCTCTTCTTCATGTAGACAAGATGGACCAAAGCAGGCCTGTGTGGAGAGCTGTTCCTTGGTGCCTGTGGTTGATATTCCATTCTAACTTGTGAAAGTGTCACAGGAAGGAGGGGCAGCCTCCATCTCATGGGAGCCTTGGAAGCAAATGTTAGGACACAGTGGTTGCCAAGGCAGTGACCTCATTCAGTTCCTGAAGGAAGTGACCTCACCTCACTTCCTTGGTGATGGAACTCTCTGAACTTGGGATCCAGGAAGCCAGGTACCCAGAGCCAGTCCCAGTCCCAGTCCCAGTGGGCTCACTTGTTTGGATTTCCCAAGGACAGAGTCAGTCTTTCTTGGAACCCACAGATGTGAGGATGGCCAAATGCCAGGAAAGCTCTGCCGATGGGAATTCTCTGACAAAGCAGGTAGTGGCTCACCGCTGGCTCCTGAAAACTTCACAGAGTTGGCCAAGGAGGCCAGATGTGAGACAGGACAGGCCCTTTTGGGGGAACATAGTATGGCCCACCAGTCAGACGACACTCCGGGTAGTCACAGACCAACTTGGAAGGAGGTGCCTTTGTGGGTGTGGGTGTGAGTTTGTGGTTTTGTCTCACTATCTTCCTAATTTCCTGTTTTCTTCCTGAATTCTGGCCACTCTCCAGAATAGGCTCATGGTTTTGTGTCCAAGATATGTACCACCTCCAAGCTCGCTGGCATGGCCATGTACTGGATAGTTGAAAGGAATGGTGAGCATCTCAGAAAACTCAGATATCAGTGTGACCAGTAAAGTCTCCCTGGAGAAAGCCTGCTTTGGGCCTTTGGCTTACCTATTGTTCTGTTGCCCTGAATGTCAGGAAGGCCTTTGCCTCAGGGCACCCCTTTGTGAAGCCTGAAGAAAACAGTTTTCAAATGGAAATGAATGGGCATCACCTGTGGCTCTTTGCTTAATTGCTTTGCAAAGGGATGTGTCTGAATCAGCCTCTTGGCCCTGTGTGAGGCTGTGGCTTAGAGTGTCAGCCCCTGATGGATCCAAAGAAAGATCCCATGTGTGCATCCAAAGCCAAATTGGCACAAAAGCAGTCATCCTGGATGAGGTCTCTCGCCTTCCTCTGTAAGGTTCCTGACCTCCATCAAGTGAGAATAGGGATCCTTTGTGTCAAATGAGTCCTTCAAAGCCATGAAGAGGCTAGCCCATAGGTGCTTGGGTTTTCTCATGACTCCAGTTCACACAAACAATCTATACCCGGCAGTCAGTAGGCCTCCAATTGGAGAAGTAGAGCAGTATTAAAGGCAGGCCTATTTGATCACTCCAGGTTCACAGGATGGGTGTCCAGTCCACCCTGAGATTAGGCAAATGAGAGGCAAGGGAGCTTATTGTGGACACTGTCTTGGGCTGTGCCCCTCATGGAAACCTCCAGCCAGAGGTTATGATGAGTGTCTATATGGAAGAAGATGAGGGCCATGTGGCAGTGTTTTGGTTTGAATTGTGGTGTGGCAGTGGGAAGAGATGACTGGGTCCACCTGGGCTTGAACTCTGGTGTGATTCCCCTTGGAGACTGAGTTCTGGAACTGACCTCAGAGAAGTATTGCCGTGAATTGTGTCGGGATGTTAGGAGGCCACGAATGAGAGTCGCCCTTGGAAACTGAGATCTAGGCCCAGGCTGGCTTTCCACAGAGCACTGGGAATCTCAGCCCGGATATCACATGATTTTATTCTTAAAGACCTGGCAGCCATCGTGGAGAGTCCAAACACACGTGGACCACACATTGTAGACCTCAATGGGCCTGGCTTCCTGTGACCTTTGGCCACTCTTTGGGAAGCCTTGTTTGTGAGAGTTCTCCAGAGCTTTCGTTGAAATGAGCTTCCTCACCATTTAATGGTTCCTGAAGGAATGGAAACCCACAGTGCCTCCAACTTCATCCTTTAAAAATGGCTAGCTAGATAAATACCATGACATTTTTAAAATTCCCATGACCAGGTGGCACTGGAGAACCTCTGGATGTCCTGTTGCTGATCATGAGTGTACCAGACAGTGCCTTGATTGACTGGGTTTCATGAAAATGGTGTAAAACAGAGATGCCAGTAAGTTGGGGCCTGCTGAGTAGTGGGCCTAGAGCAGTGGTGTGCAGGTGTGTGATAAAACATCTGTGGTGGGGCCATGTGGATCTGCCATTGGCTTCCAAATGCCTTGTGACTGACATGGTGCAGTGAGCAGAACCTTCTATGTTAAGGCATCTTGTTATATGGAGAGGTTTCAGGGCAATGTTCAGAATCAGGTTGCTATGGTCAAGGGGGCAAGCTCTGTGGGATAGAAGCCTGGCTGGTGCATTCTCCTAGGACCTTGACCCACCACACGTGACAGAACTCCCTCCAGCACTGTGTCCCAGTTGAACTCCTTGTATTTCCTGAAGCAAATTCCAAACTCCCAGTGCAGCAGCAAGAAACACCACGAAAAGTGGAGGATGACCAAATGGCTTCACAGTCCACACAGGGAGACACTTAGACCCCAGTGGCCACAGTTTACCTGCAAAGAGAGAATTCAGCACTTCTGCCTCATGTTCATTGCAAAATCAGAAACCATGTCCTCCAGGTCACCTAGATGCAGACCAGGTTTGATGGTCTCACTACAAAGGAAGCTAAAGCTCCTGACAACAACATACATTTCAAGTGCCCAAACTCAGAGGCAGTTTCTCACGAAGTCTTTAGGCCAGCAGAGCTCCACGTTTGTGGAGTGTTTACCCTGTCTTTTACTCATGGAAACTAGTCTACCACCTCCAAGGTTGTGAACTCCTGAGCATTTTCCATTCCACATATGTATTCATAGCATTTCTAACTCTACTCCTCAAGGTGTGTCTCATTTATTGCGAAGGTAATGTCAAGTCAATGTTCTGGATGAGAGTGGGAAGATTTTTTTGTAGCACATATTGGCCTACACATTGGATTCATTTTCCTATTTTCCGTTCGAAATACTGAATCCCTGACACTAACCCATACCCTACTAGATTGTGACTACGAATACTAATATGATGGAGAAAAATAACTCAAAGAGAATAAAAATACAGGCAGTTCAGAGGATCCCTGGTGTATAGTTGGACTTGCCTTTTGCATTATAAAGGGTAGGTGTTATAAATCTAGACCAATTTAATAGAAATAGTTCTCCATGTGTTTTGAAAGTTAACAAATATGTGAATTCCTGTCTCCCTTTCTCTGTAGCCTATTCAGCAACATGCATTTTTACATGCACATATAGAATCCTACCTCCTATCCCACGTCCATTCTTGTGAGGTGGCTGACTTGGCAGATACAAATTGTGAGAAGAGATCACTCCTCCTAAACGCTGTTGGAACTGAGAATTCAACCTCCAGGTGAGCTTCCCACTTGAACAACATGATACATAAATACATGTTCAGTAAAATAAATATTTTTGGATCTGTGGATGATAAATATTTCATGATGAATTTCGATTGGCATATATATTTCTACTCTTTAATGTCTGTGTTTGTGTGTGTGTTTTTTTTTTGTATATATATATATATATATATATATATATATATATATATACACATATATATATATATATATATATGTATATATACACACACACATACACACACTCTCCAGATTTTCAAAATATGAAATGTATGTGTCATAATATATACTCCCTAAATTCATTCATGTTCATATATGTGGATTTATAATCTACTTTTCACAAGATTATTCTCAGAAATAGTCATCCACCTGAAATACATATTTGTTTCCTAGTGCTGAAATCCTAATATTTCTACAGTAACTGACCCAGTTTAACATGAATGCAAGTAGATTCCTATGGGACATGATGTGTATTTTGACGTTCATTTTTATTCAACACTGGTACATTACTATTTCTTCAGTTGATGCACATCATAGGATATGTATTTCATCCTCAAGTTCACAAATTTCTAGGCATTTATTTCCCTTTCAATCACTTCCTGCTTCAGAACACATGTATTCCTCCACGTTTCTTGACTGGTCTTTTCATGAGACTTCTTTCCAAACACATTCTTTTCCATTTCCATAATCCCTTGTGAAGCAAAACTCACACCCCCTTCATGGTAAACCATAACCCCAATATCACCATTAGATGTATAACTGGTTAGAATGAATGGTTGTGTATCAATATTAGATTTCCTATATATTTTCAGATATCAATGCAATCCATTATTTAAATTGGAACCTGTTATACTATTTATTCACAGTATGGTCTATTCATGCATTATCTCTATATTCATAGACCCAGGGTACACCTATTTGTACCCCCAAAGGCTAATTTATATGTCTTCAACATATTACTCCCAGAAATGGTGGAAGAAACACTCATGTCACCTGATCTACATATACATTTTATCACAGTGATATTCTGGACACAAAATGCAAAGGTCACACTTATGATTGCACCAAAGCCTCATTGGAAAGTGAGCATGGATTACTAAAAATATCCTTGTCCAGGTTGCCTAATGCTCTCAAATGTCAATGCTATTGGTGACTACACATTTGTTTCTTCCTAAGATGATATATTCAACCTCAACCCTGTTGAAAATGTCTAATCCACTCACTCACTTTATACTTTGCCTGATTTCCTAATGTCTCTATTGATATCTGCTTTCCTACATATGTTCCCCAGTTCATCATTGTGACTGACTCTTCACATGTGCTGACGTTTACATTCACTCTCTAACCGACACCCTATTGCTAAAGAACTTTTGGTCCAAATTGTATACTCACTCTTCTTCCAAAACTTACCAACTATCTTCCTAATCCTACCTACTATCCCTTTTTGACTGGATGTTCTCTTCTACATTCAATCATCCAAGGTACAAGGTCCTATGCCATTGTATATCGATTTATCTGAGACATCTGTGCAGAAAGTCATTCAAAGCTAAGTATCCCAATCAAGGGGCCAATGCCCTTCTGGCCTTCAAATCTTACTTGGATTTCTGTTTTCATACATATATTTCACCTATATATTATTATAAATATCGCAGGTTCCCAATACCATTCTTCATCCAGCACAGTGATTCCTCACCCAAATCTAACAGTTTCTTAACCCTAACCATACACTCTTCCCTCAATCTAACTTTACAGAAGAGCAGGGACAGAGTGGGTCTTACAATACAGGAATGTGGGGGATCTTCCACCTGCTGAGACTCTCAAAGGTCCATGCAGAAATGATACCTGGAGAAGATGTAGGCAGCTATGAAGGACCTGAGAGAGCAGAAGTCATCTTCCATGGCAAACAACCTGGTCAGGATGAAGGGATGTGTCTGAATGAGCCTCTCTCTTCTTCATGTAGACAAGATGGACCAAAGCAGGCCTGTGTGGAGAGCTGTTCCTTGGTGCCTGTGGTTGATATTCCATTCTAACTTGTGAAAGTGTCACAGGAAGGAGGGGCAGCCTCCATCTCATGGGAGCCTTGGAAGCAAATGTTAGGACACAGTGGTTGCCAAGGCAGTGACCTCATTCAGTTCCTGAAGGAAGTGACCTCACCTCACTTCCTTGGTGATGGAACTCTCTGAACTTGGGATCCAGGAAGCCAGGTACCCAGAGCCAGTCCCAGTCTCAGTCCCAGTGGGCTCACTTGTTTGGATTTCCCAAGGACAGAGTCAGTCTTTCTTGGTACCCACAGATGTGAGGATGGCCAAATGCCAGGAAAGCTCTGCTGATGGGAATTCTCTGACAAAGCAGGTAGTGGCTCACCGCTGGCTCCTGAAAACTTCACAGAGTTGGCCAAGGAGGCCAGATGTGAGACAGGACAGGCCCTTTTGGGGGAACATAGTATGGCCCACCAGTCAGACGACACTCCGGGTAGTCACAGACCAACTTGGAAGGAGGTGCCTTTGTGGGTGTGTGTGTGAGTTTGTGGTTTTGTCTCACTATCTTCCTAATTTCCTGTTTTCTTCCTGAATTCTGGCCACTCTCCAGAATAGGCTCATGGTTTTGTGTCCAAGATATGTACCACCTCCAAGCTCGGTGGCATGGCCATGTACTGGATAGTTGAAAGGAATGGTGAGCATCTCAGAAAACTCAGATATCAGTGTGACCAGTAAAGTCTCCCTGGAGAAAGCCTGCTTTGGGCCTTTGGCTTACCTATTGTTCTGTTTCCCTGAATGTCAGGAAGGCCTTTGCCTCAGGGCACCCCTTTGTGAAGCCTGAAGAAAACAGTTTTCAAATGGAAATGAATGGGCATCACCTGTGGCTCTTTGCTTAATTGCTTTGCAAAGGGATGTGTCTGAATCAGCCTCTTGGCCCTGTGTGAGGCTGTGGCTTAGAGTGTCAGCCCCTGATGGATCCAAAGAAAGATCCCATGTGTGCATCCAAAGCCAAATTGGCACAAAAGCAGTCATCCTGGATGAGGTCTCTCGCCTTCCTCTGTAAGGTTCCTGACCTCCATCAAGTGAGAATAGGGATCCTTTGTGTCAAATGAGTCCTTCAAAGCCATGCAGAGGCTAGCCCATAGGTGCTTGGGTTTTCTCATGACTCCAGTTCACACAAACAATCTATACCCGGCAGTCAGTAGGCCTCCAATTGGAGAAGTAGAGCAGTATTAAAGGCAGGCCTATTTGATCACTCCAGGTTCACAGGATGGGTGTCCAGTCCACCCTGACATTAGGCAAATGAGAGGCAAGGGAGCTTATTGTGGACACTGTCTTGGGCTGTGCCCCTCATGGAAACCTCCAGCCAGAGGTTATGATGAGTGTCTATATGGAAGAAGATGAGGGCCATGTGGCAGTGTTTTGGTTTGAATTGTGGTGTGGCAGTGGGAAGAGATGACTGGGTCCACCTGGGCTTGAACTCTGGTGTGATTCCCCTTGGAGACTGAGTTCTGGAACTGACCTCAGAGAAGTATTGCCGTGAATTGTGTCGGGATGTTAGGAGGCCACGCATGAGAGTCGCCCTTGGAAACTGAGATCTAGGCCCAGGCTGGCTTTCCACAGAGCACTGGGAATCTCAGCCCGGATATCACATGATTTTATTCTTAAAGACCTGGCAGCCATCGAGGAGAGTCCAAACACACGTGGACCTCACATTGTAGACCTCAATGGGCCTGGCTTCCTGTGACCTTTGGCCACTCTTTGGGAAGCCTTGTTTGTGAGAGTTCTCCAGAGCTTTCATTGAAATGAGCTTCCTCACCATTTAATGGTTCCTGAAGGAATGGAAACCCACAGTGCCTCCAACTTCATCCTTTAAAAATGGCTAGCTAGATAAATACCATGACATTTTTGAAATTCCCATGACCAGGTGGCACTGGAGAACCTCTGGATGTCCTGTTGCTGATCATGAGTGTACCAGACAGTGCCTTGATTGACTGGGTTTCATGAAAATGGTGTAAAACAGAGATGCCAGTAAGTTGGGGCCTGCTGAGTAGTGGGCCTAGAGCAGTGGTGTGCAGGTGTGTGATAAAACATCTGTGGTGGGGCCATGTGGATCTGCCATTGGCTTCCAAATGGCTTGTGACTGACATGGTGCAGTGAGCAGACCCTTCTATGAAAAGGCATCTTGTTATATGGAGAGGTTTCAGGGCAATGTTCAGAATCAGGTTGCTATGGTCAAGGGGGCAAGCTCTGTGGGATAGAAGCCTGGCTGGTGCATTCTCCTAGGACCTTGACCCACCACACGTGACAGAACTCCCTCCAGCACTGTGTCCCAGTTGAACTCCTTGTATTTCCTGAAGCAAATTCCAAACTCCCAGTGCAGCAGCAAGAAACACCACGAAAAGTGGAGGATGACCAAATGGCTTCACAGTCCACACAGGGAGACACTTAGACCCCAGTGGCCACAGTTTACCTGCAAAGAGAGAATTCAGCACTTCTGCCTCATGTTCATTGGAAAATCAGAAACCATGTCCTCCAGGTCACCTAGATGCAGACCAGGTTTGATGGTCTCACTACAAAGGAAGCTAAAGCTCCTGACAACATCATACATTTCAAGTGCCCAACCTCAGAGGCAGTTTCTCACAAAGTTTTAGGCCAGCAGAGCTCCACGTGTGTGGAGTGTTTACCCTGTCCCTTACTCATGGAAACTAGTCTACCACCTCCAAGGTTGTGAACTCCTGAGCATTTTCCTTTCCACATATGTATTCACAGCATTTCTAACTCTTCTCCTCAAATTGTGTCTTATTTATTTTGAAGGTAATGTCAAGGCAATGTTCTGGATGAGAGTGGGAAGATTTTTTTGTAGCACATATTGGCCTACACATTGGATTCATTTTCCTATTTTCCGTTCGAAATACTGAATCCCTGACACTAACCCATACCCTACTAGATTGTGAATACGAATACTAATATGATGGAGAAAAATAACTCAAACAGAATAGAAATACAGGCAGTTCAGAGGAGGCCTGGTGTATAGTTGGACTGGCCTTTGGCATTATAAAGGGTAGGTGTTATAAATCTAGTCCAATTCAATAGAAATAGTTCTCCATGTGTTTTGAAAGTTAACAAATATGTGAATTCCTGTCTCCCTTTCTCTGTAGCCTATTCAGCAACATGCATTTTTACATGCACATATAGAATCTTACCTCCTATCCCACGTCCATTCTTGTGAGGTGGCTGACTTGGCAGATACAAATTGTGAGAAGAGATCACTCCTCCTAAACGCTGTTGGAACTGAAATTTCAACTTCCAGGTGAGCTTCCCACTTGAACAACATGATACATAAATACATGTTCAGTAAAATAAATATTTTTGGATCTGTGGATGAGAAATATTTCATGATGAATTTCGATTGGCATATATATTTCTACTCTTTAATGTCTGTGTTTGTGTGTGTGTTTTTTTTTGGGTATATATATATATATATATATATATATATATATATATATATATATATATATATATATATATATATATATACACACACACATACACACACTCTCCAGATTTTTCAAAATATGAAATATATGTGTCATATTATATACTCCCTAAATTCATTCATGTTCATATATGTGGATTTATAATCAACTTTTCACAAGATTATTCTCAGAAATAGTCATCCACCTGAAATACATATTTGTTTCCTAGTGCTGAAATTCTAATATTTCTACAGTAACTGACCCAGTTTAACATGAATGCAAGTAGATTCTTATGGGACATGATGTGTGTTTTGACGTTCATTTTTATTCAACACTGGTACATTACTATTTCTTCAGTTGATGCACATCATAGGATATGTATTTCATCCTCAAGTTCACAAATTTCTAGGCATTTATTTCTCTTTCAATCACTTCCTGCTTCAGAACACATGTATTCCTCCACGTTTCTTGACTGGTCTTTTCATGAGACTTCTTTCCAAACACATTCTTTTCCATTTCCATAATCCCTTGTGAAGCAAAACTCACACCCCCTTCATGGTAAACCATAACCCCAATATCACCATTAGATGTATAACTGGTTAGAATGAATGGTTGTGTATCAATATTAGATTTCCTATATATTTTCAGATATCAATGCAATCCATTATTTAAATTGGAACCTGTTATACTATTTACTCACAGTATGGTCTATTCATGCATTATCTCTATATTCATAGACCCAGGGTACACCTATTTGTACCCCCAAAGGCTAATTCATATGTCTTCAACATATTACTCCCAGAAATGGTGGAAGAAACACTCATGTCACCTGATCTACATATACATTTTATCAGAGTGATATTCTGGACACAAAATGCCAAGGTCACACTTATGATTGCACCAAAGCCTCATTGGAAAGTGAGCATGGATTACTAAAAACATCCTTGTCCAGGTTGCCTAATGCTCTCAAATGTCAATGCTATTGGTGACTACATATTTGTTTCTTCCTAAGATGATATATTCAACCTCAACCCTTTTGAAAATGTCTAATCCACTCACTCACTTTATACTTTGCCTGATTTCCTAATGTCTCTATTGATATCTGCTTTCCTACATATGTTCCCCAGTTCATCATTGTGACTGACTCTTCACATGTGCTGACGTTTACATTCACTCTCTAACCGACACCCTATTGCTAAAGAACTTTTGGTCCAAATTGTATACTCACTCTTCTTCCAAAACTTACCAACTATCTTCCTAATCCTACCTACTATCACTTTTTGACTGGATGTTCTCTTCTACATTCAATCATCCAAGGTACAAGGTCCTATGCCATTGTATATCGATTTATCTGAGACATCTGTGCAGAACGTCATTCAAAGCTAAGTATCCCAATCAAGGGCCAATGCCTTTCTGGCCTTCAAATCTTACTTGGATTTCTGTTTTCATACATATATTTCACCTATATATTATTATAAATATCGCAGGTTCCCAATACCATTCTTCATCCAGCAGAGTGATTCCTCACCCAAATCAAACAGGTTCTTAACCCTAACCATACACTCTTCCCTCAATCTAACTTTACAGAAGAGCAGGGACAGAGTGGGTCTTACAATACAGGAATGTGGGGGATCTTCCACCTGCTGAGACCCTCAAAGGTCCATGCAGAAATGATACCTGGAGAAGATGTAGGCAGCTATGAAGGACCTGAGAGAGCAGAAGTCATCTTCCATGGCAAACAACCTGGTCAGGATGAAGGGATGTGTCTAAATGAGCCTCTCTCTTCTTAATGTAGACAAGATGGACCAAAGCAGGCCTGTGTGGAGAGCTGTTCCTTGATGCCTGTGGTTGATATTCCATTCTAACTTGTGAAAGTGTCACAGGAAGGAGGGGCAGCCTCCATCTCATGGGAGCCTTGGAAGCAACTGTTAGGACACAGTGGTTGCCAAGGCAGTGACCTCATTCAGTTCCTGAAGGAAGTGACCTCACCTCACTTCCTTGGTGATGGAAATCTCTGAACTTGGGATCCAGGAAGCCAGGCACCCAGAGCCAGTCCCAGTCCCAGTCCCAGTGGGCTCACTTGTTTGGATTTCCCAAGGACAGAGTCAGTCTTTCTTGGTACCCACTGATGTGAGGATGGCCAAATGCCAGGAAAGCTCTGCCGAGGGGCCTTTCCTGAGAAAGCAGGTAGTGGCTCACCGCTGGCTCCTGACAACTTCACAGAGTTGGCCAAGGAGGCCAGATGTGAGACAGGACAGGCCCTTTTGGGGGAACATAGTATGGCCCACCAGTCAGACGACACTCCGGGTAGTCACAGACCAACTTGGAAGGAGGTGCCTTTGTGGGTGTGGGTGTGAGTTTGTGGTTTGGTCTCATGTTCTGAGAATAGGTAGGAAAGGCGGTTTGTTTGGTTTGGAGTGGACTGTTTCTAGTAAGGCTTTTGACAAGGTGAGTGTTTCTATGTTTGTGCATCCCACTGTGTCCCTGGTTGTAGACATTAGAAAAGAGAATGCATCAATGGATGTGTCCTGTCTAGTAGAAAGCTTCCAGGCATTCATACTGCCCAATTTATGAATGGACTGCGGCTTGCCTTATGGATGGGCAACACCTACTATCTTCCTAAGTTCCTGTTTTCTTCCTGAATTCTGGCCACTCTCCAGAATAGGCTCATGGTTTTGTGTCCAAGATATGTACCACCTCCAAGCTTGGTGGCATGGCCATGTACTGGATAGTTGAAAGGAATGGTGAGCATCTCAGAAAACTCAGATATCAGATATCAGTAAAGTCTCCCTGGAGAAAGCCTGCTTTGGGCCTTTGGCTTACCTATTGTTCTGTTGCCCTGAATGTCAGGAAGGCCTTTGCCTCAGGGCACCCCATTGTGAAGCCTGAAGAAAACAGTTTTCAAATGGAAATGAATGGGCATCACCTGTGGCTCTTTGCTTAATTGCTTTGCAAAGGGATGTGTCTGAATCAGCCTCTTGGCCCTGTGTGAGGCTGTGGCTTAGATTGTCAGCCCCTGATGGATCCAAAGAAAGATCCCATGTGTGCATCCAAAGCCAAATTGGCACAAAAGCAGTCATCCTGGATGAGGTCTCTCGCCTTCCTCTGTAAGGTTCCTGACCTCCATCAAGTGAGAATAGGGATCCTTTGTGTCAAATGAGTCCTTCAAAGCCAGGCAGAGGCTAGCCCATAGGTGCTTGGGTTTTCTCATGACTCCAGTTCACACAAACAATCTATACCCGGCAGTCAGTAGGCCTCCAATTGGAGAAGTAGAGCAGTATTAAAGGCAGGCCTATTTGATCACTCCAGGTTCAAACGATGGGTGTCCAGTCCACCCTGACATTAGGCAAATGAGAGGCAAGGGAGCTTATTGTGGACACTGTCTTGGGCTGTGCCCCTCATGAAAACCTCCAGCCAGAGGTTATGATGAGTGTCTATATGGAAGAAGATGAGGGCCATGTGGCAGTGTTTTGGTTTGAATTGTGGTGTGGCAGTGGGCAGAGATGACTGGGTCCACCTGGGCTTGAACTCTGGTGTGAGTCCCCTTGGAGACTGAGTTCTGGAACTGACCTCAGAGAAGTATTGCCGTGAATTGTGTCGGGATGTTAGGAGGCCACGCATGAGAGTCGCCCTTGGAAACTGAGATCTAGGCCCAGGCTGGCTTTCCACAGAGCACTGGGAATCTCAGCCCGGATATCACATGATTTTATTCTTAAAGACCTGGCAGCCATCGTGGAGAGTCCAAACACACGTGGACCTCACATTGTAGACCTCAATGTGCCTGGCTTCCTGTGACCTTTGGCCACTCTTTGGGAAGCCTTGTTTGTGAGAGTTCTCCAGAGCTTTCGTTGAAATGAGCTTCCTCACCATTTAATGGTTCCTGAAGGAATGGAAACCCACAGTGCCTCCAACTTCATCCTTTAAAAATGGCTAGCTAGATAAATACCATGACATTTTTGAAATTCCCATGACCACGTGGCACTGGAGAACCTCTGGATGTCCTGTTGCTGATCATGAGTGTACCAGACAGTGCCTTGATTGAGTGGGTTTCATGAAAATGGTGTAAAACAGAGATGCCAGTAAGTTGGGGCCTGCTGAGTAGTGGGCCTAGAGCAGTGGTGTGCAGGTGTGTGATAAAACATCTGTGGTGGGGCCATGTGGATCTGCCATTGGCTTCCAAATGGCTTGTGACTGACATGGTGCAGTGAGCAGACCCTTCTATGAAAAGGCATCTTGTTATATGGAGAGGTTTCAGGGCAATGTTCAGAATCAGGTTGCTATGGTCAAGGGGGCAAGCTCTGTGGGATAGAAGCCTGGCTGGTGCATTCTCCTAGGACCTTGACCCACCACACGTGACAGAACTCCCTCCAGCACTGTGTCCCAGTTGAACTCCTTGTATTTCCTGAAGCAAATTCCAAACTCCCAGTGCAGCAGCAAGAAACACCACGAAAAGTGGAGGATGACCAAATGGCTTCACAGTCCACACAGGGAGACACTTAGACCCCAGTGGCCACAGTTTACCTGCAAAGAGAGAATTCAGCACTTCTGCCTCATGTTCATTGGAAAATCAGAAACCATGTCCTCCAGGTCACCTAGATGCAGACCAGGTTTGATGGTCTCACTACAAAGGAAGCTAAAGCTCCTGACAACAACATACATTTCAAGTGCCCAACCTCAGAGGCAGTTTCTCACAAAGTTTTAGGCCAGCAGAGCTCCACGTTTGTGGAGTGTTTACCCTGTCCCTTACTCATGGAAACTAGTCTACCACCTCCAAGGTTGTGAACTCCTGAGCATTTTCCTTTCCACATATGTATTCACAGCATTTCTAACTCTTCTCCTCAAATTGTGTCTTATTTATTTTGAAGGTAATGTCAAGGCAATGTTCTGGATGAGAGTGGGAAGATTTTTTTGTAGCACATATTGGCCTACACATTGGATTCATTTTCCTATTTTCCATTCGAAATACTGAATCCCTGACACTAACCCATACCCTACTAGATTGTGAATACGAATACTAATATGATGGAGAAAAATAACTCAAACAGAATAGAAATACAGGCAGTTCAGAGGAGGCCTGGTGTATAGTTGGACTGGCCTTTGGCATTATAAAGGGTAGGTGTTATAAATCTAGTCCAATTCAATAGAAATAGTTCTCCATGTGTTTTGAAAGTTAACAAATATGTGAATTCCTGTCTCCCTTTCTCTGTAGCCTATTCAGCAACATGCATTTTTACATGCACATATAGAATCTTACCTCCTATCCCACGTCCATTCTTGTGAGGTGGCTGACTTGGCAGATACAAATTGTGAGAAGAGATCACTCCTCATAAACGCTGTTGGAACTGAAATTTCAACTTCCAGGTGAGCTTCCCACTTGAACAACATGATACATAAATACATGTTCAGTAAAATAAATATTTTTGGATCTGTGGATGATAAATATTTCATGATGAATTTCGATTGGCATATATATTTCTACTCTTTAATGTCTGTGTTTGTGTGTGTGTTTTTTTTGTATATATATATATATATATATATATATATATATATATATATATATATATATATATACACACACACAAATACACACACTCTCCAGATTTTTCAAAATATGAAATATATGTGTCATATTATATACTCCCTAAATTCATTCATGTTCATATATGTGGATTTATAATCAACTTTTCACAAGATTATTCTCAGAAATAGTCATCCACCTGAAATACATATTTGTTTCCTAGTGCTGAAATCCTAATATTTCTACAGTAACTGACCCAGTTTAACATGAATGCAAGTAGATTCCTATGGGACATGATGTGTGTTTTGACGTTCATTTTTATTCAACACTGGTACATTACTATTTTTTCAGTTGATGCACATCATAGGATATGTATTTCATCCTCAAGTTCACAAATTTCTAGGCATTTATTTCCCTTTCAATCACTTCCTGCTTCAGAACACATGTATTCCTCCACGTTTCTTGACTGGTCTTTTCATGAGACTTCTTTCCAAACACATTCTTTTCCATTTCCATAATCCCTTGTGAAGCAAAACTCACACCCCCTTCATGGTAAACCATAACCCCAATATCACCATTAGATGTATAACTGGTTAGAATGAATGGTTGTGTATCAATATTAGATTTCCTATATATTTTCAGATATCAATGCAATCCATTATTTAAATTGGAACCTGTTATACTATTTACTCACAGTATGGTCTATTCATGCATTATCTCTATATTCATAGACCCAGGGTACACCTATTTGTACCCCCAAAGGCTAATTCATATGTCTTCAACATATTACTCCCAGAAATGGTGGAAGAAACACTCATGTCACCTGATCTACATATACATTTTATCACAGTGATATTCTGGACACAAAATGCAAAGGTCACACTTATGATTGCACCAAAGCCTCATTGGAAAGTGAGCATGGATTACTAAAAACATCCTTGTCCAGGTTGCCTAATGCTGTCAAATGTCAATGCTATTGGTGACTACACATTTGTTTCTTCCTAAGATGATATATTCAACCTCAACCCTGTTGAAAATGTCTAATCCACTCACTCACTTTATACTTTGCCTGATTTCCTAATGTCTCTATTGATATCTGCTTTCCTACATATGTTCCCCAGTTCATCATTGTGACTGACTCTTCACATGTGCTGACGTTTACATTCACTCTCTAACCGACACCCTATTGCTAAAGAACTTTTGGTCCAAATTGTATACTCACTCTTCTTCCAAAACTTACCAACTATCTTCCTAATCCTACCTACTATCCCTTTTTGACTGGATGTACTCTTCTACATTCAATCATCCAAGGTACAAGGTCCTATGCCATTGTATATCGATTTATCTGAGACATCTGTGCAGAAAGTCATTCAAAGCTAAGTATCCCAATCAAGGGCCCAATGCCCTTCTGGCCTTCAAATCTTACTTGGATTTCTGTTTTCATACATATATTTCACCTATATATTATTATAAATATCGCAGGTTCCCAATACCATTCTTCATCCAGCAGAGTGATTCCTCACCCAAATCAAACAGGTTCTTAACCCTAACCATACACTCTTCCCTCAATCTAACTTTACAGAAGAGCAGGGACAGAGTGGGTCTTACAATACAGGAATGTGGGGGATCTTCCACCTGCTGAGACTCTCAAAGGTCCATGCAGAAATGATACCTGGAGAAGATGTAGGCAGCTATGAAGGACCTGAGAGAGCAGAAGTCATCTTCCATGGCAAACAACCTGGTCAGGATGAAGGGATGTATCTGAATGAGCCTCTCTCTTCTTCATGTAGACAAGATGGACCAAAGCAGGCCTGTGTGGAGAGCTGTTCCTTGGTGCCTGTGGTTGATATTCCATTCTAACTTGTGAAAGTGTCACAGGAAGGAGGGGCAGCCTCCATCTCATGGGAGCCTTGGAAGCAACTGTTAGGACACAGTGGTTGCCAAGGCAGTGACCTCATTCAGTTCCTGAAGGAAGTGACCTCACCTCACTTCCTTGGTGATGGAACTCTCTGAACTTGGGATCCAGGAAGCCAGGCACCCAGAGCCAGTCCCAGTCCCAGTCCCAGTGGGCTCACTTGTTTGGATTTCCCAAGGACAGAGTCAGTCTTTCTTGCTACCCACTGATGTGAGGATGGCCAAATGCCAGGAAAGCTCTGCCGTGGGGCCTTTCCTGAGAAAGCAGGTAGTGGCTCACCGCTGGCTCCTGACAACTTCACAGAGTTGGCCAAGGAGGCCAGATGTGAGACAGGACAGGCACTTTCGGGGGAACATAGTATGACCCACCAGTCAGACGACACTCCGGGTAGTCACAGACCAACTTGGAAGGAGGTGCCTTTGTGGGTGTGGGTGTGAGTTTGTGGTTTGGTCTCATGTTCTGAGAATAGGTAGGAAAGGCGGTTTGTTTGGTTTGAAGTGGACTGTTTCTAGTAAGGCTTTTGACAAGGCGAGTGTTTCTATGTTTGTGTATCCCACTGTGTCCCTGGTTGTAGACATTAGAAAAGAGAATGCATCAATGGATGTGTCCTGTCTAGTAGAAAGCTTCCCAGCATTCATCCTGCCCAATTTATGAATGGACTGCGGCTTGCCTTATGGATGGGCAACACCTACTATCTTCCTAAGTTCCTGTTTTCTTCCTGAATTCTGGCCACACTCCAGAATAGGCTCATGGTTTTGTGTCCAAGATATGTACCACCTCCAAGCTCGGTGGCATGGCCATGTACTGGATAGTTGAAAGGAATGGTGAGCATCTCAGAAAACTCAGATATCAGTGTGACCAGTAAAGTCTCCCTGGAGAAAGCCTGCTTTGGGCCTTTGGCTTACCTATTGTTCTGTTGCCCTGAATGTCAGGAAGGCCTTTGCCTCAGGGCACCCCTTTGTGAAGCCTGAAGAAAACAGTTTTCAAATGGAAATGAATGGGCATCACCTGTGGCTCTTTGCTTAATTGCTTTGCAAAGGGATGTGTCTGAATCAGCCTCTTGGCCCTGTGTGAGGCTGTGGCTTAGATTGTCAGCCCCTGATGGATCCAAAGAAAAATCCCATGTGGGCATCCAAAGCCAAATTGGCACAAAAGCAGTCATCCTGGATGAGGTCTCTCGCCTTCCTCTGTAAGGTTCCTGACCTCCATCAAGTGAGAATAGGGATCCTTTGTGTCAAATGAGTCCTTCAAAGCCAGGCAGAGGCTAGCCCATAGGTGCTTGGGTTTTCTCATGACTCCAGTTCACACAAAGAATCTATACCCGGCAGTCAGTAGGCCTCCAATTGGAGAAGTAGAGCAGTATTAAAGGCAGGCCTATTTGATCACTCCAGGTTCACAGGATGGGTGTCCAGTCCACCCTGACATTAGGCAAATGAGAGTCAAGGGAGCTTATTGTGGACACTGTCTTGGGCTGTGCCCCTCATGGAAACCTCTAGCCAGAGGTTATGATGAGTGTCTATATGGAAGAAGATGAGGGCCATGTGGCAGTGTTTTGGTTTGAATTGTGGTGTGGCAGTGGGAAGAGATGACTGGGTCCACCTGGGCTTGAACTCTGGTGTGATTCCCCTTGGAGACTGAGTTCTGGAACTGACCTCAGTGAAGTATTGCCGTGAATTGTGTCAGGATGTTAGGAGGCCACGCATGAGAGTCGCCCTTGGAAACTGAGATCTAGGCCCAGGCTGGCTTTCCACAGAGCACTGGGAATCTCAGCCCGGATATCACATGATTTTATTCTTAAAGACCT
This sequence comes from Spermophilus citellus, assembly GCF_964194105.1. Lineage (NCBI taxonomy): Eukaryota > Metazoa > Chordata > Mammalia > Rodentia > Sciuridae > Spermophilus > Spermophilus citellus. Next base: position 41,057,791 of record NC_138198.1, read on the forward strand.
GGCAGCCATCATTGAGAGTCCAAACACACGTGGACCACACATTGTAGACCTCAATGGGCCTGGCTTCCTGTGACCTTTTGGCCACTCTTTGGGAAGCCTTGTTTGTGAGAGTTCTCCAGAGCTTTCGTTGAAATGAGCTTCCTCACCATTTAATGGTTCCTGAAGGAATGGAAACCCACAGTGCCTCCAACTTCATCCTTTACAAATGGCTAGCTAGATAAATACCATGACATTTTTGAAATTCCCATGACCAGGTGGCACTGGAGAACCTTTGGATGTCCTGTTGCTGATCATGAGTGTACCAGACAGTGCCTTGATTGACTGGGTTTCATGAAAATGGTGTAAAACAGAGATGCCAGTAAGTTGGGGCCTGCTGAGTAGTGGGCCTAGAGCAGTGGTGTGCAGGTGTGTGATAAAACATCTGTGGTGGGGCCATGTGGATCTGCCATTGGCTTCCAAATGGCTTGTGACTGACATGGTGCAGTGAGCAGACCCTTCTATGTAAAGGCATCTTGTTATATGGAGAGGTTTCAGGGCAATGTTCAGAATCAGGTTGCTATGGTCAAGGGGGCAAGCTCTGTGGGATAGAAGCCTGGCTGGTGCATTCTCCTAGGACCTTGACCCACCACACGTGACAGAACTCCCTCCAGCACTGTGTCCCAGTTGAACTCCTTGTATTTCCTGAAGCAAATTCCAAACTCCCAGTGCAGCAGCAAGAAACACCACGAAAAGTGGAGGATGACCAAATGGCTTCACAGTCCACACAGGGAGACACTTAGACCCCAGTGGCCACAGTTTACCTGCAAAGAGAGAATTCAGCACTTCTGCCTCATGTTCATTGGAAAATCAGAAACCATGTCCTCCAGGTCACCTAGATGCAGACCAGGTTTGATGGTCTCACTACAAAGGAAGCTAAAGCTCCTGACAACAACATACATTTCAAGTGCCCAACCTCAGAGGCAGTTTCTCACGAAGTTTTAGGCCAGCAGAGCTCCACGTTTGTGGAGTGTTTACCCTGTCCCTTACTCATGGAAACTAGTCTACCACCTCCAAGTTTGTGAACTCCTGAGCATTTTCCATTCCACATATGTATTCACAGCATTTCTAACTCTTCTCCTCAAATTGTGTCTTATTTATTGTGAAGGTAATGTCAAGGCAATGTTCTGGATGAGAGTGGGAAGATTTTTTGTAGCACATATTGGCCTACACATTGGATTCATTTTCCTATTTTCCGTTCGAAATACTGAATCCCTGACACTAACCCATACCCTACTAGATTGTGACTACGAATGCTAATATGATGGAGAAAAATAACTCAAACAGAATAGAAATACAGGCAGTTCAGAGGAGGCCTGGTGTATAGTTGGACTGGCCTTTGGCATTATAAAGGGTAGGTGTTATAAATCTAGTCCAATTCAATAGAAATAGTTCTCCATGTGTTTTGAAAGTTAACAAATATGTGAATTCCTGTCTCCCTTTCTCTGTAGCCTATTCAGCAACATGCATTTTTACATGCACATATACAATCTTACCTCCTATCCCACGTCCATTCTTGTGAGGTTGCTGACTTGGCAGATACAAATTGTGAGAAGAGATCACTCCTCCTAAACGCTGTTGGAACTGAAAATTCAACTTCCAGGTGAGCTTCCCACTTGAACAACATGATACATAAATACATGTTCAGTAAAATAAATATTTTTGGATCTGTGGATGATAAATATTTCATGATGAATTTCGATTGGCATATATATTTCTACTCTTTAATGTCTGTGTTTGTGTGTGTGTTTTTTTTGTATATATATATATACACACACATACACACACTCTCCAGATTTTTCAAAATATGAAATGTATGTATCATATTATATACTCCCTAAATTTTTCATGTTCATATATGTGGATTTATAATCAACTTTTCACAAGTTTATTCTCAGAAATAGTCATCCACCTGAAATACATATTTGTTTCCTAGTGCTGAAATCCTAATATTTCTACAGCAACTGACCCAGTTTAACATGAATGCAAGTAGATTCCTATGGGACATGATGTGTGTTTTGACGTTCATTTTTATTGAACACTGGTACATTACTATTTCTTCAGTTGATGCACATCATAGGATATGTATTTCATCCTCAAGTTCACAAATTTCTAGGCATTTATTTCCCTTTCAATCACTTCCTGCTTCAGAACACATGTATTCCTCCACGTTTCTTGACTGGTCTTTTCATGAGACTTCTTTCCAAACACATTCTTTTCCATTTCCTTAATCCCTTGTGAAGCAAAACTCACACCCCCTTCATGGTAAACCATAACCCCAATATCACCATTAGATGTATAACTGGTTAGAATGAATGGTTGTGTATCAATATTAGATTTCCTATATATTTTCAGATATCAATGCAATCCATTATTTAAATTGGAACCTGTTATACTATTTACTCACAGTATGGTCTATTCATGCATTATCTCTATATTCATAGACCCAGGGTACACCTATTTGTACCCCCAAAGGCTAATTCATATGTCTTCAACATATTACTCCCAGAAATGGTGGAAGAAACACTCATGTCACCTGATCTACATATACATTTTATCACAGTGATATTCTGGACACAAAATGCAAAGGTCACACTTATGATTGCACCAAAGCCTCATTGGAAAGTGAGCATGGATTACTAAAAACATCCTTGTCCAGGTTGCCTAATGCTGTCAAATGTCAATGCTATTGGTGACTACACATTTGTTTCTTCCTAAGATGATATATTCAACCTCAACCCTGTTGAAAATGTCTAATCCACTCACTCACTTTATACTTTGCCTGATTTCCTAATGTCTCTATTGATATCTGCTTTCCTACATATGTTCCCCAGTTCATCATTGTGACTGACTCTTCACATGTGCTGACATTTACATTCACTCTCTAACCGACACCCTATTGCTAAAGAACTTTTGGTCCAAATTGTATACTCACTATTCTTCCAAAACTTACCAACTATCTTCCTAATCCTACCTACTATCCCTTTTTGACTGGATGTTCTCTTCTACATTCAATCATCCAAGGTACAAGGTCCTATGCCATTGTATATCGATTTATCTGAGACATCTGTGCAGAAAGTCATTCAAAGCTAAGTATCCCCATCAAGGGCCCAATGCCCTTCTGGCCTTCAAATCTTACTTGGATTTCTGTTTTCATACATATATTTCACCTATATAGTATTATAAATATCGCAGGTTCCCAATACCATTCTTCATCCAGCAGAGTGATTCCTCACCCAAATCTAACAGGTTCTTAACCCTAACCATACACTCTTCCCTCAATCTAACTTTACAGAAGAGCAGGGACAGAGTGGGTCTTACAATACAGGAATGTGGGGGATCTTCCACCTGCTGAGACCCTCAAAGGTCCATGCAGAAATGATACCTGGAGAAGATGTAGGCAGCTATGAAGGACCTGAGAGAGCAGAAGTCATCTCCCATGGCAAACAACCTGGTCAGAATGAGGGGATGTGTCTGAATGAGCCTCTCTCTTCTTAATGTAGACAAGATGGACCAAAGCAGGCCTGTGTGGAGAGCTGTTCCTTGGTGCCTGTGGTTGATATTCCATTCTAACTTGTGAAAGTGTCACAGGAAGGAGGGGCAGCCTCCATCTCATGGGAGCCTTGGAAGCAACTGTTAGGACACAGTGGTTGCCAAGGCAGTGACCTCATTCAGTTCCTGAAGGAAGTGACCTCACCTCACTTCCTTGGTGATGGAACTCTCTGAACTTGGGATCCAGGAAGCCAGGCACCCAGAGCCAGTCCCAGTCCCAGTCCCAGTGGGCTCACTTGTTTGGATTTACCAAGGACAGAGTCAGTCTTTCTTGGTACCCACTGATGTGAGGATGGCCAAATGCCAGGAAAGCTCTGCCGAGGGGAATTTTCTGAGAAAGCAGGTAGTGGCTCACCGCTGGCTCCTGACAACTTCACAGAGTTGGCCAAGGAGGACAGATGTGAGGAAGGACAGGCACTTTTGGGGGAACATAGTATGGCCCACCAGTCAGACGACACTCCGGGTAGTCACAGACCAACTTGGAAGGAGGTGCCTTTGTGGGTGTGGGTGTGAGTTTGTGGTTTGGTCTCATGTTCTGAGAATAGGTAGGAAAGGCGGTTTGTTTGGTTTGGAGTGGACTGTTTCTAGTAAGGCTTTTGACAAGGCGAGTGTTTCTATGTTTGTGCATCCCACTGTGTCCCTGGTTGTAGACATTAGAAAAGAGAATGCATCAATGGATGTGCCCTGTCTAGTAGAAAGCTTCCCAGCATTCATCCTGCCCAATTTATGAATGGACTGCGGCTTGCCTTATGGATGGGCAACACCTACTATCTTCCTAAGTTCCTGTTTTCTTCCTGAATTCTGGCCACTCTCCAGAATAGGCTCATGGTTTTGTGTCCAAGATATGTACCACCTCCAAGCTCGGTGGCATGGCCATGTACTGGATAGTTGAAAGGAATGGTGAGCATCTCAGAAAACTCAGATATCAGTGTGACCAGTAAAGTCTCCCTGGAGAAAGCCTGCTTTGGGCCTTTGGCTTACCTATTGTTCTGTTGCCCTGAATGTCAGGAAGGCCTTTGCCTCAGGGCACCCCTTTGTGAAGCCTGAAGAAAACAGTTTTCAAATGGAAATGAATGGGCATCACCTGTGGCTCTTTGCTTAATTGCTTTGCAAAGGGATGTGTCTGAATCAGCCTCTTGGCCCTGTGTGAGGCTGTGGCTTAGATTGTCAGCCCCTGATGGATCCAAAGAAAGATCCCATGTGTGCATCCAAAGCCAAATTGGCACAAATGCAGTCATCCTGGATGAGGTCTCTCGCCTTCCTCTGTAAGGTTCCTGACCTCCATCAAGTGAGAATAGGGATCCATTGTGTCAAATGAGTCCTTCAAAGCCATGCAGAGGCTAGCCCATAGGTGCTTGGGTTTTCTCATGACTCCAGTTCACACAAAGAATCTATACCCGGCAGTCAGTAGGCCTCCAATTGGAGAAGTAGAGCAGTATTAAAGGCAGGCCTATTTGATCACTCCAGGTTCAAACGATGGGTGTCCAGTCCACCCTGACATTAGGCAAATGAGAGGCAAGGGAGCTTATTGTGGACACTGTCTTGGGCTGTGCCCCTCATGAAAACCTCCAGCCAGAGGTTATGATGAGTGTCTATATGGAAGAAGATGAGGGCCATGTGGCAGTGTTTTGGTTTGAATTGTGGTGTGGCAGTGGGCAGAGATGACTGGGTCCACCTGGGCTTGAACTCTGGTGTGATTCCCCTTGGAGACTGAGTTCTGGAACTGACCTCAGAGAAGTATTGCCGTGAATTGTGTCGGGATGTTAGGAGGCCACGCATGAGAGTCGCCCTTGGAAACTGAGATCTAGGCCCAGGCTGGCTTTCCACAGAGCACTGGGAATCTCAGCCCGGATATCACATGATTTTATTCTTAAAGACCTGGCAGCCATCGTGGAGAGTCCAAACACACGTGGACCTCACATTGTAGACCTCAATGGGCCTGGCTTCCTGTGACCTTTGGCCACTCTTTGGGAAGCCTTGTTTGTGAGAGTTCTCCAGAGCTTTCGTTGAAATGAGCTTCCTCACCATTTAATGGTTCCTGAAGGAATGGAAACCCACAGTGCCTCCAACTTCATCCTTTAAAAATGGCTAGCTAGATAAATACCATGACATTTTTGAAATTCCCATGACCAGGTGGCACTGGAGAACCTCTGGATGTCCTGTTGCTGATCATGAGTGTACCAGACAGTGCCTTGATTGACTGGGTTTCATGAAAATGGTGTAAAACAGAGATGCCAGTAAGTTGGGGCCTGCTGAGTAGTGGGCCTAGAGCAGTGGTGTGCAGGTGTGTGATAAAACATCTGTGGTGGGGCCATGTGGATCTGCCATTGGCTTCCAAATGGCTTGTGACTGACATGGTGCAGTGAGCAGACCCTTCTATGAAAAGGCATCTTGTTATATGGAGAGGTTTCAGGGCAATGTTCAGAATCAGGTTGCTATGGTCAAGGGGGCAAGCTCTGTGGGATAGAAGCCTGGCTGGTGCATTCTCCTAGGACCTTGAACCACCACACGTGACAGAACTCCCTCCAGCACTGTGTCCCAGTTGAACTCCTTGTATTTCCTGAAGCAAATTCCAAACTCCCAGTGCAGCAGCAAGAAACACCACGAAAAGTGGAGGATGACCAAATGGCTTCACAGTCCACACAGGGAGACACTTAGACCCCAGTGGCCACAGTTTACCTGCAAAGAGAGAATTCAGCACTTCTGCCTCATGTTCATTGGAAAATCAGAAACCATGTCCTCCAGGTCACCTAGATGCAGACCAGGTTTGATGGTCTCACTACAAAGGAAGTTAAAGCTCCTGACAAAAACATACATTTCAAGTGCCCAAACTCAGAGGCAGTTTCTCACGAAGTCTTTAGGCCAGCAGAGCTCCACGTTTGTGGAGTGTTTACCCTGTCCCTTACTCATGGAAACTAGTCTACCACCTCCAAGGTTGTGAACTCCTGAGCATTTTCCATTCCACATATGTATTCATAGCATTTCTAACTCTTCTCCTCAAATTGTGTCTTACTTATTGCGAAGGGAATGTCAAGGCAATGTTCTGGATGAGAGTGGGAAGATTTTTTTGTAGCACATTTTGGCCTACACATTGGATTCATTTTCCTATTTTCCGTTCGAAATACTGAATCCCTGACACTAACCCATACCCTACTAGATTGTGACTATGAATACTAATATGATGGAGAAAAATAACTCAAACAGAATAGAAATACAGGCAGTTCAGAGGAGGCCTGGTGTATAGTTGGACTTGCCTTTTGCATTATAAAGGGTTGGTGTTATAAATCTAGTCCAATTTAATAGAAATAGTTCTCCATGTGTTTTGAAAGTTAACAAATATGTGAATTCCTGTCTCCCTTTCTCTGTAGCCTATTCAGCAACATGCATTTTTACGTGCACATATAGAATCCTACCTCCTATCCCACGTCCACTGTTGTGAGGTGGCTGACTTGGCAGATACAAATTGTGAGAAGAGATCACTCCTCCTAAACGCTGTTGGAACTGAGAATTCAACCTCCAGGTGAGCTTCCCACTTGAACAACATGATACATAAGTACATGTTCAGTAAAATAAATATGTTTGGATCTGTGGATGATAAATATTTCATGATGAATTTCGATTGGCATATATATTTCTACTCTTTAATGTCTGTGTTTGTGTGTGTGTTTTTTTTTGTATATATATATATATATATATATATGTATATATATATATATATATATATATATATATACACACACATACACACACTCTCCAGATTTTTCAAAATATGAAATGTATGTGTCATATTATATACTCCCTAAATTCATTCATGTTCATATATGTGGATTTATAATCAACTTTTCACAAGATTATTCTCAGAAATAGTCATCCACCTGAAATACATATTTGTTTCCTAGTGCTGAAATCCTAATATTTCTACAGTAACTGACCCAGTTTAACATGAATGCAAGTAGATTCCTATGGGACATGATGTGTGTTTTGACGTTCATTTTTATTCAACACTGGTACATTACTATTTCTTCAGTTGATGCACATCATAGCATATGTATTTCATCCTCAAGTTCACAAATTTCTAGGCATTTATTTCCCTTTCAATCACTTCCTGCTTCAGAACACATGTATTCCTCCACGTTTCTTGACTGGTCTTTTCATGAGACTTCTTTCCAAACACATTCTTTTCCATTTCCATAATCCCTTGTGAAGCAAAACTCACACCCCGTTCATGGTAAACCATAACCCCAATATCACCATTAGATGTATAACTGGTTAGAATGAATGGTTGTGTATCAATATTAGATTTCCTATATATTTTCAGATATCAATGCAATCCATTATTTAAATTGGAACCTGTTATACTATTTACTCAGAGTATGGTCTATTCATGCATTATCTCTATATTCATAGACCCAGGGTACACCTATTTGTACCCCCAAAGGCTAATTTATATGTCTTCAACATATTACTCCCAGAAATGGTGGAAGAGACACTCATGTCACCTGATCTACATATACATTTTATCACAGTGATATTCTGGACACGAAATGCAAAGGTCACACTTATGATTGCACCAAAGCCTCATTGGAAAGTGAGCATGGATTACTAAAAACATCCTTGTCCAGGTTGGCTAATGCTCTCAAATGTCAATGCTATTGGTGACTACACATTTGTTTCTTCCTAAGATGATATATTCAACCTCAACCCTGTTGAAAATGTCTAATCCACTCACTCACTTTATACTTTGCCTGATTTCCTAATGTCTCTATTGATATCTGCTTTCCTACATATGTTCCCCAGTTCATCATTGTGACTGACTCTTCACATGTGCTGACGTTTACATTCACTCTCTAACCGACACCCTATTGCTAAAGAACTTTTGGTCCAAATTGTATACTCACTCTTCTTCCAAAACTTACCAACTATCTTCCTAATCCTACCTACTATCCCTTTTTGACTGGATGTTCTCTTCTACATTCAATCATCCAAGGTACAAGGTCCTATGCCATTGTATATCGATTTATCTGAGACATCTGTGCAGAAAGTCATTCAAAGCTAAGTATCCCCATCAAGGGCCCAATGCCCTTCTGGCCTTCAAATCTTACTTGGATTTCTGTTTTCATACATATATTTCACCTATATATTATTATAAATATCGCAGGTTCCCAATACCATTCTTCATCCAGCAGAGTGATTCCTCACCCAAATCAAACAGGTTCTTAACCCTAACCATACACTCTTCCCTCAATCTAACTTTACAGAAGAGCAGGGACAGAGTGGGTCTTACAATACAGGAATGTGGGGGATCTTCCACCTGCTGAGACCCTCAAAGGTCCATGCAGAAATGATACCTGGAGAAGATGTAGGCAGCTATGAAGGACCTGAGAGAGCAGAAGTCATCTTCCATGGCAAACAACCTGGTCAGGATGAAGGGATGTGTCTAAATGAGCCTCTCTCTTCTTCATGTAGACAAGATGGACCAAAGCAGGCCTGTGTGGAGAGCTGTTCCTTGGTGCCTGTGGTTGATATTCCATTCTAACTTGTGAAAGTGTCACAGGAAGGAGGGGCAGCCTCCATCTCATGGGAGCCTTGGAAGCAAATGTTAGGACACAGTGGTTGCCAAGGCAGTGACCTCATTCAGTTCCTGAAGGAAGTGACCTCACCTCACTTCCTTGGTGATGGAACTCTCTGAACTTGGGATCCAGGAAGCCAGGCACCCAGAGCCAGTCCCAGTCCCAGTCCCAGTGCACTCACTTGTTTGGATTTACCAAGGACAGAGTCAGTCTCTTGGTACCCACTGATGTGAGGATGGCCAAATGCCAGGAAAGCTCTGCCGAGGGGAATTTTCTGAGAAAGCAAGTAGTGGCTCACTGCTGGCTCCTGACAACTTCACAGAGTTGGCCAAGGAGGCCAGATGTGAGACAGGACAGGCCCTTTTGGGGGAACATAGTATGGCCCACCAGTCAGACGACACTCCGGGTAGTCACAGACCAACTTGGAAGGAGGTGCCTTTGTGGGTGTGGGTGTGAGTTTGTGGTTTGGTCTCATGTTCTGAGAATAGGTAGGAAAGGCGGTTTGTTTGGTTTGGAGTGGACTGTTTCTAGTAAGGCTTTTGACAAGGCGAGTGTTTCTATGTTTGTGCATCCCACTGTGTCCCTGGTTGTAGACATTAGAAAAGAGAATGCATCAATGGATGTGTCCTGTCTAGTAGAAAGCTTCCCAGCATTCATCCTGCCCAATTTATGAATGGACTGCGGCTTGCCTTATGGATGGGCAACACCTACTATCTTCCTAAGTTCCTGTTTTCTTCCTGAATTCTGGCCACTCTCCAGAATAGGCTCATGGTTTTGTGTCCAAGATATGTACCACCTCCAAGCTCGGTGGCATGGCCATGTACTGGATAGTTGAAAGGAATGGTGAGCATCTCAGAAAACTCAGATGTCAGTGTGACCAGTAAAGTCTCCCTGGAGAAAGCCTGCTTTGGGCCTTTGGCTTACCTATTGTTCTGTTGCCCTGAATGTCAGGAAGGCCTTTGCCTCAGGGCACCCCTTTGTGAAGCCTGAAGAAAACAGTTTTCAAATGGAAATGAATGGGCATCACCTGTGGCTCTTTGCTTAATTGCTTTGCAAAAGGATGTGTCTGAATCAGCCTCTTGGCCCTGTGTGAGGCTGTGGCTTAGATTGTCAGCACCTGATGGATCCAAAGAAAGATCCCAAGTGTGCATCCAAAGCCAAATTGGCACAAAAGCAGTCATCCTGGATGAGGTCTCTCGCCTTCCTCTGTAAGGTTCCTGACCTCCATCAAGTGAGAATAGGGATCCTTTGTGTCAAATGAGTCCTTCAAAGCCATGCAGAGGCTAGCCCATAGGTGCTTGGGTTTTCACATGACTCCAGTTCACACAAACAATCTATACCCGGCAGTCAGTAGGCCTGCAATTGGAGAAGTAGAGCAGTATTAAAGGCAGGCCTATTTGATCACTCTAGGTTCACAGGATGGGTGTCCAGTCCACCCTGACATTAAGCAAATGAGAGGCAAAGGAACTTATTGTGGACACTGTCTTGGGCTGTGCCCCTCATGGAAACCTCCGGCCAGAGGTTATGATGAGTGTCTATATGGAAGAAGATGAGGGCCATGTGGCAGTGTTTTGGTTTGAATTGTGGTGTGGCAGTGGGAAGAGATGACTGGGTCCACCTGGGCTTGAACTCTGGTGTGAGTCCCCTTGGAGACTGAGTTCTGGAACTGACCTCAGAGAAGTATTGCCGTGAATTGTGTCGGGATGTTAGGAGCCCACGCATGAGAGTCGCCCTTGGAAACTGAGATCTAGGCCCAGGCTGGCTTTCCACAGAGCACTGGGAATCTCAGCCCGGATATCACATGATTTTATTCTTAAAGACCTGGCAGCCATCGTGGAGAGTCCGAACACACGTGGACCTCACATTGTAGACCTCAATGGGCCTGGCTTCCTGTGACCTTTGGCCACTCTTTGGGAAGCCTTGTTTGTGAGAGTTCTCCAGAGCTTTCGTTGAAATGAGCTTCCTCACCATTTAATGGTTCCTGAAGGAATGGAAACCCACAGTGCCTCCAACTTCATCCTTTAAAAATGGCTAGCTAGATAAATACCATGACATTTTTGAAATTCCCATGACCAGGTGGCACTGGAGAACCTCTGGATGTCCTGTTGCTGATCATGAGTGTACCAGACAGTGCCTTGATTGACTGGGTTTCATGAAAATGGTGTAAAACAGAGATGCCAGTAAGTTGGGGCCTGCTGAGTAGTGGGCCTAGAGCAGTGGTGTGCAGGTGTGTGATAAAACATCTGTGGTGGGGCCATGTGGATCTGCCATTGGCTTCCAAATGGCTTGTGACTGACATGGTGCAGTGAGCAGACCCTTCTATGAAAAGGCATCTTGTTATATGGAGAGGTTTCAGGGCAATGTTCAGAATCAGGTTGCTATGGTCAAGGGGGCAAGCTCTGTGGGATAGAAGCCTGGCTGGTGCATTCTCCTAGGACCTTGACCCACCACACGTGACAGAACTCCCTCCAGCACTGTGTCCCAGTTGAACTCCTTGTATTTCCTGAAGCAAATTCCAAACTCCCAGTGCAGCAGCAAGAAACACCACGAAAAGTGGAGGATGACCAAATGGCTTCACAGTCCACACAGGGAGACACTTAGACCCCAGTGGCCACAGTTTACCTGCAAAGAGAGAATTCAGCACTTCTGCCTCATGTTCATTGGAAAATCAGAAACCATGTCCTCCAGGTCACCTAGATGCAGACCAGGTTTGATGGTCTCACTACAAAGGAAGCTAAAGCTCCTGACAACAACATACATTTCAAGTGCCCAAACTCAGAGGCAGTTTCTCACGAAGTCTTTAGGCCAGCAGAGCTCCAAGTTTGTGGAGTGTTTACCCTGTCCGTTACTCATGGAAACTAGTCTACCACCTCCAAGGTTGTGAACTCCTGATCATTTTCCATTCCACATATGTATTCACAGCATTTCTAACTCTTCACCTCAAATTGTGTCTTATTTATTTTGAAGGTAATGTCAAGGCAATGTTCTGGATGAGAGTGGGAAGATTTTTTTGTAGCACATATTGGCCTACACATTGGATTCATTTTCCTATTTTCCGTTCGAAATACTGAATCCCTGACACTAACCCATACCCTACTAGATTGTGACTACGAATACTAATATGATGGAGAAAAATAACTCAAACAGAATAGAAATACAGGCAGTTCAGAGGAGGCCTGGTGTATAGTTGGACTTGCCTTTGGCATTATAAAGGGTAGGTGTTATAAATCTAGTCCAATTCAATAGAAATAGTTCTCCATGTGTTTTGAAAGTTAACAAATATGTGAATTCCTGTCTCCCTTTCTCTGTAGCCTATTCAGCAACATGCATTTTTACATGCACATATAGAATGCTACCTCCTATCCCACGTCCATTCTTGTGAGGTGGCTGACTTGGCAGATACAACTTTTGAGAAGAGATCACTCCTCCTAAACGCTGTTGGAACTGAGAATTCAACCTCCAGGTGAGCTTCCCACTTGAACAACATGATACATAAATACATGTTCAGTAAAATAAATATTTTTGGATCTGTGGATGATAAATATTTCATGATGAATTTCGATTGGCATATATATTTCTACTCTTTAATGTCTGTGTTTGTGTGTGTGTTTTTTTTTTGTATATATATATATATATATATATATATATATATATATATATATATATATACACACACACACACATACACACACTCTCCAGATTTTTCAAAATATGAAATGTATGTGTCATATTATATACTCCCTAAATTCATTCATGTTCATATATGTGGATTTATAATCAACTTTTCACAAGATTATTCTCAGAAATAGTCATCCACCTGAAATACATATTTGTTTCCTAGTGCTGAAATCCTAATATTTCTACAGTAACTGACCCAGTTTAACATGAATACAAGTAGATTCCTATGGGACATGATGTGTGTTTTGACGTTCATTTTTATTCAACACTGGTACATTACTATTTCTTCAGTTGATGCACATCATGGGATATGTATTTCATCCTCAAGTTCACAAATTTCTAGGCATTTATTTCCCTTTCAATCACTTCCTGCTTCAGAACACATGTATTCCTCCACGTTTCTTGACTGGTCTTTTCATGAGACTTCTTTCCAAACACATTCTTTTCCATTTCCATAATCCCTTGTGAAGCAAAACTCACACCCCCTTCATGGTAAACCATAACCCCAATATCACCATTAGATGTATAACTGGTTAGAATGAATGGTTGTGTATCAATATTAGATTTCCTATATATTTTCAGATATCAATGCAATCCATTATTTAAATTGGAACCTGTTATACTATTTACTCACAGTATGGTCTATTCATGCATTATCTCTATATTCATAGACCCAGGGTACACCTATTTGTACCCCCAAAGGCTAATTCATATGTCTTCAACATATTACTCCCAGAAATGGTGGAAGAAACACTCATGTCACCTGATCTACATATACATTTTATCAGAGTGATATTCTGGACACAAAATGCCAAGGTCACACTTATGATTGCACCAAAGCCTCATTGGAAAGTGAGCATGGATTACTAAAAACATCCTTGTCCAGGTTGCCTAATGCTCTCAAATGTCAATGCTATTGGTGACTACACATTTGTTTCTTCCTAAGATGATATATTCAACCTCAACCCTGTTGAAAATGTCTAATCCACTCACTCACTTTATACTTTGCCTGATTTCCTAATGTCTCTATTGATATCTGCTTTCCTACATATGTTCCCCAGTTCATCATTGTGACTGACTCTTCACATGTGCTGACGTTTACATTCACTCTCTAACCGACACCCTATTGCTAAAGAACTTTTGGTCCAAATTGTATACTCACTCTTCTTCCAAAACTTACCAACTATCTTCCTAATCCTACCTACTATCCCTTTTTGACTGGATGTTCTCTTCTACATTCAATCATCCAAGGTACAAGGTCCTATGCCATTGTATATCGATTTATCTGAGACATCTGTGCAGAAAGTCATTCAAAGCTAAGTATCCCAATCAAGGGCCCAATGCCCTTCTGGCCTTCAAATCTTACTTGGATTTCTGTTTTCATACATATATTTCACCTATATATTATTATAAATATCGCAGGTTCCCAATACCATTCTTCATCCAGCAGAGTGATTCCTCACCCAAATCAAACAGGTTCTTAACCCTAACCATACACTCTTCCCTCAATCTAACTTTACAGAAGAGCAGGGACAGAGTGGGTCTTACAATACAGGAATGTGGGGGATCTTCCACCTGCTGAGACTCTCAAAGGTCCATGCAGAAATGATACCTGGAGAAGATGTAGGCAGCTATGAAGGACCTGAGAGAGCAGAAGTCATCTTCCATGGCAAACAACCTGGTCAGGATGAAGGGATGTGTCTGAATGAGCCTCTCTCTTCTTCATGTAGACAAGATGGACCAAAGCAGGCCTGTGTGGAGAGCTGTTCCTTGGTGCCTGTGGTTGATATTCCATTCTAACTTGTGAAAGTGTCACAGGAAGGAGGGGCAGCCTCCATCTCATGGGAGCCTTGGAAGCAACTGTTAGGACACAGTGGTTGCCAAGGCAGTGACCTCATTCAGTTCCTGAAGGAAGTGACCTCACCTCACATCCTTGGTGATGGAACTCTCTGAACTTGGGATCCAGGAAGCCAGGCACCCAGAGCCAGTCCCAGTCCCAGTCCCAGTGGGCTCACTTGTTTGGATTTACCAAGGACAGAGTCAGTCTTTCTTGGTACCGACTGATGTGAGGATGGCCAAATGCCAGGAAAGCTCTGCCGAGGGGAATTTTCTGATAAAGCAGGTAGTGGCTCACCGCTGGCTCCTGACAACTTCACAGAGTTGGCCAAGGAGGCCAGATGTGAGACAGGACAGGCCCTTTTGCGGGATCATAGTATGGCCCACCAGTCAGACGACACTCCGGGTAGTCACAGACCAACTTGGAAGGAGGTGCCTTTGTGGGTGTTGGTTTGAGTTTGTGGTTTGGTCTCATGTTCTGAGAATAGGTAGGAAAGGCGGTTTGTTTGGTTTGGAGTGGACTGTTTCTAGTAAGGCTTTTGACAAGGCGAGTGTTTCTAGGTTTGTGCATCCCACTGTGTCCCTGGTTGTAGACATTAGAAAAGAGAATGCATCAATGGATGTGTCCTGTCTAGTAGAAAGCTTCTCAGCATTCATCCTGCCCAATTTATGAATGGACTGCGGCTTGCCTTATGGATGGGCAACACCTACTATCTTCCTAAGTTCCTGTTTTCTTCCTGAATTCTGGCCACTCTCCAGAATAGACTCATGGTTTTGTGTCCAAGATATGTACCACCTCCAAGCTCGGTGGCATGGCCATGTACTGGATAGTTGAAAGGAATGGTGAGCATCTCAGAAAACTCAGATATCAGTGTGACCAGTAAAGTCTCCCTGGAGAAAGCCTGCTTTGGGCCTTTGGCTTACCTATTGTTCTGTTGCCCTGAATGTCAGGAAGGCCTTTGCCTCAGGGCACCCCTTTGTGAAGCCTGAAGAAAACAGTTTTCAAATGGAAATGAATGGGCATCACCTGTGGCTCTTTGCTTAATTGCTTTGCAAAGGGATGTGTCTGAATCAGCCTCTTGGCCCTGTGTGAGGCTGTGGCTTAGATTGTCAGCCCCTGATGGATCCAAAGAAAGATCCCATGTGTGCATCCAAAGCCAAATTGGCACAAAAGCAGTCATCCTGGATGAGGTCTCTCGCCTTCCTCTGTAAGGTTCCTGACCTCCATCAAGTGAGAATAGGGATCCTTTGTGTCAAATGAGTCCTTCAAAGCCATGCAGAGGCTAGCCCATAGGTGCTTGGGTTTTCTCATGACTCCAGTTCACACAAACAATCTATACCCGGCAGTCAGTAGGCCTCCAATTGGAGAAGTAGAGCAGTATTAAAGGCAGGCCTATTTGATCACTCCAGGTTCAAACGATGGGTGTCCAGTCCACCCTGACATTAGGCAAATGAGAGGCAAGGGAGCTTATTGTGGACACTGTCTTGGGCTGTGCCCCTCATGAAAACCTCCAGCCAGAGGTTATGATGAGTGTCTATATGGAAGAAGATGAGGGCCATGTGGCAGTGTTTTGGTTTGAATTGTGGTGTGGCAGTGGGCAGAGATGACTGGGTCCACCTGGGCTTGAAGTCTGGTGTGAGTCCCCTTGGAGACTGAGTTCTGGAACTGACCTCAGAGAAGTATTGCCGTGAATTGTGTCGGGATGTTAGGAGGCCACGCATGAGAGTCGCCCTTGGAAACTGAGATCTAGGCCCAGGCTGGCTTTCCACAGAGCACTGGGAATCTCAGCCCGGATATCACATGATTTTATTCTTAAAGACCTGGCAGCCATCGTGGAGAGTCCAAACACACGTGGACCTCACATTGTAGACCTCAATGGGCCTGGCTTCCTGTGACCTTTGGCCACTCTTTGGGAAGCCTTGTTTGTGAGAGTTCTCCAGAGCTTTCGTTGAAATGAGCTTCCTCACCATTTAATGGTTCCTGAAGGAATGGAAACCCACAGTGCCTCCAACTTCATCCTTTAAAAATGGCTAGCTAGATAAATACCATGACATTTTTGAAATTCCCATGACCAGGTGGCACTGGAGAACCTCTGGATGTCCTGTTGCTGATCATGAGTGTACCAGACAGTGCCTTGATTGACTGGGTTTCATGAAAATGGTGTAAAACAGAGATGCCAGTAAGTTGGGGCCTGCTGAGTAGTGGGCCTAGAGCAGTGGTGTGCAGGTGTGTGATAAAACATCTGTGGTGGGGCCATGTGGATCTGCCATTGGCTTCCAAATGGCTTGTGACTGACATGGTGCAGTGAGCAGACCCTTCTATGAAAAGGCATCTTGTTATATGGAGAGGTTTCAGGGCAATGTTCAGAATCAGGTTGCTATGGTCAAGGGGGCAAGCTCTGTGGGATAGAAGCCTGGCTGGTGCATTCTCCTAGGACCTTGACCCACCACACGTGACAGAACTCCCTCCAGCACTGTGTCCCAGTTGAACTCCTTGTATTTCCTGAAGCAAATTCCAAACTCCCAGTGCAGCAGCAAGAAACACCATGAAAAGTGGAGGATGACCAAATGGCTTCACAGTCCACACAGGGAGACACTTAGACCCCAGTGGCCACAGTTTACCTGCAAAGAGAGAATTCAGCACTTCTGCCTCATGTTCATTGGAAAATCAGAAACCATGTCCTCCAGGTCACCTAGATGCAGACCAGGTTTGATGGTCTCACTACAAAGGAAGCTAAAGCTCCTGACAACAACATACATTTCAAGTGCCCAAACTCAGAGGCAGTTTCTCACGAAGTCTTTAGGCCAGCAGAGCTCCAAGTTTGTGGAGTGTTTACCCTGTCCCTTACTCATGGAAACTAGTCTACCACCTCCAAGGTTGTGAACTCCTGATCATTTTCCATTCCACATATGTATTCACAGCATTTCTAACTCTTCACCTCAAATTGTGTCTTATTTATTGTGAAGGTAATGTCAAGGCAATGTTCTGGATGAGAGTGGGAAGATTTTTTTGTAGCACATATTGGCCTACACATTGGATTCATTTTCCTATTTTCCGTTCGAAATACTGAATCCCTGACACTAACCCATACCCTACTAGATTGTGACTACAAATACTAATATGATGGAGAAAAATAACTCAAACAGAATAGAAATACAGGCAGTTCAGAGGAGGCCTGGTGTATAGTTGGACTTGCCTTTTGCATTATAAAGGGTAGGTGTTATAAATCTAGTCCAATTCAATAGAAATAGTTCTCCATGTGTTTTGAAAGTTAACAAATATGTGAATTCCTGTCTCCCTTTCTCTGTAGCCTATTCAGCAACATGCATTTTTACATGCACATACAGATCTTACCTCCTATCCCACGTCCATTCTTGTGAGGTGGCTGACTTGGCAGATACAAATTGTGAGAAGAGATCACTCCTCCTAAACGCTGTTGGAACTGAAAATTCAACTTCCAGGTGAGCTTCCCACTTGAACAACATGATACATAAATACATGTTCAGTAAGATAAATAATTTGGATCTGTGGATGATAAATATTTCATGATGAATTTCGATTGGCATATATATTTCTACTCTTTAATGTCTGTGTTTGTGTGTGTGTGTTTTTTTGTATATATATATATATATATATATATATATATATATATATATATATACACATACACACACTCTCCAGATTTTTCAAAATATGAAATGTATGTGTCATATTATATACTCCCTAAATTTTTCATGTTCATATATGTGGATTTATAATCAACTTTTCACAAGATTATTCTCAGAAATAGTCATCCACCTGAAATACATATTTGTTTCCTAGTGCTGAAATCCTAATATTTCTACAGTAACTGACCCAGTTTAACATGAATGCAAGTAGATTCCTATGGGACATGATGTGTCTTTTGACGTTCATTTTTATTCAACACTGGTACATTACTATTTCTTCAGTTGATGCACATCATAGGATATGTATTTCATCCTCAAGTTCACAAATTTCTAGGCATTTATTTCCCTTTCAATCACTTCCTGCTTCAGAACACATGTATTCCTCCACGTTTCTTGACTGGTCTTTTCATGAGACTTCTTTCCAAACACATTCTTTTCCATTTCCATAATCCCTTGTGAAGCAAAACTCACACCCCCTTCATGGTAAACCATAACCCCAATATCACCATTAGATGTATAACTGGTTAGAATGAATGGTTGTGTATCAATATTAGATTTCCTATATATTTTCAGATATCAATGCAATCCATTATTTAAATTGGAACCTGTTATACTATTTACTCACAGTATGGTCTATTCATGCATTATCTCTATATTCATAGACCCAGGGTACACCTATTTGTACCCCCAAAGGCTAATTCATATGTCTTCAACATATTACTCCCAGAAATGGTGGAAGAAACACTCATGTCACCTGATCTACATATACATTTTATCACAGTGATATTCTGGACACAAAATGCCAAGGTCACACTTATGATTGCACCAAAGCCTCATTGGAAAGTGAGCATGGATTACTAAAAACATCCTTGTCCAGGTTGCCTAATGCTCTCAAATGTCAATGCTATTGGTGACTACACATTTGTTTCTTCCTAAGATGATATATTCAACCTCAACCCTGTTGAAAATGTCTAATCCACTCACTCACTTTATACTTTGCCTGATTTCCTAATGTCTCTATTGATATCTGCTTTCCTACATATGTTCCCCAGTTCATCATTGTGACTGACTCTTCACATGTGCTGACGTTTACATTCACTCTCTAACCGACACCCTATTGCTAAAGAACTTTTGGTCCAAATTGTATACTCACTCTTCTTCCAAAACTTACCAACTATCTTCCTAATCCTACCTACTATCCCTTTTTGACTGGATGTTCTCTTCTACATTCAATCATCCAAGGTACAAGGTCCTATGCCATTGTATATCGATTTATCTGAGACATCTGTGCAGAAAGTCATTCAAAGCTAAGTATCCCAATCAAGGGCCCAATGCCCTTCTGGCCTTCAAATCTTACTTGGATTTCTGTTTTCATACATATATTTCACCTATATATTATTATAAATATCGCAGGTTCCCAATACCATTCTTCATCCAGCAGAGTGATTCCTCACCCAAATCAAACAGGTTCTTAACCCTAACCATACACTCTTCCCTCAATCTAACTTTACAGAAGAGCAGGGACAGAGTGGGTCTTACAATACAGGAATGTGGGGGATCTTCCACCTGCTGAGACTCTCAAAGGTCCATGCAGAAATGATACCTGGAGAAGATGTAGGCAGCTATGAAGGACCTGAGAGAGCAGAAGTCATCTTCCATGGCAAACAACCTGGTCAGGATGAAGGGATGTGTCTGAATGAGCCTCTCTCTTCTTCATGTAGACAAGATGGACCAAAGCAGGCCTGTGTGGAGAGCTGTTCCTTGGTGCCTGTGGTTGATATTCCATTCTAACTTGTGAAAGTGTCACAGGAAGGAGGGGCAGCCTCCATCTCATGGGAGCCTTGGAAGCAAATGTTAGGACACAGTGGTTGCCAAGGCAGTGACCTCATTCAGTTCCTGAAGGAAGTGACCTCACCTCACATCCTTGGTGATGGAACTCTCTGAACTTGGGATCCAGGAAGCCAGGCACCCAGAGCCAGTCCCAGTCCCAGTCCCAGTGGGCTCACTTGTTTGGATTTACCAAGGACAGAGTCAGTCTTTCTTGGTACCGACTGATGTGAGGATGGCCAAATGCCAGGAAAGCTCTGCCGAGGGGAATTTTCTGAGAAAGCAGGTAGTGGCTCACCGCTGGCTCCTGACAACTTCACAGAGTTGGCCAAGGAGGCCAGATGTGAGACAGGACAGGCCCTTTTGCGGGATCATAGTATGGCCCACCAGTCAGACGACACTCCGGGTAGTCACAGACCAACTTGGAAGGAGGTGCCTTTGTGGGTGTTGGTTTGAGTTTGTGGTTTGGTCTCATGTTCTGAGAATAGGTAGGAAAGGCGGTTTGTTTGGTTTGGAGTGGACTGTTTCTAGTAAGGCTTTTGACAAGGCGAGTGTTTCTAGGTTTGTGCATCCCACTGTGTCCGTGGTTGTAGACATTAGAAAAGAGAATGCATCAATGGATGTGTCCTGTCTAGTAGAAAGCTTCTCAGCATTCATCCTGCCCAATTTATGAATGGACTGCGGCTTGCCTTATGGATGGGCAACACCTACTATCTTCCTAAGTTCCTGTTTTCTTCCTGTATTCTGGCCACTCTCCAGAATAGACTCATGGTTTTGTGTCCAAGATATGTACCACCTCCAAGCTCGGTGGCATGGCCATGTACTGGATAGTTGAAAGGAATGGTGAGCATCTCAGAAAACTCAGATATCAGTGTGACCAGTAAAGTCTCCCTGGAGAAAGCCTGCTTTGGGCCTTTGGCTTACCTATTGTTCTGTTGCCCTGAATGTCAGGAAGGCCTTTGCCTCAGGGCACCCCTTTGTGAAGCCTGAAGAAAACAGTTTTCAAATGGAAATGAATGGGCATCACCTGTGGCTCTTTGCTTAATTGCTTTGCAAAGGGATGTGTCTGAATCAGCCTCTTGGCCCTGTGTGAGGCTGTGGCTTAGATTGTCAGCCCCTGATGGATCCAAAGAAAGATCCCATGTGTGCATCCAAAGCCAAATTGGCACAAAAGCAGTCATCCTGGATGAGGTCTCTCGCCTTCCTCTGTAAGGTTCCTGACCTCCATCAAGTGAGAATAGGGATCCTTTGTGTCAAATGAGTCCTTCAAAGCCATGCAGAGGCTAGCCCATAGGTGCTTGGGTTTTCTCATGACTCCAGTTCACACAAACAATCTATACCCGGCAGTCAGTAGGCCTCCAATTGGAGAAGTAGAGCAGTATTAAAGGCAGGCCTATTTGATCACTCCAGGTTCAAACGATGGGTGTCCAGTCCACCCTGACATTAGGCAAATGAGAGGCAAGGGAGCTTATTGTGGACACTGTCTTGGGCTGTGCCCCTCATGAAAACCTCCAGCCAGAGGTTATGATGAGTGTCTATATGGAAGAAGATGAGGGCCATGTGGCAGTGTTTTGGTTTGAATTGTGGTGTGGCAGTGGGCAGAGATGACTGGGTCCACCTGGGCTTGAAGTCTGGTGTGAGTCCCCTTGGAGACTGAGTTCTGGAACTGACCTCAGAGAAGTATTGCCGTGAATTGTGTCGGGATGTTAGGAGGCCACGCATGAGAGTCGCCCTTGGAAACTGAGATCTAGGCCCAGGCTGGCTTTCCACAGAGCACTGGGAATCTCAGCCCGGATATCACATGATTTTATTCTTAAAGACCTGGCAGCCATCGTGGAGAGTCCAAACACACGTGGACCTCACATTGTAGACCTCAATGGGCCTGGCTTCCTGTGACCTTTGGCCACTCTTTGGGAAGCCTTGTTTGTGAGAGTTCTCCTGAGCTTTCGTTGAAATGAGCTTCCTCACCATTTAATGGTTCCTGAAGGAATGGAAACCCACAGTGCCTCCAACTTCATCCTTTAAAAATGGCTAGCTAGATAAATACCATGACATTTTTGAAATTCCCATGACCAGGTGGCACTGGAGAACCTCTGGATGTCCTGTTGCTGATCATGAGTGTACCAGACAGTGCCTTGATTGACTGGGTTTCATGAAAATGGTGTAAAACAGAGATGCCAGTAAGTTGGGGCCTGCTGAGTAGTGGGCCTAGAGCAGTGGTGTGCAGGTGTGTGATAAAACATCTGTGGTGGGGCCATGTGGATCTGCCATTGGCTTCCAAATGGCTTGTGACTGACATGGTGCAGTGAGCAGACCCTTCTATGAAAAGGCATCTTGTTATATGGAGAGGTTTCAGGGCAATGTTCAGAATCAGGTTGCTATGGTCAAGGGGGCAAGCTCTGTGGGATAGAAGCCTGGCTGGTGCATTCTCCTAGGACCTTGACCCACCACACGTGACAGAACTCCCTCCAGCACTGTGTCCCAGTTGAACTCCTTGTATTTCCTGAAGCAAATTCCAAACTCCCAGTGCAGCAGCAAGAAACACCACGAAAAGTGGAGGATGACCAAATGGCTTCACAGTCCACACAGGGAGACACTTAGACCCCAGTGGCCACAGTTTACCTGCAAAGAGAGAATTCAGCACTTCTGCCTCATGTTCATTGGAAAATCAGAAACCATGTCCTCCAGGTCACCTAGATGCAGACCAGGTTTGATGGTCTCACTACAAAGGAAGCTAAAGCTCCTGACAACAACATACATTTCAAGTGCCCAAACTCAGAGGCAGTTTCTCACGAAGTCTTTAGGCCAGCAGAGCTCCAAGTTTGTGGAGTGTTTACCCTGTCCCTTACTCATGGAAACTAGTCTACCACCTCCAAGGTTGTGAACTCCTGATCATTTTCCATTCCACATATGTATTCACAGCATTTCTAACTCTTCACCTCAAATTGTGTCTTATTTATTGTGAAGGTAATCTCAAGGCAATGTTCTGGATGAGAGTGGGAAGATTTTTTTGTAGCACATATTGGCCTACACATTGGATTCATTTTCCTATTTTCCGTTCGAAATACTGAATCCCTGACACTAACCCATACCCTACTAGATTGTGACTACAAATACTAATATGATGGAGAAAAATAACTCAAACAGAATAGAAATACAGGCAGTTCAGAGGAGGCCTGGTGTATAGTTGGACTTGCCTTTTGCATTATAAAGGGTAGGTGTTATAAATCTAGTCTAATTCAATAGAAATAGTTCTCCATGTGTTTTGAAAGTTAACAAATATGTGAATTCCTGTCTCCCTTTCTCTGTAGCCTATTCAGCAACATGCATTTTTACATGCACATACAGAATCTTACCTCCTATCCCACGTCCATTCTTGTGAGGTGGCTGACTTGGCAGATACAAATTGTGAGAAGAGATCACTCCTCCTAAACGCTGTTGGAACTGAAAATTCAACTTCCAGGTGAGCTTCCCACTTGAACAACATGATACATAAATACATGTTCAGTAAGATAAATAATTTGGATCTGTGGATGATAAATATTTCATGATGAATTTCGATTGGAATATATATTTCTACTCTTTAATGTCTGTGTTTGTGTGTGTGTGTTTTTTTGTATATATATATATATATATATATATATATATATATATATATATATACACATACACACACTCTCCAGATTTTTCAAAATATGAAATGTATGTGTCATATTATATACTCCCTAAATTTTTCATGTTCATATATGTGGATTTATAATCAACTTTTCACAAGATTATTCTCAGAAATAGTCATCCACCTGAAATACATATTTGTTTCCTAGTGCTGAAATCCTAATATTTCTACAGTAACTGACCCAGTTTAACATGAATGCAAGTAGATTCCTATGGGACATGATGTGTCTTTTGACGTTCATTTTTATTCAACACTGGTACATTACTATTTCTTCAGTTGATGCACATCATAGGATATGTATTTCATCCTCAAGTTCACAAATTTCTAGGCATTTATTTCCCTTTCAATCACTTCCTGCTTCAGAACACATGTATTCCTCCACGTTTCTTGACTGGTCTTTTCATGAGACTTCTTTCCAAACACATTCTTTTCCATTTCCATAATCCCTTGTGAAGCAAAACTCACACCCCCTTCATGGTAAACCATAACCCCAATATCACCATTAGATGTATAACTGGTTAGAATGAATGGTTGTGTATCAATATTAGATTTCCTATATATTTTCAGATATCAATGCAATCCATTATTTAAATTGGAACCTGTTATACTATTTACTCACAGTATGGTCTATTCATGCATTATCTCTATATTCATAGACCCAGGGTACACCTATTTGTACCCCCAAAGGCTAATTCATATGTCTTCAACATATTACTCCCAGAAATGGTGGAAGAAACACTCATGTCACCTGATCTACATATACATTTTATCAGAGTGATATTCTGGACACAAAATGCCAAGGTCACACTTATGATTGCACCAAAGCCTCATTGGAAAGTGAGCATGGATTACTAAAAACATCCTTGTCCAGGTTGCCTAATGCTCTCAAATGTCAATGCTATTGGTGACTACACATTTGTTTCTTCCTAAGATGATATATTCAACCTCAACCCTGTTGAAAATGTCTAATCCACTCACTCACTTTATACTTTGCCTGATTTCCTAATGTCTCTATTGATATCTGCTTTCCTACATATGTTCCCCAGTTCATCATTGTGACTGACTCTTCACATGTGCTGACGTTTACATTCACTCTCTAACCGACACCCTATTGCTAAAGAACTTTTGGTCCAAATTGTATACTCACTCTTCTTCCAAAACTTACCAACTATCTTCCTAATCCTACCTACTATCCCTTTTTGACTAGATGTTCTCTTCTACATTCAATCATCCAAGGTACAAGGTCCTATGCCATTGTATATCGATTTATCTGAGACATCTGTGCAGAAAGTCATTCAAAGCTAAGTATCCCCATCAAGGGCCCCATGCCTTCTGGCCTTCAAATCTTACTTGGATTTCTGTTTTCATACATATATTTCACCTATATATTATTATAAATATCGCAGGTTCCCAATACCATTCTTCATCCAGCAGAGTGATTCCTAAGCCACATCAAACAGGTTCTTAACCCTAACCATACACTCTTCCCTCAATCTAACTTTACAGAAGAGCAGGGACAGAGTGGGTCTTACAATACAGGAATGTGGGGGATCTTCCACCTGCTAAGAACCTCAAAGGTCCATGCAGAAATGATACCTGGAGAAGATGTAGGCAGCTATGAAGGACCTGAGAGAGCAGAAGTCATCTTCCATGGCAAACAACCTGGTCAGGATGAAGGGATGTGTCTGAATGAGCCTCTCTCTTCTTAATGTAGACAAGATGGACCAAAGCAGGCCTGTGTGGAGAGCTGTTCCTTGGTGCCTATGGTTGATATTCCATTCTAACTTGTGAAAGTGTCACAGGAAGGAGGGGCAGCCTCCATCTCATGGGAGCCTTGGAAGCAAATGTTAGGACACAGTGGTTGCCAAGGCAGTGACCTCATTTAGTTCCTGAAGGAAGTGACTTCACCTCACTTTCTTGGTGATGGAACTCTCTAAACTTGGGATCCAGGAAGCCAGGCACCCAGAGCCAGTCCCAGTCCCAGTCCCAGTGGGCTCACTTGTTTGGATTTACCAAGGACAGAGTCAGTCTTTCTTGGTACCCACTGATGTGAGGATGGCCAAATGCCAGGAAAGCTCTGCCGAGGGGCCTTTCCTAAGAAAGCAGGTAGTGGCTCACCGCTGGCTCCTGACAACTTCACAGAGTTGGCCAAGGAGGCCAGATGTGAGACAGGACAGGCCCTTTTGGGGGAACATAGTATGGTCCACCAGTCAGACGACACTCCGGGTAGTCACAGACCAACTTGGAAGGAGGTGCCTTTGTGGGTGTGGGTGTGAGTTTGTGGTTTGGTCTCATGTTCTGAGAATAGGTAGGAAAGGCGGTTTGTTTGGTTTGGAGTGGACTGTTTCTAGTAAGGCTTTTGACAAGGCGAGTGTTTCTATGTTTGTGTATCCCACTGTGTCCCTGGTTGTAGACATTAGAAAAGAGAATGCATCAATGGATGTGTCCTGTCTAGTAGAAAGCTTCCCAGCATTCATCCTGCCCAATTTATGAATGGACTGCGGCTTGCCTTATGGATGGGCAACACCTACTATCTTCCTAAGTTCCTGTTTTCTTCCTGAATTCTGGCCACTCTCCAGAATAGGCTCATGGTTTTGTGTCCAAGATATGTACCACCTCCAAGCTCGGTGGCATGGCCATGTACTGGATAGTTGAAAGGAATGGTGAGCATCTCAGAAAACTCAGATATCAGTGTGACCAGTAAAGTCTCCCTGGAGAAAGCCTGCTTTGGGCCTTTGGCTTACCTATTGTTCTGTTGCCCTGAATGTCAGGAAGGCCTTTGCCTCAGGGCACCCCTTTGTGAAGCCTGAAGAAAACAGTTTTCAAATGGAAATGAATGGGCATCACCTGTAGCTCTTTGCTTAATTGCTTTGCAAAGGGATGTGTCTGAATCAGCCTCTTGGCCCTGTGTGAGGCTGTTGCTTAGATTGTCAGGCCCTGATGGATCCAAAGAAAGATCCCATGTGTGCATCCAAAGCCAAATTGGCACAAAAGCAGTCATCCTGGATGAGGTCTCTCGCCTTCCTCTGTAAGGTTCCTGACCTCCATCAAGTGAGAATAGGGATCCATTGTGTGAAATGAGTCCTTCAAAGCCATGCAGAGGCTAGCCCATAGGTGCTTGGGTTTTCTCATGACTCCAGTTCACACAAACAATCTATACCCGGCAGTCAGTAGGCCTCCAATTGGAGAAGTAGAGCAGTATTAAAGGCAGGCCTATTTGATCACTCCAGGTTCAAACGATGGGTGTCCAGTCCACCCTGACATTAGGCAAATGAGAGGCAAGGGAGCTTATTGTGGACACTGTCTTGGGCTGTGCCCCTCATGAAAACCTCCAGCCAGAGGTTATGATGAGTGTCTATATGGAAGAAGATGAGGGCCATGTGGCAGTGTTTTGGTTTGAATTGTGGTGTGGCAGTGGGCAGAGATGACTGGGTCCACCTGGGCTTGAAGTCTGGTGTGAGTCCCCTTGGAGACTGAGTTCTGGAACTGACCTCAGAGAAGTATTGCCGTGAATTGTGTCGGGATGTTAGGAGGCCACGCATGAGAGTCGCCCTTGGAAACTGAGATCTAGGCCCAGGCTGGCTTTCCACAGAGCACTGGGAATCTCAGCCCGGATATCACATGATTTTATTCTTAAAGACCTGGCAGCCATCGTGGAGAGTCCAAACACACGTGGACCTCACATTGTAGACCTCAATGGGCCTGGCTTCCTGTGACCTTTGGCCACTCTTTGGGAAGCCTTGTTTGTGAGAGTTCTCCAGAGCTTTCGTTGAAATGAGCTTCCTCACCATTTAATGGTTCCTGAAGGAATGGAAACCCACAGTGCCTCCAACTTCATCCTTTACAAATGGCTAGCTAGATAAATACCATGACATTTTTGAAATTCCCATGACCAGGTGGCACTGGAGAACCTTTGGATGTCCTGTTGCTGATCATGAGTGTACCAGACAGTGCCTTGATTGACTGGGTTTCATGAAAATGGTGTAAAACAGAGATGCCAGTAAGTTGGGGCCTGCTGATTAGTGGGCCTAGAGCAGTGGTGTGCAGGTGTGTGATAAAACATCTGTGGTGGGGCCATGTGGATCTGCCATTGGCTTCCAAATGGCTTGTGACAGACATGGTGCAGTGAGCAGACCCGTCTATGTAAAGGCATCTTGTTATATGGAGAGGTTTCAGGGCAATGTTCAGAATCAGGTTGCTATGGTCAAGGGGGCAAGCTCTGTGGGATAGAAGCCTGGCTGGTGCATTCTCCTAGGACCTTGACCCACCACACGTGACAGAACTCCCTCCAGCACTGTGTCCCAGTTGAACTCCTTGTATTTCCTGAAGCAAATTCCAAACTCCCAGTGCAGCAGCAAGAAACACCACGAAAAGTGGAGGATGACCAAATGGCTTCACAGTCCACACAGGGAGACACTTAGACCCCAGTGGCCACAGTTTACCTGCAAAGAGAGAATTCAGCACTTCTGCCTCATGTTCATTGGAAAATCAGAAACCATGTCCTCCAGGTCACCTAGATGCAAACCAGGTTTGATGGTCTCACTACAAAGGAAGCTAAAGCTCCTGACAAAAACATACATTTCAAGTGCCCAAACTCAGAGGCAGTTACTCACGAAGTTTTAGGCCAGCAGAGCTCCACGTTTGTGGAGTGTTTACCCTGTCCCTTACTCATGGAAACTAGTCTACCACCTCCAAGGTTGTGAACTCCTGAGCATTTTCCATTCCACATATGTATTCATAGCATTTCTAACTCTTCTCCTCAAATTGTGTCTTACTTATTGCGAAGGTAATGTCAAGGCAATGTTCTGGATGAGAGTGGGAAGATTTTTTGTAGCACATATTGGCCTACACATTGGATTCATTTTCCTATTTTCCGTTCGAAATACTGAATCCCTGACACTAACCCATACCCTACTAGATTGTGACTACGAATACTAATATGATGGAGAAAAATAACTCAAACAGAATAGAAATACAGGCAGTTCAGAGGAGGCCTGGTGTATAGTTGGACTTGCCTTTTGCATTATAAAGGGTAGGTGTTATAAATCTAGTCCAATTTAATAGAAATAGTTCTCCATGTGTTTTGAAAGTTAACAAATATGTGAATTCCTGTCTCCCTTTCTCTGTAGCCTATTCAGAAACATGCATTTTTACATGCACATATAGAATCCAACCTCCTATCCCACGTCCATTCTTGTGAGGTGGCTGACTTGGCAGATACAACTTTTGAGAAGAGATCACTCCTCCTAAACGCTGTTGGAACTGAGAATTCAACCTCCAGGTGAGCTTCCCACTTGAACAACATGATACATAAATACATGTTCAGTAAAATAAATATTTTTGGATCTGTGGATGATAAATATTTCATGATGAATTTCGATTGGCATATATATTTCTACTCTTTAATGTCTGTGTTTGTGTGTGTGTTTTTTTTTTGTGTATATATATATATATATATATATATATATATATATATATATATATACATATATATACACACACATACACACACTCTCCAGATTTTTCAAAATATGAAATGTATGTGTCATATTATATACTCCCTAAATTCATTCATGTTCATATATGTGGATTTATAATCAACTTTTCACAAGATTATTCTCAGAAATAGTCATCCACCTGAAATACATATTTGTTTCCTAGTGCTGAAATCCTAATATTTCTACAGTAACTGACCCAGTTTAACATGAATGCAAGTAGATTCCTATGGGACATGATGTGTGTTTTGACGTTCATTTTTATTCAACACTGGTACATTACTATTTCTTCAGTTGATGCACATCATAGGATATGTATTTCATCCTCAAGTTCACAAATTTCTAGGCATTTATTTCCCTTTCAATCACTTCCTGCTTCAGAACACATGTATTCCTCCACGTTTCTTGACTGGTCTTTTCATGAGACTTCTTTCCAAACACATTCTTTTCCATTTCCATAATCCCTTGTGAAGCAAAACTCACACCCCCTTCATGGTAAACCATAACCCCAATATCACCATTAGATGTATAACTGGTTAGAATGAATGGTTGTGTATCAATATTAGATTTCCTATATATTTTCAGATATCAATGCAATCCATTATTTAAATTGGAACCTGTTATACTATTTATTCACAGTATGGTCTATTCATGCATTATCTCTATATTCATAGACCCAGGGTACACCTATTTGTACCCCCAAAGGCTAATTTATATGTCTTCAACATATTACTCCCAGAAATGGTGGAAGAAACACTCATGTCACCTGATCTACATATACATTTTATCACAGTGATATTCTGGACACAAAATGCAAAGGTCACACTTATGATTGCACCAAAGCCTCATTGGAAAGTGAGCATGGATTACTAAAAACATCCTTGTCCAGGTTGCCTAATGCTCTCAAATGTCAATGCTATTGGTGACTACACATTTGTTTCTTCCTAAGATGATATATTCAACCTCAACCCTGTTGAAAATGTCTAATCCACTCACTCACTTTATACTTTGCCTGATTTCCTAATGTCTCTATTGATATCTGCTTTCCTACATATGTTCCCCAGTTCATCATTGTGACTGACTCTTCACATGTGCTGACGTTTACATTCACTCTCTAACCGACACCATATTGCTAAAGAACTTTTGGTCCAAATTGTATACTCACTCTTCTTCCAAAACTTACCAACTATCTTCCTAATCCTACCTACTATCCCTTTTTGACTGGATGTTCTCTTCTACATTCAATCATCCAAGGTACAAGGTCCTATGCCATTGTATATCGATTTATCTGAGACATCTGTGCAGAAAATCTTTCAAAGCTAAGTATCCCCATCAAGGGCCCCATGCCCTTCTGGCCTTCAAATCTTACTTGGATTTCTGTTTTCATACATATATTTCACCTATATGTTATTATAAATATCGCAGGTTCCCAATACCATTCTTCATCCAGCAGAGTGATTCCTCACCCAAATCAAACAGGTTCTTAACACTAACCATACACTCTTCCCTCAATCTAACTTGACACAAGAGCAGGGACAGAGTGGGTCTTACAATACAGGAATGTGGGGGATCTTCCACCTGCTAAGAACCTCAAAGGTCCATGCAGAAATGATACCTGGAGAAGATGTAGGCAGCTATGAAGGACCTGAGAGAGCAGAAGTCACCTTCCATGGCAAACAACCTGGTCAGGATGAAGGGATGTATCTGAATGAGCCTCTCTCTTCTTAATGTAGACAAGATGGACCAAAGCAGGCCTGTGTGGAGAGCTGTTCCTTGGTTCCTGTGGTTGATATTCCATTCTAACTTGTGAAAGTGTCACAGGAAGGAGGGGCAGCCTCCATCTCATGGGAGCCTTGGAAGCAACTGTTAGGACACAGTGGTTGCCAAGGCAGTGACCTCATTCAGTTCCTGAAGGAAGTGACCTCACCTCACTTCCTTGGTGATGGAACTCTCTGAACTTGGGATCCAGGAAGCCAGGCACCCAGAGCCAGTCCCAGTCCCAGTCCCAGTGGGCTCACTTGTTTGGATTTCCCAAGGACAGAGTCAGTCTTTCTTGCTACCCACTGATGTGAGGATGGCCAAATGCCAGGAAAGCTCTGCCGTGGGGCCTTTCCTGAGAAAGCAGGTAGTGGCTCACCGCTGGCTCCTGACAACTTCACAGAGTTGGCCAAGGGGGCCAGATGTGAGACAGGACAGGCACTTTCGGGGGAACATAGTATGACCCACCAGTCAGACGACACTCCGGGTAGTCACAGACCAACTTGGAAGGAGGTGCCTTTGTGGGTGTGGGTGTGAGTTTGTGGTTTGGTCTCATGTTCTGAGAATAGGTAGGAAAGGCGGTTTGTTTGGTTTGGAGTGGACTGTTTCTAGTAAGGCTTTTGACAAGGTGAGTGTTTCTATGTTTGTGTATCCCACTGTGTCCCTGGTTGTAGACATTAGAAAAGAGAATGCATCAATGGATGTGTCCTGTCTAGTAGAAAGCTTCTCAGCATTCATCCTGCCCAATTTATGAATGGACTGCGGCTTGCCTTATGGATGGGCAACACCTACTATCTTCCTAAGTTCCTGTTTTCTTCCTGAATTCTGGCCACTCTCCAGAATAGGCTCATGGTTTTGTGTCCAAGATATGTACCACCTCCAAGCTCGGTGGCATGGCCATGTACTGGATAGTTGAAAGGAATGGTGAGCATCTCAGAAAACTCAGATATCAGTGTGACCAGTAAAGTCTCCCTGGAGAAAGCCTGCTTTGGGCCTTTGGCTTACCTATTGTTCTGTTGCCCTGAATGTCAGGAAGGCCTTTGCCTCAGGGCACCCCATTGTGAAGCCTGAAGAAAACAGTTTTCAAATGGAAATGAATGGGCATCACCTGTGGCTCTTTGCTTAATTGCTTTGCAAAGGGATGTGTCTGAATCAGCCTCTTGGCCCTGTGTGAGGCTGTGGCTTAGATTGTCAGCCCCTGATGGATCCAAAGAAAGATCCCATGTGTGCATCCAAAGCCAAATTGGCACAAAAGCAGTCATCCTGGATGAGGTCTCTCGCCTTCCTCTGTAAGGTTCCTGACCTCCATCAAGTGAGAATAGGGATCTTTTGTGTCAAATGAGTCCTTCAAAGCCATGGAGAGCCTAGCCCATAGGTGCTTGGGTTTTCTCATGACTCCAGTTCACACAAACAATCTATACCCGGCAGTCAGTAGGCCTCCAAATGGAGAAGTAGAGCAGTATTAAAGGCAGGCCTATTTGATCACTCAAGGTTCACAGGATGGGTGTCCAGTCCACCCTGACATTAGGCAAATGAGAGGCAAGGGAGCTTATTGTGGACACTGTCTTGGGCTGTGCCCCTCATGGAAACCTCCAGCCAGAGGTTATGATGAGTGTCTATATGGAAGAAGATGAGGGCCATGTGGCAGTGTTTTGGTTTGAATTGTGGTGTGGCAGTGGGAAGAGATGACTGGGTCCAAATGGGCTTGAACTCTGGTGTGATTCCCCTTGGAGACTGAGTTCTGGAACTGACCTCAGAGAAGTATTGCCGTGAATTGTGTCGGGATGTTAGGAGGCCACGCATGAGAGTCGCCCTTGGAAACTGAGATCTAGGCCCAGGCTGGCTTTCCACAGAGCACTGGGAATCTCAGCCCGGATATCACATGATTTTATTCTTAAAGACCTGGCAGCCATCGTGGAGAGTCCAAGCACACGTGGACCTCACATTGTAGACCTCAATGGGCCTGGCTTCCTGTGACCTTTGGCCACTCTTT
Organism: Spermophilus citellus; assembly: GCF_964194105.1. Taxonomy (NCBI): domain Eukaryota; kingdom Metazoa; phylum Chordata; class Mammalia; order Rodentia; family Sciuridae; genus Spermophilus; species Spermophilus citellus. The sequence continues at coordinate 41,090,881 of NC_138198.1, forward strand.
GGGAAGCCTTGTTTGTGAGAGTTCTCCAGAGCTTTCGTTGAAATGAGCTTCCTCACCATTTAATGGTTCCTGAAGGAATGGAAACCCACAGTGCCTCCAACTTCATCCTTTACAAATGGCTAGCTAGATAAATACCATGACATTTTTGAAATTCCCATGACCAGGTGGCACTGGAGAACCTCTGGATGTCCTGTTGCTGATCATGAGTGTACCAGACAGTGCCTTGATTGACTGGGTTTCATGAAAATGGTGTAAAACAGAGATGCCAGTAAGTTGGGGCCTGCTGAGTAGTGGGCCTAGAGCAGTGGTGTGCAGGTGTGTGATAAAATATCTGTGGTGGGGCCATGTGGATCTGCCATTGGCTTCCAAATGGCTTGTGACTGACATGGTGCAGTGAGCAGACCCTTCTATGTAAAGGCATCTTGTTATATGGAGAGGTTTCAGGGCAATGTTCAGAATCAGGTTGCTATGGTCAAGGGGGCAAGCTCTGTGGGATAGAAGCCTGGCTGGTGCATTCTCCTAGGACCTTGACCCACCACACGTGACAGAACTCCCTCCAGCACTGTGTCCCAGTTGAACTCCTTGTATTTCCTGAAGCAAATTCCAAACTCCCAGTGCAGCAGCAAGAAACACCACGAAAAGTGGAGGATGACCAAATGGCTTCACAGTCCACACAGGGAGACACTTAGACCACAGTGGCCACAGTTTACCTGCAAAGAGAGAATTCAGCACTTCTGCCTCATGTTCATTGGAAAATCAGAAACCATGTCCTCCAGGTCACCTAGATGCAGACCAGGTTTGATGGTCTCACTACAAAGGAAGCTAAAGCTCCTGACAACAACATACATTTCAAGTGCCCAAACTCAGAGGCAGTTTCTCACGAAGTCTTTAGGCCAGCAGAGCTCCACGTTTGTGGAGTGTTTACCCTGTCCCTTACTCATGGAAACTAGTCTACCACCTCCAAGGTTGTGAACTCCTGAGCATTTTCCATTCCACATATGTATTCATAGCATTTCTAACTCTTCTCCTCAAATTGTGTCTTACTTATTGCGAAGGGAATGTCAAGGCAATGTTCTGGATGAGAGTGGGAAGATTTTTTTGTAGCACATTTTGGCCTACACATTGGATTCATTTTCCTATTTTCCGTTCGAAATACTGAATCCCTGACACTAACCCATACCCTACTAGATTGTGACTATGAATACTAATATGATGGAGAAAAATAACTCAAACAGAATAGAAATACAGGCAGTTCAGAGGAGGCCTGGTGTATAGTTGGACTTGCCTTTTGCATTATAAAGGGTAGGTGTTATAAATCTAGTCCAATTTAATAGAAATAGTTCTCCATGTGTTTTGAAAGTTAACAAATATGTGAATTCCTGTCTCCTTTTCTCTGTAGCCTATTCAGTAACATGCATTTTTACGTGCACATATAGAATCCTACCTCCTATCCCACGTCCATTCTTGTGAGGTGGCTGACTTGGCAGATACAAATTGTGAGAAGAGATCACTCCTCCTAAACGCTGTTGGAACTGAGAATTCAACCTCCAGGTGAGCTTCCCACTTGAACAACATGATACCTAAGTACATGTTCAGTAAAATAAATATTTTTGGATCTGTGGATGATAAATATTTCATGATGAATTTCGATTGGCATATATATTTCTACTCTTTAATGTCTGTGTTTGTGTGTGTGTTTTTTTTTGTATATATATATATATATATATATACATATATATATATATATATATATATATATATATATATATATATATGTACACACACACACATACACACACTCTCCAGATTTTCAAAATATGAAATGTATGTGTCATAATATATACTCCCTAAATTCATTCATGTTCATATATGTGGATTTATAATCAACTTTTCACAAGATTATTCTCAGAAATAGTCATCCACTTGAAATACATATTTGTTTCCTAGTGCTGAAATCCTAATATTTCTACAGTAACTGACCCAGTTTAACATGAATGCAAGTAGATTCCTATGGGACATGATGTGTGTTTTGACGTTCATTTTTATTCAACACTGGTACATTACTATTTCTTCAGTTGATGCACATCATAGCATATGTATTTCATCCTCAAGTTCACAAATTTCTAGGCATTTATTTCCCTTTCAATCACTTCCTGCTTCAGAACACATGTATTCCTCCACGTTTCTTGACTGGTCTTTTCATGAGACTTCTTTCCAAACACATTCTTTTCCATTTCCATAATCCCTTGTGAAGCAAAACTCACACCCCCTTCATGGTAAACCATAACCCCAATATCACCATTAGATGTATAACTGGTTAGAATGAATGGTTGTGTATCAATATTAGATTTCCTATATATTTTCAGATATCAATGCAATCCATTATTTAAATTGGAACCTGTTATACTATTTATTCACAGTATGGTCTATTCATGCATTATCTCTATATTCATAGACCCAGGGTACACCTATTTGTACCCCCAAAGGCTAATTTATATGTCTTCAACATATTACTCCCAGAAATGGTGGAAGAGACACTCATGTCACCTGATCTACATATACATTTTATCACATTGATATTCTGGACACGAAATGCAAAGGTCACACTTATGATTGCACCAAAGCCTCATTGGAAAGTGAGCATGGATTACTAAAAACATCCTTGTCCAGGTTGGCTAATGCTCTCAAATGTCAATGCTATTGGTGACTACACATTTGTTTCTTCCTAAGATGATATATTCAACCTCAACCCTGTTGAAAATGTCTAATCCACTCACTCACTTTATACTTTGCCTGATTTCCTAATGTCTCTATTGATATCTGCTTTCCTACATATGTTCCCCAGTTCATCATTGTGACTGACTCTTCACATGTGCTGATGTTTACATTCACTCTCTAACCGACACCCTATTGCTAAAGAAATTTGGTCCAAATTGTATACTCACTCTTCTTCCAAAACTTACCAACTATCTTCCTAATCCTACCTACTATCCCTTTTTGACTGGATGTTCTCTTCTACATTCAATCATCCAAGGTACAAGGTCCTATGCCATTGTATATCGATTTATCTGAGACATCTGTGCAGAAAGTCATTCAAAGCTAAGTATCCCCATCAAGGGCCCAATGCCCTTCTGGCCTTCAAATCTTACTTGGATTTCTGTTTTCATACATATATTTCACCTATATATTATTATAAATATCGCAGGTTCCCAATACCATTCTTCATCCAGCAGAGTGATTCCTCACCCAAATCAAACAGGTTCTTAACCCTAACCATACACTCTTCGCTCAATCTAACTTTACAGAAGAGCAGGGACAGAGTGGGTCTTACAATACAGGAATGTGGGGGATCTTCCACCTGCTAAGACCCTCAAAGGTCCATGTAGAAATGATACCTGGAGAAGATGTAGGCAGCTATGAAGGACCTGAGAGAGCAGAAGTCACCTTCCATGGCAAACAACCTGGTCAGGATGAAGGGATGTATCTGAATGAGCCTCTCTCTTCTTAATGTAGACAAGATGGACCAAAGCAGGCCTGTGTGGAGAGCTGTTCCTTGGTGCCTATGGTTGATATTCCATTCTAACTTGTGAAAGTGTCACAGGAAGGAGGGGCAGCCTCCATCTCATGGGAGCCTTGGAAGCAACTGTTAGGACACAGTGGTTGCCAAGGCAGTGACCTCATTCAGTTCCTGAAGGAAGTGACCTCACCTCACTTCCTTGGTGATGGAACTCTCTGAAATTGGGATCCAGGAAGCCAGGCACCCAGAGCCAGTCCCAGTCCCAGTCCCAGTGGTCTCACTTGTTTGGATTTCCCAAGGACAGAGTCAGTCTTTCTTGGTACCCACTGATGTGAGGATGGCCAAATGCCAGGAAAGCTCTGCCGAGGGGAATTTTCTGAGAAAGCAAGTAGTGGCTCACTGCTGGCTCCTGACAACTTCACAGAGTTGGCCAAGGAGGCCAGATGTGAGACAGGACAGGCCCTTTTGGGGGAACATAGTATGGCCCACCAGTCAGACGACACTCCGGGTAGTCACAGACCAACTTGGAAAGAGGTGCCTTTGTGGGTGTGGGTGTGAGTTTGTGGTTTGGTCTCATGTTCTGAGAATAGGTAGGAAAGGCGGTTTGTTTGGTTTGGAGTGGACTGTTTCTAGTAAGGCTTTTGACAAGGCGAGTGTTTCTATGTTTGTGCATCCCACTGTGTCCCTGGTTGTAGACATTAGAAAAGAGAATGCATCAATGGATGTGTCCTGTCTAGTAGAAAGCTTCCCAGCATTCATCCTGCCCAATTTATGAATGGACTGCGGCTTGCCTTATGGATGGGCAACACCTACTATCTTCCTAAGTTCCTGTTTTCTTCCTGAATTCTGGCCACTCTCCAGAATAGGCTCATGGTTTTGTGTCCAAGATATGTACCACCTCCAAGCTCGGTGGCATGGCCATGTACAGGATAGTTGAAAGGAATGGTTAGCATCTCAGAAAACTCAGATGTCAGTGTGACCAGTAAAGTCTCCCTGGAGAAAGCCTGCTTTGGGCCTTTGGCTTACCTATTGTTCTGTTGCCCTGAATGTCAGGAAGGCCTTTGCCTCAGGGCACCCCTTTGTGAAGCCTGAAGAAAACAGTTTTCAAATGGAAATGAATGGGCATCACCTGTGGCTCTTTGCTTAATTGCTTTGCAAAGGGATGTGTCTGAATCAGCCTCTTGGCCCTGTGTGAGGCTGTGGCTTAGATTGTCAGCACCTGATGGATCCAAAGAAAGATCCCAAGTGTGCATCCAAAGCCAAATTGGCACAAAAGCAGTCATCCTGGATGAGGTCTCTCGCCTTCCTCTGTAAGGTTCCTGACCTCCATCAAGTGAGAATAGGGATCCTTTGTGTCAAATGAGTCCTTCAAAGCCATGCAGAGGCTAGCCCATACGTGCTTGGGTTTTCTCATGACTCCAGTTCACACAAACAATCTATACCCGGCAGTCAGTAGGCCTCCAATTGGAGAAGTAGAGCAGTATTAAAGGCAGGCCTATTTGATCACTCTAGGTTCACAGGATGGGTGTCCAGTCCACCCTGACATTAAGCAAATGAGAGGCAAAGGAACTTATTGTGGACACTGTCTTGGGCTGTGCCCCTCATGGAAACCTCCGGCCAGAGGTTATGATGAGTGTCTATATGGAAGAAGATGAGGGCCATGTGGCAGTGTTTTGGTTTGAATTGTGGTGTGGCAGTGGGAAGAGATGACTGGGTCCACCTGGGCTTGAACTCTGGTGTGAGTCCCCTTGGAGACTGAGTTCTGGAACTGACCTCAGAGAAGTATTGCCGTGAATTGTGTCGGGATGTTAGGAGGCCACGCATGAGAGTCGCCCTTGGAAACTGAGATCTAGGCCCAGGCTGGCTTTCCACAGAGCACTGGGAATCTCAGCCCGGATATCACATGATTTTATTCTTAAAGACCTGGCAGCCATCGTGGAGAGTCCAAACACACGTGGACCTCACATTGTAGACCTCAATGGGCCTGGCTTCCTGTGACCTTTGGCCACTCTTTGGGAAGCCTTGTTTGTGAGAGTTCTCCAGAGCTTTCGTTGAAATGAGCTTCCTCACCATTTAATGGTTCCTGAAGGAATGGAAACCCACAGTGCCTCCAACTTCATCCTTTACAAATGGCTAGCTAGATAAATACCATGACATTTTTGAAATTCCCATGACCAGGTGGCACTGGAGAACCTTTGGATGTCCTGTTGCTGATCATGAGTGTACCAGACAGTGCCTTGATTGACTGGGTTTCATGAAAATGGTGTAAAACAGAGATGCCAGTAAGTTGGGGCCTGCTGATTAGTGGGCCTAGAGCAGTGGTGTGCAGGTGTGTGATAAAACATCTGTGGTGGGGCCATGTGGATCTGCCATTGGCTTCCAAATGGCTTGTGACTGACATGGTGCAGTGAGCAGACCCGTCTATGTAAAGGCATCTTGTTATATGGAGAGGTTTCAGGGCAATGTTCAGAATCAGGTTGCTATGGTCAAGGGGGCAAGCTCTGTGGGATAGAAGCCTGGCTGGTGCATTCTCCTAGGACCTTGACCCACCACACGTGACAGAACTCCCTCCAGCACTGTGTCCCAGTTGAACTCCTTGTATTTCCTGAAGCAAATTCCAAACTCCCAGTGCAGCAGCAAGAAACACCACGAAAAGTGGAGGATGACCAAATGGCTTCACAGTCCACACAGGGAGACACTTAGACCCCAGTGGCCACAGTTTACCTGCAAAGAGAGAATTCAGCACTTCTGCCTCATGTTCATTGGAAAATCAGAAACCATGTCCTCCAGGTCACCTAGATGCAGACCAGGTTTGATGGTCTCACTACAAAGGAAGCTAAAGCTCCTGACAACAACATACATTTCAAGTGCCCAACCTCAGAGGCAGTTTCTCACAAAGTTTTAGGCCAGCAGAGCTCCACGTTTGTGGACTGTTTACCCTGTCCCTTACTCATGGAAACTAGTCTACCACCTCCAAGGTTGTGAACTCCTGAGCATTTTCCATTCCACATATGTATTCATAGCATTTCTAACTCTTCTCCTCAAATTGTGTCTTACTTATTGCGAAGGAAATGTCAAGGCAATGTTCTGGATGAGAGTGGGAAGATTTTTTTGTAGCACATATTGGCCTACACTTTGGATTCATTTTCCTATTTTCCGTTCGAAATACTGAATCCCTGACACTAACCCATACCCTACTAGATTGTGACTACGAATACTAATATGATGGAGAAAAATAACTCAAACAGAATAGAAATACAGGTAGTTCAGAGGAGGCCTGGTGTATAGTTGGACTTGCCTTTTGCATTATAAAGGGTAGGTGTTATAAATCTAGTCCAATTTAATAGAAATAGTTCTCCATGTGTTTTGAAAGTTAACAAATATGTGAATTCCTGTCTCCCTTTCTCTGTAGCCTATTCAGCAATATGCATTTTTACATGCACATATAGAATGCTACCTCCTATCCCACGTCCATTCTTGTGAGGTGGCTGACTTGGCAGATACAAATTGTGAGAAGAGATCACTCCTCCTAAACGCTGTTGGAACTGAGAATTCAACCTCCAGGTGAGCTTCCCACTTGAACAACATGATACATAAATACATGTTCGGTAAAATAAATATTTTTGGATCTGTGGATGATACATATTTCATGATGAATTTCGATTGGCATATATATTTCTACTCTTTAATGTCTGTGTTTGTGTGTGTGTGTTTTTTTGTATATATATATATATATATATATATATATATATATATATATATATATATATACACATACACACACTCTCCAGATTTTTCAAAATATGAAATGTATGTGTCATATTATATACTCCCTAAATTTTTCATGTTCATATATGTGGATTTATAATCAACTTTTCACAAGATTATTCTCAGAAATAGTCATCCACCTGAAATACATATTTGTTTCCTAGTGCTGAAATCCTAATATTTCTACAGTAACTGACCCAGTTTAACATGAATGCAAGTAGATTCCTATGGGACATGATGTGTGTTTTGACGTTCATTTTTATTCAACACTGGTACATTACTATTTCTTCAGTTGATGCACATCATAGGATATGTATTTCATCCTCAAGTTCACAAATTTCTAGGCATTTATTTCCCTTTCAATCACTTCCTGCTTCAGAACACATGTATTCCTCCACGTTTCTTGACTGGTCTTTTCATGAGACTTCTTTCCAAACACATTCTTTTCCATTTCCATAATCCCTTGTGAAGCAAAACTCACACCCACTTCATGGTAAACCATAACCCCAATATCACCATTAGATGTATAACTGGTTAGAATGAATGGTTGTGTATCAATATTAGATTTCCTATATATTTTCAGATATCAATGCAATCCATTATTTAAATTGGAACCTGTTATACTATTTACTCACAGTATGGTCTATTCATGCATTATCTCTATATTCATAGACCCAGGGTACACCTATTTGTACCCCCAAAGGCTAATTCATATGTCTTCAACATATTACTCCCAGAAATGGTGGAAGAAACACTCATGTCACCTGATCTACATATACATTTTATCACAGTGATATTCTGGACACAAAATGCAAAGGTCACACTTATGATTGCACCAAAGCCTCATTGGAAAGTGAGCATGGATTACTAAAAACATCCTTGTCCAGGTTGCCTAATGCTCTCAAATGTCAATGCTATTGGTGACTACACATTTGTTTCTTCCTAAGATGATATATTCAACCTCAACCCTGTTGAAAATGTCTAATCCACTCACTCACTTTATACTTTGCCTGATTTCCTAATGTCTCTATTGATATCTGCTTTCCTACATATGTTCCCCAGTTCATCATTGTGACTGACTCTTCACATGTGCTGACGTTTACATTCACTCTCTAACCGACACCCTATTGCTAAAGAACTTTTGGTCCAAATTGTATACTCACTCTTCTTCCAAAACTTACCAACTATCTTCCTAATCCTACCTACTATCCCTTTTTGACTGGATGTTCTCTTCTACATTCAATCATCCAAGGTACAAGGTCCTATGCCATTGTATATCGATTTATCTGAGACATCTGTGCAGAAAATCTTTCAAAGCTAAGTATCCCCATCAAGGGCCCCATGCCCTTCTGGCCTTCAAATCTTACTTGGATTTCTGTTTTCATACATATATTTCACCTATATGTTATTATAAATATCGCAGGTTCCCAATACCATTCTTCATCCAGCAGAGTGATTCCTCACCCAAATCAAACAGGTTCTTAACACTAACCATACACTCTTCCCTCAATCTAACTTGACACAAGAGCAGGGACAGAGTGGGTCTTACAATACAGGAATGTGGGGGATCTTCCACCTGCTAAGAACCTCAAAGGTCCATGCAGAAATGATACCTGGAGAAGATGTAGGCAGCTATGAAGGACCTGAGAGAGCAGAAGTCACCTTCCATGGCAAACAACCTGGTCAGGATGAAGGGATGTATCTGAATGAGCCTCTCTCTTCTTAATGTAGACAAGATGGACCAAAGCAGGCCTGTGTGGAGAGCTGTTCCTTGGTTCCTGTGGTTGATATTCCATTCTAACTTGTGAAAGTGTCACAGGAAGGAGGGGCAGCCTCCATCTCATGGGAGCCTTGGAAGCAACTGTTAGGACACAGTGGTTGCCAAGGCAGTGACCTCATTCAGTTCCTGAAGGAAGTGACCTCACCTCACTTCCTTGGTGATGGAACTCTCTGAACTTGGGATCCAGGAAGCCAGGCACCCAGAGCCAGTCCCAGTCCCAGTCCCAGTGGGCTCACTTGTTTGGATTTCCCAAGGACAGAGTCAGTCTTTCTTGCTACCCACTGATGTGAGGATGGCCAAATGCCAGGAAAGCTCTGCCGTGGGGCCTTTCCTGAGAAAGCAGGTAGTGGCTCACCGCTGGCTCCTGACAACTTCACAGAGTTGGCCAAGGGGGCCAGATGTGAGACAGGACAGGCACTTTCGGGGGAACATAGTATGACCCACCAGTCAGACGACACTCCGGGTAGTCACAGACCAACTTGGAAGGAGGTGCCTTTGTGGGTGTGGGTGTGAGTTTGTGGTTTGGTCTCATGTTCTGAGAATAGGTAGGAAAGGCGGTTTGTTTGGTTTGGAGTGGACTGTTTCTAGTAAGGCTTTTACAAGGTGAGTGTTTCTATGTTTGTGTATCCCACTGTGTCCCTGGTTGTAGACATTAGAAAAGAGAATGCATCAATGGATGTGTCCTGATAGTAGAAAGCTTCCCAGCATTCATCCTGCCCAATTTATGAATGGACTGCGGCTTGCCTTATGGATGGGCAACACCTACTATCTTCCTAAGTTCCTGTTTTCTTCCTGAATTCTGGCCACTCTCCAGAATAGGCTCATGGTTTTGTGTCCAAGATATGTACCACCTCCAAGCTCGGTGGCATGGCCATGTACTGGATAGTTGAAAGGAATGGTGAGCATCTCAGAAAACTCAGATATCAGTGTGACCAGTAAAGTCTCCCTGGAGAAAGCCTGCTTTGGGCCTTTGGCTTACCTATTGTTCTGTTGCCCTGAATGTCAGGAAGGCCTTTGCCTCAGGGCACCCCATTGTGAAGCCTGAAGAAAACAGTTTTCAAATGGAAATGAATGGGCATCACCTGTGGCTCTTTGCTTAATTGCTTTGCAAAGGGATGTGTCTGAATCAGCCTCTTGGCCCTGTGTGAGGCTGTGGCTTAGATTGTCAGCCCCTGATGGATCCAAAGAAAAATCCCATGTGTGCATCCAAAGCCAAATTGGCACAAAAGCAGTCATCCTGGATGAGGTCTCTCGCCTTCCTCTGTAAGGTTCCTGACCTCCATCATGTGGGAATAGGGATCCTTTGTGTCAAATGAGTCCTTCAAAGCCATGCAGAGGCTAGCCCATAGGTGCTTGGGTTTTTTCATGACTCCAGTTCACACAAACAATCTATACCCGGCAGTCAGTAGGCCTCCAATTGGAGAAGTAGAGCAGTATTAAAGGCAGGCCTATTTGATCACTCCAGGTTCACAGGATGGATGTCCAGTCCACCCTGAAATTAGGCAAATGAGAGGCAAGGGAGCTTATTGTGGACACTGTCTTGGGCTGTGCCCCTCATGGAAACCTCTAGCCAGAGGTTATGATGAGTGTCTATATGGAAGAAGATGAGGGCCATGTGGCAGTGTTTTGGTTTGAATTGTGGTGTGGCAGTGGGAAGAGATGACTGGGTCCACCTGGGCTTGAACTCTGGTGTGATTCCCCTTGGAGACTGAGTTCTGGAACTGACCTCAGAGAAGTATTGCCGTGAATTGTGTCGGGATGTTAGGAGGCCACGCATGAGAGTCGCCCTTGGAAACTGAGATCTAGGCCCAGGCTGGCTGTCCACAGAGCACTGGGAATCTCAGCCCGGATATCACATGATTTTATTCTTAAAGACCTGGCAGCCATCATGGAGAGCCCAAACACACGTGGACCACACATTGTAGACCTCAATGGGCCTGGCTTCCTGTGACCTTTTGGCCACTCTTTGGGAAGCCTTGTTTGTGAGAGTTCTCCAGAGCTTTCGTTGAAATGAGCTTCCTCACCATTTAATGGTTCCTGAAGGAATGGAAACCCACAGTGCCTCCAACTTCATCCTTTAAAAATGGCTAGCTAGATAAATACCATGACATTTTTGAAATTCCCATGACCAGGTGGCACTGGAGAACCTCTGGATGTCCTGTTGCTGATCATGAGTGTACCAGACAGTGCCTTGATTGACTGGGTTTCATGAAAATGGTGTAAAACAGAGATGCCAGTAAGTTGGGGCCTGCTGAGTAGTGGGCCTAGAGCAGTGGTGTGCAGGTGTGTGATAAAACATCTGTGGTGGGGCCATGTGGATCTGCCATTGGCTTCCAAATGGCTTGTGACTGACATGGTGCAGTGAGCAGACCCTTCTATGAAAAGGCATCTTGTTATATGGAGAGGTTTCAGGGCAATGTTCAGAATCAGGTTGCTATGGTCAAGGGGGCAAGCTCTGTGGGATAGAAGCCTGGCTGGTGCATTCTCCTAGGACCTTGACCCACCACACGTGACAGAACTCCCTCCAGCACTGTGTCCCAGTTGAACTCCTTGTATTTCCTGAAGCAAATTCCAAACTCCAAGTGCAGCAGCAAGAAACACCACGAAAAGTGGAGGATGACCAAATGGCTTCACAGTCCACACAGGGAGACACTTAGACCCCAGTGGCCACAGTTTACCTGCAAAGAGAGAATTCAGCACTTCTGCCTCATGTTCATTGGAAAATCAGAAACCATGTCCTCCAGGTCACCTAGATGAAGACCAGGTTTGATGGTCTCACTACAAAGGAAGCTAAAGCTCCTGACAACAACATACATTTCAAGTGCCCAAACTCAGAGGCAGTTTCTCACGAAGTCTTTAGGCCAGCAGAGCTCCACGTTTGTGGACTGTTTACCCTGTCCCTTACTCATGGAAACTAGTCTACCACCTCCAAGGTTGTGAACTCCTGAGCATTTTCCATTCCACATATGTATTCATAGCATTTCTAGCTCTTCTCCTCAAATTGTGTCTTACTTATTGCGAAGGGAATGTCAAGGCAATGTTCTGGATGAGAGTGGGAAGATTTTTTTTGTAGCACATATTGGCCTACACTTTGGATTCATTTTCCTATTTTCCGTTCGAAATACTGAATCCCTGACACTAACCCATACCCTACTAGATTGTGACTACGAATACTAATATGATGGAGAAAAATAACTCAAACAGAATAGAAATACAGGCAGTTCAGAGGAGGCCTGGTGTATAGTTGGACTTGCCTTTTGCATTATAAAGGGTAGGTGTTATAAATCTAGTCCAATTTAATAGAAATAGTTCTCCATGTGTTTTGAAAGTTAACAAATATGTGAATTCCTGTCTCCCTTTCTCTGTAGCCTGTTCAGCAACATGCATTTTTACATGCACATATAGAATCTTACCTCCTATCCCACGTCCATTCTTGTGAGGTGGCTGACTTGGCAGATACAAATTGTGAGAAGAGATCACTCCTCCTAAACGCTGTTGGAACTGAAAATTCAACTTCCAGGTGAGCTTCCCACTTGAACAACATGATACATAAATACATGTTCAGTAAAATAAATATTTTTGGATCTGTGGATGATAAATATTTCATGATGAATTTCGATTGGCATATATATTTCTACTCTTTAATGTCTGTGTTTGTGTGTGTGTGTTTTTGTGTGTATATATATATATATATATATATATATATATATATATATATATATACACACAGACATACACACACTCTCCAGATTTTTCAAAATATGAAATGTATGTGTCATATTATATACTCCCAAAATTCATTCATGTTCATATATGTGGATTTATAATCAACTTTTCACAAGATTATTCTCAGAAATAGTCATCCACCTGAAATACATATTTGTTTCCTAGTGCTGAAATCCTAATATTTCTACAGTAACTGACCCAGTTTAACATGAATGCAAGTAGATTTCTATGGGACATGATGTGTGTTTTGACGTTCATTTTTATTCAACACTGGTACATTACTATTTCTTCAGTTGATGCACATCATGGGATATGTATTTCATCCTCAAGTTCACAAATTTCTAGGCATTTATTTCCCTTTCAATCACTTCCTGCTTCAGAACACATGTATTCCTCCACGTTTCTTGACTGGTCTTTTCATGAGACTTCTTTCCAAACACATTCTTTTCCATTTCCATAATCCCTTGTGAAGCAAAACTCACACCCCCTTCATGGTAAACCATAACCCCAATATCACCATTAGATGTATAACTGGTTAGAATGAATGGTTGTGTATCAATATTAGATTTCCTATATATTTTCAGATATCAATGCAATCCATTATTTAAATTGGAACCTCTTATACTATTTATTCACAGTATGGTCTATTCATGCATTATCTCTATATTCATAGACCCAGGGTACACCTATTTGTACCCCCAAAGGCTAATTTATATGTCTTCAACATATTACTCCCAGAAATGGTGGAAGAAACACTCATGTCACCTGATCTACATATACATTTTATCACAGTGATATTCTGGACACAAAATGCAAAGGTCACACTTATGATTGCACCAAAGCCTCATTGGAAAGTGAGCATGGATTACTAAAAACATCCTTGTCCAGGTTGCCTAATGCTCTCAAATGTCAATGCTATTGGTGACTACACATTTGTTTCTTCCTAAGATGATATATTCAACCTCAACCCTGTTGAAAATGTCTAATCCACTCACTCACTTTATACTTTGCCTGATTTCCTAATGTCTCTATTGATATCTGCTTTCCTACATATGTTCCCCAGTTCATCATTGTGACTGACTCTTCACATGTGCTGACGTTTACATTCACTCTCTAACCGACACCATATTGCTAAAGAACTTTTGGTCCAAATTGTATACTCACTCTTCTTCCAAAACTTACCAACTATCTTCCTAATCCTACCTACTATCCCTTTTTGACTGGATGTTCTCTTCTACATTCAATCATCCAAGGTACAAGGTCCTATGCCATTGTATATCGATTTATCTGAGACATCTGTGCAGAAAATCATTCAAAGCTAAGTATCCCCATCAAGGGCCCCATGCCCTTCTGGCCTTCAAATCTTACTTGGATTTCTGTTTTCATACATATATTTCACCTATATGTTATTATAAATATCGCAGGTTCCCAATACCATTCTTCATCCAGCAGAGTGATTCCTCACCCAAATCAAACAGGTTCTTAACACTAACCATACACTCTTCCCTCAATCTAACTTGACACAAGAGCAGGGACAGAGTGGGTCTTACAATACAGGAATGTGGGGGATCTTCCACCTGCTAAGAACCTCAAAGGTCCATGCAGAAATGATACCTGGAGAAGATGTAGGCAGCTATGAAGGACCTGAGAGAGCAGAAGTCACCTTCCATGGCAAACAACCTGGTCAGGATGAAGGGATGTATCTGAATGAGCCTCTCTCTTCTTCATGTAGACAAGATGGACCAAAGCAGGCCTGTGTGGAGAGCTGTTCCTTGGTGCCTGTGGTTGATATTCCATTCTAACTTGTGAAAGTGTCACAGGAAGGAGGGGCAGCCTCCATCTCATGGGAGCCTTGGAAGCAACTGTTAGGACACAGTGGTTGCCAAGGCAGTGACCTCATTCAGTTCCTGAAGGAAGTGACCTCACCTCACTTCCTTGGTGATGGAACTCTCTGAACATAGGATCCAGGAAGCCAGGCACCCAGAGCCAGTCCCAGTCCCAGTCCCAGTGGGCTCACTTGTTTGGATTTCCCAAGGACAGAGTCAGTCTTTCTTGCTACCCACTGATGTGAGGATGGCCAAATGCCAGGAAAGCTCTGCCGTGGGGCCTTTCCTGAGAAAGCAGGTAGTGGCTCACCGCTGGCTCCTGACAACTTCACAGAGTTGGCCAAGGGGGCCAGATGTGAGACAGGACAGGCACTTTCGGGGGAACATAGTATGACCCACCAGTCAGACGACACTCCGGGTAGTCACAGACCAACTTGGAAGGAGGTGCCTTTGTGGGTGTGGGTGTGAGTTTGTGGTTTGGTCTCATGTTCTGAGAATAGGTAGGAAAGGCGGTTTGTTTGGTTTGGAGTGGACTGTTTCTAGTAAGGCTTTTGACAAGGTGAGTGTTTCTATGTTTGTGTATCCCACTGTGTCCCTGGTTGTAGACATTAGAAAAGAGAATGCATCAATGGATGTGTCCTGTGTAGTAGAAAGCTTCCCAGCATTCATCCTGCCCAATTTATGAATGGACTGCGGCTTGCCTTATGGATGGGCAACACCTACTATCTTCCTAAGTTCCTGTTTTCTTCCTGAATTCTGGCCACTCTCCAGAATAGGCTCATGGTTTTGTGTCCAAGATATGTACCACCTCCAAGCTCGGTGGCATGGCCATGTACTGGATAGTTGAAAGGAATGGTGAGCATCTCAGAAAACTCAGATATCAGTGTGACCAGTAAAGTCTCCCTGGAGAAAGCCTGCTTTGGGCCTTTGGCTTACCTATTGTTCTGTTGCCCTGAATGTCAGGAAGGCCTTTGCCTCAGGGCACCCCATTGTGAAGCCTGAAGAAAACAGTTTTCAAATGGAAATGAATGGGCATCACCTGTGGCTCTTTGCTTAATTGCTTTGCAAAGGGATGTGTCTGAATCAGCCTCTTGGCCCTGTGTGAGGCTGTGGCTTAGATTGTCAGCCCCTGATGGATCCAAAGAAAAATCCCATGTGTGCATCCAAAGCCAAATTGGCACAAAAGCAGTCATCCTGGATGAGGTCTCTCGCCTTCCTCTGTAAGGTTCCTGACCTCCATCAAGTGAGAATAGGGATCCTTTGTGTCAAATGAGTCCTTCAAAGCGAGGCAGAGGCTAGCCCATAGGTGCTTGGGTTTTCTCATGACTCCAGTTCACACAAACAATCTATACCCGGCAGTCAGTAGGCCTCCAATTGGAGAAGTAGAGCAGTATTAAAGGCAGGCCTATTTGATCACTCCAGGTTCAAACGATGGGTGTCCAGTCCACCCTGACATTAGGCAAATGAGAGGCAAGGGAGCTTATTGTGCACACTGTCTTGGGCTGTGCCCCTCATGGAAACCTCTAGCCAGAGGTTATGATGAGTGTCTATATGGAAGAAGATGAGGGCCATGTGGCAGTGTTTTGGTTTGAATTGTGGTGTGGCAGTGGGAAGAGATGACTGGGTCCACCTGGGCTTGAACTCTGGTGTGATTCCCCTTGGAGACTGAGTTCTGGAACTGACCTCAGAGAAGTATTGCCGTGAATTGTGTCGGGATGTTAGGAGGCCACGCATGAGAGTCGCCCTTGGAAACTGAGATCTAGGCCCAGGCTGGCTTTCCACAGAGCACTGGGAATCTCAGCCCGGATATCACATGATTTTATTCTTAAAGACCTGGCAGCCATCGAGGAGAGTCCAAACACACGTGGACCTCACATTGTAGACCTCAATGGGCCTGGCTTCCTGTGACCTTTTGGCCAATCTTTGGGAAGCCTTGTTTGTGAGAGTTCTCCAGAGCTTTCGTTGAAATGAGCTTCCTCACCATTTAATGGTTCCTGAAGGAATGGAAACCCACAGTGCCTCCAACTTCATCCTTTACAAATGGCTAGCTAGATAAATACCATGACATTTTTGAAATTCCCATGACCAGGTGGCACTGGAGAACCTTTGGATGTCCTGTTGCTGATCATGAGTGTACCAGACAGTGCCTTGATTGACTGGGTTTCATGAAAATGGTGTAAAACAGAGATGCCAGTAAGTTGGGGCCTGCTGATTAGTGGGCCTAGAGCAGTGGTGTGCAGGTGTGTGATAAAACATCTGTGGTGGGGCCATGTGGATCTGCCATTGGCTTCCAAATGGCTTGTGACTGACATGGTGCAGTGAGCAGACCCTTCTATGTAAAGGCATCTTGTTATATGGAGAGGTTTCAGGGCAATGTTCAGAATCAGGTTGCTATGGTCAAGGGGGCAAGCTCTGTGGGATAGAAGCCTGGCTGGTGCATTCTCCTAGGACCTTGACCCACCACACGTGACAGAACTCCCTCCAGCACTGTGTCCCAGTTGAACTCCTTGGATTTCCTGAAGCAAATTCCAAACTCCCAGTGCAGCAGCAAGAAACACCACGAAAAGTGGAGGATGACCAAATGGCTTCACAGTCCACACAGGGAGACACTTAGACCCCAATGGCCACAGTTTACCTGCAAAGAGAGAATTCAGCACTTCTGCCTCATGTTCATTGGAAAATCAGAAACCATGTCCTCCAGGTCACCTAGATGCAGACCAGGTTTGATGGTCTCACTACAAAGGAAGCTAAAGCTCCTGACAACAACATACATTTCAAGTGCCCAAACTCAGAGGCAGTTTCTCACGAAGTCTTTAGGCCAGCAGAGCTCCACGTTTCTGGAGTGTTTACCCTGTCCCTTACTCATGGAAACTAGTCTACCACCTCCAAGGTTGTGAACTCCTGAGCATTTTCCATTCCACATATGTATTCATAGCATTTCTAACTCTTCTCCTCAAATTGTGTCTTACTTATTGCGAAGGTAATGTCAAGGCAATGTTCTGGATGAGAGTGGGAAGATATTTTTGTAGCACATATTGGCCTACACTTTGGATTCATTTTCCTATTTTCCGTTCGAAATACTGAATCCCTGACACTAACCCATACCCTACTAGATTGTGACTACGAATACTAATATGATGGAGAAAAATAACTCAAACAGAATAGAAATACAGGCAGTTCAGAGGAGGCCTGGTGTATAGTTGGACTTGCCTTTTGCATTATAAAGGGTAGGTGTTATAAATCTAGTCCAATTTAATAGAAATAGTTCTCCATGTGTTTTGAAAGTTAACAAATATGTGAATTCCTGTCTCCCTTTCTCTGTAGCCTATTCAGCAATATGCATTTTTACATGCACATATAGAATGCTACCTCCTATCCCACGTCCATTTTTGTGAGGTGGCTGACTTGGCAGATACAAATTGTGAGAAGAGATCACTCCTCCTAAACGCTGTTGGAACTGAGAATTCAACCTCCAGGTGAGCTTCCCACTTGAACAACATGATACATAAATACATGTTCAGTAAAATAAATATTTTTGGATCTGTGGATGATAAATATTTCATGATGAATTTCGATTGGCATATACATTTCTACTCTTTAATGTCTGTGTTTGTATGTGTGTTTTTTTTGTGTATATATATATATATATATATATATACATATATATATATACACACACACATACACACACTCTCCAGATTTTCAAAATATGAAATGTATGTGCATAATATATACTCCCTAAATTCATTCATGTTCATATATGTGGATTTATAATCAACTTTTCACAAGATTATTCTCAGAAATAGTCATCCACCTGAAATACATATTTGTTTCCTAGTGCTGAAATCCTAATATTTCTACAGTAACTGAGCCAGTTTAACATGAATACAAGTAGATTCCTATGGGACATGATGTGTGTTTTGACGTTCATTTTTATTCAACACTGGTACATTACTATTTCTTCAGTTGATGCACATCATGGGATATGTATTTCATCCTCAAGTTCACAAATTTCTAGGCATTTATTTCCCTTTCAATCACTTCCTGCTTCAGAACACATGTATTCCTCCACATTTCTTGACTGGTCTTTTCATGAGACTTCTTTCCAAACACATTCTTTTCCATTTCCATAATCCCTTGTGAAGCAAAACTCACACCCCCTTCATGGTAAACCATAACCCCAATATCACCATTAGATGTATAACTGGTTAGAATGAATGGTTGTGTATCAATATTAGATTTCCTATATATTTTCAGATATCAATGCAATCCATTATTTAAATTGGAACCTCTTATACTATTTATTCACAGTATGGTCTATTCATGCATTATCTCTATATTCATAGACCCAGGGTACACCTATTTGTACCCCCAAAGGCTAATTTATATGTCTTCAACATATTACTCCCAGAAATGGTGGAAGAAACACTCATGTCACCTGATCTACATATACATTTTATCACAGTGATATTCTGGACACAAAATGCAAAGGTCACACTTATGATTGCACCAAAGCCTCATTGGAAAGTGAGCATGGATTACTAAAAACATCCTTGTCCAGGTTGCCTAATGCTGTCAAATGTCAATGCTATTGGTGACTACACATTTGTTTCTTCCTAAGATGATATATTCAACCTCAACCCTGTTGAAAATGTCTAATCCACTCACTCACTTTATACTTTGCCTGATTTCCTAATGTCTCTATTGATATCTGCTTTCCTACATATGTTCCCCAGTTCATCATTGTGACTGACTCTTCACATGTGCTGACGTTTACATTCACTCTCTAACCGACACCCTATTGCTAAAGAACTTTTGGTCCAAATTGTATACTCACTCTTCTTCCAAAACTTACCAAGTATCTTCCTAATCCTACCTACTATCCCTTTTTGACTGGATGTTCTCTTCTACATTCAATCATCCAAGGAACAAGGTCCTATGCCATTGTATATCGATTTATCTGAGACATCTGTGCAGAAAGTCATTCAAAGCTAAGTATCCCCATCAAGGGCCCCATGCCCTTCTGGCCTTCAAATCTTACTTGGATTTCTGTTTTCATACATACATTTCACCTATATATTATTATAAATATCACAGGTTCCCAATACCATTCTTCATCCAGCAGAGTGATTCCTCACCCAAATCAAACAGGTTCTTAACACTAACCATACACTCTTCCCTCAATCTAACTTTACAGAAGAGCAGGGACAGAGTGGGTCTTACAATACAGGAATGTGGGGGATCTTCCACCTGCTGAGAACCTCAAAGGTCCATGCAGAAATGATACCTGGAGAAGATGTAGGCAGCTATGAAGGACCTGAGAGAGCAGAAGTCATCTTCCATGGCAAACAACCTGGTCAGGATGAAGGGATGTGTCTGAATGAGCCTCTCTCTTCTTCATGTAGACAAGATGGACCAAAGCAGGCCTGTGTGGAGAGCTGTTCCTTGGTGCCTGTGGTTGATATTCCATTCTAACTTGTGAAAGTGTCACAGGAAGGAGGGGCAGCCTCCATCTCATGGGAGCCTTGGAAGCAAATGTTAGGACACAGTGGTTGCCAAGGCAGTGACCTCATTCAGTTCCTGAAGGAAGTGACCTCACCTCACTTCCTTGGTGATGGAACTCTCTGAACTTGGGATCCAGGAAGCCAGGCACCCAGAGCCAGTCCCAGTCCCAGTCCCAGTGGGCTCACTTGTTTGGATTTCCCAAGGACAGAGTCAGTCTTTCTTGGTACCCACAGATGTGAGGATGGCCAAATGCCAGGAAAGCTCTGCCGATGGGAATTCTCTGACAAAGCAGGTAGTGGCTCACCGCTGGCTCCTGACAACTTCACAGAGTTGGCCAAGGAGGCCAGATGTGAGACAGGACAGGCCCTTTTGGGGGAACATAGTATGGCCCACCAGTCAGACGACACTCCGGGTAGTCACAGACCAACTTGGAAGGAGGTGCCTTTGTGGGTGTGGGTGTGAGTTTGTGGTTTTGTCTCACTATCTTCCTAATTTCCTGTTTTCTTCCTGAATTCTGGCCACTCTCCAGAATAGGCTCATGGTTTTGTGTCCAAGATATGTACCACCTCCAAGCTCGCTGGCATGGCCATGTACTGGATAGTTGAAAGGAATGGTGAGCATCTCAGAAAACTCAGATATCAGTGTGACCAGTAAAGTCTCCCTGGAGAAAGCCTGCTTTGGGCCTTTGGCTTACCTATTGTTCTGTTGCCCTGAATGTCAGGAAGGCCTTTGCCTCAGGGCACCCCTTTGTGAAGCCTGAAGAAAACAGTTTTCAAATGGAAATGAATGGGCATCACCTGTGGCTCTTTGCTTAATTGCTTTGCAAAGGGATGTGTCTGAATCAGCCTCTTGGCCCTGTGTGAGGCTGTGGCTTAGAGTGTCAGCCCCTGATGGATCCAAAGAAAGATCCCATGTGTGCATCCAAAGCCAAATTGGCACAAAAGCAGTCATCCTGGATGAGGTCTCTCGCCTTCCTCTGTAAGGTTCCTGACCTCCATCAAGTGAGAATAGGGATCCTTTGTGTCAAATGAGTCCTTCAAAGCCATGCAGAGGCTAGCCCATAGGTGCTTGGGTTTTCTCATGACTCCAGTTCACACAAACAATCTATACCCGGCAGTCAGTAGGCCTCCAATTGGAGAAGTAGAGCAGTATTAAAGGCAGGCCTATTTGATCACTCCAGGTTCACAGGATGGGTGTCCAGTCCACCCTGACATTAGGCAAATGAGAGGCAAGGGAGCTTATTGTGGACACTGTCTTGGGCTGTGCCCCTCATGGAAACCTCCAGCCAGAGGTTATGATGAGTGTCTATATGGAAGAAGATGAGGGCCATGTGGCAGTGTTTTGGTTTGAATTGTGGTGTGGCAGTGGGAAGAGATGACTGGGTCCACCTGGGCTTGAACTCTGGTGTGATTCCCCTTGGAGACTGAGTTCTGGAACTGACCTCAGAGAAGTATTGCTGTGAATTGTGTCGGGATGTTAGGAGGCCACGCATGAGAGTCGCCCTTGGAAACTGAGATCTAGGCCCAGGCTGGCTTTCCACAGAGCACTGGGAATCTCAGCCCGGATATCACATGATTTTATTCTTAAAGACCTGGCAGCCATCGAGGAGAGCCCAAACACACGTGGACCTCACATTGTAGACCTCAATGGGCCTGGCTTCCTGTGACCTTTGGCCACTCTTTGGGAAGCCTTGTTTGTGAGAGTTCTCCAGAGCTTTCGTTGAAATGAGCTTCCTCACCATTTAATGGTTCCTTAAGGAATGGAAACCCACAGTGCCTCCAACTTCATCCTTTACAAATGGCTAGCTAGATAAATACCATGACATTTTTGAAATTCCCATGACCAGGTGGCACTGGAGAACCTTTGGATGTCCTGTTGCTGATCATGAGTGTACCAGACAGTGCCTTGATTGACTGGGTTTCATGAAAATGGTGTAAAACAGAGATGCCAGGAAATTTGGGCCTGCTGAGTAGTGGGCCTAGAGCAGTGGTGTGCAGGTGTGTGATAAAACATCTGTGGTGGGGCCATGTGGATCTGCCATTGGCTTCCAAATGGCTTGTGACTGACATGGTGCAGTGAGCAGACCCTTCTATGTAAAGGCATCTTGTTATATGGAGAGGTTTCAGGGCAATGTTCAGAATCAGGTTGCTATGGTCAAGGGGGCAAGCTCTGTGGGATAGAAGCCTGGCTGGTGCATTCTCCTAGGACCTTGACCCACCACACGTGACAGAACTCCCTCCAGCACTGTATCCCAGTTGAACTCCTTGTATTTCCTGAAGCAAATTCCAAACTCCCAGTGCAGCAGCAAGAAACACCACGAAAAGTGGAGGATGACCAAATGGCTTCACAGTCCACACAGGGAGACACTTAGACCCCAGTGGCCACAGTTTACCTGCAAAGAGAGAATTCAGCACTTCTGCCTCATGTTCATTGGAAAATCAGAAACCATGTCCTCCAGGTCACCTAGATGAAGACCAGGTTTGATGGTCTCACTACAAAGGAAGCTAAAGCTCCTGACAACAACATACATTTCAAGTGCCCAAACTCAGAGGCAGTTTCTCACGAAGTCTTTAGGCCAGCAGAGCTCCACGTTTGTGGACTGTTTACCCTGTCCCTTACTCATGGAAACTAGTCTACCACCTCCAAGGTTGTGAACTCCTGAGCCTTTTCCATTCCACATATGTATTCATAGCATTTCTAACTCTTCTCCTCAAATTGTGTCTTACTTATTGCGAAGGTAATGTCAAGGCAATGTTCTGGATGAGAGTGGGAAGATATTTTTGTAGCACATATTGGCCTACACTTTGGATTCATTTTCCTATTTTCCGTTCGAAATACTGAATCCCTGACACTAACCCATACCCTACTAGATTGTGACTACGAATACTAATATGATGGAGAAAAATAACTCAAACAGAATAGAAATACAGGCAGTTCAGAGGAGGCCTGGTGTATAGTTGGACTTGCCTTTTGCATTATAAAGGGTAGGTGTTATAAATCTAGTCCAATTTAATAGAAATAGTTCTCCATGTGTTTTGAAAGTTAACAAATATGTGAATTCCTGTCTCCCTTTCTCTGTAGCCTATTCAGCAATATGCATTTTTACATGCACATATAGAATGCTACCTCCTATCCCACGTCCATTCTTGTGAGGTGGCTGACTTGGCAGATACAAATTGTGAGAAGAGATCACTCCTCCTAAACGCTGTTGGAACTGAGAATTCAACCTCCAGGTGAGCTTCCCACTTGAACAACATGATACATAAATACATGTTCAGTAAAATAAATATTTTTGGATCTGTGGATGATAAATATTTCATGATGAATTTCGATTGGCATATATATTTCTACTCTTTAATGTCTGTGTTTGTGTGTGTGTTTTTTTTGTGTATATATATATATATATATATACATATATATATATATATATACACACACACATACACACACTCTCCAGATTTTCAAAATATGAAATGTATGTGCATAATATATACTCCCTAAATTCATTCATGTTCATATATGTGGATTTATAATCAACTTTTCACAAGATTATTCTCAGAAATAGTCATCCACCTGAAATACATATTTGTTTCCTAGTGCTGAAATCCTAATATTTCTACAGTAACTGACCCAGTTTAACATGAATACAAGTAGATTCCTATGGGGCATGATGTGTGTTTTGACGTTCATTTTTATTCAACACTGGTACATTACTATTTCTTCAGTTGATGCACATCATGGGATATGTATTTCATCCTCAAGTTCACAAATTTCTAGGCATTTATTTCCCTTTCAATCACTTCCTGCTTCAGAACACATGTATTCCTCCACGTTTCTTGACTGGTCTTTTCATGAGACTTCTTTCCAAACACATTCTTTTCCATTTCCATAATCCCTTGTGAAGCAAAACTCACACCCCCTTCATGGTAAACCATAACCCCAATATCACCATTAGATGTATAACTGGTTAGAATGAATGGTTGTGTATCAATATTAGATTTCCTATATATTTTCAGATATCAATGCAATCCATTATTTAAATTGGAACCTCTTATACTATTTATTCACAGTATGGTCTATTCATGCATTATCTCTATATTCATAGACCCAGGGTACACCTATTTGTACCCCCAAAGGCTAATTTATATGTCTTCAACATATTACTCCCAGAAATGGTGGAAGAAACACTCATGTCACCTGATCTACATATACATTTTATCACAGTGATATTCTGGACACAAAATGCAAAGGTCACACTTATGATTGCACCAAAGCCTCATTGGAAAGTGAGCATGGATTACTAAAAACATCCTTGTCCAGGTTGCCTAATGCTCTCAAATGTCAATGCTATTGGTGACTACACATTTGTTTCTTCCTAAGATGATATATTCAACCTCAACCCTGTTGAAAATGTCTAATCCACTCACTCACTTTATACTTTGCCTGATTTCCTAATGTCTCTATTGATATCTGCTTTCCTACATATGTTCCCCAGTTCATCATTGTGACTGACTCTTCACATGTGCTGACGTTTACATTCACTCTCTAACCGACACCCTATTGCTAAAGAACTTTTGGTCCAAATTGTATACTCACTCTTCTTCCAAAACTTACCAACTATCTTCCTAATCCTACCTACTATCCCTTTATGACTGGATGTTCTCTTCTACATTCAATCATCCAAGGAACAAGGTCCTATGCCATTGTATATCAATTTATCTGAGACATCTGTGCAGAAAGTCATTCAAAGCTAAGTATCCCCATCAAGGGCCCCATGCCCTTCTGGCCTTCAAATCTTACTTGGATTTCTGTTTTCATACATACATTTCACCTATATATTATTATAAATATCACAGGTTCCCAATACCATTCTTCATCCAGCAGAGTGATTCCTCACCCAAATCAAACAGGTTCTTAACACTAACCATACACTCTTCCCTCAATCTAACTTTACAGAAGAGCAGGGACAGAGTGGGTCTTACAATACAGGAATGTGGGGGATCTTCCACCTGCTGAGAACCTCAAAGGTCCATGCAGAAATGATACCTGGAGAAGATGTAGGCAGCTATGAAGGACCTGAGAGAGCAGAAGTCATCTTCCATGGCAAACAACCTGGTCAGGATGAAGGGATGTGTCTGAATGAGCCTCTCTCTTCTTCATGTAGACAAGATGGACCAAAGCAGGCCTGTGTGGAGAGCTGTTCCTTGGTGCCTGTGGTTGATATTCCATTCTAACTTGTGAAAGTGTCACAGGAAGGAGGGGCAGCCTCCATCTCATGGGAGCCTTGGAAGCAAATGTTAGGACACAGTGGTTGCCAAGGCAGTGACCTCATTCAGTTCCTGAAGGAAGTGACCTCACCTCACTTCCTTGGTGATGGAACTCTCTGAACTTGGGATCCAGGAAGCCAGGCACCCAGAGCCAGTCCCAGTCCCAGTCCCAGTGGGCTCACTTGTTTGGATTTCCCAAGGACAGAGTCAGTCTTTCTTGGTACCCACTGAAGTGAGGGTGGCCAAATGCCAGGAAAGCTCTGCCGATGGGAATTCTCTGACAAAGCAGGTAGTGGCTCACCGCTGGCTCCTGACAACTTCACAGAGTTGGCCAAGGAGGCCAGATGTGAGACAGGACAGGCCCTTTTGGGGGAACATAGTATGGCCCACCAGTCAGACGACACTCCGGGTAGTCACAGACCAACTTGGAAGGAGGTGCCTTTGTGGGTGTGGGTGTGAGTTTGTGGTTTTGTCTCACTATCTTCCTAATTTCCTGTTTTCTTCCTGAATTCTGGCCACTCTCCAGAATAGGCTCATGGTTTTGTGTCCAAGATATGTACCACCTCCAAGCTCGCTGGCATGGCCATGTACTGGATAGTTGAAAGGAATGGTGAGCATCTCAGAAAACTCAGATATCAGTGTGACCAGTAAAGTCTCCCTGGAGAAAGCCTGCTTTGGGCCTTTGGCTTACCTATTGTTCTGTTGCCCTGAATGTCAGGAAGGCCTTTGCCTCAGGGCACCCCTTTGTGAAGCCTGAAGAAAACAGTTTTCAAATGGAAATGAATGGGCATCACCTGTGGCTCTTTGCTTAATTGCTTTGCAAAGGGATGTGTCTGAATCAGCCTCTTGGCCCTGTGTGAGGCTGTGGCTTAGAGTGTCAGCCCCTGATGGATCCAAAGAAAGATCCCATGTGTGCATCCAAAGCCAAATTGGCACAAAAGCAGTCATCCTGGATGAGGTCTCTCGCCTTCCTCTGTAAGGTTCCTGACCTCCATCAAGTGAGAATAGGGATCCTTTGTGTCAAATGAGTCCTTCAAAGCCATGCAGAGGCTAGCCCATAGGTGCTTGGGTTTTCTCATGACTCCAGTTCACACAAACAATCTATACCCGGCAGTCAGTAGGCCTCCAATTGGAGAAGTAGAGCAGTATTAAAGGCACGCCTATTTGATCACTCCAGGTTCACAGGATGGGTGACCAGTCCACCCTGACATTAGGCAAATGAGAGGCAAGGGAGCTTATTGTGGACACTGTCTTGGGCTGTGCCCCTCATGGAAACCCCAGCCAGAGGTTATGATGAGTGTCTATATGGAAGAAGATGAGGGCCATGTGGCAGTGTTTTGGTTTGAATTGTGGTGTGGCAGTGGGAAGAGATGACTGGGTCCACCTAGGCTTGAACTCTGGTGTGATTCCCCTTGGAGACTGAGTTCTGGAACTGACCTCAGAGAAGTATTGCCGTGAATTGTGTCGGGATGTTAGGAGGCCACGCATGAGAGTTGCCCTTGGAAACTGAGATCTAGGCCCAGGCTGGCTTTCCACAGAGCACTGGGAATCTCAGCCTGGATATCACATGATTTTATTCTTAAAGGCCTGGCAGCCATCGAGGAGAGTCCAATCACACATGGACCTCACATTGTAGACCTCAATGGGCCTGGCTTCCTGTGACCTTTGGCCACTCTTTGGGAAGCCTTGTTTGTGAGAGTTCTCCAGAGCTTTCGTTGAAATGAGCTTCCTCACCATTTAATGGTTCCTGAAGGAATGGAAACCCAAAGTGCCTCCAACTTCATCCTTTACAAATGGCTAGCTAGATAAATACCATGACATTTTTGAAATTCCCATGACCAGGTGGCACTGGAGAACCTTTGGATGTCCTGTTGCTGATCATGAGTGTACCAGACAGTGCCTTGATTGACTGGGTTTCATGAAAATGGTGTAAAACAGAGATGCCAGTAAGTTGGGGCCTGCTGAGTAGTGGGCCTAGAGCAGTGGTGTGCAGGTGTGTGATAAAACATCTGTGGTGGGGCCATGTGGATCTGCCATTGGCTTCCAAATGGCTTGTGACTGACATGGTGCAGTGAGCAGACCCTTCTATGAAAAGGCATCTTGTTATATGGAGAGGTTTCAGGGCAATGTTCAGAATCAGGTTGCTATGGTCAAGGGGGCAAGCTCTGTGGGATAGAAGCCTGGCTGGTGCATTCTCCTAGGACCTTGACCCACCACACGTGACAGAACTCCCTCCAGCACTGTGTCCCAGTTGAACTCCTTGGATTTCCTGAAGCAAATTCCAAACTCCCAGTGCAGCAGCAAGAAACACCACGAAAAGTGGAGGATGACCAAATGGCTTCACAGTCCACACAGGGAGACACGTAGACCCCAATGGCCACAGTTTACCTGCAAAGAGAGAATTCAGCACTTCTGCCTCATGTTCATTGGAAAATCAGAAACCATGTCCTCCAGGTCACCTAGATGCAGACCAGGTTTGATGGTCTCACTACAAAGGAAGCTAAAGCTCCTGACAACAACATACATTTCAAGTGCCCAAACTCAGAGGCAGTTTCTCACGAAGTCTTTAGGCCAGCAGAGCTCCACGTTTCTGGAGTGTTTACCCTGTCCCTTACTCATGGAAACTAGTCTACCACCTCCAAGGTTGTGAACTCCTGAGCATTTTCCATTCCACATATGTATTCATAGCATTTCTAACTCTTCTCCTCAAATTGTGTCTTACTTATTGCGAAGGTAATGTCAAGTCAATGTTCTGGATGAGAGTGGGAAGATTTTTTTGTAGCACATATTGGCCTACACATTGGATTCATTTTCCTATTTTCCGTTCGAAATACTGAATCCCTGACACTAACCCATACCCTACTAGATTGTGACTACGAATACTAATATGATGGAGAAAAATAACTCAAACAGAATAGAAATACAGGCAGTTCAGAGGAGGCCTGGTGTATAGTTGGACTTGCCTTTTGCATTATAAAGGGTAGGTGTTATAAATCTAGTCCAATTTAATAGAAATAGTTCTCCATGTGTTTTGAAAGTTAACAAATATGTGATTTCCTGTCTCCCTTTCTCTGTAGCCTATTCAGCAACATGCATTTTTACATGCACATATAGAATCCTACCTCCTATCCCACGTCCATTCTTGTGAGGTGGCTGACTTGGCAGATACAAATTGTGAGAAGAGATCACTCCTCCTAAACGCTGTTGGAACTGAGAATTCAACCTCCAGGAGAGCTTCCCACTTGAACAACATGATACGTAAATACATGTTCAGTAAAATAAATATGTTTGGATCTGTGGATGATAAATATTTCATGATCAATTTCGATTGGCATATATATTTCTACTCTTTAATGTCTGTGTTTGTGTGTGTGGTTTTTTTTGTATATATATATATATATATATATATATATATATATATATATATATATATACACACACACATACACACACTCTCCAGATTTTTCAAAATATGAAATAATGTGTCATATTATATACTCCCTAAATTTTTCATGTTCATATATGTGGATTTATAATCAACTTTTCACAAGATTATTCTCAGAAATAGTCATCCACCTGAAATACATATTTGTTTCCTAGTGCTGAAATCCTAATATTTCTACAGTAACTGACCCAGTTTAACATGAATGCAAGTAGATTCCTATGGGACATGATGTGTGTTTTGACGTTCATTTTTATTCAACACTGGTACATTACTATTTCTTCAGTTGATGCACATCATAGGATATGTATTTCATCCTCAAGTTCACAAATTTCTAGGCATTTATTTCCCTTTCAATCACTTCCTGCTTCAGAACACATGTATTCCTCCACGTTTCTTGACTGGTCTTTTCATGAGACTTCTTTCCAAACACATTCTTTTCCATTTCCATAATCCCTTGTGAAGCAAAACTCACACCCCCTTCATGGTAAACCATAACCCCAATATCACCATTAGATGTATAACTGGTTAGAATGAATGGTTGTGTATCAATATTAGATTTCCTATATATTTTCAGATATCAATGCAATCCATTATTTAAATTGGAACCTGTTATACTATTTATTCACAGTATGGTCTATTCATGCATTATCTCTATATTCATAGACCCAGGGTACACCTATTCGTACCCCCAAAGGCTAATTTATATGTCTTCAACATATTACTCCCAGAAATGGTGGAAGAAACACTCATGTCACCTGATCTACATATACATTTTATCACAGTGATATTCTGGACACAAAATGCAAAGGTCACACTTATGATTGCACCAAAGCCTCATTGGAAAGTGAGCATGGATTACTAAAAACATCCTTGTCCAGGTTGCCTAATGCTCTCAAATGTCAATGCTATTGGTGACTACACATTTGTTTCTTCCTAAGATGATATATTCAACCTCAACCCTGTTGAAAATGTCTAATCCACTCACTCACTTTATACTTTGCCTGATTTCCTAATGTCTCTATTGATATCTGCTTTCCTACATATGTTCCCCAGTTCATCATTGTGACTGACTCTTCACATGTGCTGACGTTTACATTCACTCTCTAACCGACACCCTATTGCTAAAGAACTTTTGGTCCAAATTGTATACTCACTCTTCTTCCAAAACTTACCAACTATCTTCCTAATCCTACCTACTATCCCTTTTTGACTGGATGTTCTCTTCTACATTCAATCATCCAAGGTACAAGGTCCTATGCCATTGTATATCGATTTATCTGAGACATCTGTGCAGAACGTCATTCAAAGCTAAGTATCCCAATCAAGGGCCCAATGCCTTTCTGGCCTTCAAATCTTACTTGGATTTCTGTTTTCATACATATATTTCACCTATATATTATTATAAATATCGCAGGTTCCCAATACCATTCTTCATCCATCAGAGTGATTCCTCACCCAAATCAAACAGGTTCTTAACCCTAACCATACACTCTTCCCTCAATCTAATTTTACAGAAGAGGAGTGACAGAGTGGGTCTTACAATACAGGAATGTGGGGGATCTTCCACCTGCTGAGACCCTCAAAGGTCCATGCAGAAATGATACCTGGAGAATATGTAGGCAGCTATGAAGGACCTGAGAGAGCAGAAGTCATCTTCCATGGCAAACAACCTGGTCAGGATGAAGGGATGTGTCTAAATGAGCCTCTCTCTTCTTAATGTAGACAAGATGGACCAAAGCAGGCCTGTGTGGAGAGCTGTTCCTTGATGCCTGCGGTTGATATTCCATTCTAACTTGTGAAAATGTCACAGGAAGGAGGGGCAGCCTCCATCTCATGGGAGCCTTGGAAGCAACTGTTAGGACACAGTGGTTGCCAAGGCAGTGACCTCATTCAGTTCCTGAAGGAAGTGACCTCACCTCAGTTCCTTGGTGATGGAACTCTCTGAACTTGGGATCCAGGAAGCCAGGCACCCAGAGCCAGTCCCAGTCCCAGTCCCAGTGGGCTCACTTGTTTGGATTTCCCAAGGACAGAGTCAGTCTTTCTTGGTACCCACTGATGTGAGGATGGCCAAATGCCAGGAAAGCTCTGCCGAGGGGAATTTTCTGAGAAAGCAGGTAGTGGCTCACCGCTGGCTCCTGACAACTTCACAGAGTTGGCCAAGGAGGCCAGATGTGAGACAGGACAGGCCCTTTTGGGGGAACATAGTATGGCCCACCAGTCAGACGACACTCCGGGTAGTCACAGACCAACTTGGAAGGAGGTGCCTTTGTGGGTGTGGGTGTGAGTTTGTGGTTTGGTCTCATGTTCTGAGAATAGGTAGGAAAGGCGGTTTGTTTGGTTTGGAGTGGACTGTTTCTAGTAAGGCTTTTGACAAGGTGAGTGTTTCTATGTTTGTGCATCCCACTGTGTCCCTGGTTGTAGACATTAGAAAAGAGAATGCATCAATGGATGTGTCCTGTCTAGTAGAAAGCTTCCAGGCATTCATACTGCCCAATTTATGAATGGACTGTGGCTTGCCTTATGGATGGGCAACACCTACTATCTTCCTAAGTTCCTGTTTTCTTCCTGAATTCTGGCCACTCTCCAGAATAGGCTCATGGTTTTGTGTCCAAAATATGTACCACCTCCAAGCTCGGTGGCATGGCCATGTACTGGATAGTTGAAAGGAATGGTGAGCATCTCAGAAAACTCAGATATCAGTGTGACCAGTAAAGTCTCCCTGGAGAAAGCCTGCTTTGGGCCTTTGGCTTACCTATTGTTCTGTTGCCCTGAATGTCAGGAAAGCCTTTGCCTCAGGGCACCCCATTGTGAAGCATGAAGAAAACAGTTTTCAAATGGAAATGAATGGGCATCACCTGTGGCTCTTTGCTTAATTGCTTTGTAAAGGGATGTGTCTGAATGAGCCTCTTGGCCCTGTGTGAGGCTGTGGCTTAGATTGTCAGCCCCTGATGGATCCAAAGAAAGATCCCATGTGTGCATCCAAAGCCAAATTGGCACAAAAGCAGTCATCCTGGATGAGGTCTCTCGCCTTCCTCTGTAAGGTTCCTGACCTCCATCAAGTGAGAATAGGGATCCTTTGTGTCAAATGAGTCCTTCAAAGCGAGGCAGAGGCTAGCCCATAGGTGCTTGGGTTTTCTCATGACTCCAGTTCACACAAACAATCTATACCCGGCAGTCAGTAGGCCTCCAATTGGAGAAGTAGAGCAGTATTAAAGGCAGGCCTATTTGATCACTCAAGGTTCACAGGATGGGTGTCCAGTCCACCCTGACATTAGGCAAATGAGAGGCAAGGGAGCTTATTGTGGACACTGTCTTGGGCTGTGCCCCTCATGGAAACCTCCAGCCAGAGGTTATGATGAGTGTCTATATGGAAGAAGATGAGGGCCATGTGGCAGTGTTTTGGTTTGAATTGTGGTGTGGCAGTGGGAAGAGATGACTGGGTCCACCTGGGCTTGAACTCTGGTGTGATTCCCCTTGGAGACTGAGTTCTGGAACTGACCTCAGAGAAGTATTGCTGTGAATTGTGTCGGGATGTTAGGAGGCCACGCATGAGAGTCGCCCTTGGAAACTGAGATCTAGGCCCAGGCTGGCTTTCCACAGAGCACTGGGAATCTCAGCCCGGATATCACATGATTTTATTCTTAAAGACCTGGCAGCCATCGAGGAGAGTCCAAAGACACGTGGACCTCACATTGTAGACCTCAATGGGCCTGGCTTCCTGTGACCTTTGGCCACTCTTTGGGAAGCCTTGTTTGTGAGAGTTCTCCAGAGCTTTCATTGAAATGAGCTTCCTCACCATTTAATGGTTCCTGAAGGAATGGAAACCCACAGTGCCTCCAACTTCATCCTTTACAAATGGCTAGCTAGATAAATACCATGACATTTTTGAAATTCCCATGACCAGGTGGCACTGGAGAACCTTTGGATGTCCTGTTGCTGATCATGAGTGTACCAGACAGTGCCTTGATTGACTGGGTTTCATGAAAATGGTGTAAAACAGAGATGCCAGTAAGTTGGGGCCTGCTGAGTAGTGGGCCTAGAGCAGTGGTGTGCAGGTGTGCGATAAAACATCTGTGGTGGGGCCATGTGGATCTGCCATTGGCTTCCAAATGGCTTGTGACTGACATGGTGCAGTGAGCAGACCCTTCTATGTAAAGGCATCTTGTTATATGGAGAGGTTTCAGGGCAATGTTCAGAATCAGGTTGCTATGGTCAAGGGGGCAAGCTCTGTGGGATAGAAGCCTGGCTGGTGCATTCTCCTAGGACCTTGACCCACCACACGTGACAGAACTCCCTCCAGCACTGTGTCCCAGTTGAACTCCTTGTATTTCCTGAAGCAAATTCCAAACTCCCAGTGCAGCAGCAAGAAACACCACGAAAAGTGGAGGATGACCAAATGGCTTCACAGTCCACACAGGGAGACACTTAGACCCCAGTGGCCACAGTTTACCTGCAAAGAGAGAATTCAGCACTTCTGCCTCATGTTCATTGGAAAATCAGAAACCATGTCCTCCAGGTCACCTAGATGCAGACCAGGTTTGATGGTCTCACTACAAAGGAAGCTAAAGCTCCTGACAACAACATACATTTCAAGTGCCCAAACTCAGAGGCAGTTTCTCACGAAGTCTTTAGGCCAGCAGAGCTCCACGTTTGTGGAGTGTTTACCCTGTCCCTTACTCATGGAAAATAGTCTACCACCTCCAAGGTTGTGAACTCCTGAGCATTTTCCATTCCACATATGTATTCATAGCATTTCTAACTGTTCTCCTCAAATTGTGTCTTACTTATTGCGAAGGTAATGTCAAGGCAATGTTCTGGATGAGAGTGGGAAGATATTTTTGTAGCACATATTGGCCTACACTTTGGATTCATTTTCCTATTTTCCGTTCGAAATACTGAATCCCTGACACTAACCCATACCCTACTAGATTGTGACTACGAATACTAATATGATGGAGAAAAATAACTCAAACAGAATAGAAATACAGGCAGTTCAGAGGAGGCCTGGTGTATAGTTGGACTTGCCTTTTGCATTATAAAGGGTAGGTGTTATAAATCTAGTCCAATTTAATAGAAATAGTTCTCCATGTGTTTTGAAAGTTAACAAATATGTGAATTCCTGTCTCCCTTTCTCTGTAGCCTATTCAGCAACATGCATTTTTACATGCACATATAGAATCCTACCTCCTATCCCACGTCCATTCTTGTGAGGTGGCTGACTTGGCAGATACAAATTGTGAGAAGAGATCACTCCTCCTAAACGCTGTTGGAACTGAGAATTCAACCTCCAGGAGAGCTTCCCACTTGAACAACATGATACATAAATACATGTTCAGTAAAATAAATATTTTTGGATCTGTGGATGATAAATATTTCATGATGAATTTCGATTGGCATATATATTTCTACTCTTTAATGTCTGTGTTTGTGTGTGTGTTTTTTTTGTATATATATATATATATATATATATATATATATATATATATATATACACACACATACACACACTCTCCAGATTTTTCAAAATATGAAATAATGTGTCATATTATATACTCCCTAAATTTTTCATGTTCATATATGTGGATTTATAATCAACTTTTCACAAGATTATTCTCAGAAATAGTCATCCACCTGAAATACATATTTGTTTCCTAGTGCTGAAATCCTAATATTTCTACAGTAACTGACCCAGTTTAACATGAATGCAAGTAGATTCCTATGAGACATGATGTGTGTTTTGACGTTCATTTTTATTCAACACTGGTACATTACTATTTCTTCAGTTGATGCACATCATAGGATATGTATTTCATCCTCAAGTTCACAAATTTCTAGGCATTTATTTCCCTTTCAATCACTTCCTGCTTCAGAACACATGTATTCCTCCACGTTTCTTGACTGGTCTTTTCATGAGACTTCTTTCCAAACACATTCTTTTCCATTTCCATAATCCCTTGTGAAGCAAAACTCACACCCCCTTCATGGTAAACCATAACCCCAATATCACCATTAGATGTATAACTGGTTAGAATGAATGGTTGTGTATCAATATTAGATTTCCTATATATTTTCAGATATCAATGCAATCCATTATTTAAATTGGAACCTCTTATACTATTTATTCACATTATGGTCTATTCATGCATTATCTCTATATTCATAGACCCAGGGTACACCTATTTGTACCCCCAAAGGCTAATTTATATGTCTTCAACATATTACTCCCAGAAATGGTGGAAGAAACACTCATGTCACCTGATCTACATATACATTTTATCACAGTGATATTCTGGACACAAAATGCAAAGGTCACACTTATGATTGCACCAAAGCCTCATTGCAAAGTGAGCATGGATTACTAAAAACATCCTTGTCCAGGTTGCCTAATGCTCTCAAATGTCAATGCTATTGGTGACTACACATTTGTTTCTTCCTAAGATGATATATTCAACCTCAACCCTGTTGAAAATGTCTAATCCACTCACTCACTTTATACTTTGCCTGATTTCCTAATGTCTCTATTGATATCTGCTTTCCTACATATGTTCCCCAGTTCATCATTGTGACTGACTCTTCACATGTGCTGACGTTTACATTCACTCTCTAACCGACACCCTATTGCTAAAGAACTTTTGGTCCAAATTGTATACTCACTCTTCTTCCAAAACTTACCAACTATCTTCCTAATCCTACCTACTATCCCTTTTTGACTGGATGTTCTCTTCTACATTCAATCATCCAAGGTACAAGGTCCTATGCCATTTTATATCGATTTATCTGAGACATCTGTGCAGAACGTCATTCAAAGCTAAGTATCCCAATCAAGGGCCCAATGCCTTTCTGGCCTTCAAATCTTACTTGGATTTCTGTTTTCATACATATATTTCACCTATATATTATTATAAATATCGCAGGTTCCCAATACCATTCTTCATCCAGCAGAGTGATTCCTCACCCAAATCAAACAGGTTCTTAACCCTAACCATACACTCTTCCCTCAATCTAACTTTACAGAAGAGCAGGGACAGAGTGGGTCTTACAATACAGGAATGTGGGGGATCTTCCACCTGCTGAGACCCTCAAAGGTCCATGCAGAAATGATACCTGGAGAAGATGTAGGCAGCTATGAAGGACCTGAGAGAGCAGAAGTCATCTTCCATGGCAAACAACCTGGTCAGGATGAAGGGATGTGTCTAAATGAGCCTCTCTCTTCTTAATGTAGACAAGATGGACCAAAGCAGGCCTGTGTGGAGAGCTGTTCCTTGATGCCTGTGGTTGATATTCCATTCTAACTTGTGAAAATGTCACA
This sequence comes from Spermophilus citellus, assembly GCF_964194105.1. Lineage (NCBI taxonomy): Eukaryota > Metazoa > Chordata > Mammalia > Rodentia > Sciuridae > Spermophilus > Spermophilus citellus. Next base: position 41,127,024 of record NC_138198.1, read on the forward strand.
GGAAGGAGGGGCAGCCTCCATCTCATGGGAGCCTTGGAAGCAACTGTTAGGACACAGTGGTTGCCAAGGCAGTGACCTCATTCAGTTCCTGAAGGAAGTGACCTCACCTCAGTTCCTTGGTGATGGAACTCTCTGAACTTGGGATCCAGGAAGCCAGGCACCCAGAGCCACTCCCAGTCCCAGTCCCAGTGGGCTCACTTGTTTGGATTTCCCAAGGACAGAGTCAGTCTTTCTTGGTACCCACTGATGTGAGGATGGCCAAATGCCAGGAAAGCTCTGCCGAGGGGCCTTTCCTGAGAAAGCAGGTAGTGGCTCACCGCTGGCTCCTGACAACTTCACAGAGTTGGCCCAGGAGGCCAGATGTGAGACAGGACAGGCCCTTTTGGGGGAACATAGTATGGCCCACCAGTCAGACGACACTCCGGGTAGTCACAGACCAACTTGGAAGGAGGTGCCTTTGTGGGTGTGGGTGTGAGTTTGTGGTTTGGTCTCATGTTCTGAGAATAGGTAGGAAAGGCGGTTTGTTTGGTTTGGAGTGGACTGTTTCTAGTAAGGCTTTTGACAAGGTGAGTGTTTCTATGTTTGTGCATCCCACTGTGTCCCTGGTTGTAGACATTAGAAAAGAGAATGCATCAATGGATGTGTCCTGTCTAGTAGAAAGCTTCCAGGCATTCATACTGCCCAATTTATGAATGGACTGTGGCTTGCCTTATGGATGGGCAACACCTACTATCTTCCTAAGTTCCTGTTTTCTTCCTGAATTCTGGCCACTCTCCAGAATAGGCTCATGGTTTTGTGTCCAAGATATGTACCACCTCCAAGCTCGGTGGCATGGCCATGTACTGGATAGTTGAAAGGAATGGTGAGCATCTCAGAAAACTCAGATATCAGTGTGACCATTAAAGTCTCCCTGGAGAAAGCCTGCTTTGGGCCTTTGGCTTACCTATTGTTCTGTTGCCCTGAATGTCAGGAAGGCCTTTGCCTCAGGGCACCCCATTGTGAAGCCTGAAGAAAACAGTTTTCAAATGGAAATGAATGGGCATCACCTGTGGCTCTTTGCTTAATTGCTTTGTAAAGGGATGTGTCTGAATGAGCCTCTTGGCCCTGTGTGAGGCTGTGGCTTAGATTGTCAGCCCCTGATGGATCCAAAGAAAGATCCCATGTGTGCATCCAAAGCCAAATTGGCACAAAAGCAGTCATCCTGGATGAGGTCTCTCGCCTTCCTCTGTAAGGTTCCTGACCTCCATCAAGTGAGAATAGGGATCCTTTGTGTCAAATGAGTCCTTCAAAGCCATGCAGAGGCTAGCCCATAGGTGCTTGGGTTTTCTCATGACTCCAGTTCACACAAACAATCTATACCCGGCAGTCAGTAGGCCTCCAATTGGAGAAGTAGAGCAGTATTAAAGGCAGGCCTATTTGATCACTCCAGGTTCACAGGATGGGTGTCCAGTCCACCCTGACATTAGGCAAATGAGAGGCAAGGGAGCTTATTGTGGACACTGTCTTGGGCTGTGCCCCTCATGGAAACCTCCAGCCAGAGGTTATGATGAGTGTCTATATGGAAGAAGATGAGGGCCATGTGGCAGTGTTTTGGTTTGAATTGTGGTGTGGCAGTGGGAAGAGATGACTGGGTCCACCTGGGCTTGAACTCTGGTGTGATTCCCCTTGGAGACTGAGTTCTGGAACTGACCTCAGAGAAGTATTGCCGTGAATTGTGTCGGGATGTTAGGAGGCCACGCATGAGAGTCGCCCTTGGAAACTGAGATCTAGGCCCAGGCTGGCTTTCCACAGAGCACTGGGAATCTCAGCCCGGATATCACATGATTTTATTCTTAAAGACCTGGCAGCCATCGTGGAGAGTCCAAACACACGTGGACCTCACATTGCAGACCTCAATGGGCCTGGCTTCCTGTGACCTTTGGCCACTCTTTGGGAAGCCTTGTTTGTGAGAGTTCTCCAGAGCTTTCGTTGAAATGAGCTTCCTCACCATTTAATGGTTCCTGAAGGAATGGAAACCCACAGTGCCTCCAACTTCATCCTTTAAAAATGGCTAGCTAGATAAATACCATGACATTTTTGAAATTCCCCTGACCAGGTGGCACTGGAGAACCTTTGGATGTCCTGTTGCTGATCATGAGTGTACCAGACAGTGCCTTGATTGACTGGGTTTCATGAAAATGGTGTAAAACAGAGATGCCAGTAAGTTGGGGCCTGCTGAGTAGTGGGCCTAGAGCAGTGGTGTGCAGGTGTGTGATAAAACATCTGTGGTGGGGCCATGTGGATCTGCCATTGGCTTCCAAATGGCTTGTGACTGACATGGTGCAGTGAGCAGACCCTTCTATGAAAAGGCATCTTGTTATATGGAGAGGTTTCAGGGCAATGTTCAGAATCAGGTTGCTATGGTCAAGGGGGCAAGCTCTGTGGGATAGAAGCCTGGCTGGTGCATTCTCCTAGGACCTTGACCCACCACACGTGACAGAACTCCCTCCAGCACTGTGTCCCAGTTGAACTCCTTGGATTTCCTGAAGCAAATTCCAAACTCCCAGTGCAGCAGCAAGAAACACCACGAAAAGTGGAGGATGACCAAATGGCTTCACAGTCCACACAGGGAGACACTTAGACCCCAGTGGCCACAGTTTACCTGCAAAGAGAGAATTCAGCACTTCTGCCTCATGTTCATTGGAAAATCAGAAACCATGTCCTCCAGGTCACCTAGATGCAGACCAGGTTTGATGGTCTCACTACAAAGGAAGCTAAAGCTCCTGACAACAACATACATTTCAAGTGCCCAACCTCAGAGGCAGTTTCTCACAAAGTTTTAGGCCAGCAGAGCTCCACGTTTGTGGAGTGTTTACCCTGTCCCTTACTCATGGAAACTAGTCTACCACCTCCAAGGTTGTGAACTCCTGAGCATTTTCCTTTCCACATATGTATTCACAGCATTTCTAACTCTTCTCCTCAAATTGTGTCTTATTTATTTTGAAGGTAATGTCAAGGCAATGTTCTGGATGAGAGTGGGAAGATTTTTTTGTAGCACATATTGGCCTACACATTGGATTCATTTTCCTATTTTCCGTTCGAAATACTGAATCCCTGACACTAACCCATACCCTACTAGATTGTGACTACGAATACTAATATGATGGAGAAAAATAACTCAAACTGAATAGAAATACAGGCAGTTCAGAGGAGGCCTGGTGTATAGTTGGACTGGCCTTTGGCATTATAAAGGGTAGGTGATATGAATCTAGTCCAATTCAATAGAAATAGTTCTCCATGTGTTTTGAAAGTTAACAAGTATGTGAATTCCTGTCTCCCGTTCTCTGTAGCCTATTCAGCAACATGCATTTTTACATGCACATATAGAATCTTACCTCCTATCCCACGTCCATTCTTGTGAGGTGGCTGACTTGGCAGATACAAATTGTGAGAAGAGATCACTCCTCCTAAACGCTGTTGGAACTGAAATTTCAACTTCCAGGTGAGCTTCCCACTTGAACAACATGATACATAAATACATGTTCAGTAAAATAAATATTTTTGGATCTGTGGATGATAAATATTTCATGATGAATTTCGATTGGCATATATATTTCTACTCTTTAATGTCTGTGTTTGTGTGTGTGGTTTTTTTTGTGTATATATATATATATATATATACACACACATACACACACTCTCCAGATTTTTCAAAATATGAAATGTATGTGTCATATTATATACTCCCTAAATTCATTCATGTTCATATATGTGGATTTATAATCAACTTTTCACAAGATTATTCTCAGAAATAGTCATCCACCTGAAATACATATTTGTTTCCTAGTGCTGAAATCCTAATATTTCTACAGTAACTGACCCAGTTTAACATGAATGCAAGTAGATTCCTATGGGACATGATGTGTGTTTTGACGTTCATTTTTATTCAACACTGGTACATTACTATTTCTTCAGTTGATGCACATCATAGGATATGTATTTCATCCTCAAGTTCACAAATTTCTAGGCATTTATTTCCCTTTCAATCACTTCCTGCTTCAGAACACATGTATTCCTCCACGTTTCTTGACTGGTCTTTTCATGAGACTTCTTTCCAAACACATTCTTTTCCATTTCCATAATCCCTTGTGAAGCAAAACTCACACCCCCTTCATGGTAAACCATAACCCCAATATCACCATTAGATGTATAACTGGTTAGAATGAATGGTTGTGTATCAATATTAGATTTCCTATATATTTTCAGATATCAATGCAATCCATTATTTAAATTGGAACCTGTTATACTATTTATTCACAGTATGGTCTATTCATGCATTATCTCTATATTCATAGACCCAGGGTACACCTATTTGTACCCCCAAAGGCTAATTCATATGTCTTCAACATATTACTCCCAGAAATGGTGGAAGAAACACTCATGTCACCTGATCTACATATACATTTTATCACAGTGATATTCTGGACACAAAATGCAAAGGTCACACTTATGATTGCACCAAAGCCTCATTGGAAAGTGAGCATGGATTACTAAAAACATCCTTGTCCAGGTTGCCTAATGCTCTCAAATGTCAATGCTATTGGTGACTACACATTTGTTTCTTCCTAAGATGATATATTCAACCTCAACCCTGTTGAAAATGTCTAATCCACTCACTCACTTTATACTTTGCCTGATTTCCTAATGTCTCTATTGATATCTGCTTTCCTACATATGTTCCCCAGTTCATCATTGTGACTGACTCTTCACATGTGCTGACGTTTACATTCACTCTCTAACCGACACCCTATTGCTAAAGAACTTTTGGTCCAAATTGTATACTCACTCTTCTTCCAAAACTTACCAACTATCTTCCTAATCCTACCTACTATCCCTTTTTGACTGGATGTTCTTTTCTACATTCAATCATCCAAGGTACAAGGTCCTATGCCATTGTATATCGATTTATCTGAGACATCTGTGCAGAAAGTCATTCAGAGCTAAGTATCCCCATCAAGGGCCCCATGCCCTTCTGGCCTTCAAATCTTACTTGGAATTCTGTTTTCATACATATATTTCATCTATATGTTATTATAAATATCGCAGGTTCCCAATACCATTCTTCATCCAGCAGAGTGATTCCTCACCCAAATCAAACAGGTTCTTAACACTAACCATACACTCTTCCCTCAATCTAACTTTACACAAGAGCAGGGACAGAGTGGGTCTTACAATACAGGAATGTGGGGGATCTTCCACCTGCTAAGAACCTCAAAGGTCCATGCAGAAATGATACCTGGAGAAGATGTAGGCAGCTATGAAGGACCTGAGAGAGCAGAAGTCATCTTCCATGGCAAACAACCTGGTCAGGATGAAGGGATGTATCTGAATGAGCCTCTCTCTTCTTAATGTAGACAAGATGGACCAAAGCAGGCCTGTGTGGAGAGCTGTTCCTTGGTGCCTGTGTTTGATATTCCACTCTAACTTGTGAAAGTGTCACAGGAAGGAGGGGCAGCCTCCATCTCATGGGAGCCTTGGAAGCAACTGTTAGGACACAGTGGTTGCCAAGGCAGTGACCTCATTCAGTTCCTGAAGGAAGTGACCTCACCTCACTTCCTTGGTGATGGAACTCTCTGAACTTGGGATCCAGGAAGCCAGGCACCCAGAGCCAGTGCCAGTCCCAGTCCCAGTGGGCTCACTTCTTTGGATTTCCCAAGGACAGAGTCAGTCTTTCTTGGTACCCACTGATGTGAGGATGGCCAAATGCCAGGAAAGCTCTGCCATGGGGCCTTTCCTGAGAAAGCAGGTAGTGGCTCACCGCTGGCTCCTGACAACTTCACAGAGTTGGCCAAGGAGGCCAGATGTGAGACAGGACAGGCCCTTTTGCGGGAACATAGTATGGCCCACCAGTCAGACGACACTCCGGGTAGTCACAGACCAACTTGGAAGGAGGTGCCTTTGTGGGTGTGGGTGTGAGTTTGTGGTTTGGTCTCATGTTCTGAGAATAGGTAGGAAAGGCGGTTTGTTCGGTTTGGAGTGGACTGTTTCTAGTAAGGCTTTTGACAAGGCGAGTGTTTCTATGTTTGTGTATCCCACTGTGTCCCTGGTTGTAGACATTAGAAAAGAGAATGCATCAATGGATGTGTCCTGTCTAGTAGAAAGCTTCCCAGCATTCATCCTGCCCAATTTATGAATGGACTGCGGCTTGCCTTATGGATGGGCAACACCTACTACCTTCCTAAGTTCCTGTTTTCTTCCTGAATTCTGGCCACTCTCCAGAATAGGCTCATGGTTTTGTGTCCAAGATATGTACCACCTCCAAGCTCGGTGGCATGGCCATGTACTGGATAGTTGAAAGGAATGGTGAGCATCTCAGAAAACTCAGATATCAGTGTGACCATTAAAGTCTCCCTGGAGAAAGCCTGCTTTGGGCCTTTGGCTTACCTATTGTTCTGTTGCCCTGAATGTCAGGCAGGCCTTTGCCTCAGGGCACACCATTGTGAAGCCTGAAGAAAACAGTTTTCAAATGGAAATGAATGGGCATCACCTGTGGCTCTTTGCTTAATTGCTTTGCAAAGGGATGTGTCTGAATCAGCCTCTTGGCCCTGTGTGAGGCTGTGGCTTAGATTGTCAGCCCCTGATGGATCCAAAGAAAGATCCCATGTGTGCATCCAAAGCCAAATTGGCACAAAAGCAGTCATCCTGGATGAGGTCTCTCGCCTTCCTCTGTAAGGTTCCTGACCTCCATCAAGTGAGAATAGGGATCCTTTGTGTCAAATGAGTCCTTCAAAGCCAGGCAGAGGCTAGCCCATAGGTGCTTGGGTTTTCTCATGACTCCAGTTCACACAAACAATCTATACCCGGCAGTCAGTAGGCCTCCAATTGGAGAAGTAGAGCAGTATTAAAGGCAGGCCTATTTGATCACTCCAGGTTCACAGGATGGGTGTCCAGTCCACCCTGACATTAGGCAAATGAGAGGCAAGGGAGCTTATTGTGGACACTGTCTTGGGCTGTGCCCCTCATGGAAACCTCCAGCCAGAGGTTATGATGAGTGTCTATATGGAAGAAGATGAGGGCCATGTGGCAGTGTTTTGGTTTGAATTGTGGTGTGGCAGTGGGAAGAGATGACTGGGTCCACCTGGGCTTGAACTCTGGTGTGATTCCCCTTGGAGACTGAGTTCTGGAACTGACCTCAGAGAAGTATTGCCGTGAATTTTGTCGGGATGTTAGGAGGCCACGCATGAGAGTCGCCCTTGGAAACTGAGATCTAGGCCCAGGCTGGCTTTCCACAGAGCACTGGGAATCTCAGCCCGGATATCACATGATTTTATTCTTAAAGACCTGGCAGCCATCATTGAGAGTCCAAACACACGTGGACCACACATTGTAGACCTCAATGGGCCTGGCTTCCTGTGACCTTTTGGCCACTCTTTGGGAAGCCTTGTTTGTGAGAGTTCTCCAGAGCTTTCGTTGAAATGAGCTTCCTCACCATTTAATGGTTCCTGAAGGAATGGAAACCCACAGTGCCTCCAACTTCATCCTTTACAAATGGCTAGCTAGATAAATACCATGACATTTTTGAAATTCCCATGACCAGGTGGCACTGGAGAACCTTTGGATGTCCTGTTGCTGATCATGAGTGTACCAGACAGTGCCTTGATTGACTGGGTTTCATGAAAATGGTGTAAAACAGAGATGCCAGTAAGTTGGGGCCTGCTGAGTAGTGGGCCTAGAGCAGTGGTGTGCAGGTGTGTGATAAAACATCTGTGGTGGGGCCATGTGGATCTGCCATTGGCTTCCAAATGGCTTGTGACTGACATGGTGCAGTGAGCAGACCCTTCTATGAAAAGGCATCTTGTTATATGGAGAGGTTTCAGGGCAATGTTCAGAATCAGGTTGCTATGGTCAAGGGGGCAAGCTCTGTGGGATAGAAGCCTGGCTGGTGCATTCTCCTAGGACCTTGACCCACCACACGTGACAGAACTCCCTCCAGCACTGTGTCCCAGTTGAACTCCTTGTATTTCCTGAAGCAAATTCCAAATTCCCAGTGTAGCAGCAAGAAACACCACGAAAAGTGGAGGATGACCAAATGGCTTCACAGTCCACACAGGGAGACACTTAGACCCCAGTGGCCACAGTTTACCTGCAAAGAGAGAATTCAGCACTTCTGCCTCATGTTCATTGGAAAATCAGAAACCATGTCCTCCAGGTCACCTAGATGCAGACCAGGTTTGATGGTCTCACTACAAAGGAAGCTAAAGCTCCTGACAACAACATACATTTCAAGTGCCCAACCTCAGAGGCAGTTTCTCACGAAGTTTTAGGCCAGCAGAGCTCCACGTTTGTGGAGTGTTTACCCTGTCCCTTACTCATGGAAACTAGTCTACCACCTCCAAGTTTGTGAACTCCTGAGCATTTTCCATTCCACATATGTATTCACAGCATTTCTAACTCTTCTCCTCAATTGTGTCTTATTTATTGTGAAGGTAATGTCAAGGCAATGTTCTGGATGAGAGTGGGAAGATTTTCTGTAGCACATATTGGCCTACACATTGGATTCATTTTCCTATTTTCCATTCGAAATACTGAATCCCTGACACTAACCCATACCCTACTAGATTGTGACTACGAATGCTAATATGATGGAGAAAAATAACTCAAACAGAATAGAAATACAGGCAGTTCAGAGGAGGCCTGGTGTATAGTTGGACTGGCCTTTGGCATTATAAAGGGTAGGTGTTATAAATCTAGTCCAATTCAATAGAAATAGTTCTCCATGTGTTTTGAAAGTTAACAAATATGTGAATTCCTGTCTCCCTTTCTCTGTAGCCTATTCAGCAACATGCATTTTTACATGCACATATACAGTCTTACCTCCTATCCCACGTCCATTCTTGTGAGGTTGCTGACTTGGCAGATACAAATTGTGAGAAGAGATCACTCCTCCTAAACGCTGTTGGAACTGAAAATTCAACTTCCAGGTGAGCTTCCCACTTGAACAACATGATACATAAATACATGTTCAGTAAAATAAATATTTTTGGATCTGTGGATGATAAATATTTCATGATGAATTTCGATTGGCATATATATTTCTACTCTTTAATGTCTGTGTTTGTGTGTGTGGTTTTTTTTTGTGTGTATATGTATATATATATATATATATACACACACATACACACACTCTCCAGATTTTTCAAAATATGAAATATATGTGTCATATTATATACTCCCTAAATTCATTCATGTTCATATATGTGGATTTATAATCAACGTTTCACAAGATTATTCTCAGAAATAGTCATCCACCTGAAATACATATTTGTTTCCTAGTGCTGAAATCCTAATATTTCTACAGTAACTGACCCAGTTTAACATGAATGCAAGTAGATTCCTATGGGACATGATGTGTGTTTTGACGTTCATTTTTATTCAACACTGGTACATTACTATTTCTTCAGTTGATGCACATCATAGGATATGTATTTCATCCTCAAGTTCACAAATTTCTAGGCCTTTATTTCCCTTTCAATCACTTCCTGCTTCAGAACACATGTATTCCTCCAGGTTTCTTGACTGGTCTTTTCATGAGACTTCTTTCCAAACACATTCTTTTCCATTTCCATAATCCCTTGTGAAGCAAAACTCACACCCCCTTCATGGTAAACCATAACCCCAATATCACCATTAGATGTATAACTGGTTAGAATGAATGGTTGTGTATCAATATTAGATTTCCTATATATTTTCAGATATCAATGCAATCCATTATTTAAATTGGAACCTGTTATACTATTTATTCACAGTATGGTCTATTCATGCATTATCTCTGTATTCATAGACCCAGGGTACACCTATTTGTACCCCCAAAGGCTAATTCATATGTCTTCAACATATTACTCCCAGAAATGGTGGAAGAAACACTCATGTCACCTGATCTACATATACATTTTATCACAGTGATATTCTGGACACAAAATGCAAAGGTCACACTTATGATTGCACCAAAGCCTCATTGGAAAGTGAGCATGGATTACTAAAAACATCCTTGTCCAGGTTGCCTAATGCTCTCAAATGTCAATGCTATTGGTGACTACACATTTGTTTCTTCCTAAGATGATATATTCAACCTCAACCCTGTTGAAAATGTCTAATCCACTCACTCACTTTATACTTTGCCTGATTTCCTAATGTCTCTATTGATATCTGCTTTCCTACATATGTTCCCCAGTTCATCATTGTGACTGACTCTTCACATGTGCTGACGTTTACATTCACTCTCTAACCGACACCCTATTGCTAAAGAACTTTTGGTCCAAATTGTATACTCACTCTTCTTCCAAAACTTACCAACTATCTTCCTAATCCTACCTACTTTCCCTTTTTGACTGGATGTTCTCTTCTACATTCAATCATCCAAGGTACAAGGTCCTATGCCATTGTATATCGATTTGTCTGAGACATCTGAGCAGAAAGTCATTCAAAGCTAAGTATCCCCATCAAGGGCCCCATGCTCTTCTGGCCTTCAAATCTTACTTGGATTTCTGTTTTCATACATATATTTCACCTATATATTATTATAAATATCGCAGGTTCCCAATACCATTCTTCATCCAGCAGAGTGATTCCTCACCCAAATCAAACAGGTTCTTAACCCTAACCATACACTCTTCCCTCAATCTAACTTTACAGAAGAGCAGGAACAGAGTGGGTCTTACAATACAGGAATGTGGGGGATCTTCCACCTGCTAAGAACCTCAAAGGTCCATGCAGAAATGATACCTGGAGAAGATGTAGGCAGCTATGAAGGACCTGAGAGAGCAGAAGTCACCTTCCATGGCAAACAACCTGGTCAGGATGAAGGGATGTATCTGAATGAGCCTCTCTCTTCTTAATGTAGACAAGGTGTACCAAAGCAGGCCTGTGTGGAGAGCTGTTCCTTGGTGCCTGTGTTTGATATTCCATTCTAACTTGTGAAAGTGTCACAGGAAGGAGGGGCAGCCTCCATCTCATGGGAGCCTTGGAAGCAACTGTTAGGACACAGTGGTTGCCAAGGCAGTGACCTCATTCAGTTCCTGAAGGAAGTGACCTCACCTCACTTCCTTGGTGATGGAACTCTCTGAACTTGGGATCCAGGAAGCCAGGCACCCAGAGCCAGTCCCAGTCCCAGTCCCAGTGGGCTCACTTGTTTGGATTTCCCAAGGACAGAGTCAGTCTTTCTTGGTACCCACTGATGTGAGGATGGCCAAATGCCAGGAAAGCTCTGCCGTGGGGCCTTTCCTGAGAAAGCAGGTAGTGGCTCACCGCTGGCTCCTGACAACTTCACAGAGTTGGCCAAGGAGGCAAGATGTGAGACAGGACAAGCCCTTTTGGGGGAACATAGTATGGCCCACCAGTCAGACGACACTCCGGGTAGTCACAGACCAACTTGGAAGGAGGTGCCTTTGTGGGTGTGGGTGTGAGTTTGTGGTTTTGTCTCACTATCTTCCTAATTTCCTGTTTTCTTCCTGAATTCTGGCCACTCTCCAGAATAGGCTCATGGTTTTGTGTCCAAGATATGTACCACCTCCAAGCTCGGTGGCATGGCCATGTACTGGATAGTTGAAAGGAATGGTGAGCATCTCAGAAAACTCAGATATCAGTGTGACCAGTAAAGTCTCCCTGGAGAAAGCCTTCTTTGGGCCTTTGGCTTACCTATTGTTCTGTTGCCCTGAATGTCAGGAAGGCCTTTGCCTCAGGGCACCCCTTTGTGAAGCCTGAAGAAAACAGTTTTCAAATGGAAATGAATGGGCATCACCTGTGGCTCTTTGCTTAATTGCTTTGCAAAGGGATGTGTCTGAATCAGCCTCTTGGCCCTGTGTGAGGCTGTGGCTTAGATTGTCAGCCCCTGATGGATCCAAAGAAAGATCCCATGTGTGCATCCAAAGCCAAATTGGCACAAAAGCAGTCATCCTGGATGAGGTCTCTCGCCTTCCTCTGTAAGGTTCCTGACCTCCATCAAGTGAGAATAGGGATCCTTTGTGTCAAATGAGTCCTTCAAAGCCATGCAGAGGCTAGCCCATAGGTGCTTGGGTTTTCTCATGACTCCAGTTCACACAAACAATCTATACCCGGCAGTCAGTAGGCCTCCAATTGGAGAAGTAGAGCAGTATTAAAGGCAGGCCTATTTGATCACTCCAGGTTCACAGGATGGGTGTCCAGTCCACCCTGACATTAGGCAAATGAGAGGCAAGGGAGCTTATTGTGGACACTGTCTTGGGCTGTGCCCCTCATGGAAACCTCCAGCCAGAGGTTATGATGAGTGTCTATATGGAAGAAGATGAGGGCCATGTGGCAGTGTTTTGGTTTGAATTGTGGTGTGGCAGTGGGAAGAGATGACTGGGTCCACCTGGGCTTGAACTCTGGTGTGATTACCCTTGGAGACTGAGTTCTGGAACTGACCTCAGAGAAGTATTGCCGTGAATTGTGTCGGGATGTTAGGAGGCCACGCATGAGAGTCGCCCTTGGAAACTGAGATCTAGGCCCAGGCTGGCTTTCCACAGAGCACTGGGAATCTCAGCCCGGATATCACATGATTTTATTCTTAAAGACCTGGCAGCCATCGTGGAGAGTCCAAACACACGTGGACCTCACATTGTAGACCTCAATGGGCCTGGCTTCCTGTGACCTTTGGCCACTCTTTGGGAAGCCTTGTTTGTGAGAGTTCTCCAGAGCTTTCATTGAAATGAGCTTCCTCACCATTTAATGGTTCCTGAAGGAATGGAAACCCACAGTGCCTCCAACTTCATCCTTTAAAAATGGCTAGCTAGATAAATACCATGACATTTTTGAAATTCCCATGACCAGGTGGCACTGGAGAACCTTTGGATGTCCTGTTGCTGATCATGAGTGTACCAGACAGTGCCTTGATTGACTGGGTTTCATGAAAATGGTGTAAAACAGAGATGCCAGTAAGTTGGGGCCTGCTGAGTAGTGGGCCTAGAGCAGTGGTGTGCAGGTGTGTGATAAAACATCTGTGGTGGGGCCATGTGGATCTGCCATTGGCTTCCAAATGGCTTGTGACTGACATGGTGCAGTGAGCAGACCCTTCTATGTAAAGGCATCTTGTTATATGGAGAGGTTTCAGGGCAATGTTCAGAATCAGGTTGCTATGGTCAAGGGGGCAAGCTCTGTGGGATAGAAGCCTGGCTGGTGCATTCTCCTAGGACCTTGACCCACCACACGTGACAGAACTCCCTCCAGCACTGTGTCCCAGTTGAACTCCTTGTATTTCCTGAAGCAAATTCCAAACTCCCAGTGCAGCAGCAAGAAACACCACGAAAAGTGGAGGATGACCAAATGGCTTCACAGTCCACACAGGGAGACACTTAGACCCCAGTGGCCACAGTTTACCTGCAAAGAGAGAATTCAGCACTTCTGCCTCATGTTCATTGGAAAATCAGAAACCATGTCCTCCAGGTCACCTAGATGCAGACCAGGTTTGATGGTCTCACTACAAAGGAAGCTAAAGCTCCTGACAACAACATACATTTCAAGTGCCCAAACTCAGAGGCAGTTTCTCACGAAGTCTTTAGGCCAGCAGAGCTCCACGTTTGTGGAGTGTTTACCCTGTCCCTTACTCCTGGAAACTAGTCTACCACCTCCAAGGTTGTGAACTCCTGAGCATTTTCCATTCCACATACGTATTCATAGCATTTCTAACTCTTCTCCTCAAATTGTGTCTTACTTATTACGAAGGTAATGTCAAGGCAATGTTCTGGATGAGAGTGGGAAGATATTTTTGTAGCACATATTGGCCTACACTTTGGATTCATTTTCCTATTTTCCGTTCGAAATACTGAATCCCTTACACTAACCCATACCCTACTAGATTGTGACTACGAATACTAATATGATGGAGAAAAATAACTCAAACAGAATAGAAATACAGGCAGTTCAGAGGAGGCCTGGTGTATAGTTGGACTTGCCTTTTGCATTATAAAGGGTAGGTGTTATAAATCTAGTCCAATTTAATAGAAATAGTTCTCCATGTGTTTTGAAAGTTAACAAATATGTGAATTCCTGTCTCCCTTTCTCTGTAGCCTATTCAGCAACATGCATTTTTACATGCACATATAGAATCCTACCTCCTATCCCACGTCCACTCTTGTGAGGTGGCTGACTTGGCAGATACAAATTGTGAGAAGAGATCACTCCTCCTAAACGCTGTTGGAACTGAGAATTCAACCTCCAGGTGAGCTTCCCACTTGAACAACATGATACATAAATACATGTTCAGTAAAATAAATATTCTTGGATCTGTGGATGATAAATATTTCATGATGAATTTCGATTGGCATATATATTTCTACAATTTAATGTCTGTGTTTGTGTGTGTGTGTTTTTTGTATATATATATATATATATATATATATATATATATATATATATATATATATACACACATACACACACTCTCCAGATTTTTCAAAATATGAAATGTATGTGTCATATTATATACTCCCTAAATTTTTCATGTTCATATATGTGGATTTATAATCAACTTTTCACCAGATTATTCTCAGAAATAGTCATCCACCTGAAATACATATTTGTTTCCTAGTGCTGAAATCCTAATATTTCTACAGTAACTGACCCAGTTTAACATGAATGCAAGTAGATTCCTATGGGACATGATGTGTGTTTTGACGTTCATTTTTATTCAACACTGGTACATTACTATTTCTTCAGTTGATGCACATCATAGGATATGTATTTCATCCTCAAGTTCACAAATTTCTAGGCATTTATTTCCCTTTCAATCACTTCCTTCTTCAGAACACATGTATTCCTCCACGTTTCTTGACTGGTCTTTTCATGAGACTTCTTTCCAAACACATTCTTTTCCATTTCCATAATCCCTTGTGAAGCAAAACTCACACCCCCTTCATGGTAAACCATAACCCCAATATCACCATTAGATGTATAACTGGTTAGAATGAATGGTTGTGTATCAATATTAGATTTCCTATATATTTTCAGATATCAATGCAATCCATTATTTAAATTGGAACCTCTTATACTATTTATTCACAGTATGGTCTATTCATGCATTATCTCTATATTCATAGACCCAGGGTACACCTATTTGTACCCCCAAAGGCTAATTTATATGTCTTCAACATATTACTCCCAGAAATGGTGGAAGAAACACTCATGTCACCTGATCTACATATACATTTTATCACAGTGATATTCTGGACACAAAATGCAAAGGTCACACTTATGATTGCACCAAAGCCTCATTGGAAAGTGAGCATGGATTACTAAAAACATCCTTGTCCAGGTTGCCTAATGCTCTCAAATGTCAATGCTATTGGTGACTACACATTTGTTTCTTCCTAAGATGATATATTCAACCTCAACCCTGTTGAAAATGTCTAATCCACTCACTCACTTTATACTTTGCCTGATTTCCTAATGTCTCTATTGATATCTGCTTTCCTACATATGTTCCCCAGTTCATCATTGTGACTGACTCTTCACATGTGCTGACGTTTACATTCACTCTCTAACCGACACCATATTGCTAAAGAACTTTTGGTCCAAATTGTATACTCACTCTTCTTCCAAAACTTACCAACTATCTTCCTAATCCTACCTACTATCCCTTTTTGACTGGATGTTCTCTTCTACATTCAATCATCCAAGGTACAAGGTCCTATGCCATTGTATATCGATTTATCTGAGACATCTGTGCAGAAAGTCATTCAAAGCTAAGTATCCCCATCAAGGTCCCTATGCTCTTCTGGCCTTCACATCTTACTTGGATTTCTGTTTTCATACATATATTTCACCTATATGTTATTATAAATATCGCAGGTTCCCAATACCATTCTTCATCCAGCAGAGTGATTCCTCACCCAAATCAAACAGGTTCTTAACACTAACCATACACTCTTCCCTCAATCTAACTTTACAGAAGAGCAGGGACAGAGTGGGTCTTACAATACAGGAATGTGGGGGATCTTCCACCTGCTAAGAACCTCAAAGGTCCATGCAGAAATGATACCTGGAGAAGATGTAGGCAGCTATGAAGGACCTGAGAGAGCAGAAGTCACCTTCCATGGCAAACAACCTGGTCAGGATGAAGGGATGTATCTGAATGAGCCTCTCTCTTCTTAATGTAGACAAGGTGTACCAAAGCAGGCCTGTGTGGAGAGCTGTTCCTTGGTGCCTGTGTTTGATATTCCATTCTAACTTGTGAAAGTGTCACAGGAAGGAGGGGCAGCCTCCATCTCATGGGAGCCTTGGAAGCAACTGTTAGGACACAGTGGTTGCCAAGGCAGTGACCTCATTCAGTTCCTGAAGGAAGTGACCTCACCTCACTTCCTTGGTGATGGAACTCTCTGAACTTGGGATCCAGGAAGCCAGGCACCCAGAGCCAGTCCCAGTCCCAGTCCCAGTGGGCTCACTTGTTTGGATTTCCCAAGGACAGAGTCAGTCTTTCTTGGTACCCACTGATGTGAGGATGGCCAAATGCCAGGAAAGCTCTGCCGTGGGGCCTTTCCTGAGAAAGCAGGTAGTGGCTCACCGCTGGCTCCTGACAACTTCACAGAGTTGGCCAAGGAGGCAAGATGTGAGACAGGACAAGCCCTTTTGGGGGAACATAGTATGGCCCACCAGTCAGACGACACTCCGGGTAGTCACAGACCAACTTGGAAGGAGGTGCCTTTGTGGGGGTGGGTGTGAGTTTGTGGTTTTGTCTCACTATCTTCCTAATTTCCTGTTTTCTTCCTGAATTCTGGCCACTCTCCAGAATAGGCTCATGGTTTTGTGTCCAAGATATGTACCACCTCCAAGCTCGCTGGCATGGCCATGTACTGGATAGTTGAAAGGAATGGTGAGCATCTCAGAAAACTCAGATATCAGTGTGACCAGTAAAGTCTCCCTGGAGAAAGCCTTCTTTGGGCCTTTGGCTTACCTATTGTTCTGTTGCCCTGATTGTCAGGAAGGCCTTTGCCTCAGGGCACCCCTTTGTGAAGCCTGAAGAAAACAGTTTTCAAATGGAAATGAATGGGCATCACCTGTGGCTCTTTGCTTAATTGCTTTGCAAAGGGATGTGTCTGAATCAGCCTCTTGGCCCTGTGTGAGGCTGTGGCTTAGAGTGTCAGTCCCTGATGGATCCAAAGAAAGATCCCATGTGTGCATCCAAAGCCAAATTGGCACAAAAGCAGTCATCCTGGATGAGGTCTCTCGCCTTCCTCTGTAAGGTTCCTGACCTCCGTCAAGTGAGAATAGGGATCCTTTGTGTCAAATGAGTCCTTCAAAGCCATGCAGAGGCTAGCCCATAGGTGCTTGGGTTTTCTCATGACTCCAGTTCACACAAACAATCTATACCCGGCAGTCAGTAGGCCTCCAATTGGAGAAGTAGAGCAGTATTAAAGGCAGGCCTATTTGATCACTCCAGGTTCACAGGATGGGTGTCCAGTCCACCCTGACATTAGGCAAATGAGAGGCACGGGAGCTTATTGTGGACACTGTCTTGGGCTGTGCCCCTCATGGAAACCTCCAGCCAGAGGTTATGATGAGTGTCTATATGGAAGAAGATGAGGGCCATGTGGCAGTGTTTTGGTTTGAATTGTGGTGTGGCAGTGGGAAGAGATGACTGGGTCCACCTGGGCTTGAACTCTGGTGTGATTCCCCTTGGAGACTGAGTTCTGGAACTGACCTCAGAGAAGTATTGCCGTGAATTGTGTCGGGATGTTAGGAGGCCACGCATGAGAGTCGCCCTTGGAAACTGAGATCTAGGCCCAGGCTGGCTTTCCACAGAGCACTGGGAATCTCAGCCCGGATATCACATGATTTTATTCTTAAAGACCTGGCAGCCATCGAGGAGAGTCCAAACACACGTGGACCTCACATTGTAGACCTCAATGGGCCTGGCTTCCTGTGACCTTTTGGCCAATCTTTGGGAAGCCTTGTTTGTGAGAGTTCTCCAGAGCTTTCGTTGAAATGAGCTTCCTCACCATTTAATGGTTCCTGAAGGAATGGAAACCCACAGTGCCTCCAACTTCATCCTTTACAAATGGCTAGCTAGATAAATACCATGACATTTTTGAAATTCCCATGACCAGGTGGCACTGGAGAACCTCTGGATGTCCTGTTGCTGATCATGAGTGTACCAGACAGTGCCTTGATTGACTGGGTTTCATGAAAATGGTGTAAAACAGAGATGCCAGTAAGTTGGGGCCTGCTGAGTAGTGGGCCTAGAGCAGTGGTGTGCAGGTGTGTGATAAAACATCTGTGGTGGGGCCATGTGGATCTGCCATTGGCTTCCAAATGGCTTGTGACTGACATGGTGCAGTGAGCAGACCCTTCTATGTAAAGGCATCTTGTTATATGGAGAGGTTTCAGGGCAATGTTCAGAATCAGGTTGCTATGGTCAAGGGGGCAAGCTCTGTGGGATAGAAGCCTGGCTGGTGCATTCTCCTAGGACCTTGACCCACCACACGTGACAGAACTCCCTCCAGCACTGTGTCCCAGTTGAACTCCTTGTATTTCCTGAAGCAAATTCCAAACTCCCAGTGCAGCAGCAAGAAACACCACGAAAAGTGGAGGATGACCAAATGGCTTCACAGTCCACACAGGGAGACACTTAGACCCCAGTGGCCACAGTTTACCTGCAAAGAGAGAATTCAGCACTTCTGCCTCATGTTCATTGGAAAATCAGAAACCATGTCCTCCAGGTCACCTAGATGCAGACCAGGTTTGATGGTCTCACTACAAAGGAAGCTAAAGCTCCTGACAACAACATACATTTCAAGTGCCCAAACTCAGAGGCAGTTTCTCACGAAGTCTTTAGGCCAGCAGAGCTCCACGTTTGTGGAGTGTTTACCCTGTCCCTTACTCCTGGAAACTAGTCTACCACCTCCAAGGTTGTGAACTCCTGAGCATTTTCCATTCCACATATGTATTCATAGCATTTCTAACTGTTCTCCTCAAATTGTGTGTTACTTATTACGAAGGTAATGTCAAGGCAATGTTCTGGATGAGAGTGGGAAGATATTTTTGTAGCACATATTGGCCTACACTTTGGATTCATTTTCCTATTTTCCGTTCGAAATACTGAATCCCTTACACTAACCCATACCCTACTAGATTGTGACTACGAATACTAATATGATGGAGAAAAATAACTCAAACAGAATAGAAATACAGGCAGTTCAGAGGAGGCCTGGTGTATAGTTGGACTTGCCTTTTGCATTATAAAGGGTAGGTGTTATAAATCTAGTCCAATTTAATAGAAATAGTTCTCCATGTGTTTTGAAAGTTAACAAATATGTGAATTCCTGTCTCACTTTCTCTGTAGCCTATTCAGCAACATGCATTTTTACATGCACATATAGAATCCTACCTCCTATCCCACGTCCACTCTTGTGAGGTGGCTGACTTGGCAGATACAAATTGTGAGAAGAGATCACTCCTCCTAAACGCTGTTGGAACTGAGAATTCAACCTCCAGGTGAGCTTCCCACTTGAACAACATGATACATAAATACATGTTCAGTAAAATAAATATTTTTGGATCTGTGGATGATAAATATTTCATGATGAATTTCGATTGGCATATATATTTCTACAATTTAATGTCTGTGTTTGTGTGTGTGTTTTTTTTGTATATATATATATATATATATATATATATATATATATATATATATATACACACACATACACACACTCTCCAGATTTTTCAAAATATGAAATGTATGTGTCATATTATATACTCCCTAAATTTTTCATGTTCATATATGTGGATTTATAATCAACTTTTCACCGGATTATTCTCAGAAATAGTCATCCACCTGAAATACATATTTGTTTCCTAGTGCTGAAATCCTAATATTTCTACAGAAACTGACCCAGTTTAACATGAATGCAAGTAGATTCCTATGGGACATGATGTGTGTTTTGACGTTCATTTTTATTCAACACTGGTACATTACTATTTCTTCAGTTGATGCACATCATAGGATATGTATTTCATCCTCAAGTTCACAAATTTCTAGGCATTTATTTCCCTTTCAATCACTTCCTGCTTCAGAACACATGTATTCCTCCACGTTTCTTGACTGGTCTTTTCATGAGACTTCTTTCCAAACACATTCTTTTCCATTTCCATAATCCCTTGTGAAGCAAAACTCACACCCCCTTCATGGTAAACCATAACCCCAATATCACCATTAGATGTATAACTGGTTAGAATGAATGGTTGTGTATCAATATTAGATTTCCTATATATTTTCAGATATCAATGCAATCCATTATTTAAATTGGAACCTCTTATACTATTTATTCACAGTATGGTCTATTCATGCATTATCTCTATATTCATAGACCCAGGGTACACCTATTTGTACCCCCAAAGGCTAATTTATATGTCTTCAACATATTACTCCCAGAAATGGTGGAAGAAACACTCATGTCACCTGATCTACATATACATTTTATCACAGTGATATTCTGGACACAAAATGCAAAGGTCACACTTATGATTGCACCAAAGCCTCATTGGAAAGTGAGCATGGATTACTAAAAACATCCTTGTCCAGGTTGCCTAATGCTGTCAAATGTCAATGCTATTGGTGACTACACATTTGTTTCTTCCTAAGATGATATATTCAACCTCAACCCTGTTGAAAATGTCTAATCCACTCACTCACTTTATACTTTGCCTGATTTCCTAATGTCTCTATTGATATCTGCTTTCCTACATATGTTCCCCAGTTCATCATTGTGACTGACTCTTCACATGTGCTGACGTTTACATTCACTCTCTAACCGACACCCTATTGCTAAAGAACTTTTGGTCCAAATTGTATACTCACTCTTCTTCCAAAACTTACCAACTATCTTCCTAATCCTACCTACTTTCCCTTTTTGACTGGATGTTCTCTTCTACATTCAATCATCCAAGGTACAAGGTCCTATGCCATTGTATATCGATTTGTCTGAGACATCTGAGCAGAAAGTCATTCAAAGCTAAGTATCCCCATCAAGGGCCCCATGCTCTTCTGGCCTTCAAATCTTACTTGGATTTCTGTTTTCATACATATATTTCACCTATATATTATTATAAATATCGCAGGTTCCCAATACCATTCTTCATCCATCAGAGTGATTCCTCACCCAAATCAAACAGGTTCTTAACACTAACCATACACTCTTCCCTCAATCTAACTTTACAGAAGAGGAGTGACAGAGTGGGTCTTACAACACAGGAATGTGGGGGATCTTCCACCTGCTGAGACCCTCAAAGGTCCATGCAGAAATGATACCTGGAGAAGATGTAGGCAGCTATGAAGGACCTGAGAGAGCAGAAGTCATCTTCCATGGCAAACAACCTGGTCAGGATGAAGGGATGTGTCTAAATGAGCCTCTCTCTTCTTCATGTAGACAAGATGGACCAAAGGAGGCCTGTGTGGAGAGCTGTTCCTTGGTGCCTGTGGTTGATATTCCATTCTAACTTGTGAAAGTGTCACAGGAAGGAGGGGCAGCCTCCATCTCATGGGAGCCTTGGAAGCAACTGTTAGGACACAGTGGTTGCCAAGGCAGTGACCTCATTCAGTTCCTGAAGGAAGTGACCTCACCTCACTTCCTTGGTGATGGAACTCTCTGAACTTGGGGTCCAGGAAGCCAGGCACCCAGAGCCAGTCCCAGTCCCAGTCCCAGTGGGCTCACTTGTTTGGATTTCCCAAGGACAGAGTCAGTCTTTCTTGGTACCCACTGATGTGAGGATGGCCAAATGCCAGGAAAGCTCTGCCGAGGGGCCTTTCCTGAGAAAGCAGGTAGTGGCTCACCGCTGGCTCCTGACAACTTCACAGAGTTGGCCAAGGAGGCCAGATGTGAGACAGGACAGGCCCTTTTGGGGGAACATAGTATGGCCCACCAGTCAGACGACACTCCGGGTAGTCACAGACCAACTTGGAAGGAGGTGCCTTTGTGGGTGTGGGTGTGAGTTTGTGGTTTGGTCTCATGTTCTGAGAATAGGTAGGAAAGGCGGTTTGTTTGGTTTGGAGTGGACTGTTTCTAGCAAGGCTTTTGACAAGGTGAGTGTTTCTATGTTTGTGCATCCCACTGTGTCCCTGGTTGTAGACATTAGAAAAGAGAATGCATCAATGGATGTGTCCTGTCTAGTAGAAAGCTTCCCAGCATTCATCCTGCCCAATTTATGAATGGACTGCGGCTGCCTTATGGATGGGCAACACCTACTATCTTCCTAAGTTCCTGTTTTCTTCCTGAATTCTGGCCACTCTCCAGAATAGGCTCATGGTTTTGTGTCCAAGATATGTACCACCTCCAAGCTCGGTGGCATGGCCATGTACTGGATAGTTGAAAGGAATGGTGAGCATCTCAGAAAACTCAGATATCAGTGTGACCAGTAAAGTCTCCCTGGAGAAAGCCTGCTTTGGGCCTTTGGCTTACCTATTGTTCTGTTGCCCTGAATGTCAGGAAGGCCTTTGCCTCAGGGCACCCCATTGTGAAGCCTGAAGAAAACAGTTTTCAAATGGAAATGAATGGGCATCACCTGTGGCTCTTTGCTTAATTGCTTTGCAAAGGGATGTGTCTGAATCAGCCTCTTGGCCCTGTGTGAGGCTGTGGCTTAGAGTGTCAGCCCCTGATGGATCCAAAGAAAGATCCCATGTGTGCATCCAAAGCCATATTGGCACAAAAGCAGTCATCCTGGATGAGGTCTCTCGCCTTCCTCTGTAAGTTTCCTGACCTCCATCAAGTGAGAATAGGGATCCTTTGTGTCAAATGAGTCCTTCAAAGCCATGCAGAGGCTAGCCCATAGGTGCTTGGGTTTTCTCATGACTCCAGTTCACACAAACAATCTATACCCGGCAGTCAGTAGGCCTCCAATTGGAGAAGTAGAGCAGTATTAAAGGCAGGCCTATTTGATCACTCCAGGTTCACAGGATGGGTGTCCAGTCCACCCTGACATTAGGCAAATGAGAGGCAAGGGAGCTTATTGTGGACACTGTCTTGGGCTGTGCCCCTCATGGAAACCTCCAGCCAGAGGTTATGATGAGTGTCTACATGGAAGAAGATGAGGGCCATGTGGCAGTGTTTTGGTTTGAATTGTGGTGTGGCAGTGGGAAGAGATGACTGGGTCCACCTGGGCTTGAACTCTGGTGTGATTACCCTTGGAGACTGAGTTCTGGAACTGACCTCAGAGAAGTATTGCCGTGAATTGTGTCGGGATGTTAGGAGGCCACGCATGAGAGTCGCCCTTGGAAACTGAGATCTAGGCCCAGGCTGGCGTTCCACAGAGCACTGGGAATCTCAGCCCGGATATTACATGATTTTATTCTTAAAGACCTGGCAGCCATCGTGGAGAGTCCAAACACACGTGGACCACACATTGTAGACCTCAATGGTCCTGGCTTCCTGCGACCATTTGGCCACTCTTTGGGAAGCCTTGTTTGTGAGAGTTCTCCAGAGCTTTCGTTGAAATGAGCTTCCTCACCATTTAATGGTTCCTGAAGGAATGGAAACCCACAGTGCCTCCAACTTCATCCTTTAAAAATGGCTAGCTAGATAAATACCATGACATTTTTGAAATTCCCATGACCAGGTGGGACTGGAGAACCTTTGGATGTCCTGTTGCTGATCATGAGTGTACCAGACAGTGCCTTGATTGACTGGGTTTCATGAAAATGGTGTAAAACAGAGATGCCAGTAAGTTGGGGCCTGCTGAGTAGTGGGCCTAGAGCAGTGGTGTGCAGGTGTGTGATAAAACATCTGTGGTGGGGCCATGTGGATCTGCCATTGGCTTCCAAATGGCTTGTGACTGACATGGTGCAGTGAGCAGACCCTTCTATGTAAAGGCATCTTGTTATATGGAGAGGTTTCAGGGCAATGTTCAGAATCAGGTTGCTATGGTCAAGGGGGCAAGCTCTGTGGGATAGAAGCCTGGCTGGTGCATTCTCCTAGGACCTTGACCCACCACACGTGACAGAACTCCCTCCAGCACTGTGTCCCAGTTGAACTCCCTGTATTTCCTGAAGCAAATTCCAAACTCCCAGTGCAGCAGCAAGAAACACCACGAAAAGTGGAGGATGACCAAATGGCTTCACAGTCCACACAGGGAGACACTTAGACCCCAGTGGCCACAGTTTACCTGCAAAGAGAGAATTCAGCACTTCTGCCTCATGTTCATTGGAAAATCAGAAACCATGTCCTCCAGGTCACCTAGATGCAGACCAGGTTTGATGGTCTCACTACAAAGGAAGCTAAAGCTCCTGACAAAAACATACATTTCAAGTGCCCAAACTCAGAGGCAGTTTCTCACGAAGTCTTTCGGCCAGCAGAGCTCCACGTTTGTGGAGTGTTTACCCTGTCCCTTACTCATGGAAACTAGTCTACCACCTCCAAGGTTGTGAACTCCTGAGCATTTTCCATTCCACATATGTATTCATAGCATTTCTAACTCTTCTCCTCAAATTGTGTCTTACTTATTGCGAAGGTAATGTCAAGGCAATGTTCTGGATGAGAGTGGGAAGATTTTTTTGTAGCACATATTGGCCTACACATTGGATTCATTTTCCTATTTTCCGTTCGAAATACTGAATCCCTGACACTAACCCATACCCTACTAGATTGTGACTACGAATACTAATATGATGGAGAAAAATAACTCAAACAGAATAGAAATACAGGCAGTTCAGAGGAGGCCTGGTGTATAGTTGGACTTGCCTTTTGCATTATAAAGGGTAGGTGTTATAAATCTAGTCCAATTTAATAGAAATAGTTCTCCATGTGTTTTGAAAGTTAACAAATATGTGAATTCCTGTCTCCCTTTCTCTGTAGCCTATTCAGCAACATGCATTTTTACATGCACATATAGAATCCTACCTCCTATCCCTCGTCCATTCTTGTGAGGTGGCTGACTTGGCAGATACAAATTGTGAGAAGAGATCACTCCTCCTAAACTCTGTTGGAACTGAGAATTCAACCTCCAGGTGAGCTTCCCACTTGAACAACATGATACATAAATACATGTTCAGTAAAATAAATATTTTTGGATCTGTGGTTGATAAATATTTCATGATGAATTTCGATTGGCATATATATTTCTACAATTTAATGTCTGTGTTTGTGTGTGTGGTTTTTTTTTTTTGTATATATATATATATATATATATATATATATATATATATATATATATATATACACACACACATACACATACTCTCCAGATTTTTCAAAATATGAAATGTATGTGTCATATTATATACTCCCTAAATTCATTCATGTTCATATATGTGGATTTATAATCAACTTTTCACAAGATTATTCTCAGAAATAGTCATCCACCTGAAATACATATTTGTTTCCTAGTGCTGAAATCCTAATATTTCTACAGTAACTGACCCAGTTTAACATGAATGCAAGTAGATTCCTATGAGACATGATGTGTGTTTTGACGTTCATTTTTATTCAACACTGGTACATTACTATTTCTTCAGTTGATGCACATCATAGGATATGTATTTCATCCTCAAGTTCACAAATTTCTAGGCATTTATTTCCCTTTCAATCACTTCCTGCTTCAGAACACATGTATTCCTCCACGTTTCTTGACTGGTCTTTTCATGAGACTTCTTTCCAAACACATTCTTTTCCATTTCCATAATCCCTTGTGAAGCAAAACTCACACCCCCTTCATGGTAAACCATAACCCCAATATCACCATTAGATGTATAACTGGTTAGAATGAATGGTTGTGTATCAATATTAGATTTCCTATATATTTTCAGATATCAATGCAATCCATTATTTAAATTGGAACCTCTTATACTATTTATTCACAGTATGGTCTATTCATGCATTATCTCTATATTCATAGACCCAGGGTACACCTATTTGTACCCCCAAAGGCTAATTCATATGTCTTCAACATATTACTCCCAGAAATGGTGGAAGAAACACTCATGTCACCTGATCTACATATACATTTTATCACAGTGATATTCTGGACACAAAATGCAAAGGTCACACTTATGATTGCACCAAAGCCTCATTGGAAAGTGAGCATGGATTACTAAAAACATCCTTGTCCAGGTTGCCTAATGCTCTCAAATGTCAATGCTATTGGTGACTACACATTTGTTTCTTCCTAAGATGATATATTCAACCTCAACCCTGTTGAAAATGTCTAATCCACTCACTCACTTTATACTTTGCCTGATTTCCTAATGTCTCTATTGATATCTGCTTTCCTACATATGTTCCCCAGTTCATCATTGTGACTGACTCTTCACATGTGCTGACGTTTACATTCACACTCTAACCGACACCCTATTGCTAAAGAACTTTTGGTCCAAATTGTATACTCACTCTTCTTCCAAAACTTACCAACTATCTTCCTAATCCTACCTACTATCCCTTTTTGACTGGATGTTCTCTTCTACATTCAATCATCCAAGGTACAAGGTCCTATGCCATTGTATATCGATTTATCTGAGACATCTGTGCAGAAAGTCATTCAAAGCTAAGTATCCCCATCAAGGGCCCCATGCCCTTCTGGCCTTCAAATCTTACTTGGATTCCTGTTTTCATACATATATTTCACCTATATATTATTATAAATATCCCAGGTTCCCAATACCATTCTTCATCCAGCAGAGTGATTCCTAAGCCACATCAAACAGGTTCTTAACCCTAACCATACACTCTTCCCTCAATCTAACTTTACAGAAGAGCAGGGACAGAGTGGGTCTTACAATACAGGAATGTGGGGGATCTTCCTCCTGCCGAGACCCTCAAAGGTCCATGGAGAAATGATACCTGGAGAAGATGTAGGCAGCTATGAAGGACCTGAGAGAGCAGAAGTCATCTTCCATGGCAAACAACCTGGTCAGGATGAAGGGATGTGTCTGAATGAGCCTCTCTCTTCTTAATGTAGACAAGATGGACCAAAGCAGGCCTGTGTGGAGAGCTGTTCCTTGATGCCTGTGGTTGATATTCCATTCTAACTTGTGAAAGTGTCACAGGAAGGAGGGGCAGCCTCCATCTCATGGGAGCCTTGGAAGCAACTGTTAGGACACAGTGGTTGCCAAGGCAGTGACCTCATTCAGTTCCTGAAGGAAGTGACCTCACCTCACTTCCTTGGTGATGGAACTCTCTGAACTTGGGATCCAGGAAACCAGGCACCCAGAGCCAGTCCCAGTCCCAGTCCCAGTGGGCTCACTTGTTTGGATTTACCAAGGACAGAGTCAGTCTTTCTTGGTACGCACTGATGTGAGGATGGCCAAATGCCAGGAAAGCTCTGCCGAGGGGAATTTTCTGAGAAAGCAAGTAGTGGCTCACCACTGGCTCCTGACAACTTCACAGAGTTGGCCAAGGAGGCCAGATGTGAGACAGGACAGGCCCTTTTGGGGAAACATAGTATGGCCCACCAGTCAGACCACACTCCGGGTAGTCACAGACCAACTTGGAAGGAGGTGCCTTTGTGGGTGTGGGTGTGAGTTTGTGGTTTGGTCTCATGTTCTGAGAATAGGTAGGAAAGGTGGTTTGTTTGGTTTGGAGTGGACTGTTTCTAGTAAAGCTTTTGACAAGGCGAGTGTTTCTAGGTTTGTGCATCCCACTGTGTCCCTGGTTGTAGACATTAGAAAAGAGAATGCATCAATGGATGTGTCCTGTCTAGTAGAAAGCTTCCCAGCATTCATCCTGCCCAATTTATGAATGGACTGCGGCTTGCCTTATGGATGGGCAACACCTACTATCTTCCTAAGTTCCTGTTTTCTTCCTGAATTCTGGCCACCCTCCAGAATAGGCTCATGGTTTTGTGTCCAAGATATGTACCACCTCCAAGCTCGGTGGCATGGCCATGTACTGGATAGTTGAAAGGAATGGTGAGCATCTCAGAAAACTCAGATATCAGTGTGACCAGTAAAGTCTCCCTGGAGAAAGCCTGCTTTGGGCCTTTGGCTTACCTATTGTTCTGTTGCCCTGAATGTCAGGAAGGCCTTTGCCTCAGGGCACCCCATTGTGAAGCCTGAAGAAAACAGTTTTCAAATGGAAATGAATGGGCATCACCTGTGGCTCTTTGCTTAATTGCTTTGCAAAGGGATGTGTCTGAATCAGCCTCTTGGCCCTGTGTGAGGCTGTGGCTTAGATTGTCAGCCCCTGATGGATCCAAAGAAAGATCCCATGTGTGCATCCAAAGCCAAATTGGCACAAAAGCAGTCATCCTGGATGAGGTCTCTCGCCTTCCTCTGTAAGGTTCCTGACCTCCATCAAGTGAGAATAGGGATCTTTTGTGTCAAATGAGTCCTTCAAAGCCATGGAGAGCCTAGCCCATAGGTGCTTGGGTTTTCTCATGACTCCAGTTCACACAAACAATCTATACCCGGCAGTCAGTAGGCCTCCAATTGGAGAAGTAGAGCAGTATTAAAGGCAGGCCTATTTGATCACTCCAGGTTCACAGGATGGGTGTCCAGTCCACCCTGACATTAGGCAAATGAGAGGCAAGGGAGCTTATTGTGGACACTGTCTTGGGCTGTGCCCCTCATGGAAACTTCCAGCCAGAGGTTATGATGAGTGTCTATATGGAAGAAGATGAGGGCCATGTGGCAGTGTTTTGGTTTGAATTGTGGTGTGGCAGTGGGAAGAGATGACTGGGTCCACCTGGGCTTGAACTCTGGTGTGATTCCCCTTGGAGACTGAGTTCTGGAACTGACCTCAGAGAAGTATTGCCGTGAATTGTGTCGGGATGTTAGGAGGCCACGCATGAGAGTCGCCCTTGGAAACTGAGATCTAGGCCCAGGCTGGCTTTCCACAGAGCACTGGGAATCTCAGCCCGGATATCACATGATTTTATTCTTAAAGACCTGGCAGCCATCGTGGAGAGTCCAAGCACACGTGGACCTCACATTGTAGACCTCAATGGGCCTGGCTTCCTGTGACCTTTGGCCACTCTTTGGGAAGACTTGTTTGTGAGAGTTCTCCAGAGCTTTCGTTGAAATGAGCTTCCTCACCATTTAATGGTTCCTGAAGGAATGGAAACCCACAGTGCCTCCAACTTCATCCTTTAAAAATGGCTAGCTAGATAAATACCATGACATTTTTGAAATTCCCATGACCAGGTGGCACTGGAGAACCTCTGGATGTCCTGTTGCTGATCATGAGTGTACCAGACAGTGCCTTGATTGAGTGGGTTTCATGAAAATGGTGTAAAACAGAGATGCCAGTAAGTTGGGGCCTGCTGAGTAGTGGGCCTAGAGCAGTGGTGTGCAGGTGTGTGATAAAATATCTGTGGTGGGGCCATGTGGATCTGCCATTGGCTTCCAAATGGCTTGTGACTGACATGGTGCAGTGAGCAGACCCTTCTATGTAAAGGCATCTTGTTATATGGAGAGGTTTCAGGGCAATGTTCAGCATCAGGTTGCTATGTTCAAGGGGGCAAGCTCTGTGGGATAGAAGCCTGGCTGGTGCATTCTCCTAGGACCTTGACCCACCAAACGTGACAGAACTCCCTCCAGCACTGTGTCCCAGTTGAACTCCTTGTATTTCCTGAAGCAAATTCCAAACTCCCAGTGCACCAGCAAGAAACACCACGAAAAGTGGAGGATGACCAAATGGCTTCACAGTCCACACAGGGAGACACTTAGACCCCAGTGGCCACAGTTTACCTGCAAAGAGAGAATTCAGCACTTCTGCCTCATGTTCATTGGAAAATCAGAAACCATGTCCTCCAGGTCACCTAGATGCAGACCAGGTTTGATGGTCTCACTACAAAGGAAGCTAAAGCTCCTGACAAAAACATACATTTCAAGTGCCCAAACTCAGAGGCAGTTTCTCACGAAGTCTTTAGGCCAGCAGAGCTCCACGTTTGTGGAGTGTTTACCCTGTCCCTTACTCATGGAAACTAGTCTACCACCTCCAAGGTTGTGAACTCCTGAGCATTTTCCATTCCACATATGTATTCATAGCATTTCTAACTCTTCTCCTCAAATTGTGTCTTACTTATTGCGAAGGGAATGTCAAGGCAATGTTCTGGATGAGAGTGGGAAGATTTTTTTGTAGCACATTTTGGCCTACACATTGGATTCATTTTCCTATTTTCCGTTCGAAATACTGAATCCCTGACACTAACCCATACCCTACTAGATTGTGACTACGAATACTAATATGATGGAGAAAAATAACTCAAACAGAATAGAAATACAGGCAGTTCAGAGGAGGCCTGGTGTATAGTTGGACTTGCCTTTTGCATTATAAAGGGTTGGTGTTATAAATCTAGTCCAATTTAATAGAAATAGTTCTCCATGTGTTTTGAAAGTTAACAAATGTGTGAATTCCTGTCTCCCTTTCTCTGTAGCCTATTCAGCAACATGCATTTTTACATGCACATATAGAATCCTACCTCCTATCCCACGTCCATTCTTGTGAGGTGGCTGACTTGGCAGATACAAATTGTGAGAAGAGATCACTCCTCCTAAACGCTGTTGGAACTGAGAATTCAACCTCCAGGTGAGCTTCCCACTTGAACAACATGATACATAATACATGTTCAGTAAAATAAATATTTTTGGATCTGTGGATGATAAATATTTCATGATGAATTTCGATTGGCATATATATTTCTACTCTTTAATATCTGTGTTTGTGTGTGTGTTTTTTTTGTATATATATATATATATATATATATATATATATATACACACACACATACACACACTCTCCAGATTTTTCAAAATATGAAATGTATGTGTCATATTATATACTCCCTAAATTTTTCATGTTCATATATGTGGATTTATAATCAACTTTTCACAAGATTATTCTCAGAAATAGTCATCCACCTGAAATACATATTTGTTTCCTAGTGCTGAAATCCTAATATTTCTACAGTAACTGACCCAGTTTAACATGAATGCAAGTAGATTCCTATGGGACATGATGTGTGTTTTGACGTTCATTTTTATTCAACACTGGTACATTACTATTTCTTCAGTTGATGCACATCATAGGATATGTATTTCATCCTCAAGTTCACAAATTTCTAGGCATTTATTTCCCTTTCAATCACTTCCTGCTTCAGAACACATGTATTCCTCCACGTTTCTTGACTGGTCTTTTCATGAGACTTCTTTCCAAACACATTCTTTTCCATTTCCATAATCCCTTGTGAAGCAAAACTCACACCCCCTTCATGGTAAACCATAACCCCAATATCACCATTAGATGTATAACTGGTTAGAATGAATGGTTGTGTATCAATATTAGATTTCCTATATATTTTCAGATATCAATGCAATCCATTATTTAAATTGGAACCTGTTATACTATTTATTCACAGTATGGTCTATTCATGCATTATCTCTATATTCATAGACCCAGGGTACACCTATTTGTACCCCCAAAGGCTAATTCATATGTCTTCAACATATTACTCCCAGAAATGGTGGAAGAAACACTCATGTCACCTGATCTACATATACATTTTATCACAGTGATATTCTGGACACAAAATGCAAAGGTCACACTTATGATTGCACCAAAGCCTCATTGGAAAGTGAGCATGGATTACTAAAAACATCCTTGTCCAGGTTGCCTAATGCTCTCAAATGTCAATGCTATTGGTGACTACACATTTGTTTCTTCCTAAGATGATATATTCAACCTCAACCCTGTTGAAAATGTCTAATCCACTCACTCACTTTATACTTTGCCTGATTTCCTAATGTCTCTATTGATATCTGCTTTCCTACATATGTGCCCCAGTTCATCATTGTGACTGACTCTTCACATGTGCTGACGTTTACATTCACTCTCTAACCGACACCCTATTGCTAAAGAACTTTTGGTCCAAATTGTATACTCACTCTTCTTCCAAAACTTACCAACTATCTTCCTAATCCTACCTACTATCCCTTTTTGACTGGATGTTCTCTTCTACATTCAATCATCCAAGGTACAAGGTCCTATGCCATTGTATATCAATTTGTCTGAGACATCTGTGCAGAAAGTCATTCAAAGCTAAGTATCCCCATCAAGGGCACCATGCTCTTCTGGCCTTCAAATCTTACTTGGATTTCTGTTTTCATACATATATTTCACCTATATATTATTATAAATATTGCAGGTTCCCAATACCATTCTTCATCCAGCAGAGTGATTCCTCACCCAAATCAAACAGGTTCTTAACACTAACCATACACTCTTCCCTCAATCTAACTTTACAGAAGAGCAGGGACAGAGTGGGTCTTACAATACAGGAATGTGGGGGATCTTCCTCCTGCCGAGACCCTCAAAGGACCATGGAGAAATGATACCTGGAGAAGATGTAGGCAGCTATGAAGGACCTGAGAGAGCAGAAGTCATCTTCCATGGCAAACAACCTGGTCAGGATGAAGGGATGTGTCTGAATGAGCCTCTCTCTTCTTAATGTAGACAAGATGGACCAAAGCAGGCCTGTGTGGAGAGCTGTTCCTTGATGCCTGTGGTTGATATTCCATTCTAACTTGTGAAAGTGTCACAGGAAGGAGGGGCAGCCTCCATCTCATGGGAGCCTTGGAAGCAACTGTTAGGACACAGTGGTTGCCAAGGCAGTGACCTCATTCAGTTCCTGAAGGAAGTGACCTCACCTCACTTCCTTGGTGATGGAACTCTCTGAACTTGGGATCCAGGAAACCAGGCACCCAGAGCCAGTCCCAGTCCCAGTCCCAGTGGGCTCACTTGTTTGGATTTACCAAGGACAGAGTCAGTCTTTCTTGGTACGCACTGATGTGAGGATGGCCAAATGCCAGGAAAGCTCTGCCGAGGGGAATTTTCTGAGAAAGCAAGTAGTGGCTCACCACTGGCTCCTGACAACTTCACAGAGTTGGCCAAAGAGGCCAGATGTGAGGCAGGACAGGCACTTTTGGGGGAACATAGTATGGCCCACCAGTCAGACCACACTCCGGGTAGTCACAGACCAACTTGGAAGGAGGTGCCTTTGTGGGTGTGGGTGTGAGTTTGTGGTTTGGTCTCATGTTCTGAGAATAGGTAGGAAAGGCGGTTTGTTTGGTTTGGAGTGGACTGTTTCTAGTAAGGCTTTTGACAAGGCGAGTGTTTCTATGTTTGTGTATCCCACTGTGTCCCTGGTTGTAGACATTAGAAAAGAGAATGCATCAATGGATGTGTCCTGTCTAGTAGAAAGCTTCCCAGCAATCATCCTGCCCAATTTATGAATGGACTGCGGCTTGCCTTATGGATGGGCAACACCTACTATCTTCCTAAGTTCCTGTTTTCTTCCTGAATTCTGGACACTCTCCAGAATAGGCTCATGGTTTTGTGTCCAAGATATGTACCACCTCCAAGCTCGGTGGCATGGCCATGTACTGGATAGTTGAAAGGAATGGTGAGCATCTCAGAAAACTCAGATATCCTGTGACCAGTAAAGTCTCCCTGGAGAAAGCCTGCTTTGGGCCTTTGGCTTACTTATTTTTCTGTTGCCCTGAATGTCAGGAAGGCCTTTGCCTCAGGGCACCCCATTGTGAAGCCTGAAGAAAACAGTTTTCAAATGGAAATGAATGGGCATCACCTGTGGCTCTTTGCTTAATTGCTTTGCAAAGGGATGTGTCTGAATCAGCCTCTTGGCCCTGTGTGAGGCTGTGGCTTAGATTGTCAGCCCCTGATGGATCCAAAGAAAGATCCCATGTGTGCATCCAAAGCCAAATTGGCACAAAAGCAGTCATCCTGGATGAGGTCTCTCGCCTTCCTCTGTAAGGTTCCTGACCTCCATCAAGTGAGAATAGGGATCCTTTGTGTCAAATGAGTCCTTCAAAGCCAGGCAGAGGCTAGCCCATAGGTGCTTGGGTTTTCTCATGACTCCAGTTCACACAAACAATCTATACCCGGCAGTCAGTAGGCCTCCAATTGGAGAAGTAGAGCAGTATTAAAGGCAGGCCTATTTGATCACTCCAGGTTCAAACGATGGGTGTCCAGTCCACCCTGACATTAGGCAAATGAGAGGCAAGGGAGCTTATTGTGGACACTGTCTTGGGCTGTGCCCCTCATGAAAACCTCCAGCCAGAGGTTATGATGAGTGTCTATATGGAAGAAGATGAGGGCCATGTGGCAGTGTTTTGGTTTGAATTGTGGTGTGGCAGTGGGCAGAGATGACTGTGTCCACCTGGGCTTGAACTCTGGTGTGATTCCCCTTGGAGACTGAGTTCTGGAACTGACCTCAGAGAAGTATTGCCGTGAATTGTGTCGGGATGTTAGGAGGCCACGCATGAGAGTCGCCCTTGGAAACTGAGATCTAGGCCCAGGCTGGCTTTCCACAGAGCACTGGGAATCTCAGCCCGGATATCACATGATTTTATTCTTAAAGACCTGGCAGCCATCGTGGAGAGTCCAAACACACGTGGACCTCACATTGTAGACCTCAATGGGCCTGGCTTCCTGTGACCTTTGGCCACTCTTTGGGAAGCCTTGTTTGTGAGAGTTCTCCAGAGCTTTCGTTGAAATGAGCTTCCTCACCATTTAATGGTTCCTGAAGGAATGGAAACCCACAGTGCCTCCAACTTCATCCTTTAAAAATGGCTAGCTAGATAAATACCATGACATTTTTGAAATTCCCATGACCAGGTGGCACTGGAGAACCTCTGGATGTCCTGTTGCTGATCATGAGTGTACCAGACAGTGCCTTGATTGAGTGGGTTTCATGAAAATGGTGTAAAACAGAGATGCCAGTAAGTTGGGGCCTGCTGAGTAGTGGGCCTAGAGCAGTGGTGTGCAGGTGTGTGATAAAACATCTGTGGTGGGGCCATGTGGATCTGCCATTGGCTTCCAAATGGCTTGTGACTGACATGGTGCAGTGAGCAGACCCTTCTATGAAAAGGCATCTTGTTATATGGAGAGGTTTCAGGGCAATGTTCAGAATCAGGTTGCTATGGTCAAGGGGGCAAGCTCTGTGGGATAGAAGCCTGGCTGGTGCATTCTCCTAGGACCTTGACCCACCACACGTGACAGAACTCCCTCCAGCACTGTGTCCCAGTTGAACTCCTTGTATTTCCTGAAGCAAATTCCAAACTCCCAGTGCACAGCAAGAAACACCACGAAAAGTGGAGGATGACCAAATGGCTTCACAGTCCACACAGGGAGACACTTAGACCCCAGTGGCCACAGTTTACCTGCAAAGAGAGAATTCAGCACTTCTGCCTCATGTTCATTGGAAAATCAGAAACCATGTCCTCCAGGTCACCTAGATGCAGACCAGGTTTGATGGTCTCACTACAAAGGAAGCTAAAGCTCCTGACAACAACATACATTTCAAGTGCCCAACCTCAGAGGCAGTTTCTCACGAAGTTTTAGGCCAGCAGAGCTCCACGTTTGTGGAGTGTTTACCCTGTCCCTTACTCATGGAAACTAGTCTACCACCTCCAAGTTTGTGAACTCCAGAGCATTTTCCATTCCACATATGTATTCACAGCATTTGTAACTCTTCTCCTCAAATTGTGTCTTATTTATTGTGAAGGTAATGTCAAGGCAATGTTCTGGATGAGAGTGGGAAGATTTTTTTGTAGCACATATTGGCCTACACATTGGATTCATTTTCCTATTTTCCGTTCGAAATACTGAATCCCTGACACTAACCCATAACCTACTAGATTGTGACTACGAATGCTAATATGATGGAGAAAAATAACTCAAACAGAATAGAAATACAGGCAGTTCAGAGGAGGCCTGGTGTACAGTTGGACTGGCCTTTGGCATTATAAAGGGTAGGTGTTATAAATCTAGTCCAATTCAATAGAAATAGTTCTCCATGTGTTTTGAAAGTTAACAAATATGTGAATTCCTGTCTCCCTTTCTCTGTAGCCTATTCAGCAACATGCATTTTTACATGCACATATACAATCTTACCTCCTATCCCACGTCCATTCTTGTGAGGTGGCTGACTTGGCAGATACAAATTGTGAGAAGAGATCACTCCTCCTAAACGCTGTTGGAACTGAAAATTCAACTTCCAGGTGAGCTTCCCACTTGAACAACATGATACATAAATACATGTTCAGTAAAATAAATATTTTTGGATCTGTGGATGATAAATATTTCATGATGAATTTCGATTGGCATATATATTTCTACTCTTTAATGTCTGTGTTTGTGTGTGTGTGTTTTTTTTTGTATATATATATATATATATATATATATATATATATATATATATATACACACACACATACACACACTCTCCAGATTTTTCAAAATATGAAATGTATGTGTCATATTATATACTCCCTAAATTCATTCATGTTCATATGTGTGGATTTATAATCAACTTTTCACAAGATTATTCTCAGAAATAGTCATCCACCTGAAATACATATTTGTTTCCTAGTGCTGAAATCCTAATATTTCTACAGTAACTGACCCAGTTTAACATGAATGCAAGTGGATTCCTATGGGACATGATGTGTGTTTTGACGTTCATTTTTATTCAACACTGGTACATTACTATTTCTTCAGTTGATGCACATCATAGGATATGTATTTCATCCTCAAGTTCACAAATTTCTAGGCATTTATTTCCCTTTCAATCACTTCCTGCTTCAGAACACATGTATTCCTCCACGTTTCTTGACTGGTCTTTTCATGAGACTTCTTTCCAAACACATTCTTTTCCATTTCCATAATCCCTTGTGAAGCAAAACTCACACCCCCTTCATGGTAAACCATAACCCCAATATCACCATTAGATGTATAACTGGTTAGAATGAATGGTTGTGTATCAATATTAGATTTCCTATATATTTTCAGATATCAATGCAATCCATTAATTAAATTGGAACCTGTTATACTATTTATTCACAGTATGGTCTATTCATGCATTATCTCTATATTCATAGACCCAGGGTACACCTATTTGTACCCCCAAAGGCTAATTCATATGTCTTCAACATATTACTCCCAGAAATGGTGGAAGAAACACTCATGTCACCTGATCTACATATACATATTATCACAGTGATATTCTGGACACAAAATGCAAAGGTCACACTTATGATTGCACCAAAGCCTCATTGGAAAGTGAGCATGGATTACTAAAAACATCCTTGTCCAGGTTGCCTAATGCTCTCAAATGTCAATGCTATTGGTGACTACACATTTGTTTCTTCCTAAGATGATATATTCAACCTCAACCCTGTTGAAAATGTCTAATCCACTCACTCACTTTATACTTTGCCTGATTTCCTAATGTCTCTATTGATATCTGCTTTCCTACATATGTGCCCCAGTTCATCATTGTGACTGACTCTTCACATGTGCTGACGTTTACATTCACTCTCTAACCGACACCCTATTGCTAAAGAACTTTTGGTCCAAATTGTATACTCACTCTTCTTCCAAAACTTACCAACTATCTTCCTAATCCTACCTACTATCCCTTTTTGACTGAATGTTCTCTTCTACATTCAATCATCCAAGGTACAAGGTCCTATGCCATTGTATATCAATTTGTCTGAGACATCTGTGCAGAAAGTCATTCAAAGCTAAGTATCCCCATCAAGGGCACCACGCTCTTCTGGCCTTCAAATCTTACTTGGATTTCTGTTTTCATACATATATTTCACCTATATATTATTATAAATATTGCAGGTTCCCAATACCATTCTTCATCCAGCAGAGTGATTCCTCACCCAAATCAAACAGGTTCTTAACACTAACCATACACTCTTCCCTCAATCTAACTTTACAGAAGAGCAGGGACAGAGTGGGTCTTAAAATACAGGAATGTGGGGGATCTTCCTCCTGCCGAGACCCTCAAAGGTCCATGGAGAAATGATACCTGGAGAAGATGTAGGCAGCTATGAAGGACCTGAGAGAGCAGAAGTCATCTTCCATGGCAAAAAACCTGGTCAGAATGAAGGGATGTGTCTGAATGAGCCTCTCTCTTCTTAATGTAGACAAGATGGACCAAAGCAGGCCTGTGTGGAGAGCTGTTCCTTGGTGCCTGTGGTTGATATTCCATTCTAACTTGTGAAAGTGTCACAGGAAGGAGGGGCAGCCTCCATCTCATGGGAGCCTTGGAAGCAACTGTTAGGACACAGTGGTTGCCAAGGCAGTGACCTCATTCAGTTCCTGAAGGAAGTGACCTCACCTCACTTCCTTGGTGATGGAACTCTCTGAACTTGGGATCCAGGAAGCCAGGCACCCAGAGCCAGTCCCAGTCCCAGTCCCAGTGGGCTCACTTGTTTGGATTTACCAAGGACAGAGTCAGTCTTTCTTGGTACCCACTGATGTGAGGATGGCCAAATGCCAGGAAAGCTCTGCCGAGGGGAATTTTCTGAGAAAGCAGGTAGTGGCTCACCGCTGGCTCCTGACAACTTCACAGAGTTGGCCAAGGAGGCCAGATGTGAGACAGGACAGGCCCTTTTGGGGGAACATAGTATGGCCCACCAGTCAGACCACACTCCGGGTAGTCACAGACCAACTTGGAAGGAGGTGCCTTTGTGGGTGTGGGTGTGAGTTTGTGGTTTGGTCTCATGTTCTGAGAATAGGTAGGAAAGGCGGTTTGTTTGGTTTGGAGTGGACTGTTTCTAGTAAGGCTTTTGACAAGGCGAGTGTTTCTATGTTTGTGCATCCCACTGTGTCCCTGGTTGTAGACATTAGAAAAGAGAATGCATCAATGGATGTGTCCTGTCTAGTAGAAAGCTTCCCAGCATTCATCCTGCCCAATTTATGAATGGACTGCGGCTTGCCTTATGGATGGGCAACACCTACTATCTTCCTAAGTTCCTGTTTTCTTCCTGAATTCTGGCCACTCTCCAGAATAGACTCATGGTTTTGTGTCCAAGATATGTACCACCTCCAAGCTCGGTGGCATGGCCATGTACTGGATAGTTGAAAGGAATGGTGAGCATCTCAGAAAACTCAGATATCAGTGTGACCAGTAAAGTCTCCCTGGAGAAAGCCTGCTTTGGGCCTTTGGCTTACCTATTGTTCTGTTGCCCTGAATGTCAGGAAGGCCTTTGCCTCAGGGCACCCCTTTGTGAAGCCTGAAGAAAACAGTTTTCAAATGGAAATGAATGGGCATCACCTGTGGCTCTTTGCTTAATTGCTTTGCAAAGGGATGTGTCTGAATCAGCCTCTTGGCCCTGTGTGAGGCTGTGGCTTAGAGTGTCAGCCCCTGATGGATCCAAAGAAAGATCCCATGTGTGCATCCAAAGCCAAATTGGCACAAAAGCAGTCATCCTGGATGAGGTCTCTCGCCTTCCTCTGTAAGGTTCCTGACCTCCATCAAGTGAGAATAGGGATCCTTTGTGTCAAATGAGTCCTTCAAAGACATGAAGAGGCTAGCCCATAGGTGCTTGGGTTTTCTCATGACTCCAGTTCACACAAACAATCTATACCCGGCAGTCAGTAGGCCTCCAATTGGAGAAGTAGAGCAGTATTAAAGGCAGGCCTATTTGATCACTCCAGGTTCAAACGATGGGTGTCCAGTCCACCCTGACATTAGGCAAATGAGAGGCAAGGGAGCTTATTGTGGACACTGTCTTGGGCTGTGCCCCTCATGAAAACCTCCAGCCAGAGGTTATGATGAGTGTCTATATGGAAGAAGATGAGGGCCATGTGGCAGTGTTTTGGTTTGAATTGTGGTGTGGCAGTGGGCAGAGATGACTGTGTCCACCTGGGCTTGAACTCTGGTGTGATTCCCCTTGGAGACTGAGTTCTGGAACTGACCTCAGAGAAGTATTGCCGTGAATTGTGTCGGGATGTTAGGAGGCCACGCATGAGAGTCGCCCTTGGAAACTGAGATCTAGGCCCAGGCTGGCTTTCCACAGAGCACTGGGAATCTCAGCCCAGATATCACATGATTTTATTCTTAAAGACCTGGCAGCCATCGTGGAGAGTCCAAACACACGTGGACCTCACATTGTAGACCTCAATGGGCCTGGCTTCCTGTGACCTTTGGCCACTCTTTGGGAAGCCTTGTTTGTGAGAGTTCTCCAGAGCTTTCGTTGAAATGAGCTTCCTCACCATTTAATGGTTCCTGAAGGAATGGAAACCCACAGTGCCTCCAACTTCATCCTTTAAAAATGGCTAGCTAGATAAATACCATGACATTTTTGAAATTCCCATGACCAGGTGGCACTGGAGAACCTCTGGATGTCCTGTTGCTGATCATGAGTGTACCAGACAGTGCCTTGATTGACTGGGTTTCATGAAAATGGTGTAAAACAGAGATGCCAGTAAGTTGGGGCCTGCTGAGTAGTGGGCCTAGAGCAGTGGTGTGCAGGTGTGTGATAAAACATCTGTGGTGGGGCCATGTGGATCTGCCATTGGCTTCCAAATGGCTTGTGACTGACATGGTGCAGTGAGCAGACCCTTCTATGTAAAGGCATCTTGTTATATGGAGAGGTTTCAGGGCAATGTTCAAAATCAGGTTGCTATGGTCAAGGGGGCAAGCTCTGTGGGATAGAAGCCTGGCTGGTGCCTTCTCCTAGGACCTTGACCCACCACACGTGACAGAACTCCCTCCAGCACTGTGTCCCAGTTGAACTCCTTGTATTTCCTGAAGCAAATTCCAAACTCCCAGTGCAGCAGCAAGAAACACCACGAAAAGTGGATGATGACCAAATGGCTTCACAGTCCACACAGGGAGACACTTAGACCCCAGTGGCCACAGTTTACCTGCAAAGAGAGAATTCAGCACTTCTGCCTCATGTTCATTGGAAAATCAGAAACCATGTCCTCCAGGTCACCTAGATGCAGACCAGTTTTGATGGTCTCACTACAAAGAAAGCTAAAGCTCCTGACAAAAACATACATTTCAAGTGCCCAAACTCAGAGGCAGTTTCTCACGAAGTCTTTAGGCCAGCAGAGCTCCACGTTTGTGGAGTGTTTACCCTGTCCCTTACTCATGGAAACT
This sequence comes from Spermophilus citellus, assembly GCF_964194105.1. NCBI lineage: Eukaryota > Metazoa > Chordata > Mammalia > Rodentia > Sciuridae > Spermophilus > Spermophilus citellus. The sequence continues at coordinate 41,167,917 of NC_138198.1, forward strand.
AGTCTACCACCTCCAAGGTTGTGAACTCCTGAGCATTTTCCATTCCACATATGTATTCATAGCATTTCTAACTCTTCTCCTCAAATTGTGTCTTACTTATTGCGAAGGGAATGTCAAGGCAATGTTCTGGATGAGAGTGGGAAGATTTTTTTTGTAGCACATATTGGCCTACACATTGGATTCATTTTCCTATTTTCCATTCGAAATACTGAATCCCTGACACTAACCCATACCCTACTAGATTGTGACTACGAATACTAATATGATGAAGAAAAATAACTCAAACAGAATAGAAATACAGGCAGTTCAGAGGAGGCCTGGTGTATAGTTCGACTTGCCTTTTGCATTATAAAAGGTAGGTGTTATAAATCTAGTCCAATTTAATAGAAATAGTTCTCCATGTGTTTTGAAAGTTAACAAATATGTGAATTCCTGTCTCCCTTTCTCTGTAGCCTATTCAGCAACATGCATTTTTACATGCACATACAGAATCTTACCTCCTATCCCACGTCCATTCTTGTGAGGTGGCTGACTTGGCAGATACAAATTGTGAGAAGAGATCACTCCTCCTAAACGCTGTTGGAACTGAGAATTCAACCTCCAGGTGAGCTTCCCACTTGAACAACATGATACATAAATACATGTTCAGTAAAATAAATATTTTTGGATCTGTGGATGATAAATATTTCATGATGAATTTCGATTGGCATATATATTTCTACTCTTTAATGTCTGTGTTTGGGTGTGTGTTTTTTTTGTATATATATATATATATATATACACACACACATACACACACTCTCCAGATTTTTCAAAATATGAAATGTATGTGTCATATTATATACTCCCTAAATTTTTCATGTTCATATATGTGGATTTATAATCAACTTTTCACAAGATTATTCTCAGAAATAGTCATCCACCTGAAATACATATTTGTTTCCTAGTGCTGAAATCCTAATATTTCTACAGTAACTGACCCAGTTTAACATGAATGCAAGTAGATTCCTATGGGACATGATGTGTGTTTTGACGTTCATTTTTATTCAACACTGGTACATTACTATTTCTTCAGTTGATGCACATCATAGGATATGTATTTCATCCTCAAGTTCACAAATTTCTAGGCATTTATTTCCCTTTCAATCACTTCCTGCTTCAGAACACATGTATTCCTCCACGTTTCTTGACTGGTCTTTTCATGAGACTTCTTTCCAAACACATTCTTTTCCATTTCCATAATCCCTTGTGAAGCAAAACTCACACCCCCTTCATGGTAAACCATAACCCCAATATCACCATTAGATGTATAACTGGTTAGAATGAATGGTTGTGTATCAATATTAGATTTCCTATATATTTTCAGATATCAATGCAATCCATTATTTAAATTGGAACCTGTTATACTATTTATTCACAGTATGGTCTATTCATGCATTATCTCTATATTCATAGACCCAGGGTACACCTATTTGTACCCCCAAAGGCTAATTTATATGTCTTCAACATATTACTCCCAGAAATGGTGGAAGAAACACTCATGTCACCTGATCTACATATACATTTTATCACAGTGATATTCTGGACACAAAATGCAAAGGTCACACTTATGATTGCACCAAAGCCTCATTGGAAAGTGAGCATGGATTACTAAAAACATCCTTGTCCAGGTTGCCTAATGCTGTCAAATGTCAATGCTATTGGTGACTACACATTTGTTTCTTCCTAAGATGATATATTCAACCTCAACCCTGTTGAAAATGTCTAATCCACTCACTCACTTTATACTTTGCCTGATTTCCTAATGTCTCTATTGATATCTGCTTTCCTACATATGTTCCCCAGTTCATCATTGTGACTGACTCTTCACATGTGCTGACGTTTACATTCACTCTCTAACCGACACCCTATTGCTAAAGAACTTTTGGTCCAAATTGTATACTCACTCTTCTTCCAAAACTTACCAACTATCTTCCTAATCCTACCTACTATCCCTTTTTGACTGGATGTTCTCTTCTACATTCAATCATCCAAGGTACAAGGTCCTATGCCATTGTATATCGATTTATCTGAGACATCTGTGCAGAAAGTCATTCAAAGCTAAGTATCCCAATCAAGGGCCCCATGCCCTTCTGGCCTTCAAATCTTACTTGGATTTCTGTTTTCATACATATATTTCACCTATATGTTATTATAAATATCAAAGGTTCCCAATACCATTCTTCATCCAGCAGAGTGATTCCTCACCCAAATCAAACAGGTTCTTAACACTAACCTTACACTCTTCCCTCAATCTAACTTTACACAAGAGCAGGGACAGAGTGGGTCTTACAATACAGGAATGTGGGGGATCTTCCACCTGCTGAGACCTTCAAAGGTCCATGCAGAAATGATACCTGGAGAAGATGTAGGCAGCTATGAAGGACCTGAGAGAGCAGAAGTCATCTTCCATGGCAAACAACCTGGTCAGGATGAAGGGATGTGTCTGAATGAGCCTCTCTCTTCTTCATGTAGACAAGATGGACCAAAGCAGGCCTGTGTGGAGAGCTGTTCCTTGGTGCCTGTGGTTGATATTCCATTCTAACTTGTGAAAGTGTCACAGGAAGGAGGGGCAGCCTCCATCTCATGGGAGCCTTGGAAGCAACTGTTAGGACACAGTGGTTGCCAAGGCAGTGACCTCATTCAGTTCCTGAAGGAAGTGACCTCACCTCACTTCCTTGGTGATGGAACTCTCTGAACTTGGGATCCAGGAAGCCAGGCACCCAGAGCCACTCCGAGTCCTAGTCCCAGTGGGCTCACTTGTTTGGATTTCCCAAGGACAGAGTCAGTCTTTCTTGGTACCCACTGATGTGAGGATGGCCAAATGCCAGGAAAGCTCTGCGGAGGGGAATTTTCTGAGAAAGCAAGTAGTGGCTCACCGCTGGCTCCTGACAACTTCACAGAGTTGGCTAAGGAGGCCAGATGTGAGACAGGACAGGCCCTTTTGGGGGAACATAGTATGGCCCACCAGTCAGACCACACTCCGGGTAGTCACAGACCAACTTGGAAGGAGGTGCCTTTGTGGGTGTGGGTGTGAGTTTGTGGTTTGGTCTCATGTTCTGAGAATAGGTAGGAAAGGCGGTTTGTTTGGTTTGGAGTGGACTGTTTCTAGTAAGGCTTTTGACAAGGCGAGTGTTTCTATGTTTGTGCATCCCACTGTGTCCCTGGTTGTAGACATTAGAAAAGAGAATGCATCAATGGATGTGTCCTGTCTAGTAGAAAGCTTCCCAGCATTCATCCTGCCCAATTTATGAATGGACTGCGGCTTGCCTTATGGATGGGCAACACCTACTATCTTCCTAAGTTCCTGTTTTCTTCCTGAATTCTGGCCACTCTCCAGAATAGGCTCATGGTTTTGTGTCCAAGATATGTACCACCTCCAAGCTCGGTGGCATGGCCATGTACTGGATAGTTGAAAGGAATGGTGAGCATCTCAGAAAACTCAGATATCAGTGTGACCAGTAAAGTCTCCCTGGAGAAAGCCTGCTTTGGGCCTTTGGCTTACCTATTGTTCTGTTGCCCTGAATGTCAGGAAGGCCTTTGCCTCAGGGCACCCCTTTGTGAAGCCTGAAGAAAACAGTTTTCAAATGGAAATGAATGGGCATCACCTGTGGCTCTTTGCTTAATTGCTTTGCAAAGGGATGTGTCTGAATCAGCCTCTTGGCCCTGTGTGAGGCTGTGGCTTAGATTGTCAGCCCCTGATGGATCCAAAGAAAGATCCCATGTGTGCATCCAAAGCCAAATTGGCACAAAAGCAGTCATCCTGGATGAGGTCTCTCGCCTTCCTCTGTAAGGTTCCTGACCTCCATCAAGTGAGAATAGGGATCCTTTGTGTCAAATGAGTCCTTCAAAGCCAGGCAGAGGCTAGCCCATAGGTGCTTGGGTTTTCTCATGACTCCAGTTCACACAAACAATCTATACCCGGCAGTCAGTAGGCCTCCAATTGGAGAAGTAGAGCAGTATTAAAGGCAGGCCTATTTGATCACTCCAGGTTCACAGGATGGGTGTCCAGTCCACCCTGACATTAGGCAAATGAGAGGCAAGGGAGCTTATTGTGGACACTGTCTTGGGCTGTGCCGCTCATGGAAACCTCTAGCCAGAGGTTATGATGAGTGTCTATATGGAAGAAGATGAGGGCCATGTGGCAGTGTTTTGGTTTGAATTGTGGTGTGGCAGTGGGAAGAGATGACTGGGTCCACCTGGGCTTGAACTCTGGTGTGATTCCCCTTGGAGACTGAGTTCTGGAACTGACCTCAGAGAAGTATTGCCGTGAATTGTGTCGGGATGTTAGGAGGCCACGCATGAGAGTCGCCCTTGGAAACTGAGATCTAGGCCCAGGCTGGCTTTCCATAGAGCACTGGGAATCTCAGCCTGGATATCACATGATATTATTCTTAAAGACCTGGCAGCCATCATGGAGAGTCCAAACTCACGTGGACCACACATTGTAGACCTCAATGGGCCTGGCTTCCTGTGACCTTTTGGCCACTCTTTGGGAAGCCTTGTTTGTGAGAGTTCTCCAGAGCTTTCGTTGAAATGAGCTTCCTCACCATTTGATGGTTCCTGAAGGAATGGAAACCCACAGTGCCTCCAACTTCATCCTTTAAAAATGGCTAGCTAGATAAATACCATGACATTTTTGAAATTCCCATGACCAGGTGGCACTGGAGAACCTCTGGATGTCCTGTTGCTGATCATGAGTGTACCAGACAGTGCCTTGATTGAGTGGGTTTCATGAAAATGGTGTAAAACAGAGATGCCAGTAAGTTGGGGCCTGCTGAGTAGTGGGCCTAGAGCAGTGGTGTGCAGGTGTGTGATAAAACATCTGTGGTGGGGCCATGTGGATCTGCCATTGGCTTCCAAATGGCTTGTGACTGACATGGTGCAGTGAGCAGACCCTTCTATGAAAAGGCATCTTGTTATATGGAGAGGTTTCAGGGCAATGTTCAGAATCAGGTTGCTATGGTCAAGGGGGCAAGCTCTGTGGGATAGAAGCCTGGCTGGTGCATTCTCCTAGGACCTTGACCCACCACACGTGACAGAACTCCCTCCAGCACTGTGTCCCAGTTGAACTCCTTGTATTTCCTGAAGCAAATTCCAAACTCCCAGTGCAGCAGCAAGAAACACCACGAAAAGTGGAGGATGACCAAATGGCTTCACAGTCCACACAGGGAGACACTTAGACCCCAGTGGCCACAGTTTACCTGCAAAGAGAGAATTCAGCACTTCTGCCTCATGTTCATTGGAAAATCAGAAACCATGTCCTCCAGGTCACCTAGATGCAGACCAGGTTTGATGGTCTCACTACAAAGGAAGCTAAAGCTCCTGACAACAACATACATTTCAAGTGCCCAACCTCAGAGGCAGTTTCTCACGAAGTTTTAGGCCAGCAGAGCTCCACGTTTGTGGAGTGTATACCCTGTCCCTTACTCATGGAAACTAGTCTACCACCTCCAAGTTTGTGAAGTCCAGAGCATTTTCCATTCCACATATGTATTCACAGCATTTGTAACTCTTCTCCTCAAATTGTGTCTTATTTATTGTGAAGGTAATGTCAAGGCAATGTTCTGGATGAGAGTGGGAAGATTTTTTTGTAGCACATATTGGCCTCCACATTGGATTCATTTTCCTATTTTCCGTTCGAAATACTGAATCCCTGACACTAACCCATAACCTACTAGATTGTGACTACGAATGCTAATATGATGGAGAAAAATAACTCAAACAGAATAGAAATACAGGCAGTTCAGAGGAGGCCTGGTGTACAGTTGGACTGGCCTTTGGCATTATAAAGGGTAGGTGTTATAAATCTAGTCCAATTCAATAGAAATAGTTCTCCATGTGTTTTGAAAGTTAACAAATATGTGAATTCCTGTCTCCCTTTCTCTGTAGCCTATTCAGCAACATGCATTTTTACATGCACATATACAATCTTACCTCCTATCCCACGTCCATTCTTGTGAGGTGGCTGACTTGGCAGATACAAATTGTGAGAAGAGATCACTCCTCCTAAACGCTGTTGGAACTGAAAATTCAACTTCCAGGTGAGCTTCCCACTTGAACAACATGATACATAAATACATGTTCAGTAAAATAAATATTTTTGGATCTGTGGATGATAAATATTTCATGATGAATTTCGATTGGCATATATATTTCTACTCTTTAATGTCTGTGTTTGTGTGTGTGTGTTTTTTTTTGTATATATATATATATATATATATATATATATATATATATATATATATATATACACACACACATACACACACTCTCCAGATTTTTCAAAATATGAAATGTATGTGTCATATTATATACTCCCTAAATTCATTCATGTTCATATGTGTGGATTTATAATCAACTTTTCACAAGATTATTCTCAGAAATAGTCATCCACCTGAAATACATATTTGTTTCCTAGTGCTGAAATCCTAATATTTCTACAGTAACTGACCCAGTTTAACATGAATGCAAGTAGATTCCTATGGGACATGATGTGTGTTTTGACGTTCATTTTTATTCAACACTGGTACATTACTATTTCTTCAGTTGATGCACATCATAGGATATGTATTTCATCCTCAAGTTCACAAATTTCTAGGCATTTATTTCCCTTTCAATCACTTCCTGCTTCAGAACACATGTATTCCTCCACGTTTCTTGACTGGTCTTTTCATGAGACTTCTTTCCAAACACATTCTTTTCCATTTCCATAATCCCTTGTGAAGCAAAACTCACACCCCCTTCATGGTAAACCATAACCCCAATATCACCATTAGATGTATAACTGGTTAGAATGAATGGTTGTGTATCAATATTAGATTTCCTATATATTTTCAGATATCAATGCAATCCATTATTTAAATTGGAACCTCTTATACTATTTATTCACAGTATGGTCTATTCATGCATTATCTCTATATTCATAGACCCAGGGTACACCTATTTGTACCCCCAAAGGCTAATTTATATGTCTTCAACATATTACTCCCAGAAATGGTGGAAGAAACACTCATGTCACCTGATCTACATATACATTTTATCACAGTGATATTCTGGACACAAAATGCAAAGGTCACACTTATGATTGCACCAAAGCCTCATTGGAAAGTGAGCATGGATTACTAAAAACATCCTTGTCCAGGTTGCCTAATGCTCTCAAATGTCAATGCTATTGGTGACTACACATTTGTTTCTTCCTAAGATGATATATTCAACCTCAACCCTGTTGAAAATGTCTAATCCACTCACTCACTTTATACTTTGCCTGATTTCCTAATGTCTCTATTGATATCTGCTTTCCTACATATGTTCCCCAGTTCATCATTGTGACTGACTCTTCACATGTGCTGACGTTTACATTCACTCTCTAACCGACACCCTATTGCTAAAGAACTTTTGGTCCAAATTGTATACTCACTCTTCTTCCAAAACTTACCAACTATCTTCCTAATCATACCTACTATCCCTTTTTGACTGAATGTTCTCTTCTACATTCAATCATCCAAGGTACAAGGTCCTATGCCATTGTATATCAATTTGTCTGAGACATCTGTGCAGAAAGTCATTCAAAGCTAAGTATCCCCATCAAGGGCACCATGCTCTTCTGGCCTTCAAATCTTACTTGGATTTCTGTTTTCATACATATATTTCACCTATATATTATTATAAATATCGCAGGTTCCCAATACCATTCTTCATCCAGCAGAGTGATTCCTCACCCAAATCAAACAGGTTCTTAACACTAACCATACACTCTTCCCTCAATCTAACTTTACAGAAGAGCAGGGACAGAGTGGGTCTTACAATACAGGAATGTGGGGGATCTTCCTCCTGCCGAGACCCTCAAAGGTCCATGGAGAAATGATACCTGGAGAAGATGTAGGCAGCTATGAAGGACCTGAGAGAGCAGAAGTCATCTTCCATGGCAAAAAAACTGGTCAGAATGAAGGGATGTGTCTGAATGAGCCTCTCTCTTCTTAATGTAGACAAGATGGACCAAAGCAGGCCTGTGTGGAGAGCTGTTCCTTGGTGCCTGTGGTTGATATTCCATTCTAACTTGTGAAAGTGTCACAGGAAGGAGGGGCAGCCTCCATCTCATGGGAGCCTTGGAAGCAACTGTTAGGACACAGTGGTTGCCAAGGCAGTGACCTCATTCAGTTCCTGAAGGAAGTGACCTCACCTCACTTCCTTGGTGATGGAACTCTCTGAACTTGGGATCCAGGAAGCCAGGCACCCAGAGCCAGTCCCAGTCCCAGTCCCAGTCCCAGTGGGCTCACTTGTTTGGATTTCCCAAGGACAGAGTCAGTCTTTCTTGGTACCCACTGATGTGAGGATGGCCAAATGCCAGGAAAGCTCTGCCGAGGGGAATTTTCTGAGAAAGCAGGTAGTGGCTCACCGCTGGCTCCTGACAACTTCACAGAGTTGGCCAAGGAGGCCAGATGTGAGACAGGACAGGCCCTTTTGGGGGAACATAGTATGGCCCACCAGTCAGACCACACTCCGGGTAGTCACAGACCAACTTGGAAGGAGGTGCCTTTGTGGGTGTGGGTGTGAGTTTGTGGTTTGGTCTCATGTTCTGAGAATAGGTAGGAAAGGCGGTTTGTTTGGTTTGGAGTGGACTGTTTCTAGTAAGGCTTTTGACAAGGCGAGTGTTTCTATTTGTGCATCCCACTGTGTCCCTGGTTGTAGACATTAGAAAAGAGAATGCATCAATGGATGTGTCCTGTCTAGTAGAAAGCTTCCCAGCATTCATCCTGCCCAATTTATGAATGGACTGTGGCTTGCCTTATGGATGGGCAACACCTACTATCTTCCTAAGTTCCTGTTTTCTTCCTGAATTCTGGCCACTCTCCAGAATAGACTCATGGTTTTGTGTCCAAGATATGTACCACCTCCAAGCTCGGTGGCATGGCCATGTACTGGATAGTTGAAAGGAATGGTGAGCATCTCAGAAAACTCAGATATCAGTGTGACCAGTAAAGTCTCCCTGGAGAAAGCCTGCTTTGGGCCTTTGGCTTACCTATTGTTCTGTTGCCCTGAATGTCAGGAAGGCCTTTGCCTCAGGGCACCCCTTTGTGAAGCCTGAAGAAAACAGTTTTCAAATAGAAATGAATGGGCATCACCTGTGGCTCTTTGCTTAATTGCTTTGCAAAGGGATGTGTCTGAATCAGCCTCTTGGCCCTGTGTGAGGCTGTGGCTTAGAGTGTCAGCCCCTGATGGATCCAAAGAAAGATCCCATGTGTGCATCCAAAGCCAAATTGGCACAAAAGCAGTCATCCTGGATGAGGTCTCTCGCCTTCCTCTGTAAGGTTCCTGACCTCCATCAAGTGAGAATAGGGATCTTTTGTGTCAAATGAGTCCTTCAAAGCCATGGAGAGCCTAGCCCATAGGTGCTTGGGTTTTCTCATGACTCCAGTTCACACAAACAATCTATACCCGGCAGTCAGTAGGCCTCCAATTGGAGAAGTAGAGCAGTATTAAAGGCAGGCCTATTTGATCACTCCAGGTTCAAACGATGGGTGTCCAGTCCACCCTGACATTAGTCAAATGAGAGGCAAGGGAGCTTATTGTGGACACTGTCTTGGGCTGTGCCCCTCATGAAAACCTCCAGCCAGAGGTTATGATGAGTGTCTATATGGAAGAAGATGAGGGCCATGTGGCAGTGTTTTGGTTTGAATTGTGGTGTGGCAGTGGGCAGAGATGACTGTGTCCACCTGGGCTTGAACTCTGGTGTGATTCCCCTTGGAGACTGAGTTCTGGAACTGACCTCAGAGAAGTATTGCCGTGAATTGTGTCGGGATGTTAGGAGGCCACGCATGAGAGTCGCCCTTGGAAACTGAGATCTAGGCCCAGGCTGGCTTTCCACAGAGCACTGGGAATCTCAGCCCGGATATCACATGATTTTATTCTTAAAGACCTGGCAGCCATCGTGGAGAGTCCAAACACACGTGGACCTCACATTGTAGACCTCAATGGGCCTGGCTTCCTGTGACCTTTGGCCACTCTTTGGGAAGCCTTGTTTGTGAGAGTTCTCCAGAGCTTTCGTTGAAATGAGCTTCCTCACCATTTAATGGTTCCTGAAGGAATGGAAACCCACAGTGCCTCCAACTTCATCCTTTAAAAATGGCTAGCTAGATAAATACCATGACATTTTTGAAATTCCCATGACCAGGTGGCACTGGAGAACCTCTGGATGTCCTGTTGCTGATCATGAGTGTACCAGACAGTGCCTTGATTGACTGGGTTTCATGAAAATGGTGTAAAACAGAGATGCCAGTAAGTTGGGGCCTGCTGAGTAGTGGGCCTAGAGCAGTGGTGTGCAGGTGTGTGATAAAACATCTGTGGTGGGGCCATGTGGATCTGCCATTGGCTTCCAAATGGCTTGTGACTGACATGGTGCAGTGAGCAGACCCTTCTATGTAAAGGCATCTTGTTATATGGAGAGGTTTCAGGGCAATGTTCAGAATCAGGTTGCTATGGTCAAGGGGGCAAGCTCTGTGGGATAGAAGCCTGGCTGGTGCATTCTCCTAGGACCTTGACCCACCACACGTGACAGAACTCCCTCCAGCACTGTGTCCCAGTTGAACTCCTTGTATTTCCTGAAGCAAATTCCAAACTCCCAGTGCAGCAGCAAGCAACACCACGAAAAGTGGAGGATGACCAAATGGCTTCACAGTCCACACAGGGAGACACTTAGACTCCAGTGGCCACAGTTTACCTGCAAAGAGAGAATTCAGCACTTCTGCCTCATGTTCATTGGAAAATCAGAAACCATGACCTCCAGGTCACCTAGATGCAGACCAGGTTTGATGGTCTCACTACAAAGGAAGCTAAATCTCCTGACAAAAACATACATTTCAAGTGCCCAAACTCAGAGGCAGTTTCTCACGAAGTCTTTAGGCCAGCAGAGCTCCACGTTTGTGGAGTGTTTACCCTGTCCCTTACTCATGGAAACTAGTCTACCCCCTCCAAGGTTGTGAACTCCTGAGTATTTTCCATTCCACATATGTATTCATAGCATTTCTAACTCTTCTCCTCAAATTGTGTCTTACTTATTGCGAAGGGAATGTCAAGGCAATGTTCTGGATGAGAGTGGGAAGATTTTTTTGTAGCACATATTGGCCTACACATTGGATTCATTTTCCTATTTTCCGTTCGAAATACTGAATCCCTGACACTAACCCATACCCTACTAGATTGTGACTACGAATACTAATATGATGGAGAAAAATAACTCAAACAGAATAGAAATACAGGCAGTTCAGAGGAGGCCTGGTGTATAGTTGGACTTGCCTTTTGCATTATAAAGGGTTGGTGTTATAAATCTAGTCCAATTTAATAGAAATAGTTCTCCATGTGTTTTGAAAGTTAACAAATATGTGAATTCCTGTCTCCCTTTCTCTGTAGCCTATTCAGCAACATGCATTTTTACATGCACATATAGAATCCTACCTCCTATCCCACGTCCACTCTTGTGAGGTGGCTGACTTGGCAGATACAAATTGTGAGAAGAGATCACTCCTCCTAAACGCTGTTGGAACTGAGAATTCAACCTCCAGGTGAGCTTCCCACTTGAACAACATGATACATAAATACATGTTCAGTAAAATAAATATTTTTGGATCTGTGGATGATACATATTTCATGATGAATTTCGATTGGCATATATATTTCTACTCTTTAATGTCTGTGTTTGTGTGTGTGTGTTTTTGTGTATATATATATATATATATATATATATATATATATATACACAGACATACACACACTCTCCAGATTTTTCAAAATATGAAATGTATGTGTCATATTATATACTCCCTAAATTCATTCATGTTCATATGTGTGGATTTATAATCAACTTTTCACAAGATTATTCTCAGAAATAGTCATCCACCTGAAATACATATTTGTTTCCTAGTGCTGAAATCCTAATATTTCTACAGTAACTGACCCAGTTTAACATGAATGCAAGTAGATTCCTATGGGACATGATGTGTGTTTTGACGTTCATTTTTATTCAACACTGGTACATTACTATTTCTTCAGTTGATGCACATCATAGGATATGTATTTCATCCTCAAGTTCACAAATTTCTAGGCATTTATTTCCCTTTCAATCACTTCCTGCTTCAGAACACATGTATTCCTCCACGTTTCTTGACTGGTCTTTTCATGAGACTTCTTTCCAAACACATTCTTTTCCATTTCCATAATCCCTTGTGAAGCAAAACTCACACCCCCTTCATGGTAAACCATAACCCCAATATCACCATTAGATGTATAACTGGTTAGAATGAATGGTTGTGTATCAATATTAGATTTCCTATATATTTTCAGATATCAATGCAATCCATTATTTAAATTGGAACCTCTTATACTATTTATTCACAGTATGGTCTATTCATGCATTATCTCTATATTCATAGACCCAGGGTACACCTATTTGTACCCCCAAAGGCTAATTTATATGTCTTCAACATATTACTCCCAGAAATGGTGGAAGAAACACTCATGTCACCTGATCTACATATACATTTTATCACAGTGATATTCTGGACACAAAATGCAAAGGTCACACTTATGATTGCACCAAAGCCTCATTGGAAAGTGAGCATGGATTACTAAAAACATCCTTGTCCAGGTTGCCTAATGCTCTCAAATGTCAATGCTATTGGTGACTACACATTTGTTTCTTCCTAAGATGATATATTCAACCTCAACCCTGTTGAAAATGTCTAATCCACTCACTCACTTTATACTTTGCCTGATTTCCTAATGTCTCTATTGATATCTGCTTTCCTACATATGTTCCCCAGTTCATCATTGTGACTGACTCTTCACATGTGCTGACGTTTACATTCACTCTCTAACCGACACCCTATTGCTAAAGAACTTTTGGTCCAAATTGTATACTCACTCTTCTTCCAAAACTTACCAACTATCTTCCTAATCCTACCTACTATCCCTTTTTGACTGGATGTTCTCTTCTACATTCAATCATCCAAGGTACAAGGTCCTATGCCATTGTATATCGATTTATCTGAGACATCTGTGCAGAAAGTCATTCAAAGCTAAGTATCCCAATCAAGGGCCCAATGCCCTTCTGGCCTTCAAATCTTACTTGGATTTCTGTTTTCATACATATATTTCACCTATATATTATTATAAATATCGCAGGTTCCCAATACCATTCTTCATCCAGCAGATTGACTCCTCACCCAAATCAAACAGGTTCTTAGCCCTAACCATACACTCTTCCCTCAATCTAACTTTACAGAAGAGGAGGGACAGAGTGGTTCTTACAATACAGGAATGTGGGGGATCTTCCACCTGCTGAGACCCTCAAAGGTCCATGCAGAAATGATACCTGGAAAAGATGTAGGCAGCTATGAAGTACGTGAGAGAGCAGAAGTCATCTTCAATGGCAAACAACCTGGTCAGGATGAAGGGATGTGTCTGAATGAGCCTCTCCTTAATGTAGACAAGATGGACCAAAGCAGGCCTGTGTGGAGAGCTGTCCTTGATGCCTGTTGTTGATATTCCATTCTAACTTGTGAAAGTGTCACAGGAAGGAGGGGCAGCCTCCATCTCATGGGAGCCTTGGAAGCAACTGTTAGGACACAGTGGTTGCCAAGGCAGTGACCTCATTCAGTTCCTGAAGGAAGTGACCTCACCTCACTTCCTTGGTGATGGAACTCTCTGAACTTGGGATCCAGGAAGCCAGGCACCCAAGGCCAGTCCCAGTCCCAGTCCCAGTGGGCTCACTTGTTTGGATTTCCCAAGGACAGAGTCAGTCTTTCTTGGTACCCACTGATGTGAGGATGGCCAAATGCCAGGAAAGCTCTGCCGAGGGGCCTTTCCTGAGAAAGCAGGTAGTGGCTCACCGCTGGCTCCTGACAACTTCACAGAGTTGGCCAAGGAGGCCAGATGTGAGACAGGACAGGCCCTTTTTGGGGAACATAATATGGCCCACCAGTCAGACGACACTCCGGGTAGTCACAGACCAACTTGGAAGGAGGTGCCTTTGTGGGTGTGGGTGTGAGTTTGTGGTTTGGTCTCATGTTCTGAGAATAGGTAGGAAAGGCGGTTTGTTTGGTTTGGAGTGGACTGTTTCTAGTAAGGCTTTTGACAAGGCGAGTGTTTCTATGTTTGTGCATCCCACTGTGTCCCTGGTTGTAGACATTAGAAAAGAGAATGCATCAATGGATGTGTCCTGTCTAGTAGAAAGCTTCCCAGCATTCATCCTGCCCAATTTATGAATGGACTGCGGCTTGCCTTATGGATGGGCAACACCTACTATCTTCCTAAGTTCCTGTTTTCTTCCTGAATTCTGGCCACTCTCCAGAATAGGCTCATGGTTTTGTGTCCAAGATATGTACCACCTCCAAGCTCGGTGGCATGGCCATGTACTGGATAGTTGAAAGGAATGGTGAGCATCTCAGAAAACTCAGGTATCAGTGTGACCAATAAAGTCTCCCTGGAGAAAGCCTGCTTTGGGCCTTTGGCTTACCTATTGTTCTGTTGCCCTGAATGTCAGGAAGGCCTTTGCCTCAGGGCACCCCATTGTGAAGCCTGAAGAAAACAGTTTTCAAATGGAAATGAATGGGCATCACCTGTGGCTCTTTGCTTAATTGCTTTGCAAAGGGATGTGTCTGAATCAGCCTCTTGGCCCTGTGTGAGGCTGTGGCTTAGAGTGTCAGCCCCTGATGGATCCAAAGAAAGATCCCATGTGTGCATCCAAAGCCAAATTGGCACAAAAGCAGTCATCCTGGATGAGGTCTCTCGCCTTCCTCTGTAAGGTTCCTGACCTCCGTCAAGTGAGAATAGGGATCCTTTGTGTCAAATGAGTCCTTCAAAGCCATGCAGAGGCTAGCCCATAGGTGCTTGGGTTTTCTCATGACTCCAGTTCACACAAACAATCTATACCCGGCAGTCAGTAGGCCTCCAATTGGAGAAGTAGAGCAGTATTAAAGGCAGGCCTATTTGATCACTCCAGGTTCACAGGATGGGTGTCCAGTCCACCCTGACATTAGGCAAATGAGAGGCAAAGGAACTTATTGTGGACACTGTCTTGGGCTGTGCCCCTCATGGAAACCTCCAGCCAGAGGTTATGATGAGTGTCTATATGGAAGAAGATGAGGGCCATGTGGCAGTGTTTTGGTTTGAATTGTGGTGTGGGAGTGGGAAGAGATGACTGGGTCCACCTGGGCTTGAACTCTGGTGTGATTCCCCTTGGAGACTGAGTTCTGGAACTGACCTCAGAGAAGTATTGCCGTGAATTGTGTCGGGATGTTAGGAGTCCACGCATGAGAGTCGCCCTTGGAAACTGAGATCTAGGCCCAGGCTGGCTTTCCACAGAGCACTGGGAATCTCAGCCCGGATATCACATGATTTTATTCTTAAAGACCTGGCAGCCATCGTGGAGAGTCCAAACACACGTGGACCTCACATTGTAGACCTCAATGGGCCTGGCTTCCTGTGACCTTTGGCCACTCTTTGGGAAGCCTTGTTTGTGAGAGTTCTCCAGAGCTTTCGTTGAAATGAGCTTCCTCACCATTTAATGGTTCCTGAAGGAATGGAAACCCACAGTGCCTCCAACTTCATCCTTTACAAATGGCTAGCTAGATAAATACCATGACATTTTTGAAATTCCCATGACCAGGTGGCACTGGAGAACCTCTGGATGTCCTGTTGCTGATCATGAGTGTACCAGACAGTGCCTTGATTGACTGGGTTTCATGAAAATGGTGTAAAACAGAGATGCCAGTAAGTTGGGGCCTGCTGAGTAGTGGGCCTAGAGCAGTGGTGTGCAGGTGTGTGATAAAACATCTGTAGTGGGGCCATGTGGATCTGCCATTGGCTTCCAAATGGCTTGTGACTGACATGGTGCAGTGAGCATACCCTTCTATGTAAAGGCATCTTGTTATATGGAGAGGTTTCAGGGCAATGTTCAGAATCAGGTTGCTATGGTCAAGGGGGCAAGCTCTGTGGGATAGAAGCCTGGCTGGTGCATTCTCCTAGGACCTTGACCCACCACACGTGACAGAACTCCCTCCAGCACTGTGTCCCAGTTGAACTCCTTGTATTTCCTGAAGCAAATTCCAAACTCCCAGTGCACAGCAAGAAACACCACGAAAAGTGGAGGATGACCAAATGGCTTCACAGTCCACACAGGGAGACACTTAGACCCCAGTGGCCACAGTTTACCTGCAAAGAGAGAATTCAGCACTTCTGCCTCATGTTCATTGGAAAATCAGAAACCATGTCCTCCAGGTCACCTAGATGCAGACCAGGTTTGATGGTCTCACTACAAAGGAAGCTAAAGCTCCTGACAAAAACATACATTTCAAGTGCCCAAACTCAGAGGCAGTTTCTCACGAAGTCTTTAGGCCAGCAGAGCTCCACGTTTGTGGAGTGTTTACCCTGTCCCTTACTCATGGAAACTAGTCTACCACCTCCAAGGTTGTTAACTCCTGAGCATTTTCCATTCCACATAAGTATTCATAGCATTTCTAACTCTTCTCCTCAAATTGTGTCTTACTTATTGCGAAGGGAATGTCAAGGCAATGTTCTGGATAAGAGTGGGAAGATTTTTTTGTAGCACATTTTGGCCTACACATTGGATTCATTTTCCTATTTTCCGTTCGAAATACTGAATCCCTGACACTAACCCATACCCTACTAGATTGTGAATACAAATACTAATATGATGGAGAAAAATAACTCAAACAGAATAGAAATACAGGCAGTTCAGAGGAGGCCTGGTGTATAGTTGGACTTGCCTTTTGCATTATAAAGGGTAGGTGTTATAAATCTAGTCCAATTTAATAGAAATAGTTCTCCATGTGTTTTGAAAGTTAACAAATATGTGAATTCCTGTCTCCCTTTCTCTGTAGCCTATTCAGCAACATGCATTTTTACATGCACATATAGAATCATACCTCCTATCCCACGTCCATTCTTGTGAGGTGGCTGACTTGGCAGATACAAATTGTGAGAAGAGATCACTCCTCCTAAACGCTGTTGGAACTGAGAATTCAACCTCCAGGTGAGCTTCCCACTTGAACAACATGATACATAAATACATGTTCAGTAATATAAATATTTTTGGATCTGTGGATGATACATATTTCATGATGAATTTCGATTGGCATATATATTTCTACTCTTTAATGTCTGTGTTTGTGTGTGTGTGTTTTTGTGTGTATATATATATATATATATATATATATATATATATATATATATATATATATACACACAGACATACACACACTCTCCAGATTTTTCAAAATATGAAATGTATGTGTCATATTATATACTCCCTAAATTCATTCATGTTCATATATGTGGATTTATAATCAACTTTTCACAAGATTATTCTCAGAAATAGTCATCCACCTGAAATACATATTTGTTTCCTAGTGCTGAAATCCTAATATTTCTACAGTAACTGACCCAGTTTAACATGAATGCAAGTAGATTCCTATGGGACATGATGTGTGTTTTGACGTTCATTTTTATTCAACACTGGTACATTACTATTTCTTCAGTTGATGCACATCATAGGATATGTATTTCATCCTCAAGTTCACAAATTTCTAGGCATTTATTTCCCTTTCAATCACTTCCTGCTTCAGAACACATGTATTCCTCCACGTTTCTTGACTGGTCTTTTCATGAGACTTCTTTCCAAACACATTCTTTTCCATTTCCATAATCCCTTGTGAAGCAAAACTCACACCCCCTTCATGGTAAACCATAACCCCAATATCACCATTAGATGTATAACTGGTTAGAATGAATGGTTGTGTATCAATATTAGATTTCCTATATATTTTCAGATATCAATGCAATCCATTATTTAAATTGGAACCTGTTATACTATTTATTCACAGTATGGTCTATTCATGCATTATCTCTATATTCATAGACCCAGGGTACACCTATTTGTACCCCCAAAGGCTAATTTATATGTCTTCAACATATTACTCCCAGAAATGGTGGAAGAAACACTCATGTCACCTGATCTACATATACATTTTATCACAGTGATATTCTGGACACAAAATGCAAAGGTCACACTTATGATTGCACCAAAGCCTCATTGGAAAGTGAGCATGGATTACTAAAAACATCCTTGTCCAGGTTGCCTAATGCTCTCAAATGTCAATGCTATTGGTGACTACATATCTGTTTCTTCCTAAGATGATATATTCAACCTCAACCCTGTTGAAAATGTCTAATCCACTCACTCACTTTATACTTTGCCTGATTTCCTAATGTCTCTATTGATATCTGCTTTCCTACATATGTTCCCCAGTTCATCATTGTGACTGACTCTTCACATGTGCTGACGTTTACATTCACTCTCTAACTGACACCATATTGCTAAAGAACTTTTGGTCCAAATTGTATACTCACTCTTCTTCCAAAACTTACCAACTATCTTCCTAATCCTACCTACTATCCCTTTTTGACTGGATGTTCTCTTCTACATTCAATCATCCAAGGTACAAGGTCCTATGCCATTGTATATCGATTTATCTGAGACATCTGTGCAGAAAGTCATTCAAAGCTAAGTATCCCCATCAAGGGCCCCATGCCCTTCTGGCCTTCAAATCTTACTTGGATTTCTGTTTTCATACATATATTTCACCTATATGTTATTATAAATATCGCAGGTTCCCAATACCATTCTTCATCCAGCAGAGTGATTCCTCACCCAAATCAAACAGGTTCTTAACACTAACCATACACTCTTCCCTCAATCTAACTTTACAGAAGAGCAGGGACAGAGTGGGTCTTACAATACAGGAATGTGGGGGATCTTCCACCTGCTAAGAACCTCAAAGGTCCATGCAGAAATGATACCTGGAGAAGATGTAGGCAGCTGTGAAGGACCTGAGAGAGCAGAAGTCACCTTCCATGGCGAACAACCTGGTCAGGATGAAGGGATGTATCTGAATGAGCCTCTCTCTTCTTAATGTAGACAAGATGGACCAAAGCAGGCCTGTGTGGAGAGCTGTTCCTTGGTGCCTGTGTTTGATATTCCATTCTAACTTGTGAAAGTGTCACAGGAAGGAGGGGCAGCCTCCATCTCATGGGAGCCTTGGAAGCAACTGTTAGGACACAGTGGTTGCCAAGGCAGTGACCTCATTCAGTTCCTGAAGGAAGTGACCTCACCTCACTTCCTTGGTGATGGAACTCTCTGAACTTGGGATCCAGGAAGCCAGGCACCCAGAGCCAGTCCCAGTCCCAGTCCCAGTGGGCTCACTTGTTTGGATTTCCCAAGGACAGAGTCAGTCTTTCTTGGTACCCACTGATGTGAGGATGGCCAAATGCCAGGAAAGCTCTGCCGTGGGGCCTTTCCTGAGAAAGCAGGTAGTGGCTCACCGCTGGCTCCTGACAACTTCACAGAGTTGGCCAAAGAGGCCAGATGTGAGACAGGACAGGCACTTTCGGGGGAACATAGTATGACCCACCAGTCAGATGACACTCCAGGTAGTCACAGACCAACTTGGAAGGAGGTGCCTTTGTGGGTGTGGGTGTGAGTTTGTGGTTTGGTCTCATGTTCTGAGAATAGGTAGGAAAGGCGGTTTGTTTGGTTTGGAGTGGACTGTTTCTAGTAAGGCTTTTGACAAGGCGAGTGTTTCTATGTTTGTGTATCCCACTGTGTCCCTGGTTGTAGACATTAGAAAAGAGAATGCATCAATGGATGTGTCCTGTCTAGTAGAAAGCTTCCCAGCATTCATCCTGCCCAATTTATGAATGGACTGGGGCTTACCTTATGGATGGGCAACACCTACTATCTTCCTAAGTTCCCGTTTTCTTCCTGAATTCTGGCCACTCTCCAGAATAGGCTCATGGTTTTGTGTCCAAGATATGTACCACCTCCAAGCTCAGTGGCATGTCCATGTACTGGATAGTTGAAAGGAATGGTGAGCATCTCAGAAAACTCAGATATCAGTGTGACCAGTAAAGTCTCCCTGGAGAAAGCCTGCTTTGGGCCTTTGGCTTACCTATTGTTCTGTTGCCCTGAATGTCAGGAAGGCCTTTGCCTCAGGGCACCCCATTGTGAAGCCTGAAGAAAACAGTTTTCAAATGGAAATGAATGGGCATCACCTGTGGCTCTTTGCTTAATTGCTTTGCAAAGGGATGTGTCTGAATCAGCCTCTTGGCCCTGTGTGAGGCTGTGGCTTAGATTGTCAGCCCCTGATGGATCCAAAGAAAGATCCCATGTGTGCATCCAAAGCCAAATTGGCACAAAAGCAGTCATCCTGGATGAGGTCTCTCGCCTTCCTCTGTAAGGTTCCTGACCTCCATCAAGTGAGAATAGGGATCCTTTGTGTCAAATGAGTCCTTCAAAGCCAGGCAGAGGCTAGCCCATAGGTGCTTGGGTTTTCTCATGACTCCAGTTCACACAAACAATCTATACCCGGCAGTCAGTAGGCCTCCAATTGGAGAAGTAGAGCAGTATTAAAGGCAGGCCTATTTGATCACTCCAGGTTCACAGGATGGGTGTCCACTCCACCCTGACATTAGGCAAATGAGAGGCAAGGGAGCTTATTGTGGACACTGTCTTGGGCTGTGCCCCTCATGGAAACCTCTAGCCAGAGGTTATGATGAGTGTGTATATGGAAGAAGATGAGGGCCATGTGGCAGTGTTTTGGTTTGAATTGTGGTATGGCAGTGGGAAGAGATGACTGGGTCCACCTGGGCTTGAACTCTGGTGTGATTCCCCTTGGAGACTGAGTTCTGGAACTGACCTCAGAGAAGTATTGCCGTGAATTGTGTCGGGATGTTAGGAGGCCACGCATGAGAGTCGCCCTTGGGAACTGAGATCTAGGCCCAGGCTGGCTTTCCACAGAGCACTGGGAATCTCAGCCCGGATATCACATGATTTTATTCTTAAAGACCTGGCAGCCATCGTGGAGAGTCCAAACACACGTGGACCTCACATTGTAGACCTCAATGGGCCTGGCTTCCTGTGACCTTTGGCCACTCTTTGGGAAGCCTTGTTTGTGAGAGTTCTCCAGAGCTTTCGTTGAAATGAGCTTCCTCACCATTTAATGGTTCCTGAAGGAATGGAAACCCACAGTGCCTCCAACTTCATCCTTTAAAAATGGCTAGCTAGATAAATACCATGACATTTTTGAAATTCCCATGACCAGGTGGCACTGGAGAACCTCTGGATGTCCTGTTGCTGATCATGAGTGTACCAGACAGTGCCTTGATTGACTGGGTTTCATGAAAATGGTGTAAAACAGAGATGCCAGTAAGTTGGGGCCTGCTGAGTAGTGGGCCTAGAGCAGTGGTGTGCAGGTGTGTGATAAAACATCTGTGGTGGGGCCATGTGGATCTGCCATTGGCTTCCAAATGGCTTGTGACTGACATGGTGCAGTGAGCATACCCTTCTATGTTAAGGCATCTTGTTATATGGAGAGGTTTCAGGGCAATGTTCAGAATCAGGTTGCTATGGTCAAGGGGGCAAGCTCTGTGGGATAGAAGCCTGGCTGGTGCATTCTCCTAGGACCTTGACCCACCACACGTGACAGAACTCCCTCCAGCACTGTGTCCCAGTTGAACTCCTTGTATTTCCTGAAGCAAATTCCAAACTCCCAGTGCAGCAGCAAGAAACACCACGAAAAGTGGAGGATGACCAAATGGCTTCACAGTCCACACAGGGAGACACGTAGACCCCAGTGGCCACAGTTTACCTGCAAAGAGAGAATTCAGCACTTCTGCCTCATGTTCATTGGAAAATCAGAAACCATGTCCTCCAGGTCACCTAGATGCAGACCAGGTTTGATGGTCTCACTACAAAGGAAGCTAAAGCTCCTGACAACAACATACATTTCAAGTGCCCAAACTCAGAGGCAGTTTCTCACGAAGTCTTTAGGCCAGCAGAGCTCCACGTTTGTGGAGTGTTTACCCTGTCCCTTACTCATGGAAACTAGTCTACCACCTCCAAGGTTGTGAACTCCTGAGCATTTTCCATTCCACATAAGTATTCAAAGCATTTCTAACTCTTCTCCTCAAATTGTGTCTTACTTATTGCGAAGGGAATGTCAAGGCAATGTTCTTGATGAGAGTGGGAAGATTTTTTTGTAGCACATTTTGGCCTACACATTGGATTCATTTTCCTATTTTCCGTTCGAAATACTGAATCCCTGACACTAACCCATACCCTACTAGATTGTGAATACGAATACTAATATGATGGAGAAAAATAACTCAAACAGAATAGAAATACAGGCAGTTCAGAGGAGGCCTGGTGTATAGTTGGACTTGCCTTTTGCATTATAAAGGGTAGGTGTTATAAATCTAGTCCAATTTAATAGAAATATTTCTCCATGTGTTTTGAAAGTTAACAAATATGTGAATTCCTGTCTCCCTTTCTCTGTAGCCTATTCAGCAACATGCATTTTTACATGCACATATAGAATCATACCTCCTATCCCACGTCCATTCTTGTGAGGTGGCTGACTTGGCAGATACAAATTGTGAGAAGAGATCACTCCTCCTAAACGCTGTTGGAACTGAGAATTCAACCTCCAGGTGAGCTTCCCACTTGAACAACATGATACATAAATACATGTTCAGTAAAATAAATATTTTTGGATCTGTGGATGATACATATTTCATGATGAATTTCGATTGGCATATATATTTCTACTCTTTAATGTCTGTGTTTGTGTGTGTGTGTTTTTGTGTGTATATATATATATATATATATATATATATATATATATATATATATATATATATATACACACAGACATACACACACTCTCCAGATTTTTCAAAATATGAAATGTATGTGTCATATTATATACTCCCTAAATTCATTCATGTTCATATATGTGGATTTATAATCAACTTTTCACAAGATTATTCTCAGAAATAGTCATCCACCTGAAATACATATTTGTTTCCTAGTGCTGAAATCCTAATATTTCTACAGTAACTGACCCAGTTTAACATGAATGCAAGTAGATTCCTATGGGACATGATGTGTGTTTTGACGTTCATTTTTATTCAACACTGGTACATTACTATTTCTTCAGTTGATGCACATCATAGGATATGTATTTCATCCTCAAGTTCACAAATTTCTAGGCATTTATTTCCCTTTCAATCACTTCCTGCTTCAGAACACATGTATTCCTCCACGTTTCTTGACTGGTCTTTTCATGAGACTTCTTTCCAAACACATTCTTTTCCATTTCCATAATCCCTTGTGAAGCAAAACTCACACCCCCTTCATGGTAAACCATAACCCCAATATCACCATTAGATGTATAACTGGTTAGAATGAATGGTTGTGTATCAATATTAGATTTCCTATATATTTTCAGATATCAATGCAATCCATTATTTAAATTGGAACCTGTTATACTATTTATTCACAGTATGGTCTATTCATGCATTATCTCTATATTCATAGACCCAGGGTACACCTATTTGTACCCCCAAAGGCTAATTTATATGTCTTCAACATATTACTCCCAGAAATGGTGGAAGAAACACTCATGTCACCTGATCTACATATACATATTATCACAGTGATATTCTGGACACAAAATGCAAAGGTCACACTTATGATTGCACCAAAGCCTCATTGGAAAGTGAGCATGGATTACTAAAAACATCCTTGTCCAGGTTGCCTAATGCTCTCAAATGTCAATGCTATTGGTGACTACATATCTGTTTCTTCCTAAGATGATATATTCAACCTCAACCCTGTTGAAAATGTCTAATCCACTCACTCACTTTATACTTTGCCTGATTTCCTAATGTCTCTATTGATATCTGCTTTCCTACATATGTTCCCCAGTTCATCATTGTGACTGACTCTTCACATGTGCTGACGTTTACATTCACTCTCTAACTGACACCATATTGCTAAAGAACTTTTGGTCCAAATTGTATACTCACTCTTCTTCCAAAACTTACCAACTATCTTCCTAATCCTACCTACTATCCCTTTTTGACTGGATGTTCTCTTCTACATTCAATCATCCAAGGTACAAGGTCCTATGCCATTGTATATCGATTTATCTGAGATATCTGTGCAGAAAGTCATTCAAAGCTAAGTATCCCCATCAAGGGCCCCATGCCCTTCTGGCCTTCAAATCTTACTTGGATTTCTGTTTTCATACATATATTTCACCTATATGTTATTATAAATATCGCAGGTTCCCAATACCATTCTTCATCCAGCAGAGTGATTCCTCACCCAAATCAAACAGGTTCTTAACACTAACCATACACTCTTCCCTCAATCTAACTTTACAGAAGAGCAGGGACAGAGTGGGTCTTACAATACAGGAATGTGGGGGATGTTCCACCTGCTAAGAACCTCAAAGGTCCATGCAGAAATGATACCTGGAGAAGATGTAGGCAGCTATGAAGGACCTGAGAGAGCAGAAGTCACCTTCCATGGCGAACAACCTGGTCAGGATGAAGGGATGTATCTGAATGAGCCTCTCTCTTCTTAATGTAGACAAGATGGACCAAAGCAGGCCTGTGTGGAGAGCTGTTCCTTGGTGCCTGTGTTTGATATTCCATTCTAACTTGTGAAAGTGTCACAGGAAGGAGGGGCAGCCTCCATCTCATGGGAGCCTTGGAAGCAACTGTTAGGACACAGTGGTTGCCAAGGCAGTGACCTCATTCAGTTCCTGAAGGAAGTGACCTCACCTCACTTCCTTGGTGATGGAACTCTCTGAACTTGGGATCCAGGAAGCCAGGCACCCAGAGCCAGTCCCAGTCCCAGTCCCAGTGGGCTCACTTGTTTGGATTTCCCAAGGACAGAGTCAGTCTTTCTTGGTACCCACTGATGTGAGGATGGCCAAATGCCAGGAAAGCTCTGCCGTGGGGCCTTTCCTGAGAAAGCAGGTAGTGGCTCACCGCTGGCTCCTGACAACTTCACAGAGTTGGCCAAAGAGGCCAGATGTGAGACAGGACAGGCACTTTCGGGGGAACATAGTATGACCCACCAGTCAGATGACACTCCAGGTAGTCACAGACCAACTTGGAAGGAGGTGCCTTTGTGGGTGTGGGTGTGAGTTTGTGGTTTGGTCTCATGTTCTGAGAATAGGTAGGAAAGGCGGTTTGTTTGGTTTGGAGTGGACTGTTTCTAGTAAGGCTTTTGACAAGGCGAGTGTTTCTATGTTTGTGTATCCCACTGTGTCCCTGGTTGTAGACATTAGAAAAGAGAATGCATCAATGGATGTGTCCTGTCTAGTAGAAAGCTTCCCAGCATTCATCCTGCCCAATTTATGAATGGACTGGGGCTTACCTTATGGATGGGCAACACCTACTATCTTCCTAAGTTCCCGTTTTCTTCCTGAATTCTGGCCACTCTCCAGAATAGGCTCATGGTTTTGTGTCCAAGATATGTACCACCTCCAAGCTCAGTGGCATGTCCATGTACTGGATAGTTGAAAGGAATGGTGAGCATCTCAGAAAACTCAGATATCAGTGTGACCAGTAAAGTCTCCCTGGAGAAAGCCTGCTTTGGGCCTTTGGCTTACCTATTGTTCTGTTGCCCTGAATGTCAGGAAGGCCTTTGCCTCAGGGCACCCCATTGTGAAGCCTGAAGAAAACAGTTTTCAAATGGAAATGAATGGGCATCACCTGTGGCTCTTTGCTTAATTGCTTTGCAAAGGGATGTGTCTGAATCAGCCTCTTGGCCCTGTGTGAGGCTGTGGCTTAGATTGTCAGCCCCTGATGGATCCAAAGAAAGATCCCATGTGTGCATCCAAAGCCAAATTGGCACAAAAGCAGTCATCCTGGATGAGGTCTCTCGCCTTCCTCTGTAAGGTTCCTGACCTCCATCAAGTGAGAATAGGGATCCTTTGTGTCAAATGAGTCCTTCAAAGCCAGGCAGAGGCTAGCCCATAGGTGCTTGGGTTTTCTCATGACTCCAGTTCACACAAACAATCTATACCCGGCAGTCAGTAGGCCTCCAATTGGAGAAGTAGAGCAGTATTAAAGGCAGGCCTATTTGATCACTCCAGGTTCACAGGATGGGTGTCCAGTCCACCCTGACATTAGGCAAATGAGAGGCAAGGGAGCTTATTGTGGACACTGTCTTGGGCTGTGCCCCTCATGGAAACCTCTAGCCAGAGGTTATGATGAGTGTGTATATGGAAGAAGATGAGGGCCATGTGGCAGTGTTTTGGTTTGAATTGTGGTATGGCAGTGGGAAGAGATGACTGGGTCCACCTGGGCTTGAACTCTGGTGTGATTCCCCTTGGAGACTGAGTTCTGGAACTGACCTCAGAGAAGTATTGCCGTGAATTGTGTCGGGATGTTAGGAGGCCACGCATGAGAGTCGCCCTTGGGAACTGAGATCTAGGCCCAGGCTGGCTTTCCACAGAGCACTGGGAATCTCAGCCCGGATATCACATGATTTTATTCTTAAAGACCTGGCAGCCATCGTGGAGAGTCCAAACACACGTGGACCTCACATTGTAGACCTCAATGGGCCTGGCTTCCTGTGACCTTTGGCCACTCTTTGGGAAGCCTTGTTTGTGAGAGTTCTCCAGAGCTTTCGTTGAAATGAGCTTCCTCACCATTTAATGGTTCCTGAAGGAATGGAAACCCACAGTGCCTCCAACTTCATCCTTTAAAAATGGCTAGCTAGATAAATACCATGACATTTTTGAAATTCCCATGACCAGGTGGCACTGGAGAACCTCTGGATGTCCTGTTGCTGATCATGAGTGTACCAGACAGTGCCTTGATTGACTGGGTTTCATGAAAATGGTGTAAAACAGAGATGCCAGTAAGTTGGGGCCTGCTGAGTAGTGGGCCTAGAGCAGTGGTGTGCAGGTGTGTGATAAAACATCTGTGGTGGGGCCATGTGGATCTGCCATTGGCTTCCAAATGGCTTGTGACTGACATGGTGCAGTGAGCAGACCCTTCTATGTAAAGGCATCTTGTTATATGGAGAGGTTTCAGGGCAATGTTCAGAATCAGGTTGCTATGGTCAAGGGGGCAAGCTCTGTGGGATAGAAGCCTGGCTGGTGCATTCTCCTAGGACCTTGACCCACCACACGTGACAGAACTCCCTCCAGCACTGTGTCCCAGTTGAACTTGTATTTCCTGAAGCAAATTCCAAACTCCCAGTGCAGCAGCAAGAAACACCACGAAAAGTGGAGGATGACCAAATGGCTTCACAGTCCACACAGGGAGACACGTAGACCCCAGTGGCCACAGTTTACCTGCAAAGAGAGAATTCAGCACTTCTGCCTCATGTTCATTGGAAAATCAGAAACCATGTCCTCCAGGTCACCTAGATGCAGACCAGGTTTGATGGTCTCACTACAAAGGAAGCTAAAGCTCCTGACAACAACATACATTTCAAGTGCCCAAACTCAGAGGCAGTTTCTCACGAAGTCTTTAGGCCAGCAGAGCTCCACGTTTCTGGAGTGTTTACCCTGTCCCTTACTCATGGAAACTAGTCTACCACCTCCAAGGTTGTGAACTCCTGAGCATTTTCCATTCCACATAAGTATTCATAGCATTTCTAACTCTTCTCCTCAAATTGTGTCTTACTTATTGAGAAGGGAATGTCAAGGCAATGTTCTTGATGAGAGTGGGAAGATTTTTTTGTAGCACATTTTGGCCTACACATTGGATTCATTTTCCTATTTTCCGTTCGAAATACTGAATCCCTGACACTAACCCATACCCTACTAGATTGTGAATACGAATACTAATATGATGGAGAAAAATAACTCAAACAGAATAGAAATACAGGCAGTTCAGAGGAGGCCTGGTGTATAGTTGGACTTGCCTTTTGCATTATAAAGGGTAGGTGTTATAAATCTAGTCCAATTTAATAGAAATAGTTCTCCATGTGTTTTGAAAGTTAACAAATATGTGAATTCCTGTCTCCCTTTCTCTGTAGCCTATTCAGCAACATGCATTTTTACATGCACATATAGAATCATACCTCCTATCCCACGTCCATTCTTGTGAGGTGGCTGACTTGGCAGATACAAATTGTGAGAAGAGATCACTCCTCCTAAACGCTGTTGGAACTGAGAATTCAACCTCCAGGTGAGCTTCCCACTTGAACAACATGATACATAAATACATGTTCAGTAAAATAAATATTTTTGGATCTGTGGATGATACATATTTCATGATGAATTTCGATTGGCATATATATTTCTACTCTTTAATGTCTGTGTTTGTGTGTGTGTGTTTTTGTGTGTATATATATATATATATATATATATATATATATATATATATATATATATACACACAGACATACACACACTCTCCAGATTTTTCAAAATATGAAATGTATGTGTCATATTATATACTCCCTAAATTCATTCATGTTCATATATGTGGATTTATAATCAACTTTTCACAAGATTATTCTCAGAAATAGTCATCCACCTGAAATACATATTTGTTTCCTAGTGCTGAAATCCTAATATTTCTACAGTAACTGACCCAGTTTAACATGAATGCAAGTAGATTCCTATGGGACATGATGTGTGTTTTGACGTTCATTTTTATTCAACACTGGTACATTACTATTTCTTCAGTTGATGCACATCATAGGATATGTATTTCATCCTCAAGTTCACAAATTTCTAGGCATTTATTTCCCTTTCAATCACTTCCTGCTTCAGAACACATGTATTCCTCCACGTTTCTTGACTGGTCTTTTCATGAGACTTCTTTCCAAACACATTCTTTTCCATTTCCATAATCCCTTGTGAAGCAAAACTCACACCCCCTTCATGGTAAACCATAACCCCAATATCACCATTAGATGTATAACTGGTTAGAATGAATGGTTGTGTATCAATATTAGATTTCCTATATATTTTCAGATATCAATGCAATCCATTATTTAAATTGGAACCTGTTATACTATTTATTCACAGTATGGTCTATTCATGCATTATCTCTATATTCATAGACCCAGGGTACACCTATTTGTACCCCCAAAGGCTAATTTATATGTCTTCAACATATTACTCCCAGAAATGGTGGAAGAAACACTCATGTCACCTGATCTACATATACATATTATCACAGTGATATTCTGGACACAAAATGCAAAGGTCACACTTATGATTGCACCAAAGCCTCATTGGAAAGTGAGCATGGATTACTAAAAACATCCTTGTCCAGGTTGCCTAATGCTCTCAAATGTCAATGCTATTGGTGACTACATATCTGTTTCTTCCTAAGATGATATATTCAACCTCAACCCTGTTGAAAATGTCTAATCCACTCACTCACTTTATACTTTGCCTGATTTCCTAATGTCTCTATTGATATCTGCTTTCCTACATATGTTCCCCAGTTCATCATTGTGACTGACTCTTCACATGTGCTGACGTTTACATTCACTCTCTAACTGACACCATATTGCTAAAGAACTTTTGGTCCAAATTGTATACTCACTCTTCTTCCAAAACTTACCAACTATCTTCCTAATCCTACCTACTATCCCTTTTTGACTGGATGTTCTCTTCTACATTCAATCATCCAAGGTACAAGGTCCTATGCCATTGTATATCGATTTATCTGAGACATCTGTGCAGAAAGTCATTCAAAGCTAAGTATCCCCATCAAGGGCCCCATGCCCTTCTGGCCTTCAAATCTTACTTGGATTTCTGTTTTCATACATATATTTCACCTATATGTTATTATAAATATCGCAGGTTCCCAATACCATTCTTCATCCAGCAGAGTGATTCCTCACCCAAATCAAACAGGTTCTTAACACTAACCATACACTCTTCCCTCAATCTAACTTTACAGAAGAGCAGGGACAGAGTGGGTCTTACAATACAGGAATGTGGGGGATGTTCCACCTGCTAAGAACCTCAAAGGTCCATGCAGAAATGATACCTGGAGAAGATGTAGGCAGCTATGAAGGACCTGAGAGAGCAGAAGTCACCTTCCATGGCGAACAACCTGGTCAGGATGAAGGGATGTATCTGAATGAGCCTCTCTCTTCTTAATGTAGACAAGATGGACCAAAGCAGGCCTGTGTGGAGAGCTGTTCCTTGGTGCCTGTGTTTGATATTCCATTCTAACTTGTGAAAGTGTCACAGGAAGGAGGGGCAGCCTCCATCTCATGGGAGCCTTGGAAGCAACTGTTAGGACACAGTGGTTGCCAAGGCAGTGACCTCATTCAGTTCCTGAAGGAAGTGACCTCACCTCACTTCCTTGGTGATGGAACTCTCTGAACTTGGGATCCAGGAAGCCAGGCACCCAGAGCCAGTCCCAGTCCCAGTCCCAGTGGGCTCACTTGTTTGGATTTCCCAAGGACAGAGTCAGTCTTTCTTGGTACCCACTGATGTGAGGATGGCCAAATGCCAGGAAAGCTCTGCCGTGGGGCCTTTCCTGAGAAAGCAGGTAGTGGCTCACCGCTGGCTCCTGACAACTTCACAGAGTTGGCCAAAGAGGCCAGATGTGAGACAGGACAGGCACTTTCGGGGGAACATAGTATGACCCACCAGTCAGATGACACTCCAGGTAGTCACAGACCAACTTGGAAGGAGGTGCCTTTGTGGGTGTGGGTGTGAGTTTGTGGTTTGGTCTCATGTTCTGAGAATAGGTAGGAAAGGCGGTTTGTTTGGTTTGGAGTGGACTGTTTCTAGTAAGGCTTTTGACAAGGCGAGTGTTTCTATGTTTGTGTATCCCACTGTGTCCCTGGTTGTAGACATTAGAAAAGAGAATGCATCAATGGATGTGTCCTGTCTAGTAGAAAGCTTCCCAGCATTCATCCTGCCCAATTTATGAATGGACTGGGGCTTACCTTATGGATGGGCAACACCTACTATCTTCCTAAGTTCCCGTTTTCTTCCTGAATTCTGGCCACTCTCCAGAATAGGCTCATGGTTTTGTGTCCAAGATATGTACCACCTCCAAGCTCAGTGGCATGTCCATGTACTGGATAGTTGAAAGGAATGGTGAGCATCTCAGAAAACTCAGATATCAGTGTGACCAGTAAAGTCTCCCTGGAGAAAGCCTGCTTTGGGCCTTTGGCTTACCTATTGTTCTGTTGCCCTGAATGTCAGGAAGGCCTTTGCCTCAGGGCACCCCATTGTGAAGCCTGAAGAAAACAGTTTTCAAATGGAAATGAATGGGCATCACCTGTGGCTCTTTGCTTAATTGCTTTGCAAAGGGATGTGTCTGAATCAGCCTCTTGGCCCTGTGTGAGGCTGTGGCTTAGATTGTCAGCCCCTGATGGATCCAAAGAAAGATCCCATGTGTGCATCCAAAGCCAAATTGGCACAAAAGCAGTCATCCTGGATGAGGTCTCTCGCCTTCCTCTGTAAGGTTCCTGACCTCCATCAAGTGAGAATAGGGATCCTTTGTGTCAAATGAGTCCTTCAAAGCCAGGCAGAGGCTAGCCCATAGGTGCTTGGGTTTTCTCATGACTCCAGTTCACACAAACAATCTATACCCGGCAGTCAGTAGGCCTCCAATTGGAGAAGTAGAGCAGTATTAAAGGCAGGCCTATTTGATCACTCCAGGTTCACAGGATGGGTGTCCAGTCCACCCTGACATTAGGCAAATGAGAGGCAAGGGAGCTTATTGTGGACACTGTCTTGGGCTGTGCCCCTCATGGAAACCTCTAGCCAGAGGTTATGATGAGTGTGTATATGGAAGAAGATGAGGGCCATGTGGCAGTGTTTTGGTTTGAATTGTGGTATGGCAGTGGGAAGAGATGACTGGGTCCACCTGGGCTTGAACTCTGGTGTGATTCCCCTTGGAGACTGAGTTCTGGAACTGACCTCAGAGAAGTATTGCCGTGAATTGTGTCGGGATGTTAGGAGGCCACGCATGAGAGTCGCCCTTGGGAACTGAGATCTAGGCCCAGGCTGGCTTTCCACAGAGCACTGGGAATCTCAGCCCGGATATCACATGATTTTATTCTTAAAGACCTGGCAGCCATCGTGGAGAGTCCAAACACACGTGGACCTCACATTGTAGACCTCAATGGGCCTGGCTTCCTGTGACCTTTGGCCACTCTTTGGGAAGCCTTGTTTGTGAGAGTTCTCCAGAGCTTTCGTTGAAATGAGCTTCCTCACCATTTAATGGTTCCTGAAGGAATGGAAACCCACAGTGCCTCCAACTTCATCCTTTAAAAATGGCTAGCTAGATAAATACCATGACATTTTTGAAATTCCCATGACCAGGTGGCACTGGAGAACCTCTGGATGTCCTGTTGCTGATCATGAGTGTACCAGACAGTGCCTTGATTGACTGGGTTTCATGAAAATGGTGTAAAACAGAGATGCCAGTAAGTTGGGGCCTGCTGAGTAGTGGGCCTAGAGCAGTGGTGTGCAGGTGTGTGATAAAACATCTGTGGTGGGGCCATGTGGATCTGCCATTGGCTTCCAAATGGCTTGTGACTGACATGGTGCAGTGAGCAGACCCTTCTATGTAAAGGCATCTTGTTATATGGAGAGGTTTCAGGGCAATGTTCAGAATCAGGTTGCTATGGTCAAGGGGGCAAGCTCTGTGGGATAGAAGCCTGGCTGGTGCATTCTCCTAGGACCTTGACCCACCACACGTGACAGAACTCCCTCCAGCACTGTGTCCCAGTTGAACTCCTTGTATTTCCTGAAGCAAATTCCAAACTCCCAGTGCAGCAGCAAGAAACACCACGAAAAGTGGAGGATGACCAAATGGCTTCACAGTCCACACAGGGAGACACTTAGACCCCAGTGGCCACAGTTTACCTGCAAAGAGAGAATTCAGCACTTCTGCCTCATGTTCATTGGAAAATCAGAAACCATGTCCTCCAGGTCACCTAGATGCAGACCAGGTTTGATGGTCTCACTACAAAGGAAGCTAAAGCTCCTGAAACAACATACATTTCAAGTGCCCAACCTCAGAGGCAGTTTCTCACAAAGTTTTAGGCCAGCAGAGCTCCACGTTTGTGGAGTGTTTACCCTGTCCCTTACTCATGGAAACTAGTCTACCACCTCCAAGGTTGTGAACTCCTGATCATTTTCCTTTCCACATATGTATTCACAGCATTTCTAACTCTTCTCCTCAAATTGTGTTTTATTTATTTTGAAGGTAATGTCAAGGCAATGTTCTGAATGAGAGTGGGAAGATTTTTTTGTAGCACATATTGGCCTACACATTGGATTCATTTTCCTATTTTCCGTTCGAAATACTGAATCCCTGACACTAACCCATACCCTACCAGATTGTGAATACGAATACTAATATGATGGAGAAAAATAACTCAAACAGAATAGAAATACAGGCAGTTCAGAGGAGGCCTGGTGTATAGTTGGACTTGCCTTTGGCATTATAAAGGGTAGGTGTTATAAATCTAGTCCAATTCAATAGAAATAGTTCTCCATGTGTTTTGAAAGTTAACAAATATGTGAATTCCTGTCTCCCTTTCTCTGTAGCCTATTCAGCAACATGCATTTTTACATGCACATATAGAATCTTACCTCCTATCCCACGTCCATTCTTGTGAGGTGGCTGACTTGGCAGATACAAATTGTGAGAAGAGATCACTCCTCCTAAACGCTGTTGGAACTGAGAATTCAACCTCCAGGTGAGCTTCCCACTTGAACAACATGATACATAAATACATGTTCAGTAAAATAAATATTTTTGGATCTGTGGATGATAAATATTTCATGATGAATTTCGATTGGCATATATATTTCTACTCTTTAATGTCTGTGTTTGTGTGTGTGTTTTTTTTTGTGTATATATATATATATATATATATATATATATATATATATACACACACATACACACACTCTCCAGATTTTTCAAAATATGAAATGTATGTGTCATATTATATACTCCCTAAATTCATTCATGTTCATATATGTGGATTTATAATCAACTTTTCACAAGATTATTCTCAGAAATAGTCATCCACCTGAAATACATATATGTTTCCTAGTGCTGAAATCCTAATATTTCTACAGTAACTGACCCAGTTTAACATGAATGCAAGTAGATTCCTATGGGACATGATGTGTGTTTTGACGTTCATTTTTATTCAACACTGGTACATTACTATTTCTTCAGTTGATGCACATCATAGGATATGTATTTCATCCTCAAGTTCACAAATTTCTAGGCATTTATTTCCCTTTAAATCACTTCCTGCTTCAGAACACATGTATTCCTCCACGTTTCTTGACTGGTCTTTTCATGAGACTTCTTTCCAAACACATTCTTTTCCATTTCCATAATCCCTTGTGAAGCAAAACTCACACCCCCTTCATGGTAAACCATAACCCCAATATCACCATTAGATGTATAACTGGTTAGAATGAATGGTTGTGTATCAATATTAGATTTCCTATATATTTTCAGATATCAATGCAATCCATTATTTAAATTGGAACCTGTTATACTATTTACTCACAGTATGGTCTATTCATGCATTATCTCTATATTCATAGACCCAGGGTACACCTATTTGTACCCCCAAAGGCTAATTCATATGTCTTCAACATATTACTCCCAGAAATGGTGGAAGAAACACTCATGTCACCTGATCTACATATACATTTTATCACAGTGATATTCTGGACACAAAATGCAAAGGTCACACTTATGATTGCACCAAAGCCTCATTGGAAAGTGAGCATGGATTACTAAAAACATCCTTGTCCAGGTTGCCTAATGCTGTCAAATGTCAATGCTATTGGTGACTACACATTTGTTTCTTCCTAAGATGATATATTCAACCTCAACCCTGTTGAAAATGTCTAATCCACTCACTCACTTTATACTTTGCCTGATTTCCTAATGTCTCTATTGATATCTGCTTTCCTACATATGTTCCCCAGTTCATCATTGTGACTGACTCTTCACATGTGCTGACGTTTACATTCACTCTCTAACCGACACCCTATTGCTAAAGAACTTTTGGTCCAAATTGTATACTCACTCTTCTTCCAAAACTTACCAACTATCTTCCTAATCCTACCTACTATCCCTTTTTGACTGGATGTTCTCTTCTACATTCAATCATCCAAGGTACAAGGTCCTATGCCATTGTATATCGATTTATCTGAGACATCTGTGCAGAAAGTCATTCAAAGCTAAGTATCCCAATCAAGGGCCCAATGCCCTTCTGGCCTTCAAATCTTACTTGGATTTCTGTTTTCATACATATATTTCACCTATATATTATTATAAATATCGCAGGTTCCCAATACCATTCTTCATCCAGCAGAGTGATTCCTCACCCAAATCAAACAGGTTCTTAACCCTAACCATACACTCTTCCCTCAATCTAACTTTACAAAAGAGCAGGGACAGAGTGGGTCTTACAATACAGGAATGTGGGGGATCTTCCACCTGCTGAGACCTTCAAAGGTCCATGCAGAAATGATACCTGGAGAAGATGTAGGCAGCTATGAAGGACCTGAGAGAGCAGAAGTCACCTTCCATGGCAAACAACCTGGTCAGGATGAAGGGATGTGTCTGAATGAGCCTCTCTCTTCTTCATGTAGACAAGATGGACCAAAGCAGGCCTGTGTGGAGAGCTGTTCCTTGGTGCCTGTGGTTGATATTCTATTCTAACTTGTGAAAGTGTCACAGGAAGGAGGGGCAGCCTCCATCTCATGGGAGCCATGGAAGCAAATGTTAGGACACAGTGGTTGCCAAGGCAGTGACCTCATTCAGTTCCTGAAGGAAGTGACCTCACCTCACATCCTTGGTGATGGAACTCTCTGAACTTGGGATCCAGGAAGCCAGGCACCCAGAGCCAGTCCCAGTCCCAGTCCCAGTGGGCTCACTTGTTTGGATTTACCAAGGACAGAGTCAGTCTTTCTTGGTACCCACTGATGTGAGGATGGCCAAATGCCAGGAAAGCTCTGCCGAGGGGAATTTTCTGAGGAAGCAGGTAGTGGCTCACCGCTGGCTCCTGACAACTTCACAGAGTTGGCCAAGGAGGCCAGATGTGAGACAGGACAGGCCCTTTTGCGGGAACATAGTATGGCCCACCAGTCAGACGACACTCCGGGTAGTCACAGACCAACTTGGAAGGAGGTGCCTTTGTGGGTGTGGGTGTGAGTTTGTGGTTTGGTCTCATGTTCTGAGAATAGGTAGGAAAGGCGGTTTGTTTGGTTTGGATTGGGCTGTTTCTAGTAAGGCTTTTGACAAGGCGAGTGTTTCTATGTTTGTGCATCCCACTGTGTCCCTGGTTGTAGACATTAGAAAAGAGAATGCATCAATGGGTGTGTCCTGTCTAGTAGAAAGCTTCCCAGCATTCATCCTGCCCAATTTATGAATGGACTGCGGCTTGCCTTATGGATGGGCAACACCTACTATCTTCCTAAGTTCCTGTTTTCTTCCTGAATTCTGGCCACTCTCCAGAATAGGCTCATGGTTTTGTGTCCAAGATATGTACCACCTCCAAGCTCGGTGGCATGGCCATGTACTGGATAGTTGAAAGGAATGGTGAGCATCTCAGAAAACTCAGATATCAGTGTGACCAGTAAAGTCTCCCTGGAGAAAGCCTGCTTTGGGCCTTTGGCTTACCTATTGTTCTGTTGCCCTGAATGTCAGGAAGGCCTTTGCCTCAGGGCACCCCATTGTGAAGCCTGAAGAAAACAGTTTTCAAATGGAAATGAATGGGCATCACCTGTGGCTCTTTGCTTAATTGCTTTGCAAAGGGATGTGTCTGAATCAGCCTCTTGGCCCTGTGTGAGGCTGTGGCTTAGATTGTCAGCCCCTGATGGATCCAAAGAAAGATCCCATGTGTGCATCCAAAGCCAAATTGGCACAAAAGCAGTCATCCTGGATGAGGTCTCTCGCCTTCCTCTATAAGGTTCCTGACCTCCATCAAGTGAGAATAGGGATCCTTTGTGTCAAATGAGTCCTTCAAAGCCATGCAGAGGCTAGCCCATAGGTGCTTGGGTTTTCTCATGACTCCAGTTCACACAAAGAATCTATACCCGGCAGTCAGTAGGCCTCCAATTGGAGAAGTAGAGCAGTATTAAAGGCAGGCCTATTTGATCACTCCAGGTTCACAGGATGGGTGTCCAGTCCACCCTGACATTAGGCAAATGAGAGGCAAGGGAGCTTATTGTGGACACTGTCTTGGGCTGTGCCCCTCATGGAAACCTCCAGCCAGAGGTTATGATGAGTGTCTATATGGAAGAAGATGAGGGCCATGTGGCAGTGTTTTGGTTTGAATTGTGGTGTGGCAGTGGGAAGAGATGACTGGGTCCACCTGGGCTTGAACTCTGGTGTGATTCCCCTTGGAGACTGAGTTCTGGAACTGACCTCAGAGAAGTATTGCCGTGAATTGTGTCGGGATGTTAGGAGGCCACGCATGAGAGTCGCCCTTGGGAACTGAGATCTAGGCCCAGGCTGGCTTTCCACAGAGCACTGGGAATCTCAGCCCGGATATCACATGATTTTATTCTTAAAGACCTGGCAGCCATCGTGGAGAGTCCAAACACACGTGGACCTCACATTGTAGACCTCAATGGGCCTGGCTTCCTGTGACCTTTGGCCACTCTTTGGGAAGCCTTGTTTGTGAGAGTTCTCCAGAGCTTTCGTTGAAATGAGCTTCCTCACCATTTAATGGTTCCTGAAGGAATGGAAACCCACAGTGCCTCCAACTTCATCCTTTAAAAATGGCTAGCTAGATAAATACCATGACATTTTTGAAATTCCCATGACCAGGTGGCACTGGAGAACCTTTGGATGTCCTGTTGCTGATCATGAGTGTACCAGACAGTGCCTTGATTGACTGGGTTTCATGAAAATGGTGTAAAACAGAGATGCCAGTAAGTTGGGGCCTGCTGAGTAGTGGGCCTAGAGCAGTGGTGTGCAGGTGTGTGATAAAACATCTGTGGTGGGGCCATGTGGATCTGCCATTGGCTTCCAAATGGCTTGTGACAGACATGGTGCAGTGAGCAGACCCGTCTATGTAAAGGCATCTTGTTATATGGAGAGGTTTCAGGGCAATGTTCAGAATCAGGTTGCTATGGTCAAGGGGGCAAGCTCTGTGGGATAGAAGCCTGGCTGGTGCATTCTCCTAGGACCTTGACCCACCACACGTGACAGAACTCCCTCCAGCACTGTGTCCCAGTTGAACTCCTTGTATTTCCTGAAGCAAATTCCAAACTCCCAGTGCAGCAGCAAGAAACACCACGAAAAGTGGAGGATGACCAAATGGCTTCACAGTCCACACAGGGAGACACTTAGACCCCAGTGGCCACAGTTTACCTGCAAAGAGAGAATTCAGCACTTCTGCCTCATGTTCATTGGAAAATCAGAAACCATGTCCTCCAGGTCACCTAGATGCAGACCAGGTTTGATGGTCTCACTACAAAGGAAGCTAAAGCTCCTGACAAAAACATACATTTCAAGTGCCCAAACTCAGATGCAGTTTCTCACGAAGTCTTTAGGCCAGCAGAGCTCCACGTTTGTGGAGTGTTTACCCTGTCCCTTACTCATGGAAACTAGTCTACCACCTCCAAGGTTGTGAACTCCTGAGCATTTTCCATTCCACATAAGTATTCATAGCATTTCTAACTCTTCTCCTCAAATTGTGTCTTACTTATTGCGAAGGGAATGTCAAGGCAATGTTCTGGATAAGAGTGGGAAGATTTTTTTGTAGCACATTTTGGCCTACACATTGGATTCATTTTCCTATTTTCCGTTCGAAATACTGAATCCCTGACACTAACCCATACCCTACTAGATTGTGAATACAAATACTAATATGATGGAGAAAAATAACTCAAACAGAATAGAAATACAGGCAGTTCAGAGGAGGCCTGGTGTATAGTTGGACTTGCCTTTGGCATTATAAAGGGTAGGTGTTATAAATCTAGTCCAATTTAATAGAAATAGTTCTCCATGTGTTTTGAAAGTTAACAAATATGTGAATTCCTGTCTCCCTTTCTCTGTAGCCTATTCAGCAACATGCATTTTTACATGCACATATAGAATCCTACCTCCTATCCCACGTCCATTCTTGTGAGGTGGCTGACTTGGCAGATACAAATTGTGAGAAGAGATCACTCCTCCTAAACGCTGTTGGAACTGAGAATTCAACCTCCAGGTGAGCTTCCCACTTGAACAACATGATACATAAATACATGTTCAGTAAAATAAATATTTTTGGATCTGTGGATGATAAATATTTCATGATGAATTTCGATTGGCATATATATTTCTACTCTTTAATGTTGTGTTTGTGTGTGTTTTTTTGTATATATATATATATATATATATATATATATATATATATATATATATATATATATATACACACATACACACACTCTCCAGATTTTTCAAAATATGAAATGTATGTGTCATATTATATACTCCCTAAATTTTTCATGTTCATATATGTGGATTTATAATCAACTTTTCACAAGATTATTCTCAGAAATAGTCATCCACCTGAAATACATATTTGTTTCCTAGTGCTGAAATCCTAATATTTCTACAGTAACTGACCCAGTTTAACATGAATGCAAGTAGATTCCTATGGGACATGATGTGTATTTTGACGTTCATTTTTATTCAACACTGGTACATTACTATTTCTTCAGTTGATGCACATCATAGGATATGTATTTCATCCTCAAGTTCACAAATTTCTAGGCATTTATTTCCCTTTCAATCACTTCCTGCTTCAGAACACATGTATTCCTCCACGTTTCTTGACTGGTCTTTTCATGAGACTTCTTTCCAAACACATTCTTTTCCATTTCCATAATCCCTTGTGAAGCAAAACTCACACCCCCTTCATGGTAAACCATAACCCCAATATCACCATTAGATGTATAACTGGTTAGAATGAATGGTTGTGTATCAATATTAGATTTCCTATATATTTTCAGATATCAATGCAATCCATTATTTAAATTGGAACCTGTTATACTATTTATTCACAGTATGGTCTATTCATGCATTATCTCTATATTCATAGACCCAGGGTACACCTATTTGTACCCCCAAAGGCTAATTTATATGTCTTCAACATATTACTCCCAGAAATGGTGGAAGAAACACTCATGTCACCTGATCTACATATACATTTTATCACAGTGATATTCTGGACACAAAATGCAAAGGTCACACTTATGATTGCACCAAAGCCTCATTGGAAAGTGAGCATGGATTACTAAAAACATCCTTGTCCAGGTTGCCTAATGCTCTCAAATGTCAATGCTATTGGTGACTACACATTTGTTTCTTCCTAAGATGATATATTCAACCTCAACCCTGTTGAAAATGTCTAACCCACTCACTCACTTTATACTTTGCCTGATTTCCTAATGTCTCTATTGATATCTGCTTTCCTACATATGTGCCCCAGTTCATCATTGTGACTGACTCTTCACATGTGCTGACGTTTACATTCACTCTCTAACCGACACCCTATTGCTAAAGAACTTTTGGTCCAAATTGTATACTCACTCTTCTTCCAAAACTTACCAACTATCTTCCTAATCCTACCTACTATCCCTTTTTGACTGGATGTTCTCTTCTACATTCAATCATCCAAGGAACAAGGTCCTATGCCATTGTATATCGATTTATCTGAGACATCTGTGCAGAAAGTCATTCAAAGCTAAGTATCCCAATCAAGGGCCCAATGCCCTTCTGGCCTTCAAATCTTACTTGGATTTCTGTTTTCATACATATATTTCACCTATATATTATTATAAATATCCCAGGTTCCCAATACCATTCTTCATCCAGCAGAGTGATTCCTCACCCAAATCTAACAGGTTCTTAACCCTAACCATACACTCTTCCCTCAATCTAACTTTACAGAAGATCAGGGACAGTGGGTCTTACAATACAGGAATGTGAGGGAACTTCAACCTGCTGAGAACCTCAAAGGTCCATGCAGAAATGATACCTGGAGAAGATGTAGGCAGCTATGGAGGACCTGGGAGAGCAGAAGTCATTTTCCATGGCAAACAACCTGGTCAGGATGAAGGGATGTGTCTGAATGAGCCTCTCTCTTCTTAATGTAGACAAGATCGACCAAAGCAGGCCTGTGTGGAGAGCTGTTCCTTGGTGCCTGTGGTTGATATTCCATTCTAACTTGTGAAAGTGTCACAGGAAGGAGGGGCAGCCTCCATCTCATTGGAGCCTTGGAAGCAACTGTTAGGACACAGTGGTTGCCAAGGCAGTGACCTCATTCAGTTCCTGAAGGAAGTGACCTCACCTCACTTCCTTGGTGATGGAACTCTCTGAACTTGGGATCCAGGAAGCCAGGCACCCAGAGCCAGTCCCAGTCCCAGTCCCAGTGGGCTCACTTGTTTGGATTTCCCAAGGACAGAGTCAGTCTTTCTTGGTACCCACTGATGTGAGGATGGCCAAATGCCAGGAAAGCTCTGCCGAGGGGCCTTTCCTGAGAAAGCAGGTAGTGGCTCACCGCTGGCTCCTGACAACTTCACAGAGTTGGCCAAGGAGGCCAGATGTGAGACAGGACAGGCCCTTTTGGGGGAACATAGTATGGCCCACCAGTCAGACGACACTCCGGGTAGTCACAGACCAACTTGGAAGGAGGTGCCTTTGTGGGTGTGGGTGTGAGTTTGTGGTTTGGTCTCATGTTCTGAGAATAGGTAGGAAAGGCGGTTTGTT
Source organism: Spermophilus citellus (assembly GCF_964194105.1). Lineage (NCBI taxonomy): Eukaryota > Metazoa > Chordata > Mammalia > Rodentia > Sciuridae > Spermophilus > Spermophilus citellus. The sequence continues at coordinate 41,209,590 of NC_138198.1, forward strand.
TGGTTTGGAGTGGACTGTTTCTAGTAAGGCTTTTGACAAGGCGAGTGTTTCTATGTTTGTGTATCCCACTGTGTCCCTGGTTGTAGACATTAGAAAAGAGAATGCATCAATGGATGTGTCCTGTCTAGTAGAAAGCTTCCCAGCATTCATCCTGCCCAATTTATGAATGGACTGCGGCTTGCCTTATGGATGGGCAACACCTACTATCTTCCTAAGTTCCTGTTTTCTTCCTGAATTCTGGCCACTCTCCAGAATAGGCTCATGGTTTTGTGTCCAAGATATGTACCACCTCCAAGCTCGGTGGCATGGCCATGTACTGGATAGTTGAAAGGAATGGTGAGCATCTCAGAAAACTCAGATATCAGTGTGACCAGTAAAATCTCCCTGGAGAAAGCCTGCTTTGGGCCTTTGGCTTACCTATTGTTCTGTTGCCCTGAATGTCAGGAAGGCCTTTGCCTCAGGGCACCCCATTGTGAAGCCTGAAGAAAACAGTTTTCAAATGGAAATGAATGGGCATCACCTGTGGCTCTTTGCTTAATTGCTTTGCAAAGGGATGTGTCTGAATCAGCCTCTTGGCCCTGTGTGAGGCTGTGGCTTAGATTGTCAGCCCCTGATGGATCCAAAGAAAGATCCCATGTGTGCATCCAAAGCCAAATTGGCACAAAAGCAGTCATCCTGGATGAGGTCTCTCGCCTTCCTCTGTAAGGTTCCTGACCTCCATCAAGTGAGAATAGGGATCCTTTGTGTCAAATGAGTCCTTCAAAGCCATGCAGAGGCTAGCCCATAGGTGCTTGGGTTTTCTCATGACTCCAGTTCACACAAAGAATCTATACCCGGCAGTCAGTAGGCCTCCAATTGGAGAAGTAGAGCAGTATTAAAGGCAGGCCTATTTGATCACTCCAGGTTCACAGGATGGGTGTCCAGTCCACCCTGACATTAGGCAAATGAGAGGCAAGGGAGCTTATTGTGGACACTGTCTTGGGCTGTGCCCCTCATGGAAACCTCCAGCCAGAGGTTATGATGAGTGTCTATATGGAAGAAGATGAGGGCCATGTGGCAGTGTTTTGGTTTGAATTGTGGTGTGGCAGTGGGAAGAGATGACTGGGTCCACCTGGGCTTGAACTGTGGTGTGATTCCCCTTGGAGACTGAGTTCTGGAACTGACCTCAGAGAAGTATTGCCGTGAATTGTGTCGGGATGTTAGGAGGCCACGCATGAGAGTCGCCCTTGGGAACTGAGATCTAGGCCCAGGCTGGCTTTCCACAGAGCACTGGGAATCTCAGCCCGGATATCACATGATTTTATTCTTAAAGACCTGGCAGCCATCGTGGAGAGTCCAAACACACGTGGACCACACATTGTAGACCTCAATGGGCCTGGCTTCCTGTGACCTTTCGGCCACTCTTTGGGAAGCCTTGTTTGTGAGAGTTCTCCAGAGCTTTCGTTGAAATGAGCTTCCTCACCATTTAATGGTTCCTGAAGGAATGGAAACCCACAGTGCCTCCAACTTCATCCTTTAAAAATGGCTAGCTAGATAAATACCATGACATTTTTGAAATTCCCATGACCAGGTGGCACTGGAGAACCTTTGGATGTCCTGTTGCTGATCATGAGTGTACCAGACAGTGCCTTGATTGACTGGGTTTCATGAAAATGGTGTAAAACAGAGATGCCAGTAAGTTGGGGCCTGCTGAGTAGTGGGCCTAGAGCAGTGGTGTGCAGGTGTGTGATAAAACATCTGTGGTGGGGCCATGTGGATCTGCCATTGGCTTCCAAATGGCTTGTGACTGACATGGTGCAGTGAGCAGACCCTTCTATGAAAAGGCATCTTGTTATATGGAGAGGTTTCAGGGCAATGTTCAGAATCAGGTTGCTATGGTCAAGGGGGCAAGCTCTGTGGGATAGAAGCCTGGCTGGTGCATTCTCCTAGGACCTTGACCCACCACACGTGACAGAACTCCCTCCAGCACTGTGTCCCAGTTGAACTCCTTGTATTTCCTGAAGCAAATTCCAAACTCCCAGTGCACCAGCAAGAAACACCACGAAAAGTGGAGGATGACCAAATGGCTTCACAGTCCACACAGGGAGACACGTAGACCCCAGTGGCCACAGTTTACCTGCAAAGAGAGAATTCAGCACTTCTGCCTCATGTTCATTGGAAAATCAGAAACCATGTCCTCCAGGTCACCTAGATGAAGACCAGGTTTGATGGTCTCACTACAAAGGAAGCTAAAGTTCCTGACAACAACATACATTTCAAGTGCCCAACCTCAGAGGCAGTTTCTCACGAAGTTTTAGGCCAGCAGAGCTCCACGTTTGTGGAGTGTTTACCCTGTCCCTTACTCATGGAAACTAGTCTACTACCTCCAAGGTTGTGAACTCCTGAGCATTTTCCATTCCACATATGTATTCACAGCATTTCTAACTCTTCTCCTCAAATTGTGTCTTATTTATTGTGAAGGTAATGTCAAGACAATGTTCTGGATGAGAGTGGGAAGATTTTTTTGTAGCACATATTGGCCTACACATTGGATTCATTTTCCTATTTTCCGTTCGAAATACTGAATCCCTGACACTAGCCCATACCCTACTAGATTGTGACTACGAATGCTAATATGATGGAGAAAAATAACTCAAACAGAATAGAAATACAGGCAGTTCAGAGGAGGCCTGGTGTATAGTTGGACTTGCCTTTGGCATTATAAAGGGTAGGTGTTATAAATCTAGTCCAATTTAATAGAAATAGTTCTCCATGTGTTTTGAAAGTTAACAAATATGTGAATTCCTGTCTCCCTTTCTCTGTAGCCTATTCAGCAACATGCATTTTTACATGCACATATAGAATCTTACCTCCTATCCCACGTCCATTCTTGTGAGGTGGCTGACTTGGCAGATACAAATTGTGAGAAGAGATCACTCCTCCTAAACGCTGTTGGAACTGAAAATTCAACTTCCAGGTGAGCTTCCCACTTGAACAACATGATACATAAATACATGTTCAGTAAAATAAATATTTTTGGATCTGTGGATGATAAATATTTCATGATGAATTTCGATTGGCATATATATTTCTACTCTTTAATGTCTGTGTTTGTTTGTGTGTTTTTTTTGTGTATATATATATATATATATATATATATATATATATATATATATATATATACACACACATACACACACTCTCCAGATTTTTCAAAATATGAAATATATGTGTCATATTATATACTCCCTAAATTCATTCATGTTCATATATGTGGATTTATAATCAACTTTTCACAAGATTATTCTCAGAAATAGTCATCCACCTGAAATTCATATTTGTTTCCTAGTGCTGAAATCCTAATATTTCTACAGTAACTGACCCAGTTTAACATGAATGCAAGTAGATTCCTATGGGACATGATGTGTGTTTTGACGTTCATTTTTATTCAACACTGGTACATTACTATTTCTTCAGTTGATGCACATCATAGGATATGTATTTCATCCTCAAGTTCACAAATTTCTAGGCATTTATTTCCCTTTCAATCACTTCCTGCTTCAGAACACATGTATTCCTCCACGTTTCTTGACTGGTCTTTTCATGAGACTTCTTTCCAAACACATTCTTTTCCATTTCCATAATCCCTTGTGAAGCAAAACTCACACCCCCTTCATGGTAAACCATAACCCCAATATCACCATTAGATGTATAACTGGTTAGAATGAATGGTTGTGTATCAATATTAGATTTCCTATATATTTTCAGATATCTATGCAATCCATTATTTAAATTGGAACCTGTTATACTATTTATTCACAGTATGGTCTATTCATGCATTATCTCTATATTCATAGACCCAGGGTACACCTATTTGTACCCCCAAAGGCTAATTTATATGTCTTCAACATATTACTCCCAGAAATGGTGGAAGAAACACTCATGTCACCTGATCTACATATACATTTTATCACAGTGATATTCTGGAGACAAAATGCCAAGGTTACACTTAAGATTGCACCAAAGCCTCATTGGAAAGTGAGCATGGATTACTAAAAACATCCTTGTCCAGGTTGCCTAATGCTCTCAAATGTCAATGCTATTGGTGACTACACATTTGTTTCTTCCTAAGATGATATATTCAACCTCAACCCTGTTGAAAATGTCTAATCCACTCACTCACTTTATACTTTGCCTGATTTCCTAATGTCTCTATTGATATCTGCTTTCCTACATATGTTCCCCAGTTCATCATTGTGACTGACTCTTCACATGTGTTGACGTTTACATTCACTCTCTAACCGACACCCTATTGCTAAAGAACTTTTGGTCCAAATTGTATACTCACTCTTCTTCCAAAACTTACCAACTATCTTCCTAATCCTACCTACTATCCCTTTTTGACTGGATGTTCTCTTCTACATTCAATCATCCAAGGTACAAGGTCCTATGCCATTGTATATCGATTTACCTGAGACATCTATGCAGAAAGTCATTCAAAGCTAAGGATACCCATCAAGGGCCCAATGTCCTTCTGGCCTTCAAATCTTACTTGGATTCCTGTTTTCATACATATATTTCACCTATATATTATTATAAATATCGCAGGTTCCCAATACCATTCTTCATCCAGCAGAGTGATTCCTCACCCAAATCTAACAGGTTCTTAACCCTAACCATACACTCTTCCCTCAATCTAACTTTACAGAAGAGCAGGGACAGAGTGGGTCTTACAATACAGGAATGTGGGGGATCTTCCACCTGCTGAGACCCTCAAAGGTCCATGCAGAAATGATACCTGGAGAAGATGTAGGCAGCTATGAAGGACCTGAGAGAGCAGAAGTCATCTTCCATGGCAAACAACCTGGTCAGGATGAAGGGATGTGTCTGAATGAGCCTCTCTCTGCTTAATGTAGACAAGATGGACCAAAGCAGGCCTGTGTGGAGAGCTGTTCCTTGGTGCCTGTGGTTGATATTCCATTCTAACTTGTGAAAGTGTCACAGGAAGGAGGGGCAGCCTCCATCTCATGGGAGCCTTGGAAGCAACTGTTAGGACACAGTGGTTGCCAAGGCAGTGACCTCATTCAGTTCCTGAAGGAAGTGACCTCACCTCACTTCCTTGGTGATGGAACTCTCTGAACTTGGGATCCAGGAAGCCAGGCACCCAGAGCCACTCCCAGTCCCAGTCCCAGTGGGCTCACTTGTTTGGATTTCCCAAGGACAGAGTCAGTCTTTCTTGGTACCCACTGATGTGAGGATGGCCAAATGCCAGGAAAGCTCTGCCGAGGGGAATTTTCTGAGAAAGCAGGTAGTGGCTCACCGCTGGCTCCTGACAACTTCACAGAGTTGGCCAAGGAGGCCAGATGTGAGACAGGACAGGCCCTTTTGGGGGAACATAGTATGGCCCACCAGTCAGACGACACTACGGGTAGTCACAGACCAACTTGGAAAGAGGTGCCTTTGTGGGTGTGGGTGTGAGTTTGTGGTTTGGTCTCATGTTCTGAGAATAGGTAGGAAAGGCGGTTTGTTTGGTTTGGAGAGGACTGTTTCTAGTAAGGCTTTTGACAAGGCGAGTGTTTCTATGTTTGTGCATCCCACTGTGTCCCTGGTTGTAGACATTAGAAAAGAGAATGCATCAATGGATGTGTCCTGTCTAGTAGAAAGCTTCCCAGCATTCATCCTGCCCAATTTATGAATGGACTGCGGCTTGCCTTATGGATGGGCAACACCTACTATCTTCCTAAGTTCCTGTTTTCTTCCTGAATTCTGGCCACTCTCCAGAATAGGCTCATGGTTTTGTGTCCAAGATATGTACCACCTCCAAGCTCGGTGGCATGGCCATGTACTGGATAGTTGAAAGGAATGGTGAGCATCTCAGAAAACTCAGATATCCGTGTGACCAGTAAAGTCTCCCTGGAGAAAGCCTGCTTTGGGCCTTTGGCTTACCTATTGTTCTGTTGCCCTGAATGTCAGGAAGGCCTTTGCCTCAGGGCACCCCATTGTGAAGCCTGAAGAAAACAGTTTTCAAATGGAAATGAATGGGCATCACCTGTGGCTCTTTGCTTAATTGCTTTGCAAAGGGATGTGTCTGAATCAGCCTCTTGGCCCTGTGTGAGGCTGTGGCTTAGAGTGTCAGCCCCTGATGGATCCAAAGAAAGATCCCATGTGTGCATCCAAAGCCAAATTGGCACAAAAGCAGTCATCCTGGATGAGGTCTCTCGCCTTCCTCTGTAAGGTTCCTGACCTCCATCAAGTGAGAATAGGGATCCTTTGTGTCAAATGAGTCCTTCAAAGCCATGCAGAGGCTAGCCCATAGGTGCTTGGGTTTTCTCATGACTCCAGTTCACACAAAGAATCTATACCCGGCAGTCAGTAGGCCTCCAATTGGAGAAGTAGAGCAGTATTAAAGGCAGGCCTATTTGATCACTCCAGGTTCACAGGATGGGTGTCCAGTCCACCCTGACATTAGGCAAATGAGAGGCAAGGGAGCTTAATGTGGACACTGTCTTGGGCTGTGCCCCTCATGGAAACCTCCAGCCAGAGGTTATGATGAGTGTCTACATGGAAGAAGATGAGGGCCATGTGACAGTGTTTTGGTTTGAATTGTGGTGTGGCAGTGGGAAGAGATGACTGGGTCCACCTGGGCTTGAACTCTGGTGTGATTCCCCTTGGAGACTGAGTTCTGGAACTGACCTCAGAGAAGTATTGCCGTGAATTGTGTGGGGATGTTAGGAGGCCAAGCATGAGAGTCGCCCTTGGAAACTGAGATCTAGGCCCAGGCTGGCTTTCCACAGAGCACTGGGAATCTCAGCCCGGATATCACATGATTTTATTCTTAAAGACCTGGCAGCCATCGTGGAGAGTCCAAACACACGTGGACCTCACATTGTAGACCTCAATGGGCCTGGCTTCCTGTGACCTTTGGCCACTCTTTGGGAAGCCTTGTTTGTGAGAGTTCTCCAGAGCTTTCGTTGAAATGAGCTTCCTCACCATTTAATGGTTCCTGAAGGAATGGAAACCCACAGTGCCTCCAACATCATCCTTTAAAAATGGCTAGCTAGATAAATACCATGACATTTTTGAAATTCCCATGACCAGGTGGCACTGGAGAACCTCTGGATGTCCTGTTGCTGATCATGAGTGTACCAGACAGTGCCTTGATTGACTGGGTTTCATGAAAATGGTGTAAAACAGAGATGCCAGTAAGTTGGGGCCTGCTGAGTAGTGGGCCTAGAGCAGTGGTGTGCAGGTGTGTGATAAAACATCTGTGGTGGGGCCATGTGGATCTGCCATTGGCTTCCAAATGGCTTGTGACTGACATGGTGCAGTGAGCAGACCCTTCTATGAAAAGGCATCTTGTTATATGGAGAGGTTTCAGGGCAATGTTCAGAATCAGGTTGCTATGGTCAAGGGGGCAAGCTCTGTGGGATAGAAGCCTGGCTGGTGCATTCTTCTAGGACCTTGACCCACCACACATGACAGAACTCCCTCCAGCACTGTGTCCCAGTTGAACTCCTTGTATTTCCTGAAGCAAATTCCAAACTCCCAGTGCAGCAGCAAGAAACACCACGAAAAGTGGAGGATGACCAAATGGCTTCACAGTCCACACAGGGAGACACTTAGACCCCAGTGGCCACAGTTTACCTGCAAAGAGAGAATTCAGCACTTCTGCCTCATGTTCATTGGAAAATCAGAAACCATGTCCTCCAGGTCACCTAGATGCAGACCAGGTTTGATGGTCTCACTACAAAGGAAGCTAAAGCTCCTGACAACAACATACATTTCAAGTGCCCAAACTCAGAGGCAGTTTCTCACGAAGTTTTAGGCCAGCAGAGCTCCACGTTTGTGGGGTGTTTACCCTGTCCCTTACTCATGGAAATTAGTCTACCACCTCCAAGGTTGTGAACTCCTGAGCATTTTCTATTCCACATATGTATTCACAGCATTTCTAACTCTTCTCCTCAAATTGTGTCTTATTATTGTGAAGGTAATGTCAAGACAATGTTCTGGATGAGAGTGGGAAGGTTTTTTTGTAGCACATATTGGCCTACACATTGGATTCATTTTCCTATTTTCCGTTCGAAATAGTGAATCTCTGACACTAACCCATACCCTACTAGATTGTGACTACGAATACTAATATGATGGAGAATAATAACTCAAACAGAATAGAAATACAGGCAGTTCAGAGGAGGCCTGGTGTATAGTTGGACTGGCCTTTGGCATTATAAAGGGTAGGTGTTATAAATCTAGTCCAATTCAATAGAAATAGTTCTCCATGTGTTTTGAAAGTTAACAAATATGTGAATTCCTGTCTCCCTTTCTCTGTAGCCTATTCAGAAACATGCATTTTTACATGCACATATAGAATCTTACCTCCTGTCCCACGTCCATTCTTGTGAGGTGGCTGACTTGGCAGATACAAATTGTGAGAAGAGATCACTCCTCCTAAACGCTGTTGGAACTGAAAATTCAACCTCCAGGTGAGCTTCCCACTTGAACAACATGATACATAAATACATGTTCAGTAAAATAAATATTTTTGGATATGTGGATGATAAATATTTCATGATGAATTTCGATTGGCATATATATTTCTACTCTTTAATGTCTGTGTTTGTGTGTGTGTTTTTTTTATATATATATATATATATATATATATATATATATATATACACACACACATACACACACTCTCCAGATTTTTCAAAATATGAAATGTATGTGTCATATTATATACTCCCTAAATTCATTCATGTTCATATATGTGGATTTATAATCAACTTTTCACAAGATTATTCTCAGAAATAGTCATCCACCTGAAATACATATTTGTTTCCTAGTGCTGAAATCCTAATATTTCTACAGTAACTGACCCAGTTTAACATGAATGCAAGTAGATTCCTATGGGACATGATGTGTGTTTTGACGTTCATTTTTATTCAACACTGGTACATTACTATTTCTTCAGTTGATGCACATCATAGGATATGTATTTCATCCTCAAGTTCACAAATTTCTAGGCATTTATTTCCCTTTCAATCACTTCCTGCTTCAGAACACATGTATTCCTCCACGTTTCTTGACTGGTCTTTTCATGAGACTTCTTTCCAAACACATTCTTTTCCATTTCCATAATCCCTTGTGAAGCAAAACTCACACCCCCTTCATGGTAAACCATAACCCCAATATCACCATTAGATGTATAACTGGTTAGAATGAATGGTTGTGTATCAATATTAGATTTCCTATATATTTTCAGATATCAATGCAATCCATTATTTAAATTGGAACCTGTTATACTATTTATTCACAGTATGGTCTATTCATGCATTATCTCTATATTCATAGACCCAGGGTACACCTATTTGTACCCCCAAAGGCTAATTTATATGTCTTCAACATATTACTCCCAGAAATGGTGGAAGAAACACTCATGTCACCTGATCTACATATACATTTTATCACAGTGATATTCTGGACACAAAATGCCAAGGTCACACTTAAGATTGCACCAAAGCCTCATTGGAAAGTGAGCATGGATTACTAAAAACATCCTTGTCCAGGTTGCCTAATGCTCTCAAATGTCAATGCTATTGGTGACTACACATTTGTTTCTTCCTAAGATGATATATTCAACCTCAACCCTGTTGAAAATGTCTAATCCACTCACTCACTTTATACTTTGCCTGATTTCCTAATGTCTCTATTGATATCTGCTTTCCTACATATGTTCCCCAGTTCATCATTGTGACTGACTCTTCACATGTGTTGACGTTTACATTCACTCTCTAACCGACACCCTATTGCTAAAGAACTTTTGGTCCAAATTGTATACTCACTCTTCTTCCAAAACTTACCAACTATCTTCCTAATCCTACCTACTATCCCTTTTTGACTGGATGTTCTCTTCTACATTCAATCATCCAAGGTACAAGGTCCTATGCCATTGTATATCGATTTATCTGAGACATCTGTGCAGAAAGTCATTCAAAGCTAAGGATCCCCATCAAGGGCCCCATGCTCTTCTGGCCTTCAAATCTTACTTGGATTCCTGTTTTCATACATATATTTCACCTATATATTATTATAAATATCCCAGGTTCCCAATACCATTCTTCATCCAGCAGAGTGATTCCTAAGCCACATCAAACAGGTTCTTAACCCTAACCATACACTCTTCCCTCAATCTAACTTTACAGAAGAGCAGGGACAGAGTGGGTCTTACAATACAGGAATGTGGGGGATCTTCCACCTGTTGAGAACCTCAAAGGTCCATGCAGAAATGATACCTGGAGAAGATGTAGGCAGCTATGAAGGACCTGAGAGAGCAGAAGTCATCTTCCATGGCAAACAACCTGGTCAGGATGAAGGGATGTGTCTGAATGAGCCTCTCTCTTCTTAATGTAGACAAGATGGACCAAAGCAGGCCTGTGTGGAGAGCTGTTCCTTGGAGCCTATGGTTGATATTCCATTCTAACTTGTGAAAGTGTCACAGAAAGGAGGGGCAGCCTCCATCTCATGGGAGCCTTGGAAGCAACTGTTAGGACACAGTGGTTGCCAAGGCAGTGACCTCATTCAGTTCCTGAAGGAAGTGACCTCACCTCACTTCCTTGGTGATGGAACTCTCTGAACTTGGGATCCAGGAAGCCAGGCACCCAGAGCCACTCCCAGTCCCAGTCCCAGTGGGCTCACTTGTTTGGATTTCCCAAGGACATAGTCAGTCTTTCTTGGTACCCACTGATGTGAGGATGGCCAAATGCCAGGAAAGCTCTGCCGAGGGGCCTTTCCTGAGAAAGCAGGTAGTGGATCACCGCTGGCTCCTGACAACTTCACAGAGTTGGCCAAGGAGGCAAGATGTGAGGCAGGACAGGCCTTTTCGGGGGAACATAGTATGGCCCACCAGTCAGACAACACTCCGGGTAGTCACAGATCAACTTGGAAGGAGGTGCCTTTGTGGGTGTGGGTGTGAGTTTGTGGTTTGGTCTCATGTTCTGAGAATAGGTAGGAAAGGCGGTTTGTTTGGTTTGGAGTGGACTGTTTCTAGTAAGGCTTTTGACAAGGCGAGTGTTTCTATGTTTGTGCATCCCACTGTGTCCCTGGTTGTAGACATTAGAAAAGAGAATGCATCAATGGATGTGTCCTGTCTAGTAGAAAGCTTCCCAGCATTCATCCTGCCCAATTTATGAATGGACTGCGGCTTGCCTTATGGATGGGCAACACCTACTATCTTCCTAAGTTCCTGTTTTCTTCCTGAATTCTGGCCACTCTCCAGAATAGGCTCATGGTTTTGTGTCCAATATATGTACCACCTCCAAGCTCGGTGGCATGGCCATGTACTGGATAGTTGAAAGGAATGGTGAGCATCTCAGAAAACTCAGATATCAGTGTGACCAGTAAAGTCTCCCTGGAGAAAGCCTGCTTTGGGCCTTTGGCTTACCTATTGTTCTGTTGCCCTGAATGTCAGGAAGGCCTTTGCCTCAGGGCACCCCATTGTGAAGCCTGAAGAAAACAGTTTTCAAATGGAAATGAATGGGCATCACCTGTGGCTCTTTGCTTAATTGCTTTGCAAAGGGATGTGTCTGAATCAGCCTCTTGGCCCTGTGTGAGGCTGTGGCTTAGATTGTCAGCCCCTGATGGATCCAAAGAAAGATCCCATGTGTGCATCCAAAGCCAAATTGGCACAAAAGCAGTCATCCTGGATGAGGTCTCTCGCCTTCCTCTGTGAGGTTCCTGACCTCCATCAAGTGAGAATAGGGATCCTTTGTGTCAAATGAGTCCTTCAAAGCCATGCAGAGGCTAGCCCATAGGTGCTTGGGTTTTCTCATGACTCCAGTTCACACAAAGAATCTATACCCGGCAGTCAGTAGGCCTCCAATTGGAGAAGTAGAGCAGTATTAAAGGCAGGCCTATTTGATCACTCCAGGTTCACAGGATGGGTGTCCAGTCCACCCTGACATTAGGCAAATGAGAGGCAAGGGAGCTTAATGTGGACACTGTCTTGGGCTGTGCCCCTCATGGAAACCTCCAGCCAGAGGTTATGATGAGTGTCTACATGGAAGAAGATGAGGGCCATGTGACAGTGTTTTGGTTTGAATTGTGGTGTGGCAGTGGGAAGAGATGACTGGGTCCACCTGGGCTTGAACTCTGGTGTGATTCCCCTTGGAGACTGAGTTCTGGAACTGACCTCAGAGAAGTATTGCCGTGAATTGTGTGGGGATGTTAGGAGGCCACGCATGAGAGTCGCTCTTGGAAACTGAGATCTAGGCCCAGGCTGGCTTTCCACAGAGCACTGGGAATCTCAGCCCGGATATCACATGATTTTATTCTTAAAGACCTGGCAGCCATCGTGGAGAGTCCAAACACACGTGGACCACACATTGTAGACCTCAATGGTCCTGGCTTCCTGTGACCTTTTGGCCACTCTTTGGGAAGCCTTGTTTGTGAGAGTTCTCCAGAGCTTTCGTTGAAATGAGCTTCCTCACCATTTAATGGTTCCTGAAGGAATGGAAACCCACAGTGCCTCCAACTTCATCCTTTAAAAATGGCTAGCTAGATAAATACCATGACATTTTTGAAATTCCCATGACCTTGTGGCACTGGAGAACCTCTGGATGTCCTGTTGCTGATCATGAGTGTACCAGACAGTGCCTTGATTGACTGGGTTTCATGAAAATGGTGTAAAACAGAGATGCCAGTAAGTTGTGGCCTGCTGAGTAGTGGGCCTAGAGCAGTGGTGTGCAGGTGTGTGATAAAACATCTGTGGTGGGGCCATGTGGATCTGCCATTGGCTTCCAAATGGCTTGTGACTGACATGGTGCAGTGAGCATACCCTTCTATGTAAAGGCATCTTGTTATATGGAGAGGTTTCAGGGCAATGTTCAGAATCAGGTTGCTATGGTCAAGGGGGCAAGCTCTGTGGGATAGAAGCCTGGCTGGTGCATTCTCCTAGGACCTTGACCCACCACACGTGACAGAACTCCCTCCAGCACTGTGTCCCAGTTGAACTCCTTGTATTTCCTGAAGCAAATTCCAAACTCCCAGTGCAGCAGCAAGAAACACCACGAAAAGTGGAGGATGACCAAATGGCTTCACAGTCCACACAGGGAGACACTTAGACCCCAGTGGCCACAGTTTACCTGCAAAGAGAGAATTCAGCACTTCTGCCTCATGTTCATTGGAAAATCAGAAACCATGTCCTCCAGGTCACCTAGATGCAGACCAGGTTTGATGGTCTCACTACAAAGGAAGCTAAAGCTCCTGACAACAACATACATTTCAAGTGCCCAAACTCAGAGGCAGTTTCTCACGAAGTCTTTAGGCCAGCAGAGCTCCACGATTGTGGAGTGTTTACCCTGTCCCTTACTCATGGAAACTAGTCTACCACCTCCAAGGTTGTGAACTCCTGAGCATTTTCCATTCCACATATGTATTCACAGCATTTAAAACTCTTCTCCTCAAATTGTGTCTTACTTATTGCGAAGGTAATGTCAAGGCAATGTTCTGGATGAGATTGGGAAGATTTTTTTGTAGCACATATTGGCCTACACATTGGATTCATTTTCCTATTTTCCGTTCGAAATACTGAATCCCTGACACTAACCCATACCCTACTAGATTGTGACTACGAATACTAATATGATGGAGAAAAATAACTCAAACAGAATAGAAATACAGGCAGTTCAGAGGAGGCCTGGTGTATAGTTGGACTGGCCTTTGGCATTATAAAGGGTAGGTGTTATAAATCTAGTCCAATTCAATAGAAATAGTTCTCCATGTGTTTTGAAAGTTAACAAATATGTGAATTCCTGTCTCCCTTTCTCTGTAGCCTGTTCAGCAACATGCATTTTTACATGCACATATAGAATCCTACCTCCTATCCCACGTCCATTCTTGTGAGGTGGCTGACTTGGCAGATACAAATTGTGAGAAGAGATCACTCCTCCTAAACGCTGTTGGAACTGAAAATTCAACTTCCAGGTGAGCTTCCCACTTGAACAACATGATACATAAATACATGTTCAGTAAAATAAATATTTTTGGATCTGTGGATGATAAATATTTCATGATCAATTTCGATTGGCATATATATTTCTACTATTTAGTGTCTGTGTGTGTTTGTGTTTTTTTTTGTGTATATATATATATATATATATATATATATATATATATACACACACACATACACACACTCTCCAGATTTTTCAAAATATGAAATGTATGTGTCATATTATATACTCCCTAAATTCATTCATGTTCATATATGCGGATTTATAATCAACTTTTCACAAGATTATTCTCAGAAATAGTCATCCACCTGAAATACATATTTGTTTCCTAGTGCTGAAATCCTAATATTTCTACAGTAACTGACCCAGTTTAACATGAATGCAAGTAGATTCCTATGGGACATGATGTGTGTTTTGACGTTCATTTTTATTCAACACTGGTACATTACTATTTCTTCAGTTGATGCACATCATAGGATATGTATTTCATCCTCAAGTTCACAAATTTCTAGGCATTTATTTCCCTTTCAATCACTTCCTGCTTCAGAACACATGTATTCCTCCACGTTTCTTGACTGGTCTTTTCATGAGACTTCTTTCCAAACACATTCTTTTCCATTTCCATAATCCCTTGTGAAGCAAAACTCACACCCCCTTCATGGTAAACCATAACCCCAATATCACCATTAGATGTATAACTGGTTAGAATGAATGGTTGTGTATCAATATTAGATTTCCTATATATTTTCAGATATCAATGCAATCCATTATTTAAATTGGAACCTGTTATACTATTTATTCACAGTATGGTCTATTCATGCATTATCTCTATATTCATAGACCCAGGGTACACCTATTTGTACCCCCAAAGGCTAATTTATATGTCTTCAACATATTACTCCCAGAAATGGTGGAAGAAACACTCATGTCACCTGATCTACATATACATTTTATCACAGTGATATTCTGGACACAAAATGCCAAGGTCACACTTATGATTGCACCAAAGCCTCATTGGAAAGTGAGCATGGATTACTAAAAACATCCTTGTCCAGGTTGCCTAATGCTGTCAAATGTCAATGCTATTGGTGACTACACATTTGTTTCTTCCTAAGATGATATATTCAACCTCAACCCTGTTGAAAATGTCTAATCCACTCACTCACTTTATACTTTGCCTGATTTCCTAATGTCTCTATTGATATCTGCTTTCCTACATATGTTCCCCAGTTCATCATTGTGACTGACTCTTCACATGTGTTGACGTTTACATTCACTCTCTAACCGACACCCTATTGCTAAAGAACTTTTGGTCCAAATTGTATACTCACTCTTCTTCCAAAACTTACCAACTATCTTCCTAATCCTACCTACTATCCCTTTTTGACTGGATGTTCTCTTCTACATTCAATCATCCAAGGTACAAGGTCCTATGCCATTGTATATCGATTTATCTGAGACATCTGTGCAGAAAGTCATTCAAAGCTAAGTATCCCAATCAAGGGCCCAATGCCCTTCTGGCCTTCAAATCTTACTTGGATTTCTGTTTTCATACATATATTTCACCTATATATTATTATAAATATCGCAGGTTCCCAATACCATTCTTCATCCAGCAGAGTGATTCCTCACCCAAATCTAACAGGTTCTTAACCCTAACCATACACTCTTCCCTCAATCTAACTTTACAGAAGAGCAGGGACAGTGGGTCTTACAATACAGGAATGTGAGGGAACTTCCACCTGCTGAGAACCTCAAAGGTCCATGCAGAAATGATACCTGGAGAAGATGTAGGCAGCTATGAAGGACCTGAGAGAGCAGAAGTCATCTTCCATGGCAAACAACCTGGTCAGGATGAAGGGATGTGTCTGAATGAGCCTCTCTCTTCTTAATGTAGACAAGATGGACCAAAGCAGGCCTGTGTGGAGAGCTGTTCCTTGGTGCCTGTGTTTGATATTCCATTCTAACTTGTGAAAGTGTCACAGGAAGGAGGGGCAGCCTCCATCTCATGGGAGCCTTGGAAGCAACTGTTAGGACACAGTGGTTGCCAAGGCAGTGACCTCATTCAGTTCCTGAAGGAAGTGACCTCACCTCACTTCCTTGGTGATGGAACTCTCTGAACTTGGGATCCAGGAAGCCAGGCACCCAGAGCCAGTCCCAGTCCCAGTCCCAGTGGGCTCACTTGTTTGGATTTCCCAAGGACAGAGTCAGTCTTTCTTGGTACCCACTGATGTGAGGATGGCCAAATGCCAGGAAAGCTCTGCCGAGGGGCCTTTCCTGAGAAAGCAGGTAGTGGCTCACCGCTGGCTCCTGACAACTTCACAGAGTTGGCCAAGGAGGCCAGATGTGAGACAGGACAGGCCCTTTTGGGGGAACATAGTATGGCCCACCAGTCAGACGACACTCCGGGTAGTCACAGACCAACTTGGAAGGAGGTGCCTTTGTGGGTGTGGGTGTGAGTTTGTGGTTTGGTCTCATGTTCTGAGAATAGGTAGGAAAGGCGGTTTGTTTGGTTTGGAGTGGACTGTTTCTAGTAAGGCTTTTGACAAGGCGAGTGTTTCTATGTTTGTGTATCCCACTGTGTCCCTGGTTGTAGACATTAGAAAAGAGAATGCATCAATGGATGTGTCCTGTCTAGTAGAAAGCTTCCCAGCATTCATCCTGCCCAATTTATGAATGGACTGCGGCTTGCCTTATGGATGGGCAACACCTACTATCTTCCTAAGTTCCTGTTTTCTTCCTGAATTCTGGCCACTCTCCAGAATAGGCTCATGGTTTTGTGTCCAAGATATGTACCACATCCAAGCTCGGTGGCATGGCCATGTACTTTATAGTTGAAAGGAATGGTGAGCATCTCAGAAAACTCAGATATCAGTGTGACCAGTAAAGTCTCCCTGGAGAAAGCCTGCTTTGGGCCTTTGGCTTACCTATTGTTCTGTTGCCCTGAATGTCAGGAAGGCCTTTGCCTCAGGGCACCCCATTGTGAAGCCTGAAGAAAACAGTTTTCAAATGGAAATGAATGGGCATCACCTGTGGCTCTTTGCTTAATTGCTTTGCAAAGGGATGTGTCTGAATCAGCCTCTTGGCCCTGTGTGAGGCTGTGGCTTAGATTGTCAGCCCCTGATGGATCCAAAGAAAGATCCCATGTGTGCATCCAAAGCCAAATTGGCACAAAAGCAGTCATCCTGGATGAGGTCTCTCGCCTTCCTCTGTAAGGTTCCTGACCTCCATCAAGTGAGAATAGGGATCCTTTGTGTCAAATGAGTCCTTCAAAGCCATGCAGAGGCTAGCCCATAGGTGCTTGGGTTTTCTCATGACTCCAGTTCACACAAAGAATCTATACCCGGCAGTCAGTAGGCCTCCAATTGGAGAAGTAGAGCAGTATTAAAGGCAGGCCTATTTGATCACTCCAGGTTCACAGGATGGGTGTCCAGTCCACCCTGACATTAGGCAAATGAGAGGCAAGGGAGCTTATTGTGGACACTGTCTTGGGCTGTGCCCCTCATGGAAACCTCCAGCCAGAGGTTATGATGAGTGTCTATATGGAAGAAGATGAGGGCCATGTGGCAGTGTTTTGGTTTGAATTGTGGTGTGGCAGTGGGAAGAGATGACTGGGTCCACCTGGGCTTGAACTCTGGTGTGATTCCCCTTGGAGACTGAGTTCTGGAACTGACCTCAGAGAAGTATTGCCGTGAATTGTGTCGGGATGTTAGGAGGCCACGCATGAGAGTCGCCATTGGGAACTGAGATCTAGGCCCAGGCTGGCTTTCCACAGAGCACTGGGAATCTCAGCCCAGATATCACATGATTTTATTCTTAAAGACCTGGCAGCCATCGTGGAGAGTCCAAACACACGTGGACCTCACATTGTAGACCTCAATGGGCCTGGCTTCCTGTGACCTTTGGCCACTCTTTGGGAAGCCTTGTTTGTGAGAGTTCTCCAGAGTTTTCGTTGAAATGAGCTTCCTCACCATTTAATGGTTCCTGAAGGAATGGAAACCCACAGTGCCTCCAACTTCATCCTTTAAAAATGGCTAGCTAGATAAATACCATGACATTTTTGAAATTCCCATGACCAGGTGGCACTGGAGAACCTCTGGATGTCCTGTTGCTGATCATGAGTGTAACAGACAGTGCCTTGATTGACTGGGTTTCATGAAAATGGTGTAAAACAGAGATGCCAGTAAGTTGGGGCCTGCTGAGTAGTGGGCCTAGAGCAGTGGTGTGCAGGTGTGTGATAAAACATCTGTGGTGGGGCCATGTGGATCTGCCATTGGCTTCCAAATGCCTTGTGACTGACATGGTGCAGTGAGCAGACCCTTCTATGTTAAGGCATCTTGTTATATGGAGAGGTTTCAGGGCAATGTTCAGAATCAGGTTGCTATGGTCAAGGGGGCAAGCTCTGTGGGATAGAAGCCTGGCTGGTGCATTCTCCTAGGACCTTGACCCACCACACGTGACAGAACTCCCTCCAGCACTGTGTCCCAGTTGAACTCCTTGTATTTCCTGAAGCAAATTCCAAACTCCCAGTGCAGCAGCAAGAAACACCACGAAAAGTGGAGGATGACCAAATGGCTTCACAGTCCACACAGGGAGACACTTAGACCCCAGTGGCCACAGTTTACCTGCAAAGAGAGAATTCAGCACTTCTGCCTCATGTTCATTGGAAAATCAGAAACCATGTCCTCCAGGTCACCTAGATGCAGACCAGGTTTGATGGTCTCACTACAAAGGAAGCTAAAGCTCCTGACAACAACATACATTTCAAGTGCCCAAACTCAGAGGCAGTTTCTCACGAAGTCTTTAGGCCAGCAGAGCTCCACGTTTGTGGAGTGTTTACCCTGTCCCTTACTCATGGAAAGTAGTCTACCACCTCCAAGGTTGTGAACTCCTGAGCATTTTCCATTCCACATATGTATTCATAGCATTTCTAACTCTTCTCCTCAAATTGTGTCTTACTTATTGCGAAGGTAATGTCAAGGCAATGTTCTGGATGAGAGTGGGAAGATATTTTTGTAGCACATATTGGCCTACACATTGGATTCATTTTCCTATTTTCCGTTCGAAATACTGAATCCCTGACACTAACCCATACCCTACTAGATTGTGACTACGAATACTAATATGATGGAGAAAAATAACTCAAACAGAATAGAAATACAGGCAGTTCAGAGGAGGCCTGGTGTATAGTTGGACTGGCCTTTGGCATTATAAAGGGTAGGTGTTATAAATCTAGTCCAATTCAATAGAAATAGTTCTCCATGTGTTTTGAAAGTTAACAAATATGTGAATTCCTGTCTCCCTTTCTCTGTAGCCTGTTCAGCAACATGCATTTTTACATGCACATATAGAATCCTACCTCCTATCCCACGTCCATTCTTGTGAGGTGGCTGACTTGGCAGATACAAATTGTGAGAAGAGATCACTCCTCCTAAACGCTGTTGGAACTGAAAATTCAACTTCCAGGTGAGCTTCCCACTTGAACAACATGATACATAAATATATGTTCAGTAAAATAAATATTTTTGGATATGTGGATGATAAATATTTCATGATCAATTTCGATTGGCATATATATTTCTACTATTTAGTGTCTGTGTGTGTGTGTTTTTTTTGTGTATATATATATATACACACACATAAACACACTCTCCAGATTTTTCAAAATATGAAATGTATGTGTCATATTATATACTCCCTAAATTCATTCATGTTCATATATGCGGATTTATAATCAACTTTTCACAAGAGTATTCTCAGAAATAGTCATCCACCTGAAATATATATTTGTTTCCTAGTGCTGAAATCCTAATATTTCTACAGTAACTGACCCAGTTTAACATGAATGCAAGTAGATTCCTATGGGACATGATGTGTGTTTTGACGTTCATTTTTATTCAACACTGGTACATTACTATTTCTTCAGTTGATGCACATCATAGGATATGTATTTCATCCTCAAGTTCACAAATTTCTAGGCATTTATTTCCCTTTCAATCACTTCCTGCTTCAGAACACATGTATTCCTCCACGTTTCTTGACTGGTCTTTTCATGAGACTTCTTTCCAAACACATTCTTTTCCATTTCCATAATCCCTTGTGAAGCAAAACTCACACCCCCTTCATGGTAAACCATAACCCCAATATCACCATTAGATGTATAACTGGTTAGAATGAATGGTTGTGTATCAATATTAGATTTCCTATATATTTTCAGATATCAATGCAATCCATTATTTAAATTGGAACCTGTTATACTATTTATTCACAGTATGGTCTATTCATGTGTTATCTCTATATTCATAGACCCAGGGTACACCTATTTGTACCCCCAAAGGCTAATTTATATGTCTTCAACATATTACTCCCAGAAATGGTGGAAGAAACACTCATGTCACCTGATCTACATATACATTTTATCACAGTGATATTCTGGACACAAAATGCAAAGGTCACACTTATGATTGCACCAAAGCCTCATTGGAAAGTGAGCATGGATTACTAAAAACATCCTTGTCCAGGTTGCCTAATGCTCTCAAATGTCAATGCTATTGGTGACTACACATTTGTTTCTTCCTAAGATGATATATTCAACCTCAACCCTGTTGAAAATGTCTAATCCACTCACTCACTTTATACTTTGCCTGATTTCCTAATGTCTCTATTGATATCTGCTTTCCTACATATGTTCCCCAGTTCATCATTGTGACTGACTCTTCACATGTGCTGACGTTTACATTCACTCTCTAACCGACACCCTATTGCTAAAGAACTTTTGGTCCAAATTGTATACTCACTCTTCTTCCAAAACTTACCAACTATCTTCCTAATCCTACCTACTATCCCTTTTTGACTGGATGTTCTCTTCTACATTCAATCATCCAAGGTACAAGGTCCTATGCCATTGTATATCGATTTATCTGAGACATCTGTGCAGAAAGTCATTCAAAGCTAAGTATCCCAATCAAGGGCCCAATGCCCTTCTGGCCTTCAAATCTTACTTGGATTTCTGTTTTCATACATATATTTCACCTATATATTATTATAAATATCGCAGGTTCCCAATACCATTCTTCATCCAGCAGAGTGATTCCTCACCCAAATCTAACAGGTTCTTAACCCTAACCATACACTCTTCCCTCAGTCTAACTTTACAGAAGAGCAGGGACAGTGGGTCTTACAATACAGGAATGTGGGGGATCTTCCACCTGCTGAGACCCTCAAAGGTCCATGCAGAAATGATACCTGGAGAAGATGTAGGCAGCTTTGAAGGACCTGAGAGAGCAGAAGTCATCTTCCATGGCAAACAACCTGGTCAGGATGAAGGGATGTGTCTGAATGAGCCTCTCTCTTCTTAATGTAGACAAGATGGACCAAAGCAGGCCTGTGTTTAGAGCTGTTCCTTGGTGCCTGTGGTTGATATTCCATTCTAACTTGTGAAAGTGTCACAGGAAGGAGGGGCAGCCTCCATCTCATGGGAGCCTTGGAAGCAACTGTTAGGACACAGTGGTTGCCAAGGCAGTGACCTCATTCAGTTCCTGAAGGAAGTGACCTCACCTCACTTCCTTGGTGATGGAACTCTCTGAACTTGGGATCCAGGAAGCCAGGCACCCAGAGCCAGTCCCAGTCCCAGTCCCAGTGGGCTCACTTGTTTGGATTTCCCAAGGACAGAGTCAGTCTTTCTTGGTACCCACTGATGTGAGGATGGCCAAATGCCAGGAAAGCTCTGCCGAGGGGCCTTTCCTGAGAAAGCAGGTAGTGGCTCACCGCTGGCTCCTGACAACTTCACAGAGTTGGCCAAGGAGGCCAGATGTGAGACAGGACAGGCCCTTTTGGGGGAACATAGTATGGCCCACCAGTCAGACGACACTCCGGGTAGTCACAGACCAACTTGGAAGGAGGTGCCTTTGTGGGTGTGGGTGTGAGTTTGTGGTTTGGTCTCATGTTCTGAGAATAGGTAGGAAAGGCGGTTTGTTTGGTTTGGAGTGGACTGTTTCTAGTAAGGCTTTTGACAAGGCGAGTGTTTCTATGTTTGTGTATCCCACTGTGTCCCTGGTTGTAGACATTAGAAAAGAGAATGCATCAATGGATGTGTCCTGTCTAGTAGAAAGCTTCCCAGCATTCATCCTGCCCAATTTATGAATGGACTGCGGCTTGCCTTATGGATGGGCAACACCTACTATCTTCCTAAGTTCCTGTTTTCTTCCTGAATTCTGGCCACTCTCCAGAATAGGCTCATGGTTTTGTGTCCAAGATATGTACCACCTCCAAGCTCGGTGGCATGGCCATGTACTGGATAGTTGAAAGGAATGGTGAGCATCTCAGAAAACTCAGATATCAGTGTGACCAGTAAAGTCTCCCTGGAGAAAGCCTGCTTTGGGCCTTTGGCTTACCTATTGTTCTGTTGCCCTGAATGTCAGGAAGGCCTTTGCCTCAGGGCACCCCATTGTGAAGCCTGAAGAAAACAGTTTTCAAATGGAAATGAATGGGCATCACCTGTGGCTCTTTGCTTAATTGCTTTGCAAAGGGATGTGTCTGAATCAGCCTCTTGGCCCTGTGTGAGGCTGTGGCTTAGAGTGTCAGCCCCTGATGGATCCAAAGAAAGATCCCATGTGTGCATCCAAAGCCAAATTGGCACAAAAGCAGTCATCCTGGATGAGGTCTCTCGCCTTCCTCTGTAAGGTTCCTGACCTCCATCAAGTGAGAATAGGGATCCTTTGTGTCAAATGAGTCCTTCAAAGCCATGCAGAGGCTAGCCCATAGGTGCTTGGGTTTTCTCATGACTCCAGTTCACACAAAGAATCTATACCCGGCAGTCAGTAGGCCTCCAATTGGAGAAGTAGAGCAGTATTAAAGGCAGGCCTATTTGATCACTCCAGGTTCACAGGATGGGTGTCCAGTCCACCCTGACATTAGGCAAATGAGAGGCAAGGGAGCTTATTGTGGACACTGTCTTGGGCTGTGCCCCTCATGGAAACCTCCAGCCAGAGGTTATGATGAGTGTCTATATGGAAGAAGATGAGGGCCATGTGGCAGTGTTTTGGTTTGAATTGTGGTGTGGCAGTGGGAAGAGATGACTGGGTCCACCTGGGCTTGAACTCTGGTGTGATTCCCCTTGGAGACTGAGTTCTGGAACTGACCTCAGAGAAGTATTGCCGTGAATTGTGTGGGGATGTTAGGAGGCCACGCATGAGAGTCACCCTTGGAAACTGAGATCTAGGCCCAGGCTGGCTTTCCACAGAGCACTGGGAATCTCAGCCCGGATATCACATGATTTTATTCTTAAAGACCTGGCAGCCATCGTGGAGAGTCCAAACACACGTGGACCTCACATTGTAGACCTCAATGGGCCTGGCTTCCTGTGACCTTTGTCCACTCTTTGGGAAGCCTTGTTTGTGAGAGTTCTCCAGAGCTTTCGTTGAAATGAGCTTCCTCACCATTTAATGGTTCCTGAAGGAATGGAAACCCACAGTGCCTCCAACTTCATCCTTTAAAAATGGCTAGCTAGATAAATACCATGACATTTTTAAAATTCCCATGACCAGGTGGCACTGGAGAACCTCTGGATGTCCTGTTGCTGATCATGAGTGTAACAGACAGTGCCTTGATTGACTGGGTTTCATGAAAATGGTGTAAAACAGAGATGCCAGTAACTTGGGGCCTGCTGAGTAGTGGGCCTAGAGCAGTGGTGTGCAGGTGTGTGATAAAACATCTGTGGTGGGGCCATGTGGATCTGCCATTGGCTTCCAAATGCCTTGTGACTGACATGGTGCAGTGAGCAGACCCTTCTATGTTAAGGCATCTTGTTATATGGAGAGTTTTCAGGGCAATGTTCAGAATCAGGTTGCTATGGTCAAGGGGGCAAGCTCTGTGGGATAGAAGCCTGGCTGGTGCATTCTCCTAGGACCTTGACCCACCACACGTGACAGAACTCCCTCCAGCACTGTGTCCCAGTTGAACTCCTTGTATTTCCTGAAGCAAATTCCAAACTCCCAGTGCAGCAGCAAGAAACACCACGAAAAGTGGAGGATGACCAAATGGCTTCACAGTCCACACAGGGAGACACTTAGACCCCAGTGGCCACAGTTTACCTGCAAAGAGAGAATTCAGCACTTCTGCCTCATGTTCATTGGAAAATCAGAAACCATGTCCTCCAGGTCACCTAGATGAAGACCAGGTTTGATGGTCTCACTACAAAGGAAGCTAAAGCTCCTGACAACAACATACATTTCAAGTGCCCAAACTCAGAGGCAGTTTCTCACGAAGTCTTTAGGCCAGCAGAGCTCCACGTTTGTGGAGTGTTTACCCTGTCCCTTACTCATGGAAAGTAGTCTACCACCTCCAAGGTTGTGAACTCCTGAGCATTTTCCATTCCACATATGTATTCATAGCATTTCTAACTCTTCTCCTCAAATTGTGTCTTACTTATTGCGAAGGTAATGTCAAGGCAATGTTCTGGATGAGAGTGGGAAGATATTTTTGTAGCACATATTGGCCTACACATTGGATTCATTTTCCCATTTTCCGTTCGAAATACTGAATCCCTGACACTAACCCATACCCTACTAGATTGTGACTACGAATACTAATATGATGGAGAAAAATAACTCAAACAGAATAGAAATACAGGCAGTTCAGAGGAGGCCTGGTGTATAGTTGGACTGGCCTTTGGCATTATAAAGGGTAGGTGTTATAAATCTAGTCCAATTCAATAGAAATAGTTCTCCATGTGTTTTGAAAGTTAACAAATATGTGAATTCCTGTCTCCCTTTCTCTGTAGCCTGTTCAGCAACATGCATTTTTACATGCACATATAGAATCCTACCTCCTATCCCACGTCCATTCTTGTGAGGTGGCTGACTTGGCAGATACAAATTGTGAGAAGAGATCACTCCTCCTAAACGCTGTTGGAACTGAAAATTCAACTTCCAGGTGAGCTTCCCACTTGAACAACATGATACATAAATACATGTTCAGTAAAATAAATATTTTTGGATCTGTGGATGATAAATATTTCATGATCAATTTCGATTGGCATATATATTTCTACTATTTAGTGTCTGTGTGTGTGTGTTTTTTTTGTGTATATATATATATACACACACATAAACACACTCTCCAGATTTTTCAAAATATGAAATGTATGTGTCATATTATATACTCCCTAAATTCATTCATGTTCATATATGCGGATTTATAATCAACTTTTCACAAGATTATTCTCAGAAATAGTCATCCACCTGAAATACATATTTGTTTCCTAGTGCTGAAATCCTAATATTTCTACAGTAACTGACCCAGTTTAACATGAATGCAAGTAGATTCCTATGGGACATGATGTGTGTTTTGACGTTCATTTTTATTCAACACTGGTACATTACTATTTCTTCAGTTGATGCACATCATAGGATATGTATTTCATCCTCAAGTTCACAAATTTCTAGGCATTTATTTCCCTTTCAATCACTTCCTGCTTCAGAACACATGTATTCCTCCACGTTTCTTGACTGGTCTTTTCATGAGACTTCTTTCCAAACACATTCTTTTCCATTTCCATAATCCCTTGTGAAGCAAAACTCACACCCCCTTCATGGTAAACCATAACCCCAATATCACCATTAGATGTATAACTGGTTAGAATGAATGGTTGTGTATCAATATTAGATTTCCTATATATTTTCAGATATCAATGCAATCCATTATTTAAATTGGAACCTGTTATACTATTTATTCACAGTATGGTCTATTCATTCATTATCTCTATATTCATAGACCCAGGGTACACCTATTTGTACCCCCAAAGGCTAATTTATATGTCTTCAACATATTACTCCCAGAAATGGTGGAAGAAACACTCATGTCACCTGATCTACATATACATTTTATCACAGTAATATTCTGGACACAAAATGCAAAGGTCACACTTATGATTGCACCAAAGCCTCATTGGAAAGTGAGCATGGATTACTAAAAACATCCTTGTCCAGGTTGCCTAATGCTGTCAAATGTCAATGCTATTGGTGACTACACATTTGTTTCTTCCTAAGATGATATATTCAACCTCAACCCTGTTGAAAATGTCTAATCCACTCACTCACTTTATTCTTTGCCTGATTTCCTAATGTCTCTATTGATATCTGCTTTCCTACATATGTTCCCCAGTTCATCATTGTGACTGACTCTTCACATGTGCTGACGTTTACATTCACTCTCTAACCGACACCCTATTGCTAAAGAACTTTTGGTCCAAATTGTATACTCACTCTTCTTCCAAAACTTACCAACTATCTTCCTAATCCTACCTACTATTCCTTTTTGACTGGATGTTCTCTTCTACATTCAATCATCCAAGGTACAAGGTCCTATGCCATTGTATATCGATTTGTCAGAGACATCTGTGCAGAAAGTCATTCAAAGCTAAGGATCCCCATCAAGGGCCCCATGCTCTTCTGGCCTTCAAATCTTACTTGGATTTCTGTTTTCATACATATATTTCACCTATATATTATTATAAATATCGCAGGTTCCCAATACCATTCTTCATCCAGCAGAGTGATTCCTCACCCAAATCAAACAGGTTCTTAACCCTAACCATACACTCTTCCCTCAATCTAACTTTACAGAAGAGCAGGGACAGAGTGGGTCTTACAATACAGGAATTTGAGGGATATTCCACCTGCTGAGAACCTCAAAGGTCCATGCAGAAATGATACCTGGAGAAGATGTAGGCAGCTTTGAAGGACCTGAGAGAGCAGAAGTCATCTTCCATGGCAAACAACCTGGTCAGGATGAAGGGATGTGTCTGAATGAGCCTCTCTCTTCTTAATGTAGACAAGATGGACCAAAGCAGGCCTGTGTGGAGAGCTGTTCCTTGGTGCCTGTGTTTGATATTCCATTCTAACTTGTGAAAGTGTCACAGGAAGGAGGGGCAGCCTCCATCTCATGGGAGCCTTGGAAGCAAGTGTTAGGACACAGTGGTTGCCAAGGCAGTGACCTCATTCAGTTCCTGAAGGAAGTGACCTCACCTCACTTCCTTGGTGATGGAACTCTCTGAACTTGGGATCCAGGAAGCCAGGCACCCAGAGCCAGTCCCAGTCCCAGTCCCAGTGGGCTCACTTGTTTGGATTTCCCAAGGACAGAGTCAGTCTTTCTTGGTACCCACTGATGTGAGGATGGCCAAATGCCAGGAAAGCTCTGCCGAGGGGCCTTTCCTGAGAAAGCAGGTAGTGGCTCACCGCTGGCTCCTGACAACTTCACAGAGTTGGCCAAGGAGGCCAGATGTGAGACAGGACAGGCCCTTTTGGGGGAACATAGTATGGCCCACCAGTCAGACGACACTCCGGGTAGTCACAGACCAACTTGGAAGGAGGTGCCTTTGTGGGTGTGGGTGTGAGTTTGTGGTTTGGTCTCATGTTCTGAGAATAGGTAGGAAAGGCGGTTTGTTTGGTTTGGAGTGGACTGTTTCTAGTAAGGCTTTTGACAAGGCGAGTGTTTCTATGTTTGTGTATCCCACTGTGTCCCTGGTTGTAGACATTAGAAAAGAGAATGCATCAATGGATGTGTCCTGTCTAGTAGAAAGCTTCCCAGCATTCATCCTGCCCAATTTATGAATGGACTGCGGCTTGCCTTATGGATGGGCAACACCTACTATCTTCCTAAGTTCCTGTTTTCTTCCTGAATTCTGGCCACTCTCCAGAATAGGCTCATGGTTTTGTGTCCAAGATATGTACCACCTCCAAGCTCGGTGGCATGGCCATGTACTGGATAGTTGAAAGGAATGGTGAGCATCTCAGAAAACTCAGATATCAGTGTGACCAGTAAAGTCTCCCTGGAGAAAGCCTGCTTTGGGCCTTTGGCTTACCTATTGTTCTGTTGCCCTGAATGTCAGGAAGGCCTTTGCCTCAGGGCACCCCATTGTGAAGCCTGAAGAAAACAGTTTTCAAATGGAAATGAATGGGCATCACCTGTGGCTCTTTGCTTAATTGCTTTGCAAAGGGATGTGTCTGAATCAGCCTCTTGGCCCTGTGTGAGGCTGTGGCTTAGAGTGTCAGCCCCTGATGGATCCAAAGAAAGATCCCATGTGTGCATCCAAAGCCAAATTGGCACAAAAGCAGTCATCCTGGATGAGGTCTCTCGCCTTCCTCTGTAAGGTTCCTGACCTCCATCAAGTGAGAATAGGGATCCTTTGTGTCAAATGAGTCCTTCAAAGCCATGCAGAGGCTAGCCCATAGGTGCTTGGGTTTTCTCATGACTCCAGTTCACACAAAGAATCTATACCCGGCAGTCAGTAGGCCTCCAATTGGAGAAGTAGAGCAGTATTAAAGGCAGGCCTATTTGATCACTCCAGGTTCACAGGATGGGTGTCCAGTCCACCCTGACATTAGGCAAATGAGAGGCAAGGGAGCTTATTGTGGACACTGTCTTGGGCTGTGCCCCTCATGGAAACCTCCAGCCAGAGGTTATGATGAGTGTCTATATGGAAGAAGATGAGGGCCATGTGGCAGTGTTTTGGTTTGAATTGTGGTGTGGCAGTGGGAAGAGATGACTGGGTCCACCTGGGCTTGAACTCTGGTGTGATTCCCCTTGGAGACTGAGTTCTGGAACTGACCTCAGAGAAGTATTGCCGTGAATTGTGTGGGGATGTTAGGAGGCCACGCATGAGAGTCACCCTTGGAAACTGAGATCTAGGCCCAGGCTGGCTTTCCACAGAGCACTGGGAATCTCAGCCCGGATATCACATGATTTTATTCTTAAAGACCTGGCAGCCATCGTGGAGAGTCCAAACACACGTGGACCTCACATTGTAGACCTCAATGGGCCTGGCTTCCTGTGACCTTTGTCCACTCTTTGGGAAGCCTTGTTTGTGAGAGTTCTCCAGAGCTTTCGTTGAAATGAGCTTCCTCACCATTTAATGGTTCCTGAAGGAATGGAAACCCACAGTGCCTCCAACTTCATCCTTTAAAAATGGCTAGCTAGATAAATACCATGACATTTTTAAAATTCCCATGACCAGGTGGCACTGGAGAACCTCTGGATGTCCTGTTGCTGATCATGAGTGTAACAGACAGTGCCTTGATTGACTGGGTTTCATGAAAATGGTGTAAAACAGAGATGCCAGTAACTTGGGGCCTGCTGAGTAGTGGGCCTAGAGCAGTGGTGTGCAGGTGTGTGATAAAACATCTGTGGTGGGGCCATGTGGATCTGCCATTGGCTTCCAAATGGCTTGTGACTGACATGGTGCAGTGAGCATACCCTTATATGTTAAGGCATCTTGTTATATGGAGAGGTTTCAGGGCAATGTTCAGAATCAGGTTGCTATGGTCAAGGGGGCAAGCTCTGTGGGATAGAAGCCTGGCTGGTGCATTCTCCTAGGACCTTGACCCACCACACGTGACAGAACTCCCTCCAGCACTGTGTCCCAGTTGAACTCCTTGTATTTCCTGAAGCAAATTCCAAACTCCCAGTGCAGCAGCAAGAAACACCACGAAAAGTGGAGGATGACCAAATGGCTTCACAGTCCACACAGGGAGACACTTAGACCCCAGTGGCCACAGTTTACCTGCAAAGAGAGAATTCAGCACTTCTGCCTCATGTTCATTGGAAAATCAGAAACCATGTCCTCCAGGTCACCTAGATGCAGACCAGGTTTGATGGTCTCACTACAAAGGAAGCTAAAGCTCCTGACAACAACATACATTTCAAGTGCCCAAACTCAGAGGCAGTTTCTCACGAAGTCTTTAGGCCAGCAGAGCTCCACGTTTGTGGAGTGATTACCCTGTCCCTTACTCATGGAAAGTAGTCTACCACCTCCAAGGTTGTGAACTCCTGAGCATTTTCCATTCCACATATGTATTCATAGCATTTCTAACTCTTCTCCTCAAATTGTGTCTTACTTATTGCGAAGGTAATGTCAAGGCAATGTTCTGGATGAGAGTGGGAAGATATTTTTGTAGCACATATTGGCCTACACATTGGATTCATTTTCCCATTTTCCGTTCGAAATACTGAATCCCTGACACTAACCCATACCCTACTAGATTGTGACTACGAATACTAATATGATGGAGAAAAATAACTCAAACAGAATAGAAATACAGGCAGTTCAGAGGAGGCCTGGTGTATAGTTGGACTGGCCTTTGGCATTATAAAGGGTAGGTGTTATAAATCTAGTCCAATTCAATAGAAATAGTTCTCCATGTGTTTTGAAAGTTAACAAATATGTGAATTCCTGTCTCCCTTTCTCTGTAGCCTGTTCAGCAACATGCATTTTTACATGCACATATAGAATCTTACCTCCTATCCCACGTCCATTCTTGTGAGGTGGCTGACTTGGCAGATACAAATTGTGAGAAGAGATCACTCCTCCTAAACGCTGTTGGAACTGAAAATTCAACTTCCAGGTGAGCTTCCCACTTGAACAACATGATACATAAATACATGTTCAGTAAAATAAATATTTTTGGATCTGTGGATGATAAATATTTCATGATCAATTTCGATTGGCATATATATTTCTACTATTTAGTGTCTGTGTGTGTGTGTTTTTTTTGTGTATATATATATATACACACACATAAACACACTCTCCAGATTTTTCAAAATATGAAATGTATGTGTCATATTATATACTCCCTAAATTCATTCATGTTCATATATGTGGATTTATAATCAACTTTTCACAAGATTATTCTCAGAAATAGTCATCCACCTGAAATACATATTTGTTTCCTAGTGCTGAAATCCTAATATTTCTACAGTAACTGACCCAGTTTAACATGAATGCAAGTAGATTCCTATGGGACATGATGTGTGTTTTGACGTTCATTTTTATTCAACACTGGTACATTACTATTTCTTCAGTTGATGCACATCATAGGATATGTATTTCATCCTCAAGTTCACAAATTTCTAGGCATTTATTTCCCTTTCAATCACTTCCTGCTTCAGAACACATGTATTCCTCCACGTTTCTTGACTGGTCTTTTCATGAGACTTCTTTCCAAACACATTCTTTTCCATTTCCATAATCCCTTGTGAAGCAAAACTCACACCCCCTTCATGGTAAACCATAACCCCAATATCACCATTAGATGTATAACTGGTTAGAATGAATGGTTGTGTATCAATATTAGATTTCCTATATATTTTCAGATATCAATGCAATCCATTATTTAAATTGGAACCTGTTATACTATTTATTCACAGTATGGTCTATTCATGCATTATCTCTATATTCATAGACCCAGGGTACACCTATTTGTACCCCCAAAGGCTAATTTATATGTCTTCAACATATTACTCCCAGAAATGGTGGAAGAAACACTCATGTCACCTGATCTACATATACATTTTATCACAGTGATATTCTGGACACAAAATGCAAAGGTCACACTTATGATTGCACCAAAGCCTCATTGGAAAGTGAGCATGGATTACTAAAAACATCCTTGTCCAGGTTGCCTAATGCTCTCAAATGTCAATGCTATTGGTGACTACACATTTGTTTCTTCCTAAGATGATATATTCAACCTCAACCCTGTTGAAAATGTCTAACCCACTCACTCACTTTATACTTTGCCTGATTTCCTAATGTCTCTATTGATATCTGCTTTCCTACATATGTTCCCCAGTTCATCATTGTGACTGACTCTTCACATGTGCTGACGTTTACATTCACTCTCTAACCGACACCCTATTGCTAAAGAACTTTTGGTCCAAATTGTATACTCACTCTTCTTCCAAAACTTACCAACTATCTTCCTAATCCTACCTACTATCCCTTTTTGACTGGATGTTCTCTTCTACATTCAATCATCCAAGGTACAAGGTCCTATGCCATGGTATATCGATTTATCTGAGACATCTGTGCAGAAAGTCATTCAAAGCTAAGTATCCCAATCAAGGGCCCCATGCCCTTCTGGCCTTCAAATCTTACTTGGATTTCTGTTTTCATACATATATTTCACCTATATATTATTATAAATATCCCAGGTTCCCAATACCATTCTTCATCCAGCAGAGTGATTCCTCACCCAAATCTAACAGGTTCTTAACCCTAACCATACACTCTTCCCTCAGTCTAACTTTACAGAAGAGCAGGGACAGTGGGTCTTACAATACAGGAATGTGAGGGAACTTCCACCTGCTGAGAACCTCAAAGGTCCATGCAGAAATGATACCTGGAGAAGATGTAGGCAGCTTTGAAGGACCTGAGAGAGCAGAAGTCATCTTCCATGGCAAACAACCTGGTCAGGATGAAGGGATGTGTCTGAATGAGCCTCTCTCTTCTTAATGTAGACAAGATGGACCAAAGCAGGCCTGTGTTTAGAGCTGTTCCTTGGTGCCTGTGGTTGATATTCCATTCTAACTTGTGAAAGTGTCACAGGAAGGAGGGGCAGCCTCCATCTCATGGGAGCCTTGGAAGCAACTGTTAGGACACAGTGGTTGCCAAGGCAGTGACCTCATTCAGTTCCTGAAGGAAGTGACCTCACCTCACTTCCTTGGTGATGGAACTCTCTGAACTTGGGATCCAGGAAGCCAGGCACCCAGAGCCAGTCCCAGTCCCAGTCCCAGTGGGCTCACTTGTTTGGATTTCCCAAGGACAGAGTCAGTCTTTCTT
The DNA here is from genome assembly GCF_964194105.1 of Spermophilus citellus. NCBI lineage: Eukaryota > Metazoa > Chordata > Mammalia > Rodentia > Sciuridae > Spermophilus > Spermophilus citellus. The sequence goes on from NC_138198.1 coordinate 41,242,197, forward strand.
GGTACCCACTGATGTGAGGATGGCCAAATGCCAGGAAAGCTCTGCGGAGGGGAATTTTCTGAGAAAGCAAGTAGTGGCTCACCGCTGGCTCCTGACAACTTCACAGAGTTGGCCAAGGAGGCCAGATGTGAGACAGGACAGGCCCTTTTGGGGGAACATAGTATGGCCCACCAGTCAGACGACACTCCGGGTAGTCACAGACCAACTTGGAAGGAGGTGCCTTTGTGGGTGTGGGTGTGAGTTTGTGGTTTGGTCTCATGTTCTGAGAATAGGTAGGAAAGGCGGTTTGTTTGGTTTGGAGTGGACTGTTTCTAGTAAGGCTTTTGACAAGGCGAGTGTTTCTATGTTTGTGTATCCCACTGTGTCCCTGGTTGTAGACATTAGAAAAGAGAATGCATCAATGGATGTGTCCTGTCTAGTAGAAAGCTTCCCAGCATTCATCCTGCCCAATTTATGAATGGACTGCGGCTTGCCTTATGGATGGGCAACACCTACTATCTTCCTAAGTTCCTGTTTTCTTCCTGAATTCTGGCCACTCTCCAGAATAGGCTCATGGTTTTGTGTCCAAGATATGTACCACCTCCAAGCTTGGTGGCATGGCCATGTACTGGATAGTTGAAAGGAATGGTGAGCATCTCAGAAAACTCAGATATCAGTGTGACCAGTAAAGTCTCCCTGGAGAAAGCCTGCTTTGGGCCTTTGGCTTACCTATTGTTCTGTTGCCCTGAATGTCAGGAAGGCCTTTGCCTCAGGGCACCCCATTGTGAAGCCTGAAGAAAACAGTTTTCAAATGGAAATGAATGGGCATCACCTGTGGCTCTTTGCTTAATTGCTTTGCAAAGGGATGTGTCTGAATCAGCCTCTTGGCCCTGTGTGAGGCTGTGGCTTAGATTGTCAGCCCCTGATGGATCCAAAGAAAGATCCCATGTGTGCATCCAAAGCCAAATTGGCACAAAAGCAGTCATCCTGGATGAGGTCTCTCGCCTTCCTCTGTAAGGTTCCTGACCTCCATCAAGTGAGAATAGGGATCCTTTGTGTCAAATGAGTCCTTCAAAGCCATGCAGAGGCTAGCCCATAGGTGCTTGGGTTTTCTCATGACTCCAGTTCACACAAAGAATCTATACCCGGCAGTCAGTAGGCCTCCAATTGGAGAAGTAGAGCAGTATTAAAGGCAGGCCTATTTGATCACTCCAGGTTCACAGGATGGGTGTCCAGTCCACCCTGACATTAGGCAAATGAGAGGCAAGGGAGCTTATTGTGGACACTGTCTTGGGCTGTGCCCCTCATGGAAACCTCCAGCCAGAGGTTATGATGAGTGTCTATATGGAAGAAGATGAGGGCCATGTGGCAGTGTTTTGGTTTGAATTGTGGTGTGGCAGTGGGAAGAGATGACTGGGTCCACCTGGGCTTGAACTCTGGTGTGATTCCCCTTGGAGACTGAGTTCTGGAACTGACCTCAGAGAAGTATTGCCGTGAATTGTGTCGGGATGTTAGGAGGCCACGCATGAGAGTCGCCCTTGGGAACTGAGATCTAGGCCCAGGCTGGCTTTCCACAGAGCACTGGGAATCTCAGCCCGGATATCACATGATTTTATTCTTAAAGACCTGGCAGCCATCGTGGAGAGTCCAAACACACGTGGACCTCACATTGTAGACCTCAATGGGCCTGGCTTCCTGTGACCTTTGGCCACTCTTTGGGAAGCCTTGTTTGTGAGAGTTCTCCAGAGCTTTCGTTGAAATGAGCTTCCTCACCATTTAATGGTTCCTGAAGGAATGGAAACCCACAGTGCCTCCAACTTCATCCTTTAAAAATGGCTAGCTAGATAAATACCATGACATTTTTAAAATTCCCATGACCAGGTGGCACTGGAGAACCTCTGGATGTCCTGTTGCTGATCATGAGTGTAACAGACAGTGCCTTGATTGACTGGGTTTCATGAAAATGGTGTAAAACAGAGATGCCAGTAACTTGGGGCCTGCTGAGTAGTGGGCCTAGAGCAGTGGTGTGCAGGTGTGTGATAAAACATCTGTGGTGGGGCCATGTGGATCTGCCATTGGCTTCCAAATGCCTTGTGACTGACATGGTGCAGTGAGCATACCCTTATATGTTAAGGCATCTTGTTATATGGAGAGGTTTCAGGGCAATGTTCAGAATCAGGTTGCTATGGTCAAGGGGGCAAGCTCTGTGGGATAGAAGCCTGGCTGGTGCATTCTCCTAGGACCTTGACCCACCACACGTGACAGAACTCCCTCCAGCACTGTGTCCCAGTTGAACTCCTTGTATTTCCTGAAGCAAATTCCAAACTCCCAGTGCAGCAGCAAGAAACACCACGAAAAGTGGAGGATGACCAAATGGCTTCACAGTCCACACAGGGAGACACTTAGACCCCAGTGGCCACAGTTTACCTGCAAAGAGAGAATTCAGCACTTCTGCCTCATGTTCATTGGAAAATCAGAAACCATGTCCTCCAGGTCACCTAGATGCAGACCAGGTTTGATGGTCTCACTACAAAGGAAGCTAAAGCTCCTGACAACAACATACATTTCAAGTGCCCAAACTCAGAGGCAGTTTCTCACGAAGTCTTTAGGCCAGCAGAGCTCCACGTTTGTGGAGTGATTACCCTGTCCCTTACTCATGGAAAGTAGTCTACCACCTCCAAGGTTGTGAACTCCTGAGCATTTTCCATTCCACATATGTATTCATAGCATTTCTAACTCTTCTCCTCAAATTGTGTCTTACTTATTGCGAAGGTAATGTCAAGGCAATGTTCTGGATGAGAGTGGGAAGATATTTTTGTAGCACATATTGGCCTACACATTGGATTCATTTTCCCATTTTCCGTTCGAAATACTGAATCCCTGACACTAACCCATACCCTACTAGATTGTGACTACGAATACTAATATGATGGAGAAAAATAACTCAAACAGAATAGAAATACAGGCAGTTCAGAGGAGGCCTGGTGTATAGTTGGACTGGCCTTTGGCATTATAAAGGGTAGGTGTTATAAATCTAGTCCAATTCAATAGAAATAGTTCTCCATGTGTTTTGAAAGTTAACAAATATGTGAATTCCTGTCTCCCTTTCTCTGTAGCCTGTTCAGCAACATGCATTTTTACATGCACATATAGAATCTTACCTCCTATCCCACGTCCATTCTTGTGAGGTGGCTGACTTGGCAGATACAAATTGTGAGAAGAGATCACTCCTCCTAAACGCTGTTGGAACTGAAAATTCAACTTCCAGGTGAGCTTCCCACTTGAACAACATGATACATAAATACATGTTCAGTAAAATAAATATTTTTGGATCTGTGGATGATAAATATTTCATGATCAATTTCGATTGGCATATATATTTCTACTATTTAGTGTCTGTGTGTGTGTGTGTTTTTTGTGTATATATATATATACACACACATAAACACACTCTCCAGATTTTTCAAAATATGAAATGTATGTGTCATATTATATACTCCCTAAATTCATTCATGTTCATATATGCGGATTTATAATCAACTTTTCACAAGATTATTCTCAGAAATAGTCATCCACCTGAAATACATATTTGTTTCCTAGTGCTGAAATCCTAATATTTCTACAGTAACTGACCCAGTTTAACATGAATGCAAGTAGATTCCTATGGGACATGATGTGTGTTTTGACGTTCATTTTTATTCAACACTGGTACATTACTATTTCTTCAGTTGATGCACATCATAGGATATGTATTTCATCCTCAAGTTCACAAATTTCTAGGCATTTATTTCCCTTTCAATCACTTCCTGCTTCAGAACACATGTATTCCTCCACGTTTCTTGACTGGTCTTTTCATGAGACTTCTTTCCAAACACATTCTTTTCCATTTCCATAATCCCTTGTGAAGCAAAACTCACACCCCCTTCATGGTAAACCATAACCCCAATATCACCATTAGATGTATAACTGGTTAGAATGAATGGTTGTGTATCAATATTAGATTTCCTATATATTTTCAGATATCAATGCAATCCATTATTTAAATTGGAACCTGTTATACTATTTATTCACAGTATGGTCTATTCATGCATTATCTCTATATTCATAGACCCAGGGTACACCTATTTGTACCCCCAAAGGCTAATTTATATGTCTTCAACATATTACTCCCAGAAATGGTGGAAGAAACACTCATGTCACCTGATCTACATATACATTTTATCACAGTGATATTCTGGACACAAAATGCAAAGGTCACACTTATGATTGCACCAAAGCCTCATTGGAAAGTGAGCATGGATTACTAAAAACATCCTTGTCCAGGTTGCCTAATGCTCTCAAATGTCAATGCTATTGGTGACTACACATTTGTTTCTTCCTAAGATGATATATTCAACCTCAACCCTGTTGAAAATGTCTAACCCACTCACTCACTTTATACTTTGCCTGATTTCCTAATGTCTCTATTGATATCTGCTTTCCTACATATGTTCCCCAGTTCATCATTGTGACTGACTCTTCACATGTGCTGACGTTTACATTCACTCTCTAACCGACACCCTATTGCTAAAGAACTTTTGGTCCAAATTGTATACTCACTCTTCTTCCAAAACTTACCAACTATCTTCCTAATCCTACCTACTATCCCTTTTTGACTGGATGTTCTCTTCTACATTCAATCATCCAAGGTACAAGGTCCTATGCCATTGTATATCGATTTATCTGAGACATCTGTGCAGAAAGTCATTCAAAGCTAAGTATTCCAATCAAGGGCCCCATGCCCTTCTGGCCTTCAAATCTTACTTGGATTTCTGTTTTCATACATATATTTCACCTATATATTATTATAAATATCCCAGGTTCCCAATACCATTCTTCATCCAGCAGAGTGATTCCTCACCCAAATCTAACAGGTTCTTAACCCTAACCATACACTCTTCCCTCAGTCTAACTTTACAGAAGAGCAGGGACAGTGGGTCTTACAATACAGGAATGTGAGGGAACTTCCACCTGCTGAGAACCTCAAAGGTCCATGCAGAAATGATACCTGGAGAAGATGTAGGCAGCTTTGAAGGACCTGAGAGAGCAGAAGTCATCTTCCATGGCAAACAACCTGGTCAGGATGAAGGGATGTGTCTGAATGAGCCTCTCTCTTCTTAATGTAGACAAGATGGACCAAAGCAGGCCTGTGTTTAGAGCTGTTCCTTGGTGCCTGTGGTTGATATTCCATTCTAACTTGTGAAAGTGTCACAGGAAGGAGGGGCAGCCTCCATCTCATGGGAGCCTTGGAAGCAACTGTTAGGACACAGTGGTTGCCAAGGCAGTGACCTCATTCAGTTCCTGAAGGAAGTGACCTCACCTCACTTCCTTGGTGATGGAACTCTCTGAACTTGGGATCCAGGAAGCCAGGCACCCAGAGCCAGTCCCAGTCCCAGTCCCAGTGGGCTCACTTGTTTGGATTTCCCAAGGACAGAGTCAGTCTTTCTTGGTACCCACTGATGTGAGGATGGCCAAATGCCAGGAAAGCTCTGCGGAGGGGAATTTTCTGAGAAAGCAAGTAGTGGCTCACCGCTGGCTCCTGACAACTTCACAGAGTTGGCCAAGGAGGCCAGATGTGAGACAGGACAGGCCCTTTTGGGGGAACATAGTATGGCCCACCAGTCAGACGACACTCCGGGTAGTCACAGACCAACTTGGAAGGAGGTGCCTTTGTGGGTGTGGGTGTGAGTTTGTGGTTTGGTCTCATGTTCTGAGAATAGGTAGGAAAGGCGGTTTGTTTGGTTTGGAGTGGACTGTTTCTAGTAAGGCTTTTGACAAGGCGAGTGTTTCTATGTTTGTGTATCCCACTGTGTCCCTGGTTGTAGACATTAGAAAAGAGAATGCATCAATGGATGTGTCCTGTCTAGTAGAAAGCTTCCCAGCATTCATCCTGCCCAATTTATGAATGGACTGCGGCTTGCCTTATGGATGGGCAACACCTACTATCTTCCTAAGTTCCTGTTTTCTTCCTGAATTCTGGCCACTCTCCAGAATAGGCTCATGGTTTTGTGTCCAAGATATGTACCACCTCCAAGCTCGGTGGCATGGCCATGTACTGGATAGTTGAAAGGAATGGTGAGCATCTCAGAAAACTCAGATATCAGTGTGACCAGTAAAGTCTCCCTGGAGAAACCCTGCTTTGGGCCTTTGGCTTACCTATTGTTCTGTTGCCCTGAATGTCAGGAAGGCCTTTGCCTCAGGGCACCCCATTGTGAAGCCTGAAGAAAACAGTTTTCAAATGGAAATGAATGGGCATCACCTGTGGCTCTTTGCTTAATTGCTTTGCAAAGGGATGTGTCTGAATCAGCCTCTTGGCCCTGTGTGAGGCTGTGGCTTAGATTGTCAGCCCCTGATGGATCCAAAGAAAGATCCCATGTGTGCATCCAAAGCCAAATTGGCACAAAAGCAGTCATCCTGGATGAGGTCTCTCGCCTTCCTCTGTAAGGTTCCTGACCTCCATCAAGTGAGAATAGGGATCCTTTGTGTCAAATGAGTCCTTCAAAGCCATGCAGAGGCTAGCCCATAGGTGCTTGGGTTTTCTCATGACTCCAGTTCACACAAAGAATCTATACCCGGCAGTCAGTAGGCCTCCAATTGGAGAAGTAGAGCAGTATTAAAGGCAGGCCTATTTGATCACTCCAGGTTCACAGGATGGGTGTCCAGTCCACCCTGACATTAGGCAAATGAGAGGCAAGGGAGCTTATTGTGGACACTGTCTTGGGCTGTGCCCCTCATGGAAACCTCCAGCCAGAGGTTATGATGAGTGTCTATATGGAAGAAGATGAGGGCCATGTGGCAGTGTTTTGGTTTGAATTGTGGTGTGGGAGTGGGAAGAGATGACTGGGTCCACCTGGGCTTGAACTCTGGTGTGATTCCCCTTGGAGACTGAGTTCTGGAACTGACCTCAGAGAAGTATTGCCGTGAATTGTGTCGGGATGTCAGGAGGCCACGCATGAGAGTCGCCCTTGGGAACTGAGATCTAGGCCCAGGCTGGCTTTCCACAGAGCACTGGGAATCTCAGCCCGGATATCACATGATTTTATTCTTAAAGACCTGGCAGCCATCGTGGAGAGTCCAAACACACGTGGACCTCACATTGTAGACCTCAATGGGCCTGGCTTCCTGTGACCTTTGGCCACTCTTTGGGAAGCCTTGTTTGTGAGAGTTCTCCAGAGCTTTCGTTGAAATGAGCTTCCTCACCATTTAATGGTTCCTGAAGGAATGGAAACCCACAGTGCCTCCAACTTCATCCTTTAAAAATGGCTAGCTAGATAAATACCATGACATTTTTAAAATTCCCATGACCAGGTGGCACTGGAGAACCTCTGGATGTCCTGTTGCTGATCATGAGTGTAACAGACAGTGCCTTGATTGACTGGGTTTCATGAAAATGGTGTAAAACAGAGATGCCAGTAACTTGGGGCCTGCTGAGTAGTGGGCCTAGAGCAGTGGTGTGCAGGTGTGTGATAAAACATCTGTGGTGGGGCCATGTGGATCTGCCATTGGCTTCCAAATGGCTTGTGACTGACATGGTGCAGTGAGCATACCCTTATATGTTAAGGCATCTTGTTATATGGAGAGGTTTCAGGGCAATGTTCAGAATCAGGTTGCTATGGTCAAGGGGGCAAGCTCTGTGGGATAGAAGCCTGGCTGGTGCATTCTCCTAGGACCTTGACCCACCACACGTGACAGAACTCCCTCCAGCACTGTGTCCCAGTTGAACTCCTTGTATTTCCTGAAGCAAATTCCAAACTCCCAGTGCAGCAGCAAGAAACACCACGAAAAGTGGAGGATGACCAAATGGCTTCACAGTCCACACAGGGAGACACTTAGACCCCAGTGGCCACAGTTTACCTGCAAAGAGAGAATTCAGCACTTCTGCCTCATGTTCATTGGAAAATCAGAAACCATGTCCTCCAGGTCACCTAGATGCAGACCAGGTTTGATGGTCTCACTACAAAGGAAGCTAAAGCTCCTGACAACAACATACATTTCAAGTGCCCAAACTCAGAGGCAGTTTCTCACGAAGTCTTTAGGCCAGCAGAGCTCCACGTTTGTGGAGTGATTACCCTGTCCCTTACTCATGGAAAGTAGTCTACCACCTCCAAGGTTGTGAACTCCTGAGCATTTTCCATTCCACATATGTATTCATAGCATTTCTAACTCTTCTCCTCAAATTGTGTCTTACTTATTGCGAAGGTAATGTCAAGGCAATGTTCTGGATGAGAGTGGGAAGATATTTTTGTAGCACATATTGGCCTACACATTGGATTCATTTTCCCATTTTCCGTTCGAAATACTGAATCCCTGACACTAACCCATACCCTACTAGATTGTGACTACGAATACTAATATGATGGAGAAAAATAACTCAAACAGAATAGAAATACAGGCAGTTCAGAGGAGGCCTGGTGTATAGTTGGACTGGCCTTTGGCATTATAAAGGGTAGGTGTTATAAATCTAGTCCAATTCAATAGAAATAGTTCTCCATGTGTTTTGAAAGTTAACAAATATGTGAATTCCTGTCTCCCTTTCTCTGTAGCCTGTTCAGCAACATGCATTTTTACATGCACATATACAATCTTACCTCCTATCCCACGTCCATTCTTGTGAGGTGGCTGACTTGGCAGATACAAATTGTGAGAAGAGATCACTCCTCCTAAACGCTGTTGGAACTGAAAATTCAACTTCCAGGTGAGCTTCCCACTTGAACAACATGATACATAAATACATGTTCAGTAAAATAAATATTTTTGGATCTGTGGATGATAAATATTTCATGATCAATTTCGATTGGCATATATATTTCTACTATTTAATGTCTGTGTGTGTGTGTTTTTTTGTGTATATATATATATATATATATATATATATATATATATATATATACACACACATACACACACTCTCCAGATTTTTCAAAATATGAAATGTATGTGTCATATTATATACTCCCTAAATTCATTCATGTTCATATATGTGGATTTATAATCAACTTTTCACAAGATTATTCTCAGAAATAGTCATCCACCTGAAATACATATTTGTTTCCTAGTGCTGAAATCCTAATATTTCTACAGTAACTGACCCAGTTTAACATGAATGCAAGTAGATTCCTATGGGACATGATGTGTGTTTTGACGTTCATTTTTATTCAACACTGGTACATTACTATTTCTTCAGTTGATGCACATCATAGGATATGTATTTCATCCTCAAGTTCACAAATTTCTAGGCATTTATTTCCCTTTCAATCACTTCCTGCTTCAGAACACATGTATTCCTCCACGTTTCTTGACTGGTCTTTTCATGAGACTTCTTTCCAAACACATTCTTTTCCATTTCCATAATCCCTTGTGAAGCAAAACTCACACCCCCTTCATGGTAAACCATAACCCCAATATCACCATTAGATGTATAACTGGTTAGAATGAATGGTTGTGTATCAATATTAGATTTCCTATATATTTTCAGATATCAATGCAATCCATTATTTAAATTGGAACCTGTTATACTATTTATTCACAGTATGGTCTATTCATGCATTATCTCTATATTCATAGACCCAGGGTACACCTATTTGTACCCCCAAAGGCTAATTTATATGTCTTCAACATATTACTCCCAGAAATGGTGGAAGAAACACTCATGTCACCTGATCTACATATACATTTTATCACAGTGATATTCTGGACACGAAATGCAAAGGTCACACTTATGATTGCACCAAAGCCTCATTGGAAAGTGAGCATGGATTACTAAAAACATCCTTGTCCAGGTTGCCTAATGCTGTCAAATGTCAATGCTATTGGTGACTACACATTTGTTTCTTCCTAAGATGATATATTCAACCTCAACCCTGTTGAAAATGTCTAATCACTCACTTTATACTTTGCCTGATTTCCTAATGTCTCTATTGATATCTGCTTTCCTACATATGTTCCCCAGTTCATCATTGTGACTGACTCTTCACATGTGCTGACGTTTACATTCACTCTCTAACCGACACCATATTGCTAAAGAACTTTTGGTCCAAATTGTATACTCACTCTTCTTCCAAAACTTACCAACTATCTTCCTAATCCTACCTACTATCCTTTTTTGACTGGATGTTCTCTTCTACATTCAATCATCCAAGGTACAAGGTCCTATGCCATTGCATATCGATTTATCTGAGACATCTGTGCAGAAAGTCATTCAAAGCTAAGTATCCCAATCAAGGGCCCAATGCCTTTCTGGCCTTCAAATCTTACTTGGATTTCTGTTTTCATACATATATTTCACCTATATATTATTATAAATATCGCAGGTTCCCAATACCATTCTTCATCCAGCAGAGTGATTCCTCACCCAAATCAAACAGGTTCTTAACCCTAACCATACAGTCTTCCCTCAATCTAACTTTACAGAAGAGGAGGGACAGAGTGGGTTTTACAATACAGGAATGTGGGGGATCTTCCACCTGCTGAGACCCTCAATGATCCATGCAGAAATGATACCTGGAGAAGATGTAGGCAGCTATGAAGGACCTGAGAGAGCAGAAGTCATCTTCCATGGCAAACAACCTGGTCAGGATGAAGGGATGTGTCTAAATGAGCCTCTCTCTTCTTAATGTAGACAAGATGGACCAAAGCAGGCCTGTGTGGAGAGCTGTTCCTTGATGCCTGTGGTTGATATTCCATTCTAACTTGTGAAAGTGTCACAGGAAGGAGGGGCAGCCTCCATCTCATGGGAGCCTTGGAAGCAACTGTTAGGACACAGTGGTTGCCAAGGCAGTGACCTCATTCAGTTCCTGAAGGAAGTGACCTCACCTCACTTCCTTGGTGATGGAACTCTCTGAACTTGTGATCCAGGAAGCCAGGCACCCAGAGCCAGTCCCAGTCCCAGTCTCAGTGGGCTCACTTGTTTGGATTTCCCAAGGACAGAGTCAGTCTTTCTTGGTACCCACTGATGTGAGGATGGCCAAATGCCAGGAAAGGTCTGCCAAGGGGCCTTTCCTGAGAAAGCAGGTAGTGGCTCACCGCTGGCTCCTGACAACTTCACAGAGTTGGCCAAGGAGGCCAGATGTGAGACAGGACAGGCCCTTTTGGGGGAACATAGTATGGCCCACCAGTCAGACGACACTCCGGGTAGTCACAGACCAACTTGGAAGGAGGTGCCTTTGTGGGTGTGGGTGTGAGTTTGTGGTTTGGTCTCATGTTCTGAGAATAGGTAGGAAAGGCGGTTTGTTTGGTTTGGAGTGGACTGTTTCTAGTAAGGCTTTTGACAAGGTGAGTGTTTCTATGTTTGTGCATCCCACTGTGTCCCTGGTTGTAGACATTAGAAAAGAGAATGCATCAATGGATGTGTCCTGTCTAGTAGAAAGCTTCCCAGCATTCATCCTGCCCAATTTATGAATGGACTGCGGCTTGCCTTATGGATGGGCAACACCTACTATCTTCCTAAGTTCCTGTTTTCTTCCTGAATTCTGGCCACTCTCCAGAATAGGCTCATGGTTTTGTGTCCAAGATATGTACCACCTCCAAGCTCGCTGGCATGGCCATTTACTGGATAGTTGAAAGGAATGGTGAGCATCTCAGAAAACTCAGATATCAGTGTGACCAGTAAAGTCTCCCTGGAGAAAGCCTGCTTTGGGCCTTTGGCTTACCTATTGTTCTGTTGCCCTGAATGTTAGGAAGGCCTTTGCCTCAGGGCACCCCATTGTGAAGCCTGAAGAAAACAGTTTTCAAATGGAAATGAATGGGCATCACCTGTGGCTCTTTGCTTAATTGCTTTGCAAAGGGATGTGTCTGAATCAGCCTCTTGGCCCTGTGTGAGGCTGTGGCTTAGAGTGTCAGACCCTGATGGATCCAAAGAAAGATCCCATGTGTGCATCCAAAGCCAAATTGGCACAAAAGCAGTCATCCTGGATGAGGTCTCTCGCCTTCCTCTGTAAGGTTCCTGACCTCCATCAAGTGAGAATAGGGATCCTTTGTGTCAAATGAGTCCTTCAAAGCCATGCAGAGGCTAGCCCATAGGTGCTTGGGTTTTCTCATGACTCCAGTTCACACAAACAATCTATACCCGGCAGTCAGTAGGCCTCCAATTGGAGAAGTAGAGCAGTATTAAAGGCAGGCCTATTTGATCACTCCAGGTTCACAGGATGGGTGTCCAGTCCACCCTGACATTAGGCAAATGAGAGGCAAGGGAGCTTATTGTGGACACTGTCTTGGGCTGTGCCCCTCATGGAAACCTCCAGCCAGAGGTTATGATGAGTGTCTACATGGAAGAAGATGAGGGCAATGTGGCAGTGTTTTGGTTTGAATTGTGGTGTGGCAGTGGGAAGAGATGACTGGGTCCACCTGGGCTTGAACTCTGGTGTGATTCCCCTTGGAGACTGAGTTCTGGAACTGACCTCAGAGAAGTATTGCCGTGAATTGTGTCGGGATGCTAGGAGGCCACGCATGAGAGTCGCCCTTGGAAACTGAGATCTAGGCCCAGGCTGGCTTTCCACAGAGCACTGGGAATCTCAGCCCGGATATCACATGATTTTATTCTTAAAGACCTGGCAGCCATCGTGGAGAGTCCAAACACACGTGGACCACACATTGTAGACCTCAATGGTCCTGGCTTCCTGCGACCTTTTGGCCACTCTTTGGGAAGCCTTGTTTGTGAGAGTTCTCCAGAGCTTTCGTTGAAATGAGCTTCCTCACCATTTAATGGTTCCTGAAGGAATGGAAACCCACAGTGCCTCCAACTTCATCCTTTAAAAATGGCTAGCTAGATAAATACCATGACATTTTTGAAATTCCCATGACCAGGTGGCACTGGAGAACCTTTGGATGTCCTGTTGCTGATCATGAGTGTACCAGACAGTGCCTTGATTGACTGGGTTTCATGAAAATGGTGTAAAACAGAGATGCCAGTAAGTTGGGGCTTGCTGAGTAGTGGGCCTAGAGCAGTGGTGTGCAGGTGTGTGATAAAACATCTGTGGTGGGGCCATGTGGATCTGCCATTGGCTTCCAAATGGCTTGTGACTGACATGGTGCAGTGAGCAGACCCTTCTATGTAAAGGCATCTTGTTATATGGAGAGGTTTCAGGGCAATGTTCAGAATCAGGTTGCTATGGTCAAGGGGGCAAGCTCTGTGGGATAGAAGCCTGGCTGGTGCATCTCCTAGGACCTTGACCCACCACACGTGACAGAACTCCCTCCAGCACTGTGTCCCAGTTGAACTCCTTGTATTTCCTGAAGCAAATTCCAAACTCCCAGTGCAGCAGCAAGAAACACCACGAAAAGTGGAGGATGACCAAATGGCTTCACAGTCCACACAGGGAGACACTTAGACCCCAGTGGCCACAGTTTACCTGCAAAGAGAGAATTCAGCACTTCTGCCTCATGTTCATTGGAAAATCAGAAACCATGTCCTCCAGGTCACCTAGATGCAGACCAGGTTTGATGGTCTCACTACAAAGGAAGCTAAAGCTCCTGACAAAAACATACATTTCAAGTGCCCAAACTCAGAGGCAGTTTCTCACGAAGTCTTTAGGCCAGCAGAGCTCCACGTTTCTGGAGTGTTTACCCTGTCGCTTACTCATGGAAAGTAGTCTACCACCTCCAAGGTTGTGAACTCCTGAGCATTTTCCATTCCACATATGTATTCATAGCATTTCTAACTCTTCTCCTCAAATTGTGTCTTACTTATTGCGAAGGTAATGTCAAGGCAATGTTCTGGATGAGAGTGGGAAGATTTTTTTGTAGCACATATTGGCCTACACATTGGATTCATTTTCCTATTTTCCGTTCGAAATACTGAATCCCTGACACTAACCCATACCCTACTAGATTGTGACTACGAATACTAATATGATGGAGAAAAATAACTCAAACAGAATAGAAATACAGGCAGTTCAGAGGAGGCCTGGTGTATAGTTTGACTTGCCTTTTGCATTATAAAGGGTAGGTGTTATAAATCTAGTCCAATTTAATAGAAATAGTTCTCCATGTGTTTTGAAAGTTAACAAATATGTGAATTCCTGTCTCCCTTTCTCTGTAGCCTATTCAGCAACATGCATTTTTACATGCACATATAGAATCCTACCTCCTATCCCACGTCCATTCTTGTGAGGTGGCTGACTTGGCAGATACAAATTGTGAGAAGAGATCACTCCTCCTAAACGCTGTTGGAACTGAGAATTCAACCTCCAGGTGAGCTTCCCACTTGAACAACATGATACATAAATACATGTTCAGTAAAATAAATATTTTTGGATCTGTGGATGATAAATATTTCATGATGAATTTCGATTGGCATATATATTTCTACTCTTTAATGTCTGTGTTTGTGTGTGTGGTTTTTTTTGTGTGTATATATATATTTATATACACACACATACACACACTCTCCAGATTTTTCAAAATATGAAATGTATGTGTCATATTATATACTCCCTAAATTCATTCATGTTTAATATGTGGATTTATAATCAACTTTTCACAAGATTATTCTCAGAAATAGTCATCCACCTGAAATACATATTTGTTTCCTAGTGCTGAATCCTAATATTTCTACAGTAACTGACCCAGTTTAACATGAATGCAAGTAGATTCCTATGGGACATGATGTGTGTTTTGACGTTCATTTTTATTCAACACTGGTACATTACTATTTCTTCAGTTGATGCACATCATAGGATATGTATTTCATCCTCAAGTTCACAAATTTCTAGGCATTTATTTCCCTTTCAATCACTTCCTGCTTCAGAACACATGTATTCCTCCACGTTTCTTGACTGGTCTTTTCATGAGACTTCTTTCCAAACACATTCTTTTCCATTTCCATAATCCCTTGTGAAGCAAAACTCACACCCCCTTCATGGTAAACCATAACCCCAATATCACCATTAGATGTATAACTGGTTAGAATGAATGGTTGTGTATCAATATTAGATTTCCTATATATTTTCAGATATCAATGCAATCCATTATTTTAATTGGAACCTGTTATACTATTTATTCACAGTATGGTCTATTCATGCATTATCTCTATATTCATAGACCCAGGGTACACCTATTTGTACCCCCAAAGGCTAATTTATATGTCTTCAACATATTACTCCCAGAAATGGTGGAAGAAACACTCATGTCGCCTGATCTACATATACATTTTATCACAGTGATATTCTGGACACAAAATGCAAAGGTCACACTTATGATTGCACCAAAGCCTCATTGCAAAGTGAGCATGGATTACTAAAAACATCCTTGTCCAGGTTGCCTAATGCTGTCAAATGTCAATGCTATTGGTGACTACACATTTGTTTCTTCCTAAGATGATATATTCAACCTCAACCCTGTTGAAAATGTCTAATCCACTCACTCACTTTATACTTTGCCTGATTTCCTAATGTCTCTATTGATATCTGCTTTCCTACATATGTTCCCCAGTTCATCATTGTGACTGACTCTTCACATGTGCTGACGTTTACATTCACTCTCTAACCGACACCCTATTGCTAAAGAACTTTTGGTCCAAATTGTATACTCACTCTTCTTCCAAAACTTACCAACTATCTTCCTAATCCTACCTACTATCCCTTTTTGACTGGATGTTCTCTTCTACATTCAATCATCCAAGGTACAAGGTCCTATGCCATTGTATATCGATTTATCTGAGACATCTGTGCAGAAAGTCATGCAAAGCTAAGTATCCCAATCAAGGGCCCAATGCCCTTCTGGCCTTCAAATCTTACTTGGATTTCTGTTTTCATACATATATTTCACCTATATATTATTATAAATATCGCAGGTTCCCAATACCATTCTTCATCCAGCAGAGTGATTCCTCACCCAAATCTAACAGGTTCTTAACCCTAACCATACACTCTTCCCTCAATCTAACTTTACAGAAGAGCAGGGACAGAGTGGGTCTTACAATACAGGAATGTGGGGGATCTTCCACCTGCTGAGACCCTCAAAGGTCCATGCAGAAATGTTACCTGGAGAAGATGTAGGCAGCTATGAAGGACCTGAGAGAGCAGAAGTCATCTTCCATGGCAAACAACCTGGTCAGGATGAAGGGATGTGTCTGAATGAGCCTCTCTCTTCTTAATGTAGACAAGATGGACCAAAGCAGGCCTGTGTGGAGAGCTGTTCCTTGATGCCTGTGGTTGATATTCCATTCTAACTTGTGAAAGTGTCACAGGAAGGAGGGGCAGCCTCCATCTCATGGGAGCCTTGGAAGCAACTGTTAGGACACAGTGGTTGCCAAGGCAGTGACCTCATTCAGTTCCTGAAGGAAGTGACCTCACCTCACTTCCTTGGTGATGGAACTCTCTGAACTTGGGATCCAGGAAGCCAGGCACCCAGAGCCAGTCCCAGTCCCAGTCCCAGTGGGCTCACTTGTTTGGATTTACCAAGGACAGAGTCAGTCTTTCTTGGTACCCACTGATGTGAGGATGGCCAAATGCCAGGAAAGCTCTGCCGAGGGGAATTATCTGAGAAAGCAAGTAGTGGCTCACCGCTGGCTCCTGACAACTTCACAGAGTTGGCCAAGGAGGCCAGATGTGAGACAGGACAGGCCCTTTTGGGGAAACATAGTATGGCCCACCAGTCAGTCGACACTCCGGGTAGTCACAGACCAACTTGGAAGGAGGTGCCTTTGTGGGTGTGGGTGTGAGTTTGTGGTTTGGTCTCATGTTCTGAGAATAGGTAGGAAAGGCGGTTTGTTTGGTTTGGAGTGGACTGTTTCTAGTAAGGCTTTTGACAAGGCGAGTGTTTCTATGTTTGTGCATCCCACTGTGTCCCTGGTTGTAGACATTAGAAAAGAGAATGCATCAATGGATGTGTCCTGTCTAGTAGAAAGCTTCCCAGCATTCATCCTGCCCAATTTATGAATGGACTGCGGCTTGCCTTATGGATGGGCAACACCTACTATCTTCCTAAGTTCCTGTTTTCTTCCTGAATTCTGGCCACTCTCCAGAATAGGCTCATGGTTTTGTGTCCAAGATATGTACCACCTCCAAGCTCGGTGGCATGGCCATGTACTGGATAGTTGAAAGGAATGGTGAGCATCTCAGAAAACTCAGATATCAGTGTGACCAGTAAAGTCTCCCTGGAGAAAGCCTGCTTTGGGCCTTTGGCTTACCTATTGTTCTGTTGCCCTGAATGTCAGGAAGGCCTTTGCCTCAGGGCACCCCATTGTGAAGCCTGAAGAAAACAGTTTTCAAATGGAAATGAATGGGCATCACCTGTGGCTCTTTGCTTAATTGCTTTGCAAAGGGATGTGTCTGAAACAGCCTCTTGGCCCTGTGTGAGGCTGTGGCTTAGATTGTCAGCCCCTGATGTATCCAAAGAAAGATCCCATGTGTGCATCCAAAGCCAAATTGGCACAAAAGAAGTCATCCTGGATGAGGTCTCTCGCCTTCCTCTGTAAGGTTCCTGACCTCCATCAAGTGAGAATAGGGATCCTTTGTGTCAAATGAGTCCTTCAAAGCCATGCAGAGGCTAGCTCATAGGTGCTTGGGTTTTCTCATGACTCCAGTTCACACAAACAATCTATACCCGGCAGTCAGTAGGCCTCCAATTGGAGAAGTAGAGCAGTATTAAAGGCAGGCCTATTTGATCACTCCAGGTTCACAGGATGGGTGTCCAGTCCACCCTGACATTAGGCAAATGAGAGGCAAGGGAGCTTATTGTGGACACTGTCTTGGGCTGTGCCCCTCATGGAAACCTCTAGCCAGAGGTTATGATGAGTGTCTATATGGAAGAAGATGAGGGCCATGTGGCAGTGTTTTGGTTTGAATTGTGGTGTGGCAGTGGGAAGAGATGACTGGGTCCACCTGGGCTTGAACTCTGGTGTGATTCCCCTTGGAGACTGAGTTCTGGAACTGACCTCAGAGAAGTATTGCCGTGAATTGTGTCGGGATGTTAGGAGGCCACGCATGAGAGTCGCCCTTGGAAACTGAGATCTAGGCCCAGGCTGGCTTTCCACAGAGCACTGGGAATCTCAGCCCGGATATCACATGATTTTATTCTTAAAGACCTGGCAGCCATCGTGGAGAGTCCAAGCACACGTGGACCTCACATTGTAGACCTCAATGGGCCTGGCTTCCTGTGACCTTTGGCCACTCTTTGGGAAGCCTTGTTTGTGAGAGTTCTCCAGAGCTTTCGTTGAAATGAGCTTCCTCACCATTTAATGGTTCCTGAAGGAATGGAAACCCACAGTGCCTCCAACTTCATCCTTTAAAAATGGCTAGCTAGATAAATACCATGACATTTTTGAAATTCCCATGACCAGGTGGCACTGGAGAACCTCTGGATGTCCTGTTGCTGTTCATGAGTGTACCAGACAGTGCCTTGATTGAGTGGGTTTCATGAAAATGGTGTAAAACAGAGATGGAAGTAAGTTGGGGCCTGCTGAGTAGTGGGCCTAGAGCAGTGGTGTGCAGGTGTGTGATAAAACATCTGTGGTGGGGCCATGTGGATCTGCCATTGGCTTCCAAATGGCTTGTGACTGACATGGTGCAGTGAGCAGACCCTTCTATGTAAAGGCATCTTGTTATATGGAGAGGTTTCAGGGCAATGTTCAGAATCAGGTTGCTATGGTCAAGGGGGCAAGCTCTGTGGGATAGAAGCCTGGCTGGTGCATTCTCCTAGGACCTTGACCCACCACACGTGACAGAACTCCCTCCAGCACTGTGTCCCAGTTGAACTCCTTGTATTTCCTGAAGCAAATTCCAAACTCCCAGTGCAGCAGCAAGAAACACCACGAAAAGTGGAGGATGACCAAATGGCTTCACAGTCCACACAGGGAGACACTTAGACCCCAGTGGCCACAGTTTACCTGCAAAGAGAGAATTCAGCACTTCTGCCTCATGTTCATTGGAAAATCAGAAACCATGTCCTCCAGGTCACCTAGATGCAGACCAGGTTTGATGGTCTCACTACAAAGGAAGCTAAAGCTCCTGACAACAACATACATTTCAAGTGCCCAAACTCAGAGGCAGTTTCTCACGAAGTCTTTAGGCCAGCAGAGCTCCACGTTTGTGGAGTGTTTACCCTGTCCCTTACTCATGGAAACTAGTCTACCACCTCCAAGGTTGTGATCTCCTGAGCATTTTCCATTCCACATATGTATTCATAGCATTTCTAACACTTCTCCTCAAATTGTGTCTTACTTATTGCGAAGGGAATGTCAAGGCAATGTTCTGGATGAGAGTGGGAAGATATTTTTGTAGCACATTTTGGCCTACACATTGGATTCATTTTCCTATTTTCCGTTCGAAATACTGAATCCCTGACACTAACCCATACCCTACTAGATTGTGACTACGAATACTAATATGATGGAGAAAAATAACTCAAAGAGAATAGAAATACAGGCAGTTCAGAGGAGGCCTGGTGTATAGTTGGACTTGCCTTTTGCATTATAAAGGGTAGGTGTTATAAATCTAGTCCAATTTAATAGAAATAGTTCTCCATGTGTTTTGAAAGTTAACAAATATGTGAATTCCTGTCTCCCTTTCTCTGTAGCCTATTCAGCAACATGCATTTTTACATGCACATATAGAATCCTACCTCCTATCCCACGTCCATTCTTGTGAGGTGGCTGACTTGGCAGATACAAATTGTGAGAAGAGATCACTCCTCCTAAACTCTGTTGGAACTGAGAATTCAACCTCCAGGTGAGCTTCCCACTTGAACAACATGATACATAAATACATGTTCAGTAAAATAAATATTTTTGGATCTGTGGATGATAAATATTTTATGATGAATTTCGATTGGCATATATATTTCTACTCTTTAATGTCTGTGTTTGTGTGTGTGGTTTTTTTTTGTGTATATATATACACACACATACACACACTCTCCAGATTTTTCAAAATATGAAATGTATGTGTCATATTATATACTCCCTAAATTCATTCATGTTCATATATGTGGATTTATAATCAACTTTTCACAAGATTATTCTCAGAAATAGTCATCCACCTGAAATACATATTTGTTTCCTAGTGCTGAAATCCTAATATTTCTACAGTAACTGACCCAGTTTAACATGAATGCAAGTAGATTCCTATGGGACATGATGTGTGTTTTGACGTTCATTTTTATTCAACACTGGTACATTACTATTTCTTCAGTTGATGCACATCATAGGATATGTATTTCATCCTCAAGTTCACAAATTTCTAGGCATTTATTTCCCTTTCAATCACTTCCTGCTTCAGAACACATGTATTCCTCCACGTTTCTTGACTGGTCTTTTCATGAGACTTCTTTCCAAACACATTCTTTTCCATTTCCATAATCCCTTGTGAAGCAAAACTCACACCCCCTTCATGGTAAACCATAACCCCAATATCACCATTAGATGTATAACTGGTTAGAATGAATGGTTGTGTATCAATATTAGA
This sequence comes from Spermophilus citellus, assembly GCF_964194105.1. Taxonomy (NCBI): domain Eukaryota; kingdom Metazoa; phylum Chordata; class Mammalia; order Rodentia; family Sciuridae; genus Spermophilus; species Spermophilus citellus. Next base: position 41,262,614 of record NC_138198.1, read on the forward strand.
TTTCCTATATATTTTCAGATATCAATGCAATCCATTATTTAAATTGGAACCTGTTATACTATTTATTCACAGTATGGTCTATTCATGCATTATCTCTATATTCATAGACCCAGGGTACACCTATTTGTACCCCCAAAGGCTAATTTATATGTCTTCAACATATTACTCCCAGAAATGGTGGAAGAAACACTCATGTCACCTGATCTACATATACATTTTATCACAGTGATATTCTGGACACAAAATGCAAAGGTCACACTTATGATTGCACCAAAGCCTCATTGGAAAGTGAGCATGGATTACTAAAAACATCCTTGTCCAGGTTGCCTAATGCTCTCAAATGTCAATGCTATTGGTGACTACACATTTGTTTCTTCCTAAGATGATATATTCAACCTCAACCCTGTTGAAAATGTCTAATCCACTCACTCACTTTATACTTTGCCTGATTTCCTAATGTCTCTATTGATATCTGCTTTCCTACATATGTTCCCCAGTTCATCATTGTGACTGACTCTTCACATGTGCTGACGTTTACATTCACTCTCTAACCGACACCCTATTGCTAAAGAACTTTTGGTCCAAATTGTATACTCACTCTTCTTCCAAAACTTACCAACTATCTTCCTAATCCTACCTACTATCCCTTTTTGACTGGATGTTCTCTTCTACATTCAATCATCCAAGGTACAAGGTCCTATGCCATGGTATATCGATTTATCTGAGACATCTGTGCAGAAAGTCATTCAAAGCTAAGTATCCCAATCAAGGGCCCCATGCCCTTCTGGCCTTCAAATCTTACTTGGATTTCTGTTTTCATACATATATTTCACCTATATATTATTATAAATATCCCAGGTTCCCAATACCATTCTTCATCCAGCAGAGTGATTCCTCACCCAAATCTAACAGGTTCTTAACCCTAACCATACACTCTTCCCTCAGTCTAACTTTACAGAAGAGCAGGGACAGTGGGTCTTACAATACAGGAATGTGAGGGAACTTCCACCTGCTGAGAACCTCAAAGGTCCATGCAGAAATGATACCTGGAGAAGATGTAGGCAGCTTTGAAGGACCTGAGAGAGCAGAAGTCATCTTCCATGGCAAACAACCTGGTCAGGATGAAGGGATGTGTCTGAATGAGCCTCTCTCTTCTTAATGTAGACAAGATGGACCAAAGCAGGCCTGTGTTTAGAGCTGTTCCTTGGTGCCTGTGGTTGATATTCCATTCTAACTTGTGAAAGTGTCACAGGAAGGAGGGGCAGCCTCCATCTCATGGGAGCCTTGGAAGCAACTGTTAGGACACAGTGGTTGCCAAGGCAGTGACCTCATTCAGTTCCTGAAGGAAGTGACCTCACCTCACTTCCTTGGTGATGGAACTCTCTGAACTTGGGATCCAGGAAGCCAGGCACCCAGAGCCAGTCCCAGTCCCAGTCCCAGTGGGCTCACTTGTTTGGATTTCCCAAGGACAGAGTCAGTCTTTCTTGGTACCCACTGATGTGAGGATGGCCAAATGCCAGGAAAGCTCTGCGGAGGGGAATTTTCTGAGAAAGCAAGTAGTGGCTCACCGCTGGCTCCTGACAACTTCACAGAGTTGGCCAAGGAGGCCAGATGTGAGACAGGACAGGCCCTTTTGGGGGAACATAGTATGGCCCACCAGTCAGACGACACTCCGGGTAGTCACAGACCAACTTGGAAGGAGGTGCCTTTGTGGGTGTGGGTGTGAGTTTGTGGTTTGGTCTCATGTTCTGAGAATAGGTAGGAAAGGCGGTTTGTTTGGTTTGGAGTGGACTGTTTCTAGTAAGGCTTTTGACAAGGCGAGTGTTTCTATGTTTGTGTATCCCACTGTGTCCCTGGTTGTAGACATTAGAAAAGAGAATGCATCAATGGATGTGTCCTGTCTAGTAGAAAGCTTCCCAGCATTCATCCTGCCCAATTTATGAATGGACTGGGGCTCACCTTATGAATGGGCAACACCTACTATCTTCCTAAGTTCCCGTTTTCTTCCTGAATTCTGGCCACTCTCCAGAATAGGCTCATGGTTTTGTGTCCAAGATATGTACCACCTCCAAGCTCGGTGGCATGGCCATGTACTGGATAGTTGAAAGGAATGGTGAGCATCTCAGAAAACTCAGATATCAGTGTGACCAGTAAAGTCTCCCTGGAGAAAGCCTGCTTTGGGCCTTTGGCTTACCTATTGTTCTGTTGCCCTGAATGTCAGGAAGGCCTTTGCCTCAGGGCACCCCATTGTGAAGCCTGAAGAAAACAGTTTTCAAATGGAAATGAATGGGCATCACCTGTGGCTCTTTGCTTAATTGCTTTGCAAAGGGATGTGTCTGAATCAGCCTCTTGGCCCTGTGTGAGGCTGTGGCTTAGATTGTCAGCCCCTGATGGATCCAAAGAAAGATCCCATGTGTGCATCCAAAGCCAAATTGGCACAAAAGCAGTCATCCTGGATGAGGTCTCTCGCCTTCCTCTGTAAGGTTCCTGACCTCCATCAAGTGAGAATAGGGATCCTTTGTGTCAAATGAGTCCTTCAAAGCCATGCAGAGGCTAGCCCATACGTGCTTGGGTTTTCTCATGACTCCAGTTCACACAAAGAATCTATACCCGGCAGTCAGTAGGCCTCCAATTGGAGAAGTAGAGCAGTATTAAAGGCAGGCCTATTTGATCACTCCAGGTTCACAGGATGGGTGTCCAGTCCACCCTGACATTAGGCAAATGAGAGGCAAGGGAGCTTATTGTGGACACTGTCTTGGGCTGTGCCCCTCATGGAAACCTCCAGCCAGAGGTTATGATGAGTGTCTATATGGAAGAAGATGAGGGCCATGTGGCAGTGTTTTGGTTTGAATTGTGGTGTGGCAGTGGGAAGAGATGACTGGGTCCACCTGGGCTTGAACTCTGGTGTGATTCCCCTTGGAGACTGAGTTCTGGAACTGACCTCAGAGAAGTATTGCCGTGAATTGTGTGGGGATGTTAGGAGGCCACGCATGAGAGTCGCCCTTGGAAACTGAGATCTAGGCCCAGGCTGGCTTTCCACAGAGCACTGGGAATCTCAGCCCGGATATCACATGATTTTATTCTTAAAGACCTGGCAGCCATCGTGGAGAGTCCAAACACACGTGGACCTCACATTGTAGACCTCAATGGGCCTGGCTTCCTGTGACCTTTGGCCACTCTTTGGGAAGCCTTGTTTGTGAGAGTTCTCCAGAGCTTTCGTTGAAATGAGCTTCCTCACCATTTAATGGTTCCTGAAGGAATGGAAACCCACAGTGCCTCCAACTTCATCCTTTAAAAATGGCTAGCTAGATAAATACCATGACATTTTTAAAATTCCCATGACCAGGTGGCACTGGAGAACCTCTGGATGTCCTGTTGCTGATCATGAGTGTACCAGACAGTGCCTTGATTGACTGGGTTTCATGAAAATGGTGTAAAACAGAGATGCCAGTAAGTTGGGGCCTGCTGAGTAGTGGGCCTAGAGCAGTGGTGTGCAGGTGTGTGATAAAACATCTGTGGTGGGGCCATGTGGATCTGCCATTGGCTTCCAAATGCCTTGTGACTGACATGGTGCAGTGAGCAGACCCTTCTATGTTAAGGCATCTTGTTATATGGAGAGGTTTCAGGGCAATGTTCAGAATCAGGTTGCTATGGTCAAGGGGGCAAGCTCTGTGGGATAGAAGCCTGGCTGGTGCATTCTCCTAGGACCTTGACCCACCACACGTGACAGAACTCCCTCCAGCACTGTGTCCCAGTTGAACTCCTTGTATTTCCTGAAGCAAATTCCAAACTCCCAGTGCAGCAGCAAGAAACACCACGAAAAGTGGAGGATGACCAAATGGCTTCACAGTCCACACAGGGAGACACTTAGACCCCAGTGGCCACAGTTTACCTGCAAAGAGAGAATTCAGCACTTCTGCCTCATGTTCATTGGAAAATCAGAAACCATGTCCTCCAGGTCACCTAGATGCAGACCAGGTTTGATGGTCTCACTACAAAGGAAGCTAAAGCTCCTGACAACAACATACATTTCAAGTGCCCAAACTCAGAGGCAGTTTCTCACGAAGTCTTTAGGCCAGCAGAGCTCCACGTTTGTGGAGTGTTTACCCTGTCGCTTACTCATGGAAAGTAGTCTACCACCTCCAAGGTTGTGAACTCCTGAGCATTTTCCATTCCACATATGTATTCATAGCATTTCTAACTCTTCTCCTCAAATTGTGTCTTACTTATTGCGAAGGTAATGTCAAGGCAATGTTCTGGATGAGAGTGGGAAGATATTTTTGTAGCACATATTGGCCTACACTTTGGATTCATTTTCCTATTTTCCGTTCGAAATACTGAATCCCTGACACTAACCCATACCCTACTAGATTGTGACTACGAATACTAATATGATGGAGAAAAATAACTCAAACAGAATAGAAATACAGGCAGTTCAGAGGAGGCCTGGTGTATAGTTGGACTGGCCTTTGGCATTATAAAGGGTAGGTGTTATAAATCTAGTCCAATTCAATAGAAATAGTTCTCCATGTGTTTTGAAAGTTAACAAATATGTGAATTCCTGTCTCCCTTTCTCTGTAGCCTGTTCAGCAACATGCATTTTTACATGCACATATAGAATCTTACCTCCTATCCCACGTCCATTCTTGTGAGGTGGCTGACTTGGCAGATACAAATTGTGAGAAGAGATCACTCCTCCTAAACGCTGTTGGAACTGAAAATTCAACTTCCAGGTGAGCTTCCCACTTGAACAACATGATACATAAATACATGTTCAGTAAAATAAATATTTTTGGATCTGTGGATGATAAATATTTCATGATCAATTTCGATTGGCATATATATTTCTACTATTTAATGTCTGTGTGTGTGTGTTTTTTTTGTGTATATATATATATACACACACATACACACACTCTCCAGATTTTTCAAAATATGAAATGTATGTGTCATATTATATACTCCCTAAATTCATTCATGTTCATATATGCGGATTTATAATCAACTTTTCACAAGATTATTCTCAGAAATAGTCATCCACCTGAAATACATATTTGTTTCCTAGTGCTGAAATCCTAATATTTCTACAGTAACTGACCCAGTTTAACATGAATGCAAGTAGATTCCTATGGGACATGATGTGTGTTTTGACGTTCATTTTTATTCAACACTGGTACATTACTATTTCTTCAGTTGATGCACATCATAGGATATGTATTTCATCCTCAAGTTCACAAATTTCTAGGCATTTATTTCCCTTTCAATCACTTCCTGCTTCAGAACACATGTATTCCTCCACGTTTCTTGACTGGTCTTTTCATGAGACTTCTTTCCAAACACATTCTTTTCCATTTCCATAATCCCTTGTGAAGCAAAACTCACACCCCCTTCATGGTAAACCATAACCCCAATATCACCATTAGATGTATAACTGGTTAGAATGAATGGTTGTGTATCAATATTAGATTTCCTATATATTTTCAGATATCAATGCAATCCATTATTTAAATTGGAACCTGTTATACTATTTATTCACAGTATGGTCTATTCATGCATTATCTCTATATTCATAGACCCAGGGTACACCTATTTGTACCCCCAAAGGCTAATTTATATGTCTTCAACATATTACTCCCAGAAATGGTGGAAGAAACACTCATGTCACCTGATCTACATATACATTTTATCACAGTGATATTCTGGACACAAAATGCAAAGGTCACACTTATGATTGCACCAAAGCCTCATTGGAAAGTGAGCATGGATTACTAAAAACATCCTTGTCCAGGTTGCCTAATGCTCTCAAATGTCAATGCTATTGGTGACTACACATTTGTTTCTTCCTAAGATGATATATTCAACCTCAACCCTGTTGAAAATGTCTAATCCACTCACTCACTTTATACTTTGCCTGATTTCCTAATGTCTCTATTGATATCTGCTTTCCTACATATGTTCCCCAGTTCATCATTGTGACTGACTCTTCACATGTGCTGACGTTTACATTCACTCTCTAACCGACACCCTATTGCTAAAGAACTTTTGGTCCAAATTGTATACTCACTCTTCTTCCAAAACTTACCAACTATCTTCCTAATCCTACCTACTATCCCTTTTTGACTGGATGTTCTCTTCTACATTCAATCATCCAAGGTACAAGGTCCTATGCCATTGTATATCGATTTATCTGAGACATCTGTGCAGAAAGTCATTCAAAGCTAAGTATCCCAATCAAGGGCCCAATGTCCTTCTGGCCTTCAAATCTTACTTGGATTTCTGTTTTCATACATATATTTCACCTATATATTATTATAAATATCCCAGGTTCCCAATACCATTCTTCATCCAGCAGAGTGATTCCTCACCCAAATCTAACAGGTTCTTAACCCTAACCATACACTCTTCCCTCAATCTAACTTTACAGAAGAGCAGGGACAGTGGGTCTTACAATACAGGAATGTGAGGGAACTTCCACCTGCTGAGAACCTCAAAGGTCCATGCAGAAATGATACCTGGAGAAGATGTAGGCAGCTATGAAGGACCTGAGAGAGCAGAAGTCATCTTCCATGGCAAACAACCTGGTCAGGATGAAGGGATGTGTCTGAATGAGCCTCTCTCTTCTTAATGTAGACAAGATGGACCAAAGCAGGCCTGTGTGGAGAGTTGTTCCTTGGTGCCTGTGGGTGATATTCCATTCTAACTTGTGAAAGTGTCACAGGAAGGAGGGGCAGCCTCCATCTCATGGGAGCCTTGGAAGCAACTGTTAGGACACAGTGGTTGCCAAGGCAGTGACCTCATTCAGTTCCTGAAGGAAGTGACCTCACCTCACTTCCTTGGTGATGGAACTCTCTGAACTTGGGATCCAGGAAGCCAGGCACCCAGAGCCAGTCCCAGTCCCAGTCCCAGTGGGCTCACTTGTTTGGATTTCCCAAGGACAGAGTCAGTCTTTCTTGGTACCCACTGATGTGAGGATGGCCAAATGCCAGGAAAGCACTGCTGAGGGGCCTTTCCTAAGAAAGCAGGTAGTGGCTCACCGCTGGCTCCTGACAACTTCACAGAGTTGGCCAAGGAGGCCAGATGTGAGACAGGACAGGCCCTTTTGGGGGAACATAGTATGGCCCACCAGTCAGACGACACTCCGGGTAGTCACAGACCAACTTGGAAGGAGGTGCCTTTGTGGGTGTGGGTGTGAGTTTGTGGTTTGGTCTCATGTTCTGAGAATAGGTAGGAAAGGCGGTTTGTTTGGTTTGGAGTGGACTGTTTCTAGTAAGGCTTTTGACAAGGCGAGTGTTTCTATGTTTGTGCATCCCACTGTGTCCCTGGTTGTAGACATTAGAAAAGAGAATGCATCAATGGATGTGTCCTGTCTAGTAGAAAGCTTCCCAGCATTCATCCTGCCCAATTTATGAATGGACTGCGGCTTGCCTTATGGATGGGCAACACCTACTATCTTCCTAAGTTCCTGTTTTCTTCCTGAATTCTGGCCACTCTCCAGAATAGGCTCATGGTTTTGTGTCCAAGATATGTACCACCTCCAAGCTCGGTGGCATGGCCATGTACTGGATAGTTGAAAGGAATGGTGAGCATCTCAGAAAACTCAGATATCAGTGTGACCAGTAAAGTCTCCCTGGAGAAAGCCTGCTTTGGGCCTTTGGCTTACCTATTGTTCTGTTGCCCTGAATGTCAGGAAGGCCTTTGCCTCAGGGCACCCCATTGTGAAGCCTGAAGAAAACAGTTTTCAAATGGAAATGAATGGGCATCACCTGTGGCTCTTTGCTTAATTGCTTTGCAAAGGGATGTGTCTGAATCAGCCTCTTGGCCCTGTGTGAGGCTGTGGCTTAGATTGTCAGCCCCTGATGGATCCAAAGAAAGATCCCATGTGTGCATCCAAAGCCAAATTGGCACAAAAGCAGTCATCCTGGATGAGGTCTCTCGCCTTCCTCTGTAAGGTTCCTGACCTCCATCAAGTGAGAATAGGGATCCTTTTTGTCAAATGAGTCCTTCAAAGCCATGCAGAGGCTAGCCCATAGGTGCTTGGGTTTTCTCATGACTCCAGTTCACACAAAGAATCTATACCCGGCAGTCAGTAGGCCTCCAATTGGAGAAGTAGAGCAGTATTAAAGGCAGGCCTATTTGATCACTCCAGGTTCACAGGATGGGTGTCCAGTCCACCCTGACATTAGGCAAATGAGAGGCAAGGGAGCTTATTGTGGACACTGTCTTGGGCTGTGCCCCTCATGGAAACCTCCAGCCAGAGGTTATGATGAGTGTCTACATGGAAGAAGATGAGGGCCATGTGGCAGTGTTTTGGTTTGAATTGTGGTGTGGCAGTGGGAAGAGATGACTGGGTCCACCTGGGCTTGAACTCTGGTGTGATTCCCCTTGGAGACTGAGTTCTGGAACTGACCTCAGAGAAGTATTGCCGTGAATTGTGTGGGGATGTTAGGAGGCCACGCATGAGAGTCGCCCTTGGAAACTGAGATCTAGGCCCAGGCTGGCTTTCCACAGAGCACTGGGAATCTCAGCCCGGATATCACATGATTTTATTCTTAAAGACCTGGCAGCCATCGTGGAGAGTCCAAACACACGTGGACCTCACATTGTAGACCTCAATGGGCCTGGCTTCCTGTGACCTTTGTCCACTCTTTGGGAAGCCTTGTTTGTGAGAGTTCTCCAGAGCTTTCGTTGAAATGAGCTTCCTCACCATTTAATGGTTCCTGAAGGAATGGAAACCCACAGTGCCTCCAACTTCATCCTTTAAAAATGGCTAGCTAGATAAATACCATGACATTTTTAAAATTCCCATGACCAGGTGGCACTGGAGAACCTCTGGATGTCCTGTTGCTGATCATGAGTGTAACAGACAGTGCCTTGATTGACTGGGTTTCATGAAAATGGTGTAAAACAGAGATGCCAGTAACTTGGGGCCTGCTGAGTAGTGGGCCTAGAGCAGTGGTGTGCAGGTGTGTGATAAAACATCTGTGGTGGGGCCATGTGGATCTGCCATTGGCTTCCAAATGCCTTGTGACTGACATGGTGCAGTGAGCAGACCCTTCTATGTTAAGGCATCTTGTTATATGGAGAGGTTTCAGGGCAATGTTCAGAATCAGGTTGCTATGGTCAAGGGGGCAAGCTCTGTGGGATAGAAGCCTGGCTGGTGCATTCTCCTAGGACCTTGACCCACCACACGTGACAGAACTCCCTCCAGCACTGTGTCCCAGTTGAACTCCTTGTATTTCCTGAAGCAAATTCCAAACTCCCAGTGCAGCAGCAAGAAACACCACGAAAAGTGGAGGATGACCAAATGGCTTCACAGTCCACACAGGGAGACACTTAGACCCCAGTGGCCACAGTTTACCTGCAAAGAGAGAATTCAGCACTTCTGCCTCATGTTCATTGGAAAATCAGAAACCATGTCCTCCAGGTCACCTAGATGCAGACCAGGTTTGATGGTCTCACTACAAAGGAAGCTAAAGCTCCTGACAACAACATACATTTCAAGTGCCCAAACTCAGAGGCAGTTTCTCACGAAGTCTTTAGGCCAGCAGAGCTCCACGTTTGTGGAGTGTTTACCCTGTCCCTTACTCATGGAAAGTAGTCTACCACCTCCAAGGTTGTGAACTCCTGAGCATTTTCCATTCCACATATGTATTCATAGCATTTCTAACTCTTCTCCTCAAATTGTGTCTTACTTATTGCGAAGGTAATGTCAAGGCAATGTTCTGGATGAGAGTGGGAAGATATTTTTGTAGCACATATTGGCCTACACTTTGGATTCATTTTCCTATTTTCCGTTCGAAATACTGAATCCCTGACACTAACCCATACCCTACTAGATTGTGACTACGAATACTAATATGATGGAGAAAAATAACTCAAACAGAATAGAAATACAGGCAGTTCAGAGGAGGCCTGGTGTATAGTTGGACTGGCCTTTGGCATTATAAAGGGTAGGTGTTATAAATCTAGTCCAATTCAATAGAAATAGTTCTCCATGTGTTTTGAAAGTTAACAAATATGTGAATTCCTGTCTCCCTTTCTCTGTAGCCTGTTCAGCAACATGCATTTTTACATGCACATATAGAATCTTACCTCCTATCCCACGTCCATTCTTGTGAGGTGGCTGACTTGGCAGATACAAATTGTGAGAAGAGATCACTCCTCCTAAACGCTGTTGGAACTGAAAATTCAACTTCCAGGTGAGCTTCCCACTTGAACAACATGATACATAAATACATGTTCAGTAAAATAAATATTTTTGGATCTGTGGAAGATAAATATTTCATGATCAATTTCGATTGGCATATATATTTCTACTATTTAATGTCTGTGTGTGTGTGTTTTTTTTGTGTATATATATATATACACACACATACACACACTCTCCAGATTTTTCAAAATATGAAATGTATGTGTCATATTATATACTCCCTAAATTTTTCATGTTCATATATGTGGATTTATAATCAACTTTTCACAAGATTATTCTCAGAAATAGTCATCCACCTGAAATACATATTTGTTTCCTAGTGCTGAAATCCTAATATTTCTACAGTAACTGACCCAGTTTAACATGAATGCAAGTAGATTCCTATGGGACATGATGTGTATTTTGACGTTCATTTTTATTCAACACTGGTACATTACTATTTCTTCAGTTGATGCACATCATAGGATATGTATTTCATCCTCAAGTTCACAAATTTCTAGGCATTTATTTCCCTTTCAATCACTTCCTGCTTCAGAACACATGTATTCCTCCACGTTTCTTGACTGGTCTTTTCATGAGACTTCTTTCCAAACACATTCTTTTCCATTTCCATAATCCCTTGTGAAGCAAAACTCACACCCCCTTCATGGTAAACCATAACCCCAATATCACCATTAGATGTATAACTGGTTAGAATGAATGGTTGTGTATCAATACTAGATTTCCTATATATTTTCAGATATCAATGCAATCCATTATTTAAATTGGAACCTGTTATACTATTTATTCACAGTATGGTCTATTCATGCATTATCTCTATATTCATAGACCCAGGGTACACCTATTTGTACCCCCAAAGGCTAATTTATATGTCTTCAACATATTACTCCCAGAAATGGTGGAAGAAACACTCATGTCACCTGATCTACATATACATTTTATCACAGTGATATTCTGGACACAAAATGCAAAGGTCACACTTAAGATTGCACCAAAGCCTCATTGGAAAGTGAGCATGGATTACTAAAAACATCCTTGTCCAGGTTGCCTAATGCTCTCAAATGTCAATGCTATTGGTGACTACATATTTGTTTCTTCCTAAGATGATATATTCAACCTCAATCCTGTTGAAAATGTCTAATCCACTCACTCACTTTATATTTTGCCTGATTTCCTAATGTCTCTATTGATATCTGCTTTCCTACATATGTTCCCCAGTTCATCATTGTGACTGACTCTTCACATGTGCTGACGTTTACATTCACTCTCTAACCGACACCCTATTGCTAAAGAACTTTTGGTCCAAATTGTATACTCACTCTTCTTCCAAAACTTACCAACTATCTTCGTAATCCTACCTACTATCCCTTTTTGACTGGATGTTCTCTTCTACATTCAATCATCCAAGGTACAAGGTCCTATGCCATTGTATATCGATTTATCTGAGACATCTATGCAGAAAGTCATTCAAAGCTAAGTATCCCCATCAAGGGCCCAATGCCCTTCTGGCCTTCAAATCTTACTTGGATTTCTTTTTTCATACATATATTTCACCTATATATTATTATAAATATCGCAGGTTCCCAATACCATTCTTCATCCAGCAGAGTGATTCCTCACCCAAATCTAACAGGTTCTTAACCCTAACCATACACTCTTCCCTCAATCTAACTTTACAGAAGAGCAGGGACAGAGTGGGTCATACAATACAGGAATGTGGGGGATCTTCCACCTGCTGAGACCCTCAAAGGTCCATGCAGAAATGATACCTGGAGAAGATGTAGGCAGCTATGAAGGACCTGAGAGAGCAGAAGTCATCTTCCATGGCAAACAACCTGGTCAGGATGAAGGGATGTGTCTGAATGAGCCCCTCTCTTCTTAATGTAGACAAGATGGACCAAAGCAGGCCTGTGTGGAGAGCTGTTCCTTGGTGCCTATGGTTGATATTCCATTCTAACTTGTGAAAGTGTCACAGGAAGGAGGGGCAGCCTCCCTCTCATGGGAGCCTTGGAAGCAACTGTTAGGACACAGTGGTTGCCAAGGCAGTGACCTCATTCAGTTCCTGAAGGAAGTGACCTCACCTCACTTCCTTGGTGATGGAACTCTCTGAACTTGGGATCCAGGAAGCCAGGCACCCAGAGCCAGTCCCAGTCCCAGTCCCAGTGGGCTCACTTGTTTGGATTTCCCAAGGACAGAGTCAGTCTTTCTTGGTACCCACTGATGTGAGGATGGCCAAATGCCAGGAAAGCTCTGCCGAGGGGCCTTTCCTGAGAAAGCAGGTAGTGGCTCACCGCTGGCTCCTGACAACTTCACAGAGTTGGCCAAGGAGGCCAGATGTGAGACAGGACAGGCCCTTTTGGGGGAACATAGTATGGCCCACCAGTCAGACCACACTCCGGGTAGTCACAGACCAACTTGGAAGGAGGTGCCTTTGTGGGTGTGGGTGTGAGTTTGTGGTTTGGTCTCATGTTCTGAGAATAGGTAGGAAAGGCGGTTTGTTTGGTTTGGAGTGGACTGTTTCTAGTAAGGCTTTTGACAAGGCGAGTGTTTCTATGTTTGTGCATCCCACTGTGTCCCTGGTTGTAGACATTAGAAAAGAGAATGCATCAATGGATGTGTCCTGTCTAGTAGAAAGCTTCCCAGCATTCATCCTGCCCAATTTATGAATATACTGCGGCTTGCCTTATGGATGGGCAACACCTACTATCTTCCTAAGTTCCTGTTTTCTTCCTGAATTCTGGCCACTCTCCAGAATAGGCTCATGGTTTTGTGTCCAAGATATGTACCACCTCCAAGCTCGGTGGCATGGCCATGTACTGGATAGTTGAAAGGAATGGTGAGCATCTCAGAAAACTCAGATATCAGTGTGACCAGTAAAGTCTCCCTGGAGAAAGCCTGCTTTGGGCCTTTGGCTTACCTATTGTTCTGTTGCCCTGAATGTCAGGAAGGCCTTTGCCTCAGGGCACCCCATTGTGAAGCCTGAAGAAAACAGTTTTCAAATGGAAATGAATGGGCATCACCTGTGGCTCTTTGCTTAATTGCTTTGCAAAGGGATGTGTCTGAATCAGCCTCTTGGCCCTGTGTGAGGCTGTGGCTTAGAGTGTCAGCCCCTGATGGATCCAAAGAAAGATCCCATGTGTGCATCCAAAGCCAAATTGGCACAAAAGCAGTCATCCTGGATGAGGTCTCTCGCCTTCCTCTGTAAGGTTCCTGACCTCCATCAAGTGAGAATAGGGATCCTTTTTGTCAAATGAGTCCTTCAAAGCCATGCAGAGGCTAGCCCATAGGTGCTTGGGTTTTCTCATGACTCCAGTTCACACAAAGAATCTATACCCGGCAGTCAGTAGGCCTCCAATTGGAGAAGTAGAGCAGTATTAAAGGCAGGCCTATTTGATCACTCCAGGTTCACAGGATGGGTGTCCAGTCCACCCTGACATTAGGCAAATGAGAGGCAAGGGAGCTTAATGTGGACACTGTCTTGGGCTGTGCCCCTCATGGAAACCTCCAGCCAGAGGTTATGATGAGTGTCTACATGGAAGAAGATGAGGGCCATGTGACAGTGTTTTGGTTTGAATTGTGGTGTGGCAGTGGGAAGAGATGACTGGGTCCACCTGGGCTTGAACTCTGGTGTGATTCCCCTTGGAGACTGAGTTCTGGAACTGACCTCAGAGAAGTATTGCCGTGAATTGTGTCGGGATGCTAGGAGGCCACGCATGAGAGTTGCCCTTGGAAACTGAGATCTAGGCCCAGGCTGGCTTTCCACAGAGCACTGGGAATCTCAGCCCGGATATCACATGATTTTATTCTTAAAGACCTGGCAGCCATCGTGGAGAGTCCAAACACACGTGGACCACACATTGTAGACCTCAATGGTCCTTGCTTCCTGTGACCTTTTGGCCACTCTTTGGGAAGCCTTGTTTGTGAGAGTTCTCCAGAGCTTTCGTTGAAATGAGCTTCCTCACCATTTAATGGTTCCTGAAGGAATGGAAACCCACAGTGCCTCCAACTTCATCCTTTAAAAATGGCTTGCTAGATAAATACCATGACATTTTTGAAATTCCCATGACCAGGTGGCACTGGAGAACCTTTGGATGTCCTGTTGCTGATCATGAGTGTACCAGACAGTGCCTTGATTGACTGGGTTTCATGAAAATGGTGTAAAACAGAGATGCCAGTAAGTTGGGGCCTGCTGAGTAGTGGGCCTAGAGCAGTGGTGTGCAGGTGTGTGATAAAACATCTGTGGTGGGGCCATGTGGATCTGCCATTGGCTTCCAAATGCCTTGTGACTGATATGGTGCAGTGAGCAGACCCTTCTATGAAAAGGCATCTTGTTATATGGAGAGGTTTCAGGGCAATGTTCAGAATCAGGTTGCTATGGTCAAGGGGGCAAGCTCTGTGGGATAGAAGCCTGGCTGGTGCATTCTCCTAGGACCTTGACCCACCACACGTGACAGAACTCCCTCCAGCACTGTGTCCCAGTTGAACTCCTTGTATTTCCTGAAGCAAATTCCAAACTCCCAGTGCAGCAGCAAGAAACACCACGAAAAGTGGAGGATGACCAAATGGCTTCACAGTCCACACAGGGAGACACTTAGACCCCAGTGGCCACAGTTTACCTGCAAAGAGAGAATTCAGCACTTCTGCCTCATGTTCATTGGAAAATCAGAAACCATGTCCTCCAGGTCACCTAGATGCAGACCAGGTTTGATGGTCTCACTACAAAGGAAGCTAAAGCTCCTGACAACAACATACATTTCAAGTGCCCAAACTCAGAGGCAGTTTCTCACGAAGTCTTTAGGCCAGCAGAGCTCCACGTTTGTGGAGTGATTACCCTGTCCCTTACTCATGGAAAGTAGTCTACCACCTCCAAGGTTGTGAACTCCTGAGCATTTTCCATTCCACATATGTATTCACAGCATTTCTAACTCTTCTCCTCAAATTGTGTCTTACTTATTGCGAAGGTAATGTCAATGCAATGTTCTGGATGAGATTGGGAAGATTTTTTTGTAGCACATATTGGCCTACACATTGGATTCATTTTCCTATTTTCCGTTCGAAATACTGAATCCCTGACACTAACCCATACCCTACTAGATTGTGACTACGAATACTAATATGAAGGAGAAAAATAACTCAAACAGAATAGAAATACAGGCAGTTCAGAGGAGGCCTGGTGTATAGTTGGACTTGCCTTTTGCATTATAAAGGGTAGGTGTTATAAATCTAGTCCAATTTAATAGAAATAGTTCTCCATGTGTTTTGAAAGTTAACAAATATGTGAATTCCTGTCTCCCTTTCTCTGTAGCCTATACAGCAACATGCATTTTTACATGCACATATAGAATCCTACCTCCTATCCCACGTCCATTCTTGTGAGGTGGCTGACTTGGCAGATACAAATTGTGAGAAGAGATCACTCCTCCTAAACGCTGTTGGAACTGCGAATTCAACCTCCAGGTGAGCTTCCCACTTGAACAACATGATACATAAATACATGTTCAGTAAAATAAATATTTTTGGATCTGTGGATGATAAATATTTCATGATGAATTTCGATTGGCATATATATTTCTACTCTTTAATGTCTGTGTTTGTGTGTGTGATTTTTTGTGTGTATATATATATATATATATATGTATATATACACACACATACACACACTCTCCAGATTTTTCAAAATATGAAATGTATGTGTCATATTATATACTCCCTAAATCATTCATGTTCATATATGTGGATTTATAATCAACTTTTCACAAGATTATTCTCAGAAATAGTCATCCACCTGAAATACATATTTGTTTCCTAGTGCTGATATCCTAATATTTCTACAGTAACTGACCCAGTTTAACATGAATGCAAGTAGATTCCTATGGGACATGATGTGTGTTTTGACGTTCATTTTTATTCAACACTGGTACATTACTATTTCTTCAGTTGATGCACATCATAGGATATGTATTTCATCCTCAAGTTCACAAATTTCTAGGCATTTATTTCCCTTTCAATCACTTCCTGCTTCAGAACACATGTATTCCTCCACGTTTCTTGACTGGTCTTTTCATGAGACTTCTTTCCAAACACATTCTTTTCCATTTCCATAATCCCTTGTGAAGCAAAACTCACACCCCCTTCATGGTAAACCATAACCCCAATATCACCATTAGATGTATAACTGGTTAGAATGAATGGTTGTGTATCAATATTAGATTTCCTATATATTTTCAGATATCTATGCAATCCATTATTTAAATTGGAACCTGTTATACTATTTATTCACAGTATGGTCTATTCATGCATTATCTCTATATTCATAGACCCAGGGTACACCTATTTGTACCCCCAAAGGCTAATTTATATGTCTTCAACATATTACTCCCAGAAATGGTGGAAGAAACACTCATGTCACCTGATCTACATATACATTTTATCACAGTGATATTCTGGACACAAAATGCAAAGGTCACACTTAAGATTGCACCAAAGCCTCATTGGAAAGTGAGCATGGATTACTAAAAACATCCTTGTCCAGGTTGCCTAATGCTGTCAAATGTCAATGCTATTGGTGACTACACATTTGTTTCTTCCTAAGATGATATATTCAACCTCAACCCTGTTGAAAATGTCTAATCCACTCACTCACTTTATACTTTGCCTGATTTCCTAATGTCTCTATTGATATCTGCTTTCCTACATATGTTCCCCAGTTCATCATTGTGACTGACTCTTCACATGTGCTGACGTTTACATTCACTCTCTAACCGACACCCTATTGCTAAAGAACTTTTGGTCCAAATTGTATACTCACTCTTCTTCCAAAACTTACCAACTATCTTCCTAATCCTACCTACTATCCCTTTTTGACTGGATGTTCTCTTCTACATTCAATCATCCAAGGTACAAGGTCCTATGCCATTGTATATCGATTTGTCAGAGACATCTGTGCAGAAAGTCATTCAAAGCTAAGGATCCCCATCAAGGGCCCCATGCTCTTCTGGCCTTCAAATCTTACTTGGATTTCTGTTTTCATACATATATTTCACCTATATATTATTATAAATATCGCAGGTTCCCAATACCATTCTTCATCCAGCAGAGTGATTCCTCACCCAAATCAAACAGGTTCTTAACCCTAACCATACACTCTTCCCTCAATCTAACTTTACAGAAGAGCAGGGACAGAGTGGGTCTTACAATACAGGAATGTGAGGGAACTTCCACCTGCTGAGAACCTCAAAGGTCCATGCAGAAATGATACCTGGAGAAGATGTAGGCAGCTATGAAGGACCTGAGAGAGCAGAAGTCATCTTCCATGGCAAACAACCTGGTCAGGATGAAGGGATGTGTCTGAATGAGCCTCTCTCTTCTTAATGTAGACAAGATGGACCAAAGCAAGTCTGTGTGGAGAGCTGTTCCTTGGTGCCTGTGGTTGATATTCCATTCTAACTTGTGAAAGTGTCACAGGAAGGAGGGGCAGCCTCCATCTCATGGGAGCCTTGGAAGCAACTGTTAGGACACAGTGGTTGCCAAGGCAGTGACCTCATTCAGTTCCTGAAGGAAGTGACCTCACCTCACTTCCTTGGTGATGGAACTCTCTGAACTTGGGATCCAGGAAGCCAGGCACCCAGAGCCAGTCCCAGTCCCAGTCCCAGTGGGCTCACTTGTTTGGATTTCCCAAGGACAGAGTCAGTCTTTCTTGGTACCCACTGATGTGAGGATGGCCAAATGCCAGGAAAGCTCTGCCGAGGGGCCTTTCCTGAGAAAGCAGGTGGTGGCTCACCGCTGGCTCCTGACAACTTCACAGAGTTGGCCAAGGAGGCCAGATGTGAGACAGGACAGGCCCTTTTGGGGGAACATAGTATGGCCCACCAGTCAGACGACACTCCGGGTAGTCACAGACCAACTTGGAAGGAGGTGCCTTTGTGGGTGTGGGTGTGAGTTTGTGGTTTTGTCTCATGTTCTGAGAATAGGTAGGAAAGGCGGTTTGTTTGGTTTGGAGTGGACTGTTTCTAGTAAGGCTTTTGACAAGGCGAGTGTTTCTATGTTTGTGCATCCCACTGTGTCCCTGGTTGTAGACATTAGAAAAGAGAATGCATCAATGGATGTGTCCTGTCTAGTAGAAAGCTTCCCAGCATTCATCCTGCCCAATTTATGAATGGACTGCGGCTTGCCTTATGGATGGGCAACACCTACTATCTTCCTAAGTTCCTGTTTTCTTCCTGAATTCTGGCCACTCTCCAGAATAGGCTCATGGTTTTGTGTCCAAGATATGTACCACCTCCAAGCTCGGTGGCATGGCCATGTACTGGATAGTTGAAAGGAATGGTGAGCATCTCAGAAAACTCAGATATCCGTGTGACCAGTAAAGTCTCCCTGGAGAAAGCCTGCTTTGGGCCTTTGGCTTACCTATTGTTCTGTTGCCCTGAATGTCAGGAAGGCCTTTGCCTCAGGGCACCCAATTGTGAAGCCTGAAGAAAACAGTTTTCAAATGGAAATGAATGGGCATCACCTGTGGCTATTTGCTTAATTGCTTTGCAAAGGGATGTGTCTGAATCAGCCTCTTGGCCCTGTGTGAGGCTGTGGCTTAGATTGTCAGCCCCCGATGGATCCAAAGAAAAATCCCATGTGTGCATCCAAAGCCAAATTGGCACAAAAGCAGTCATCCTGGATGAGGTCTCTCGCCTTCCTCTGTAAGGTTCCTGACCTCCATCAAGTGAGAATAGGGATCCTTTGTGTCAAATGAGTCCTTCAAAGCCATGCAGAGGCTAGCCAATAGGTGCTTGGGTTTTCTCATGACTCCAGTTCACACAAAGAATCTATACCCGGCAGTCAGTAGGCCTCCAATTGGAGAAGTAGAGCAGTATCAAAGGCAGGCCTATTTGATCACTCCAGGTTCACAGGATGGGTGTCCAGTCCACCCTGACATTAGGCAAATGAGAGGCAAGGGAGCTTATTGTGGACACTGTCTTGTGCTGTGCCCCTCATGGAAACCTCCAGCCAGAGGTTATGATGAGTGTCTATATGGAAGAAGATGAGGGCCATGTGGCAGTGTTTTGGTTTGAATTGTGGTGTGGCAGTGGGAAGAGATGACTGGGTCCACCTGGGCTTGAACTCTGGTGTGATTCCCCTTGGAGACTGAATTCTGGAACTGACCTCAGAGAAGTATTGCCGTGAATTGTGTCGGGATGTTAGGAGGCCACAAATTAGAGTCGCCCTTGGAAACTGAGATCTAGGCCCAGGCTGGCTTTCCACAGAGCACTGGGAATCTCAGCCCGGATATCACATGATTTTATTCTTAAAGACCTGGCAGCCATCGTGGAGAGTCAAAACACACATGGACCTCACATTGTAGACCTCAATGGGCCTGGCTTCCTGCGACCTTTGGCCACTCTTTGGGAAGCCTTGTTTGTGAGAGTTCTCCAGAGCTTTCGTTGAAATGAGCTTCCTCACCATTTAATGGTTCCTGAAGGAATGGAAACCCACAGTGCCTCCAACTTCATCCTTTAAAAATGGCTAGCTAGATAAATACCATGACATTTTTGAAATTCCCATGACCAGGTGGCACTGGAGAACCTTTGGATGTCCTGTTGCTGATCATGAGTGTACCAGACAGTGCCTTGATTGACTGGGTTTCATGAAAATGGTGTAAAACAGAGATGCCAGTAAGTTGGGGCCTGCTGAGTAGTGGGCCTAGAGCAGTGGTGTGCAGGTGTGTGATAAAACATCTGCGGTGGGGCCATGTGGATCTGCCATTGGCTTCCAAATGGCTTGTGACTGACATGGTGCAGTGAGCAGACCCTTCTATGAAAAGGCATCTTGTTATATGGAGAGGTTTCAGGGCAATGTTCAGAATCAGGTTGCTATGGTCAAGGGGGCAAGCTCTGTGGGATAGAAGCCTGGCTGGTGCATTCTCCTAGGACCTTGACCCACCACACGTGACAGGACTCCCTCCAGCACTGTGTCCCAGTTGAACTCCTTGTATTTCTTGAAGCAAATTCCAACCTCCCAGTGCAGCAGCAAGAAACACCACGAAAAGTGGAGGATGACCAAATCGCTTCACAGTCCACACAGGGAGACACTTAGACCCCAGTGGCCACAGTTTACCTGCAAAGAGAGAATTCAGCACTTCTGCCTCATGTTCATTGGAAAATCAGAAATCATGACCTCCAGGTCACCTAGATGCAGACCAGGTTTGATGGTCTCACTACAAAGGAAGCTAAAGCTCCTGACAACAACATACATTTCAAGTGCCCAAACTCAGAGGCAGTTTCTCACGAAGTCTTTAGGCCAGCAGAGCTCCACGTTTGTGGAGTGTTTACCCTGTCCCTTACTCATGGAAACTAGTCTACCACCTCCAAGGTTGTGAACACCTGAGCATTTTCCATTTCACATATGTATTCATAGCATTTCTAACCCTTCTCCTCAAATTGTGTCTTACTTATTGCGAAGGTAATGTCAAGGCAATGTTCTGGATGAGAGTGGGAAGATTTTTTTGTAGCACATATTGGCCTACACATTGGATTCATTTTCCTATTTTCCGTTCGAAATACTGAATCCCTGACACTAACCCATACCCTACTAGATTGTGACTACGAATACTAATATGATGGAGAAAAATAACTCAAACAGAATAGAAATACAGGCAGTTCAGAGGAGGCCTGGTGTATAGTTGGACGTGCCTTTTGCATTATAAAGGGTAGGTGTTATAAATCTAGTCCAATTTAATAGAAATAGTTCTCCATGTGTTTTGAAAGTTAACAAATATGTGAATTCCTGTCTCCCTTTCTCTGTAGCCTGTTCAGCAACATGCATTTTTACATGCACATATAGAATCCTACCTCCTATCCCACGTCCATTCTTGTGAGGTGGCTGACTTGGCAGATACAAATTGTGAGAAGAGATCACTCCTCCTAAACTCTGTTGGAACTGAGAATTCAACCTCCAGGTGAGCTTCCCACTTGAACAACATGATACATAAATACATGTCCAGTAAAATAAATATTTTTGGATATGTGGATGATAAATATTTCATGATGAATTTCGATTGGCATATATATTTCTACTCTTTAATGTCTGTGTTTGTGTGTGTGCTTTTTTGTATATATATATATATATATATATATATATATATATATATATATACACACACACACATACACACACTCTGCAGATTTTTCAAAATATGAAATGTATGTTTCATATTATATACTCCCTAAATTCATTCATGTTCATGTATGTGGATTTATAATCAACTTTTCACAAGATTATTCTCAGAAATAGTCATCCACCTGAAATACATATTTGTTTCCTAGTGCTGAAATCCTAATATTTCTACAGTAACTGACCCAGTTTAACATGAATGCAAGTAGATTCCTATGGGACATGATGTGTGTTTTGACGTTCATTTTTATTCAACACTGGTACATTACTATTTCTTCAGTTGATGCACATCATAGGATATGTATTTCATCCTCAAGTTCACAAATTTCTAGGCATTTATTTCCCTTTCAATCACTTCCTGCTTCAGAACACATGTATTCCTCCACGTTTCTTGACTGGTCTTTTCATGAGACTTCTTTCCAAACACATTCTTTTCCATTTCCATAATCCCTTGTGAAGCAAAACTCACACCCCCTTCATGGTAAACCATAACCCCAATATCACCATTAGATGTATAACTGGTTAGAATGAATGGTTGTGTATCAATATTAGATTTCCTATATATTTTCAGATATCAATGCAATCCATTATTTAAATTGGAACCTGTTATACTATTTATTCACAGTATGGTCTATTCATGCATTATCTCTATATTCATAGACCCAGGGTACACCTATTTGTACCCCCAAAGGCTAATTTATATGTCTTCAACATATTACTCCCAGAAATGGTGGAAGAAACACTCATGTCACCTGATCTACATATACATTTTATCACAGTGATATTCTGGACACAAAATGCAAAGGTCACACTTAAGATTGCACCAAAGCCTCATTGGAAAGTGAGCATGGATTACTAAAAACATCCTTGTCCAGGTTGCCTAATGCTCTCAAATGTCAATGCTATTTGTGACTACACATTTGTTTCTTCCTAAGATGATATATTCAACCTCAACCCTGTTGAAAATGTCTAATCCACTCACTCACTTTATACTTTGCCTGATTTCCTAATGTCTCTATTGATATCTGCTTTCCTACATATGTTCCCCAGTTCATCATTGTGACTGACTCTTCACATGTGCTGACGTTTACATTCACTCTCTAACCGACACCCTATTGCTAAAGAACTTTTGGTCCAAATTGTATACTCACTCTTCTTCCAAAACATACCAACTATCTTCCTAATCCTACCTACTATCCCTTTTTGACTGGATGTTCTCTTCTACATTCAATCATCCAAGGTACAAGGTCCTACGCCATTGTATATCGATTTATCTGAGACATCTGTGCAGAAAGTCATTCAAAGCTAAGTATCCCCATCAAGGGCCCCATGCCCTTCTGGCCTTCAAATCTTACTTGGATTTCTGTTTTCATACATATATTTCACCTATATATTATTATAAATATCGCAGGTTCCCAATACCATTCTTCATCCAGCAGAGTGATTCCTAAGCCACATCAAACAGGTTCTTAACCCTAACCATACACTCTTCCCTCAATCTAACTTTACAGAAGAGCAGGGACAGAGTGGGTCTTACAATACAGGAATGTGGGGGATCTTCCACCTGCTAAGACCCTCAAAGGTCCATGTAGAAATGATACCTGGAGAAGATGTAGGCAGCTATGAAGGACCTGAGAGAGCAGAAGTCATCTTCCATGGCAAACAACCTGGTCAGGATGAAGGGATGTGTCTGAATGAGCCTCTCTCTTCTTAATGTAGACAAGATGGACCAAAGCAGGCCTGTGTGGAGAGCTGTTCCTTGGTGCCTATGGTTGATATTCCATTCTAACTTGTGAAAGTGTCACAGGAAGGAGGGGCAGCCTCCATCTCATGGGAGCCTTGGAAGCAACTGTTAGGACACTGTGGTTGCCAAGGCAGTGACCTCATTCAGTTCCTGAAGGAAGTGACCTCACCTCACTTCCTTGGTGATGGAACTCTCTGAACTTGGGATCCAGGAAGCCAGGCACCCAGAGCCAGTCCCAGTCCCAGTCCCAGTGGGCTCACTTGTTTGGATTTACCAAGGACAGAGTCAGTCTTTCTTGGTACCCACTGATGTGAGGATGGCCAAATGCCAGGAAAGCTCTGCCGAGGGGCCTTTCCTGAGAAAGCAGGTAGTGGCTCACCGCTGGCTCCTGACAACTTCACAGAGTTGGCCAAGGAGGCAAGATGTGAGACAGGACAGGCATTTTCGGGGGAACATAGTATGGCCCACCAGTCAGACGACACTCCGGGTAGTCACAGACCAACTTGGAAGGAGGTGCCTTTGTGGGTGTGGGTGTGAGTTTGTGGTTTGGTCTCATGTTCTGAGAATAGGTAGGAAAGGCGGTTTGTTTGGTTTGGAGTGGACTGTTTCTAGTAAGGCTTTTGACAAGGCGAGTGTTTCTATGTTTGTGTATCCCACTGTGTCCCTGGTTGTAGACATTAGAAAAGAGAATGCATCAATGGATGTGTCCTGTCTAGTAGAAAGCTTCCCAGCATTCATCCTGCCCAATTTATGAATGGACTGCGGCTTGCCTTATGGATGGGCAACACCTACTATCTTCCTAAGTTCCTGTTTTCTTCCTGAATTCTGGCCACTCTCCAGAATAGGCTCATGGTTTTGTGTCCAAGATATGTACCACCTCCAAGCTCGGTGGCATGGCCATGTACTGGATAGTTGAAAGGAATGGTGAGCATCTCAGAAAACTCAGATATCCGTGTGACCAGTAAAGTCTCCCTGGAGAAAGCCTGCTTTGGGCCTTTGGCTTACCTATTGTTCTGTTGTCCTGAATGTCAGGAAGGCCTTTGCCTCAGGGCACCCCATTGTGAAGCCTGAAGAAAACAGTTTTCAAATGGAAATGAATGGGCATCACCTGTGGCTCTTTGCTTAATTGCTTTGCAAAGGGATGTGTCTGAATCAGCCTCTTGGCCCTGTGTGAGGCTGTGGCTTAGAGTGTCAGCCCCTGATGGATCCAAAGAAAGATCCCATGTGTGCATCCAAAGCCAAATTGGCACAAAAGCAGTCATCCTGGATGAGGTCTCTCGCCTTCCTCTGTAAGGTTCCTGACCTCCATCAAGTGAGAATAGGGATCCTTTGTGTCAAATGAGTCCTTCAAATCCATGCAGAGGCTAGCCAATAGGAGCTTGGGTTTTCTCATAACTCCAGTTCACACAAAGAATCTATACCCGGCAGTCAGTAGGCCTCCAATTGGAGAAGTAGAGCAGTATCAAAGGCAGGCCTATTTGATCACTCCAGGTTCACAGGATGGGTGTCCAGTCCACCCTGACATTAGGCAAATGAGAGGCAAGGGAGCTTATTGTGGACACTGTCTTGGGCTGTGCCCCTCATGGAAACCTCCAGCCAGAGGTTATGATGAGTGTCTATATGGAAGAAGATGAGGGCCATGTGGCAGTGTTTTGGTTTGAATTGTGGTGTGGCAGTGGGAAGAGATGACTGGGTCCACCTGGGCTTGAACTCTGGTGTGATTCCCCTTGGAGACTGAATTCTGGAACTGACCTCAGAGAAGTATTGCCGTGAATTGTGTCGGGATGTTAGGAGGCCACGCATTAGAGTCGCCCTTGGAAACTGAGATCTAGGCCCAGGCTGGCTTTCCACAGAGCACTGGGAATCTCAGCCCGGATATCACATGATTTTATTCTTAAAGACCTGGCAGCCATCGTGGAGAGTCAAAACACACATGGACCTCACATTGTAGACCTCAATGGGCCTGGCTTCCTGCGACCTTTGGCCACTCTTTGGGAAGCCTTGTTTGTGAGAGTTCTCCAGAGCTTTCGTTGAAATGAGCTTCCTCACCATTTAATGGTTCCTGAAGGAATGGAAACCCACAGTGCCTCCAACTTCATCCTTTAAAAATGGCTAGCTAGATAAATACAATGACATTTTTGAAATTCCCATGACCAGGTTGCACTGGAGAACCTTTGGATGTCCTGTTGCTGATCATGAGTGTACCAGACAGTGCCTTGATTGACTGGGTTTCATGAAAATGGTGTAAAACAGAGATGCCAGTAAGTTGGGGCCTGCTGAGTAGTGGGCCTAGAGCAGTGGTGTGCAGGTGTGTGATAAAACATCTGCGGTGGGGCCATGTGGATCTGCCATTGGCTTCCAAATGGCTTGTGACTGACATGGTGCAGTGAGCAGACCCTTCTATGTAAAGGCATCTTGTTATATGGAGAGGTTTCAGGGCAATGTTCAGAATCAGGTTGCTATGGTCAAGGGGGCAAGCTCTGTGGGATAGAAGCCTGGCTGGTGCATTCTCCTAGGACCTTGACCCACCACACGTGACAGAACTCCCTCCAGCACTGTGCCCCAGTTGAACTCCTTGTATTTCCTGAAGCAAATTCCAAACTCCCAGTGCAGCAGCAAGAAACACCACGAAAAGTGGAGGATGACCAAATGGCTTCACAGTCCACACAGGGAGACACTTAGACCCCAGTGGCCACAGTTTACCTGCAAAGAGAGAATTCAGCACTTCTGCCTCATGTTCATTGGAAAATCAGAAATCATGACCTCCAGGTCACCTAGATGCAGACCAGGTTTGATGGTCTCACTACAAAGGAAGCTAAAGCTCCTGACAACAACATACATTTCAAGTGCCCAAACTCAGAGGCAGTTTCTCACGAAGTCTTTAGGCCAGCAGAGCTCCACGTTTGTGGAGTGTTTACCCTGTCCCTTACTCATGGAAACTAGTCTACCACCTCCAAGGTTGTGAACTCCTGAGCATTTTCCATTTCACATATGTATTCATAGCATTTCTAACTCTTCTCCTCAAATTGTGTCTTACTTATTGCGAAGGTAATGTCAAGGCAATGTTCTGGATGAGAGTGGGAAGATTTTTTTGTAGCACATATTGGCCTACACATTGGATTCATTTTCCTATTTTCCGTTCGAAATACTGAATCCCTGACACTAACCCATACCCTACTAGATTGTGACTACGAATACTAATATGATGGAGAAAAATAACTCAAACAGAATAGAAATACAGGCAGTTCAGAGGAGGCCTGGTGTATAGTTGGACGTGCCTTTTGCATTATAAAGGGTAGGTGTTATAAATCTAGTCCAATTTAATAGAAATAGTTCTCCATGTGTATTGAAAGTTAACAAATATGTGAATTCCTGTCTCCCTTTCTCTGTAGCCTGTTCAGCAACATGCATTTTTACATGCACATATAGAATCCTACCTCCTATCCCACGTCCATTCTTGTGAGGTGGCTGACTTGGCAGATACAAATTGTGAGAAGAGATCACTCCTCCTAAACTCTGTTGGAACTGAGAATTCAACCTCCAGGTGAGCTTCCCACTTGAACAACATGATACATAAATACATGTCCAGTAAAATAAATATTTTTGGATCTGTGGATGATAAATATTTCATGATGAATTTCGATTGGCATATATATTTCTACTCTTTAATGTCTGTGTTTGTGTGTGTGCTTTTTCGTGTATATATATATATATATATATATATATATATATATATATATACACACACACATACACACACTCTGCAGATTTTTCAAAATATGAAATGTATGTTTCATATTATATACTCCCTAAATTCATTCATGTTCATATATGTGGATTTATAATCAACTTTTCACAAGATTATTCTCAGAAATAGTCATCCACCTGAAATACATATTTGTTTCCTAGTGCTGAAATCCTAATATTTCTACAGTAACTGACCCAGTTTAACATGAATGCAAGTAGATTCCTATTGGACATGATGTGTGTTTTGACGTTCATTTTTATTCAACACTGGTACATTACTATTTCTTCAGTTGATGCACATCATAGGATATGTATTTCATCCTCAAGTTCACAAATTTCTAGGCATTTATTTCCCTTTCAATCACTTCCTGCTTCAGAACACATGTATTCCTCCACGTTTCTTGACTGGTCTTTTCATGAGACTTCTTTCCAAACACATTCTTTTCCATTTCCATAATCCCTTGTGAAGCAAAACTCACACCCCCTTCATGGTAAACCATAACCCCAATATCACCATTAGATGTATAACTGGTTAGAATGAATGGTTGTGTATCAATATTAGATTTCCTATGTATTTTCAGATATCAATGCAATCCATTATTTAAATTGGAACCTGTTATACTATTTATTCACAGTATGGTCTATTCATGCATTATCTCTATATTCATAGACCCAGGGTACACCTATTTGTACCCCCAAAGGCTAATTTATATGTCTTCAACATATTACTCCCAGAAATGGTGGAAGAAACACTCATGTCACCTGATCTACATATACATTTTATCACAGTGATATTCTGGACACAAAATGCAAAGGTCACACTTATGAATGCACCAAAGCCTCATTGGAAAGTGAGCATGGATTACTAAAAACATCCTTGTCCAGGTTGCCTAATGCTGTCAAATGTCAATGCTATTGGTGACTACACATTTGTTTCTTCCTAAGATGATATATTCAACCTCAACCCTGTTGAAAATGTCTAATCCACTCACTCACTTTATACTTTGCCTGATTTCCTAATGTCTCTATTGATATCTGCTTTCCTACATATGTTCCCCAGTTCATCATTGTGACTGACTCTTCACATGTGCTGACGTTTACATTCACTCTCTAACCGACACCCTATTGCTAAAGAACTTTTGGTCCAAATTGTATACTCACTCTTCTTCCAAAACTTACCAACTATCTTCCTAATCCTACCTACTATCCCTTTTTGACTGGATGTTCTCTTCTACATTCAATCATCCAAGGTACAAGGTCCTATGCCATTGTATATCGATTTATCTGAGAAATCTGTGCAGAAAGTCATTCAAAGCTATGTATCCCAATCAAGGGCCCAATGCCCTTCTGGCCTTCAAATCTTACTTGGATTTCTGTTTTCATACATATATTTCACCTATATATTATTATAAATATCGCAGGTTCCCAATACCATTCTTCATCCAGCAGAGTGATTCCTAAGCCACATCAAACAGGTTCTTAACCCTAACCATACACTCTTCCCTCAATCTAACTTTACAGAAGAGCAGGGACAGAGTGGGTCTTACAATACAGGAATGTGGGGGATCTTCCACCTGCTGAGACCCTCAAAGGTCCATGCAGAAATGATACCTGGAGAAGATGTAGGCAGCTATGAAGGACCTGAGAGAGCAGAAGTCATCTTCCATGGCAAACAACCTGGTCAGGATGAAAGGATTTGTCTGAATAAGCCTATCTCTTCTTAATGTAGACAAGATGGACCAAAGCAGGCCTGTGTGGAGAGCTCTTCCTTGGTGCCTGTGGTTGATATTCCATTCTAACTTGTGAAAGTGTCACAGGAAGGAGGGGCAGCCTCCATCTCATGGGAGCCTTGGAAGCAACTGTTAGGACACAGTGGTTGCCAAGGCAGTGACCTCATTCAGTTCCTGAAGGTAGTGACCTCACCTCACTTCCTTGTTGATGGAACTCTCTGAACTTGGGATCCAGGAAGCCAGGCACCCAGAGCCAGTCCCAGTCCCAGTCCGAGTGGGCTCACTTGTTTGGATTTACCAAGGACAGAGTCAGTCTTTCTTGGTACCCACTGATGTGAGGATGGCCAAATGCCAGGAAAGCTCTGCCGAGGGGAATTTTCTGAGAAAGCAGGTAGTGGCTCACCGCTGGCTCCTGACAACTTCACAGAGTTGGCCAAGGAGGACAGATGTGAGACAGGACAGGCCCTTTTGGGGGAACATAGTACGGCCCACCAGTCAGACGACACTCCGGGTAGTCACAGACCAACTTGGAAGGAGGTGCCTTTGTGGGTGTGGGTGTGAGTTTGTGGTTTGGTCTCATGTTCTGAGAATAGGTAGGAAAGGCGGTTTGTTTGGTTTGGAGTGGACTGTTTCTAGTAAGGCTTTTGACAAGGCGAGTGTTTCTATGTTTGTGCATCCCACTGTGTCCCTGGTTGTAGACATTAGAAAAGAGAATGCATCAATGGATGTGTCCTGTCTAGTAGAAAGCTTCCCAGCATTCATCCTGCCCAATTTATGAATGGACTGTGGCTTGCCTTATGGATGGGCAACACCTACTATCTTCCTAAGTTCCTGTTTTCTTCCTGAATTCTGGCCACTCTCCAGAATAGGCTCATGGTTTTGTGTCCAAGATATGTACCACCTCCAAGCTCGGTGGCATGGCCATGTACTGGATAGTTGAAAGGAATGGTGAGCATCTCAGAAAACTCAGATATCAGTGTGACCAGTAAAGTCTCCCTGGAGAAAGCCTGCTTTGGGCCTTTGGCTTACCTATTGTTCTGTTGCCCTGAATGTCAGGAAGGCCTTTGCCTCAGGGCACCCCATTGTGAAGCCTGAAGAAAACAGTTTTCAAATGGAAATGAATGGGCATCACCTGTGGCTCTTTGCTTAATTGCTTTGCAAAGGGATGTGTCTGAATCAGCCTCTTGGCCCTGTGTGAGGCTGTGGCTTAGATTGTCAGCCCCTGATGGATCCAAAGAAAGATCCCATGTGTGCATCCAAA
This sequence comes from Spermophilus citellus, assembly GCF_964194105.1. NCBI lineage: Eukaryota > Metazoa > Chordata > Mammalia > Rodentia > Sciuridae > Spermophilus > Spermophilus citellus. The sequence continues at coordinate 41,292,466 of NC_138198.1, forward strand.
GCCAAATTGGCACAAAAGCAGTCATCCTGGATGAGGTCTCTCGCCTTCCTCTGTAAGGTTCCTGACCTCCATCAAGTGAGAATAGGGATCCTTTGTGTCAAATGAGTCCTTCAAAGCCATGCAGAGGCTAGCCCATAGGTGCTTGGGTTTTCTCATGACTCCAGTTCACACAAAGAATCTATACCCGGCAGTCAGTAGGCCTCCAATTGGAGAAGTAGAGCAGTATTAAAGGCAGGCGTATTTGATCACTCCAGGTTCACAGGATGGGTGTCCAGTCCACCCTGACATTAGGCAAATGAGAGGCAAGGGAGCTTATTGTGGACACAGTCTTGGGCTGTGCCCCTCATGGAAACCTCCAGCCAGAAGTTATGATGAGTGTCTATATGGAAGAAAATGAGGGCCATGTGGAAGTGTTTTGGTTTGAATTGTGGTGTGGCAGTGGGAAGAGATGACTGGGTCCACCTGGGCTTGAACTCTGGTGTGATTCCCCTTGGAGACTGAGTTCTGGAACTGACCTCAGAGAAGTATTGCCGTGAATTGTGTCGGGATGTTAGGAGGCCACGCATGAGAGTCGCCCTTGGAAACTGAGATCTAGGCCCAGGCTGGCTTTCCACAGAGCACTGGGAATCTCAGCCCGGATTCACATGATTTTATTCTTAAAGACCTCGCAGCCATCATGGAGAGTCCAAACACACGTGGACCACACATTATAGACCTCAATGGGCCTGGCTTCCTGTGACCTTTTGGCCACACTTTGGGAAGCCTTGTTTGTGAGAGTTCTCCAGAGCTTTCGTTGAAATGAGCTTCCTCACCATTTAATGGTTCCTGAAGGAATGGAAACCCACAGTGCCTCCAACTTCATCCTTTAAAAATGGCTAGCTAGATAAATACCATGACATTTTTGAAATTCCCATGACCAGGTTGCACTGGAGAACCTTTGGATGTCCTGTTGCTGATCATGAGTGTACCAGACAGTGCCTTGATTGACTGGGTTTCATGAAAATGGTGTAAAACAGAGATGCCAGTAAGTTGGGGCCTGCTGAGTAGTGGGCCTAGAGCAGTGGTGTGCAGGTGTGTGATAAAACATCTGTGGTGGGGCCATGTGGATCTGCTATTGGCTTCCAAATGGCTTGTGACTGACATGGTGCAGTGAGCAGACCCTTCTATGAAAAGGCATCTTGTTATATGGAGAGGTTTCAGGGCAATGTTCAGAATCAGGTTGCTATGGTCAAGGGGGCAAACTCTGTGGGATAGAAGCCTGGCTGGTGCATTCTCCTAGGACCTTGACCCACCACACGTGACAGAACTCCCTCCAGCACTGTGTCCCAGTTGAACTCCTTGTATTTCCTGAAGCAAATTCCAAACTCCCAGTGCAGCAGCAAGAAACACCACGAAAAGTGGAGGATGACCAAATGGCTTCACAGTCCACACAGGGAGACACTTAGACCCCAGTGGCCACAGTTTACCTGCAAAGAGAGAATTCAGCACTTCTGCCTCATGTTCATTGGAAAATCAGAAACCATGTCCTCCAGGTCACCTAGATGCAGACCAGGTTTGATGGTCTCAGTACAAAGGAAGCTAAAGCTCCTGACAACAACATACATTTCAAGTGCCCAACCTCAGAGGCAGTTTCTCACGAAGTTTTAGGCCAGCAGAGCTCCACGTTTGTGGAGTGTTTACCCTGTCCCTTACTCATGGAAACTAGTCTACCACCTCCAAGGTTGTGAACTCCTGAGCATTTTCCATTCCACATATGTATTCACAGCATTTCTAACTCTTCTCCTCAAATTGTGTCTTATTTATTGTGAAGGTAATGTCAAGGCAATGTTCTGGATGAGAGTGGGAAGATTTTTTTGTAGCACATATTGGCCTACACATTGGATTCATTTTCCTATTTTCCGTTCGAAATACTGAATCCCTGACACTAACCCATACCCTACTAGATTGTGACTACGAATGCTAATATGATGGAGAAAAATAACTCAAACAGAATAGAAATACAGGCAGTTCAGAGGAGGCCTGGTGTATAGTTGGACTGGCCTTTGGCATTATAAAGGGTAGGTGTTATAAATCTAGTCCAATTCAATAGAAATAGTTCTACATGTGTTTTGAAAGTTAACAAATATGTGAATTCCTGTCTCCCTTTCTCTGTAGCCTATTCAGCAACATGCATTTTTACATGCACATATAGAATCTTACCTCCTATCCCACGTCCATTCTTGTGAGGTGGCTGACTTGGCAGATACAAATTGTGAGAAGAGATCACTCCTCCTAAACGCTGTTGTAACTGAAAATTCAACTTCCAGCTGAGCTTCCCACTTGAACAACATGATACATAAATACATGTTCAGTAAAATAAATATTTTTGGATCTGTGGATGATAAATATTTCATGATGAATTTCGATTGGCATATATATTTCTACTCTTTAATGTCTGTGTTTGTGTGTGTGTGTTTTTTTTTTGTATTTATATATATATATACACACATACACACACTCTCCAGATTTTTCAAAATATGAAATGTATGTGTCATATTATATACTCCCTAAATTTTTCATGTTCATATATGTGGATTTATAATCAACTTTTCACAAGATTATTCTCAGAAATAGTCATCCACCTGAAATACATATTTGTTTCCTAGTGCTGAAATCCTAATATTTCTACAGTAACTGACCCAGTTTAACATGAATGCAAGTAGATTCCTATGGGACATGATGTGTGTTTTGACGTTCATTTTTATTCAACACTGGTACATTACTATTTCTTCAGTTGATGCACATCATAGGATATGTATTTCATCCTCAAGTTCACAAATTTCTAGGCATTTATTTCCCTTTCAATCACTTCCTGCTTCAGAACACATGTATTCCTCCACGTTTCTTGACTGGTCTTTTCATGAGACTTCTTTCCAAACACATTCTTTTCCATTTCCATAATCCCTTGTGAAGCAAAACTCACACCCCCTTCATGGTAAACCATAACCCCAATATCACCATTAGATGTATAACTGGTTAGAATGAATGGTTGTGTATCAATATTAGATTTCCTATATATTTTCAGATATCAATGCAATCCATTATTTAAATTGGAACCTGTTATACTATTTATTCACAGTATGGTCTATTCATGCATTATCTCTATATTCATAGACCCAGGGTACACCTATTTGTACCCCCAAAGGCTAATTTATATGTCTTCAACATATTACTCCCAGAAATGGTGGAAGAAACACTCATGTCACCTGATCTACATATACATTTTATCACAGTGATATTCTGGACACAAAATGCAAAGGTCACACTTAAGATTGCACCAAAGCCTCATTGGAAAGTGAGCATGGATTACTAAAAACATCCTTGTCCAGGTTGCCTAATGCTGTCAAATGTCAATGCTATTGGTGACTACACATTTGTTTCTTCCTAAGATGATATATTCAACCTCAACCCTGTTGAAAATGTCTAATCCACTCACTCACTTTATACTTTGCCTGATTTCCTAATGTCTCTATTGATATCTGCTTTCCTACATATGTTCCCCAGTTCATCATTGTGACTGACTCTTCACATGTGCTGACGTTTACATTCACTCTCTAACGGACACCCTATTGCTAAAGAACTTTTGGTCCAAATTGTATACTCACTCTTCTTCCAAAACTTACCAACTATCTTCCTAATCCTACCTACTATCCCTTTTTGACTGGATGTTCTCTTCTACATTCAATCATCCAAGGTACAAGGTCCTATGCCATTGTATATCGATTTATCTGAGACATCTATGCAGAAAGTCATTCAAAGCTAAGGATCCCCATCAAGGGCCCAATGCCCTTCTGGCCTTCAAATCTTACTTGGATTTCTGTTTTCATACATATATTTCACCTATATATTATTATAAATATCGCAGGTTCCCAATACCATTCTTCATCCAGCAGAGTGATTCCTCACCCAAATCTAACAGGTTCTTAACCCTAACCATACACTCTTCCCTCAATCTAACTTTACAGAAGAGCAGGGACAGAGTGGGTCTTACAATACAGGAATGTGGGGGATCTTCCACCTGCTGAGACCCTCAAAGGTCCATGCAGAAATGATACCTGGAGAAGATGTAGGCAGCTATGAAGGACCTGAGAGAGCAGAAGTCATCTTCCATGGCAAACAACCTGGTCAGGATGAAGGGATGTGTCTGAATGAGCCTCTCTCTTCTTAATGTAGACAAGATGGACCAAAGCAGGCCTGTGTGGAGAGCTGTTCCTTGGTGCCTATGGTTGATATTCCATTCTAACTTGTGAAAGTGTCACAGGAAGGAGGGGCAGCCTCCATCTCATGGGAGCCTTGGAAGCAACTGTTAGGACACAGTGGTTGCCAAGGCAGTGACCTCATTCAGTTCCTGAAGGAAGTGACCTCACCTCACTTCCTTGGTGATGGAACTCTCTGAACTTGGGATCCAGGAAGCCAGGCACCCAGAGCCAGTCCCAGTCCCAGTCCCAGTGGGCTCACTTGTTCGGATTTACCAAGGACAGAGTCAGTCTTTCTTGGTACCCACTGATGTGAGGATGGCCAAATGCCAGGAAAGCTCTACCGAGGGGAATTTTCTGAGAAAGCAAGTAGTGGCTCACCGCTGGCTCCTGAGAACTTCACAGAGTTGGCCAAGGAGGCCAGATGTGAGACAGGACAGGCCCTTTCGGGGGAACATAGTATGGCCCACCAGTCAGACGACACTCCGGGTAGTCACAGACCAACTTCGAAGGAGGTGCCTTTGTGGGTGTGGGTGTGAGTTTGTGGTTTGGTCTCATGTTCTGAGAATAGGTAGGAAAGGCGGTTTGTTTGGTTTGGAGTGGACTGTTTCTAGTAAGGCTTTTGACAAGGCGAGTGTTTCTATGTTTGTGCATCCCACTGTGTCCCTGGTTGTAGACATTAGAAAAGAGAATGCATCAATGGATGTGTCCTGTCTAGTAGAAAGCTTCCCAGCATTCATCCTGCCCAATTTATGAATGGACTGCGGCTTGCCTTATGGATGGGGAACACCTACTATCTTCCTAAGTTCCTGTTTTCTTCCTGAATTCTGGCCACTCTTTAGAATAGGCTCATGGTTTTGTGTCCAAGATATGTACCACCTCCAAGCTCGGTGGCATGGCCATGTACTGGATAGTTGAAAGGAATGGTGAGCATCTCAGAAAACTCAGATATCAGTGTGACCAGTAAAGTCTCCCTGGAGAAAGCCTGCTTTGGGCCTTTGGCTTACCTATTGTTCTGTTGCCCTGAATGTCAGGAAGGCCTTTGCCTCAGGGCACCCCTTTGTGAAGCCTGAAGAAAACAGTTTTCAAATGGAAATGAATGGGCATCACCTGTGGCTCTTTGCTTAATTGCTTTGCAAAGGGATTTGTCTGAATCAGCCTCTTGGCCCTGTGTGAGGCTGTGGCTTAGATTGTCAGCCCCTGATGGATCCAAAGAAAGATCCCATGTGTGCATCCAAAGCCAAATTGGCACAAAAGCAGTCATCCTGGATGAGGTCTCTCGCCTTCCTCTGTAAGGTTCCTGACCTCCATCAAGTGAGAATAGGGATCCTTTGTGTCAAATGAGTCCTTCAAAGCCAGGAAGAGGCTAGCCCATAGGTGCTTGGGTTTTCTCATGACTCCAGTTCACACAAAGAATCTATACCCGGCAGTCAGTAGGCCTCCAATTGGAGAAGTAGAGCAGTATTAAAGGCAGGCGTATTTGATCACTCCAGGTTCACAGGATGGGTGTCCAGTCCACCCTGACATTAGGCAAATGAGAGGCAAGGGAGCTTATTGTGGACACAGTCTTGGGCTGTGCCCCTCATGGAAACCTCCAGCCAGAAGTTATGATGAGTGTCTATATGGAAGAAAATGAGGGCCATGTGGCAGTGTTTTGGTTTGAATTGTGGTGTGGCAGTGGGAAGAGATGACTGGGTCCACCTGGGCTTGAACTCTGGTGTGATTCCCCTTGGAGACTGAGTTCTGGAACTGACCTCAGAGAAGTATTGCCGTGAATTGTGTCGGGATGTTAGGAGGCCACGCATGAGAGTCGCCCTTGGAAACTGAGATCTAGGCCCAGGCTGGCTTTCCACAGAGCACTGGGAATCTCAGCCTGGATATCACATGATTTTATTCTTAAAGAAATCGCAGCCATCATGGAGAGTCCAAACACACGTGGACCACACATTATAGACCTCAATGGGCCTGGCTTCCTGTGACCTTTTGGCCACACTTTGGGAAGCCTTGTTTGTGAGAGTTCTCCAGAGCTTTCGTTGAAATGAGCTTCCTCACCATTTAATGGTTCCTGAAGGAATGGAAACCCACAGTGCCTCCAACTTCATCCTTTAAAAATGGCTAGCTAGATAAATACCATGACATTTTTGAAATTCCCATGACCAGGTTGCACTGGAGAACCTTTGGATGTCCTGTTGCTGATCATGAGTGTACCAGACAGTGCCTTGATTGACTGGGTTTCATGAAAATGGTGTAAAACAGAGATGCCAGTAAGTTGGGGCCTGCTGAGTAGTGGGCCTAGAGCAGTGGTGTGCAGGTGTGTGATAAAACATCTGTGGTGGGGCCATGTGGATCTGCTATTGGCTTCCAAATGGCTTGTGACTGACATGGTGCAGTGAGCAGACCCTTCTATGAAAAGGCATCTTGTTATATGGAGAGGTTTCAGGGCAATGTTCAGAATCAGGTTGCTATGGTCAAGGGGGCAAGCTCTGTGGGATAGAAGCCTGGCTGGTGCATTCTCCTAGGACCTTGACCCACCACACGTGACAGAACTCCCTCCAGCACTGTGTCCCAGTTGAACTCCTTGTATTTCCTGAAGCAAATTCCAAACTCCCAGTGCAGCAGCAAGAAACACCACAAAAAGTGGAGGATGACCAAATGGCTTCACAGTCCACACAGGGAGACACTTAGACCCCAGTGGCCACAGTTTACCTGCAAAGAGAGAATTCAGCACTTCTGCCTCATGTTCATTGGAAAATCAGAAACCATGTCCTCCAGGTCACATAGATGCAGACCAGGTTTGATGGTCTCAGTACAAAGGAAGCTAAAGCTCCTGACAACAACATACATTTCAAGTGCCCAACCTCAGAGGCAGTTTCTCACGAAGTTTTAGGCCAGCAGAGCTCCACGTTTGTGGAGTGTTTACCCTGTCCCTTACTCATGGAAACTAGTCTACCACCTCCAAGGTTGTGAACTCCTGAGCATTTTCCATTCCACATATGTATTCACAGCATTTCTAACTCTTCTCCTCAAATTGTGTCTTACTTATTGTGAAGGTAATGTCAAGGCAATGTTCTGGATGAGATTGGGAAGATTTTTTTGTAGCACATATTGGCCTACACATTGGATTCATTTTCCTATTTTCCGTTCGAAATACTGAATCCCTGACACTAACCCATACCCTACTAGATTGTGACTACGAATGCTAATATGATGGAGAAAAATAACTCAAACAGAATAGAAATACAGGCAGTTCAGAGGAGGCCTGGTGTATAGTTGGACTGGCCTTTGGCATTATAAAGGGTAGGTGTTATAAATCTAGTCCAATTCAATAGAAATAGTTCTACATGTGTTTTGAAAGTTAACAAATATGTGAATTCCTGTCTCCCTTTCTCTGTAGCCTATTCAGCAACATGCATTTTTACATGCACATATAGAATCTTACCTCCTATCCCACGTCCATTCTTGTGAGGTGGCTGACTTGGCAGATACAAATTGTGAGAAGAGATCACTCCTCCTAAACGCTGTTGTAACTGAAAATTCAACTTCCAGCTGAGCTTCCCACTTGAACAACATGATACATAAATACATGTTCAGTAAAATAGATATTTTTGGATCTGTGGATGATAAATATTTCATGATGAATTTCGATTGGCATATATATTTCTACTCTTTAATGTCTGTGTTTGTGTGTGTGTGTTTTTTTTTGTATTTATATATATATATACACACATACACACACTCTCCAGATTTTTCAAAATATGAAATGTATGTGTCATATTATATACTCCCTAAATTTTTCATGTTCATATATGTGGATTTATAATCAACTTTTCACAAGATTATTCTCAGAAATAGTCATCCACCTGAAATACATATTTGTTTCCTAGTGCTGAAATCCTAATATTTCTACAGTAACTGACCCAGTTTAACATGAATGCAAGTAGATTCCTATGGGACATGATGTGTGTTTTGACGTTCATTTTTATTCAACACTGGTACATTACTATTTCTTCAGTTGATGCACATCATAGGATATGTATTTCATCCTCAAGTTCACAAATTTCTAGGCATTTATTTCCCTTTCAATCACTTCCTGCTTCAGAACACATGTATTCCTCCACGTTTCTTGACTGGTCTTTTCATGAGACTTCTTTCCAAACACATTCTTTTCCATTTCCATAATCCCTTGTGAAGCAAAACTCACACCCCCTTCATGGTAAACCATAACCCCAATATCACCATTAGATGTATAACTGGTTAGAATGAATGGTTGTGTATCAATATTAGATTTCCTATATATTTTCAGATATCAATGCAATCCATTATTTAAATTGGAACCTGTTATACTATTTATTCACAGTATGGTCTATTCATGCATTATCTCTATATTCATAGACCCAGGGTACACCTATTTGTACCCCCAAAGGCTAATTTATATGTCTTCAACATATTACTCCCAGAAATGGTGGAAGAAACACTCATGTCACCTGATCTACATATACATTTTATCACAGTGATATTCTGGACACAAAATGCAAAGGTCACACTTAAGATTGCACCAAAGCCTCATTGGAAAGTGAGCATGGATTACTAAAAACATCCTTGTCCAGGTTGCCTAATGCTCTCAAATGTCAATGCTATTGGTGACTACACATTTGTTTCTTCCTAAGATGATATATTCAACCTCAACCCTGTTGAAAATGTCTAATCCACTCACTCACTTTATACTTTGCCTGATTTCCTAATGTCTCTATTGATATCTGCTTTCCTACATATGTTCCCCAGTTCATCATTGTGACTGACTCTTCACATGTGCTGACGTTTACATTCACTCTCTAACCGACACCCTATTGCTAAAGAACTTTTGGTCCAAATTGTATACTCACTCTTCTTCCAAAACTTACCAACTATCTTCCTAATCCTACCTACTATCCCTTTTTGACTGGATGTTCTCTTCTACATTCAATCATCCAAGGTACAAGGTCCTATGCCATTGTATATCGATTTATCTGAGACATCTATGCAGAAAGTCATTCAAAGCTAAGGATCCCCATCAAGGGCCCAATGCCCTTCTGGCCTTCAAATCTTACTTGGATTTCTGTTTTCATACATATATTTCACCTATATATTATTATAAATATCGCAGGTTCCCAATACCATTCTTCATCCAGCAGAGTGATTCCTCACCCAAATCTAACAGGTTCTTAACCCTAACCATACACTCTTCCCTCAATCTAACTTTACAGAAGAGCAGGGACAGAGTGGGTCTTACAATACAGGAATGTGGGGGATCTTCCACCTGCTGAGACCCTCAAAGGTCCATGCAGAAATGATACCTGGAGAAGATGTAGGCAGCTATGAAGGACCTGAGAGAGCAGAAGTCATCTTCCATGGCAAACAACCTGGTCAGGATGAAGGGATGTGTCTGAATGAGCCTCTCTCTTCTTAATGTAGACAAGATGGACCAAAGCAGGCCTGTGTGGAGAGCTGTTCCTTGGTGCCTGTGGTTGATATTCCATTCTAACTTGTGAAAGTGTCACAGGAAGGAGGGGCAGCCTCCATCTCATGGGAGCCTTGGAAGCAACTGTTAGGACACAGTGGTTGCCAAGGCAGTGACCTCATTCAGTTCCTGAAGGAAGTGACCTCACCTCACTTCCTTGGTGATGGAACTCTCTGAACTTGGGATCCAGGAAGCCAGGCACCCAGAGCCAGTCCCAGTCCCAGTCCCAGTGGGCTCACTTGTTCGGATTTACCAAGGACAGAGTCAGTCTTTCTTGGTACCCACTGATGTGAGGATGGCCAAATGCCAGGAAAGCTCTACCGAGGGGAATTTTCTGAGAAAGCAAGTAGTGGCTCACCGCTGGCTCCTGAGAACTTCACAGAGTTGGCCAAGGAGGCCAGATGTGAGACAGGACAGGCCCTTTTGGGGGAACATAGTATGGCCCACCAGTCAGACGACACTCCGGGTAGTCACAGACCAACTTCGAAGGAGGTGCCTTTGTGGGTGTGGGTGTGAGTTTGTGGTTTGGTCTCATGTTCTGAGAATAGGTAGGAAAGGCGGTTTGTTTGGTTTGGAGTGGACTGTTTCTAGTAAGGCTTTTGACAAGGCGAGTGTTTCTATGTTTGTGCATCCCACTGTGTCCCTGGTTGTAGACATTAGAAAAGAGAATGCATCAATGGATGTGTCCTGTCTAGTAGAAAGCTTCCCAGCATTCATCCTGCCCAATTTATGAATGGACTGCGGCTTGCCTTATGGATGGGGAACACCTACTATCTTCCTAAGTTCCTGTTTTCTTCCTGAATTCTGGCCACTCTTTAGAATAGGCTCATGGTTTTGTGTCCAAGATATGTACCACCTCCAAGCTCGGTGGCATGGCCATGTACTGGATAGTTGAAAGGAATGGTGAGCATCTCAGAAAACTCAGATATCAGTGTGACCAGTAAAGTCTCCCTGGAGAAAGCCTGCTTTGGGCCTTTGGCTTACCTATTGTTCTGTTGCCCTGAATGTCAGGAAGGCCTTTGCCTCAGGGCACCCCTTTGTGAAGCCTGAAGAAAACAGTTTTCAAATGGAAATGAATGGGCATCACCTGTGGCTCTTTGCTTAATTGCTTTGCAAAGGGATGTGTCTGAATCAGCCTCTTGGCCCTGTGTGAGGCTGTGGCTTAGATTGTCAGCCCCTGATGGATCCGAAGAAAGATCCCATGTGTGCATCCAAAGCCAAATTGGCACAAAAGCAGTCATCCTGTATGAGGTCTCTCGCCTTCCTCTGTAAGGTTCCTGACCTCCATCAAGTGAGAATAGGGATCCTTTGTGTCAAATGAGTCCTTCAAAGCCATGCAGAGGCTAGCCCATAGGTGCTTGGGTTTTCTCATTACTCCAGTTCACACAAAGAATCTATACCCGGCAGTCAGTAGGCCTCCAATTGGAGAAGTAGAGCGGTATGAAGGCAGGCCTATTTGATCACTCCAGGTTCACAGGATGGGTGTCCAGTCCACCCTGACATTAGGCAAATGAGAGGCAAGGGAGCTTATTGTGGACACAGTCTTGGGCTGTGCCCCTCATGGAAACCTCCAGCCAGAAGTTATGATGAGTGTCTATATGGAAGAAAATGAGGGCCATGTGGCAGTGTTTTGGTTTGAATTGTGGTGTGGCAGTGGGAAGAGATGACTGGGTCCACCTGGGCTTGAACTCTGGTGTGATTCCCCTTGGAGACTGAGTTCTGGAACTGACCTCAGAGAAGTATTGCCGTGAATTGTGTCGGGATGTTAGGAGGCCACGCATGAGAGTCGCCCTTGGAAACTGAGATCTAGGCCCAGGCTGGCTTTCCACAGAGCACTGGGAATCTCAGCCTGGATATCACATGATTTTATTCTTAAAGACCTCGCAGCCATCATGGAGAGTCCAAACACACGTGGACCACACATTACAGACCTCAATGGGCCTGGCCACTCTTTGGGAAGCCTTGTTTGTGAGAGTTCTCCAGAGCTTTCGTTGAAATGAGCTTCCTCACCATTTAATGGTTCCTGAAGGAATGGAAACCCACAGTGCCTCCAACTTCATCCTTTAAAAATGGCTAGCTAGATAAATACCATGACATTTTTGAAATTCCCATGACCACGTTGCACTGGAGAACCTTTGGATGTCCTTTTGCTGATCATGAGTGTACCAGACAGTGCCTTGATTGACTGGGTTTCATGAAAATGGTGTAAAACAGAGATGCCAGTAAGTTGGGGCCTGCTGAGTAGTGGGCCTAGAGCAGTGGTGTGCAGGTGTGTGATAAAACATCTGTGGTGGGGCCATGTGGATCTGCTATTGGCTTCCAAATGGCTTGTGACTGACATGGTGCAGTGAGCAGACCCTTCTATGAAAAGGCATCTTGTTATATGGAGAGGTTTCAGGGCAATGTTCAGAATCAGGTTGCTATGGTCAAGGGGGCAAGCTCTGTGGGATAGAAGCCTGGCTGGTGCATTCTCCTAGGACCTTGACCCACCACACGTGACAGAACTCCCTCCAGCACTGTGTCCCAGTTGAACTCCTTGTATTTCCTGAAGCAAATTCCAAACTCCCAGTGCAGCAGCAAGAAACACCACGAAAAGTGGAGGATTACCAAATGGCTTCACAGTCCACACAGGGAGACACTTAGACCCCAGTGGCCACAGTTTACCTGCAAAGAGAGAATTCAGCACTTCTGCCTCATGTTCATTGGAAAATCAGAAACCATGTCCTCCAGGTCACCTAGATGCAGACCAGGTTTGATGGTCTCAGTACAAAGGAAGCTAAAGCTCCTGACAACAACATACATTTCAAGTGCCCAACCTCAGAGGCAGTTTCTCACGAAGTTTTAGGCCAGCAGAGCTCCACGTTTGTGGAGTGTTTACCCTGTCCCTTACTCATGGAAACTAGTCTACCACCTCCAAGGTTGTGAACTCCTGAGCATTTTCCATTCCACGTATGTATTCACAGCATTTCTAACTCTTCTCCTCAAATTGTGTCTTATTTATTGTGAAGGTAATGTCAAGGCAATGTTCTGGATGAGATTGGGAAGATTTTTTTGTAGCACATATTGGCCTACACATTGGATTCATTTTCCTATTTTCCGTTCGAAATACTGAATCCCTGACACTAACCCATACCCTACTAGATTGTGACTACGAATGCTAATATGATGGAGAAAAATAACTCAAACAGAATAGAAATACAGGCAGTTCAGAGGAGGCCTGGTGTATAGTTGGACTGGCCTTTGGCATTATAAAGGGTAGGTGTTATAAATCTAGTCCAATTCAATAGAAATAGTTCTACATGTGTTTTGAAAGTTAACAAATATGTGAATTCCTGTCTCCCTTTCTCTGTAGCCTATTCAGCAACATGCATTTTTACATGCACATATAGAATCTTACCTCCTATCCCACGTCCATTCTTGTGAGGTGGCTGACTTGGCAGATACAAATTGTGAGAAGAGATCACTCCTCCTAAACGCTGTTGTAACTGAAAATTCAACTTCCAGCTGAGCTTCCCACTTGAACAACATGATACATAAATACATGTTCAGTAAAATAAATATTTTTGGATCTGTGGATGATAAATATTTCATGATGAATTTCGATTGGCATATATATTTCTACTCTTTAATGTCTGTGTTTGTGTGTGTGTTTTTTTTGTATTTATATATATATATATACACACATACACACACTCTCCAGATTTTTCAAAATATGAAATGTATGTGTCATATTATATACTCCCTAAATTTTTCATGTTCATATATGTGGATTTATAATCAACTTTTCACAAGATTATTCTCAGAAATAGTCATCCACCTGAAATACATATTTGTTTCCTAGTGCTGAAATCCTAATATTTCTACAGTAACTGACCCAGTTTAACATGAATGCAAGTAGATTCCTATGGGACATGATGTGTATTTTGACGTTCATTTTTATTCAACACTGGTACATTACTATTTCTTCAGTTGATGCACATCATAGGATATGTATTTCATCCTCAAGTTCACAAATTTCTAGGCATTTATTTCCCTTTCAATCACTTCCTGCTTCAGAACACATGTATTCCTCCACGTTTCTTGACTGGTCTTTTCATGAGACTTCTTTCCAAACACATTCTTTTCCATTTCCATAATCCCTTGTGAAGCAAAACTCACACCCCCTTCATGGTAAACCATAACCCCAATATCACCATTAGATGTATAACTGGTTAGAATGAATGGTTGTGTATCAATATTAGATTTCCTATATATTTTCAGATATCAATGCAATCCATTATTTAAATTGGAACCTGTTATACTATTTATTCACAGTATGGTCTATTCATGCATTATCTCTATATTCATAGACCCAGGGTACACCTATTTGTACCCCCAAAGGCTAATTTATATGTCTTCAACATATTACTCCCAGAAATGGTGGAAGAAACACTCATGTCACCTGATCTACATATACATTTTATCACAGTGATATTCTGGACACAAAATGCAAAGGTCACACTTAAGATTGCACCAAAGCCTCATTGGAAAGTGAGCATGGATTACTAAAAACATCCTTGTCCAGGTTGCCTAATGCTCTCAAATGTCAATGCTATTGGTGACTACACATTTGTTTCTTCCTAAGATGATATATTCAACCTCAACCCTGTTGAAAATGTCTAATCCACTCACTCACTTTATACTTTGCCTGATTTCCTAATGTCTCTATTGATATCTGCTTTCCTACATATGTTCCCCAGTTCATCATTGTGACTGACTCTTCACATGTGCTGACGTTTACATTCACTCTCTAACCGACACCCTATTGCTAAAGAACTTTTGGTCCAAATTGTATACTCACTCTTCTTCCAAAACTTACCAACTATCTTCCTAATCCTACCTACTATCCCTTTTTGACTGGATGTTCTCTTCTACATTCAATCATCCAAGGTACAAGGTCCTATGCCATTGTATATCGATTTATCTGAGACATCTATGCAGAAAGTCATTCAAAGCTAAGGATCCCCATCAAGGGCCCAATGCCCTTCTGGCCTTCAAATCTTACTTGGATTTCTGTTTTCATACATATATTTCACCTATATATTATTATAAATATCGCAGGTTCCCAATACCATTCTTCATCCAGCAGAGTGATTCCTAAGCCACATCAAACAGGTTCTTAACCCTAACCATACACTCTTCCCTCAATCTAACTTTACAGAAGAGCAGGGACAGAGTGGGTCTTACAATACAGGAATGTGGGGGATCTTCCACCTGCTGAGACCCTCAAAGGTCCATGCAGAAATGATACCTGGAGAAGATGTAGGCAGCTATGAAGGACCTGAGAGAGCAGAAGTCATCTTCCATGGCAAACAACCTGGTCAGGATGAAGGGATGTGTCTGAATGAGCCTCTCTCTTCTTAATGTAGACAAGATGGACCAAAGCAGGCCTGTGTGGAGAGCTGTTCCTTGGTGCCTGTGGTTGATATTCCATTCTAACTTGTGAAAGTGTCACAGGAAGGAGGGGCAGCCTCCATCTCATGGGAGCCTTGGAAGCAACTGTTAGGACACAGTGGTTGCCAAGGCAGTGACCTCATTCAGTTCCTGAAGGAAGTGACCTCACCTCACTTCCTTGGTGATGGAACTCTCTGAACTTGGGATCCAGGAAGCCAGGCACCCAGAGCCAGTCCCAGTCCCAGTCCCAGTGGGCTCACTTGTTCGGATTTACCAAGGACAGAGTCAGTCTTTCTTGGTACCCACTGATGTGAGGATGGCCAAATGCCAGGAAAGCTCTACCGAGGGGAATTTTCTGAGAAAGCAAGTAGTGGCTCACCGCTGGCTCCTGAGAACTTCACAGAGTTGGCCAAGGAGGCCAGATGTGAGACAGGACAGGCCCTTTTGGGGGAACATAGTATGGCCCACCAGTCAGACGACACTCCGGGTAGTCACAGACCAACTTCGAAGGAGGTGCCTTTGTGGGTGTGGGTGTGAGTTTGTGGTTTGGTCTCATGTTCTGAGAATAGGTAGGAAAGGCGGTTTGTTTGGTTTGGAGTGGACTGTTTCTAGTAAGGCTTTTGACAAGGCGAGTGTTTCTATGTTTGTGCATCCCACTGTGTCCCTGGTTGTAGACATTAGAAAAGAGAATGCATCAATGGATGTGTCCTGTCTAGTAGAAAGCTTCCCAGCATTCATCCTGCCCAATTTATGAATGGACTGCGGCTTGCCTTATGGATGGGGAACACCTACTATCTTCCTAAGTTCCTGTTTTCTTCCTGAATTCTGGCCACTCTTTAGAATAGGCTCATGGTTTTGTGTCCAAGATATGTACCACCTCCAAGCTCGGTGGCATGGCCATGTACTGGATAGTTGAAAGGAATGGTGAGCATCTCAGAAAACTCAGATATCAGTGTGACCAGTAAAGTCTCCCTGGAGAAAGCCTGCTTTGGGCCTTTGGCTTACCTATTGTTCTGTTGCCCTGAATGTCAGGAAGGCCTTTGCCTCAGGGCACCCCTTTGTGAAGCCTGAAGAAAACAGTTTTCAAATGGAAATGAATGGGCATCACCTGTGGCTCTTTGCTTAATTGCTTTGCAAAGGGATGTGTCTGAATCAGCCTCTTGGCCCTGTGTGAGGCTGTGGCTTAGATTGTCAGCCCCTGATGGATCCAAAGAAAGATCCCATGTGTGCATCCAAAGCCAAATTGGCACAAAAGCAGTCATCCTGGATGAGGTCTCTCGCCTTCCTCTGTAAGGTTCCTGACCTCCATCAAGTGAGAATAGGGATCCTTTGTGTCAAATGAGTCCTTCAAAGCCATGCAGAGGCTAGCCCATAGGTGCTTGGGTTTTCTCATTACTCCAGTTCACACAAAGAATCTATACCCGGCAGTCAGTAGGCCTCCAATTGGAGAAGTAGAGCGGTATGAAGGCAGGCCTATTTGATCACTCCAGGTTCACAGGATGGGTGTCCAGTCCACCCTGAGATTAGGCAAATGAGAGGCAAGGGAGCTTATTGTGGACACTGTCTTGGGCTGTGCCCCTCATGGAAACCTCCAGCCAGAAGTTATGATGAGTGTCTATATGGAAGAAAATGAGGGCCATGTGGCAGTGTTTTGGTTTGAATTGCGGTGTGGCAGTGGGAAGAGATGACTGGGTCCACCTGGGCTTGAACTCTGGTGTGATTCCTCTTGGAGACTGAGTTCTGGAACTGACCTCAGAGAAGTATTGCCGTGAATTGTGTCGGGATGTTAGGAGGCCACGCATGAGAGTCGCCCTTGGAAACTGAGATCTAGGCCCAGGCTGGCTTTCCACAGAGCACTGGGAATCTCAGCCTGGATATCACATGATTTTATTCTTAAAGACCTCGCAGCCATCATGGAGAGTCCAAACACACGTGGACCACACATTATAGACCTCAATGGGCCTGGCCACTCTTTGGGAAGCCTTGTTTGTGAGAGTTCTCCAGAGCTTTCGTTGAAATGAGCTTCCTCACCATTTAATGGTTCCTGAAGGAATGGAAACCCACAGTGCCTCCAACTTCATCCTTTAAAAATGGCTAGCTAGATAAATACCATGACATTTTTGAAATTCCCATGACCAGGTTGCACTGGAGAACCTTTGGATGTCCTGTTGCTGATCATGAGTGTACCAGACAGTGCCTTGATTGACTGGGTTTCATGAAAATGGTGTAAAACAGAGATGCCAGTAAGTTGGGGCCTGCTGAGTAGTGGGCCTAGAGCAGTGGTGTGCAGGTGTGTGATAAAACATCTGTGGTGGGACCATGTGGATCTGCTATTGGCTTCCAAATGGTTTGTGACTGACATGGTGCAGTGAGCAGACCCTTCTATGAAAAGGCATCTTGTTATATGGAGAGGTTTCAGGGCAATGTTCAGAATCAGGTTGCTATGGTCAAGGGGGCAAGCTCTGTGGGATAGAAGCCTGGCTGGTGCATTCTCCTAGGACCTTGACCCACCACACGTGACAGAACTCCCTCCAGCACTGTGTCCCAGTTGAACTCCTTGTATTTCCTGAAGCAAATTCCAAACTCCCAGTGCAGCAGCAAGAAACACCACGAAAAGTGGAGGATTACCAAATGGCTTCACAGTCCACACAGGGAGACACTTAGACCCCAGTGGCCACAGTTTACCTGCAAAGAGAGAATTCAGCACTTCTGCCTCATGTTCATTGGAAAATCAGAAACCATGTCCTCCAGGTCACCTAGATGCAGACCAGGTTTGATGGTCTCAGTACAAAGGAAGCTAAAGCTCCTGACAACAACATACATTTCAAGTGCCCAACCTCAGAGGCAGTTTCTCACGAAGTTTTAGGCCAGCAGAGCTCCACGTTTGTGGAGTGTTTACCCTGTCCCTTACTCATGGATACTAGTCTACCACCTCCAAGGTTGTGAACTCCTGAGCATTTTCCATTCCACATATGTATTCACAGCATTTCTAACTCTTCTCCTCAAATTGTGTCTTATTTATTGTGAAGGTAATGTCAAGGCAATGTTCTGGATGAGATTGGGAAGATTTTTTTGTAGCACATATTGGCCTACACATTGGATTCATTTTCCTATTTTCCGTTCGAAATACTGAATCCCTGACACTAACCCATACCCTACTAGATTGTGACTACGAATGCTAATATGATGGAGAAAAATAACTCAAACAGAATAGAAATACAGGCAGTTCAGAGGAGGCCTGGTGTATAGTTGGACTGGCCTTTGGCATTATAAAGGGTAGGTGTTATAAATCTAGTCCAATTCAATAGAAATAGTTCTACATGTGTTTTGAAAGTTAACAAATATGTGAATTCCTGTCTCCCTTTCTCTGTAGCCTATTCAGCAACATGCATTTTTACATGCACATATAGAATCTTACCTCCTATCCCACGTCCATTCTTGTGAGGTGGCTGACTTGGCAGATACAAATTGTGAGAAGAGATCACTCCTCCTAAACGCTGTTGTAACTGAAAATTCAACTTCCAGCTGAGCTTCCCACTTGAACAACATGATACATAAATACATGTTCAGTAAAATAAATATTTTTGGATCTGTGGATGATAAATATTTCATGATGAATTTCGATTGGCATATATATTTCTACTCTTTAATGTCTGTGTTTGTGTGTGTGTTTTTTTTTGTATTTATATATATATATATACACACATACACACACTCTCCAGATTTTTCAAAATATGAAATGTATGTGTCATATTATATACTCCCTAAATTTTTCATGTTCATATATGTGGATTTATAATCAACTTTTCACAAGATTATTCTCAGAAATAGTCATCCACCTGAAATACATATTTGTTTCCTAGTGCTGAAATCCTAATATTTCTACAGTAACTGACCCAGTTTAACATGAATGCAAGTAGATTCCTATGGGACATGATGTGTGTTTTGACGTTCATTTTTATTCAACACTGGTACATTACTATTTCTTCAGTTGATGCACATCATAGGATATGTATTTCATCCTCAAGTTCACAAATTTCTAGGCATTTATTTCCCTTTCAATCACTTCCTGCTTCAGAACACATGTATTCCTCCACGTTTCTTGACTGGTCTTTTCATGAGACTTCTTTCCAAACACATTCTTTTCCATTTCCATAATCCCTTGTGAAGCAAAACTCACACCCCCTTCATGGTAAACCATAACCCCAATATCACCATTAGATGTATAACTGGTTAGAATGAATGGTTGTGTATCAATATTAGATTTCCTATATATTTTCAGATATCAATGCAATCCATTATTTAAATTGGAACCTGTTATACTATTTATTCACAGTATGGTCTATTCATGCATTATCTCTATATTCATAGACCCAGGGTACACCTATTTGTACCCCCAAAGGCTAATTTATATGTCTTCAACATATTACTCCCAGAAATGGTGGAAGAAACACTCATGTCACCTGATCTACATATACATTTTACCACAGTGATATTCTGGACACAAAATGCAAAGGTCACACTTATGATTGCACCAAAGCCTCATTGGAAAGTGAGCATGGATTACTAAAAACATCCTTGTCCAGGTTGCCTAATGCTGTCAAATGTCAATGCTATTGGTGACTACACATTTGTTTCTTCCTAAGATGATATATTCAACCTCAACCCTGTTGAAAATGTCTAATCCACTCACTCACTTTATACTTTGCCTGATTTCCTAATGTCTCTATTGATATCTGCTTTCCTACATATGTTCCCCAGTTCATCATTGTGACTGACTCTTCACATGTGCTGACGTTTACATTCACTCTCTAACCGACACCCTATTGCTAAAGAACTTTTGGTCCAAATTGTATACTCACTCTTCTTCCAAAACTTACCAACTATCTTCCTAATCCTACCTACTATCCCTTTTTGACTGGATGTTCTCTTCTACATTCAATCATCCAAGGTACAAGGTCCTATGCCATTGTATATCGATTTGTCTGAGACATCTGTGCAGAAAGTCATTCAAAGCTAAGTATCCCAATCAAGGGCCCAATGCCATTCTGGCCTTCAAATCTTACTTGGATTTCTGTTTTCATACATATATTTCACCTATATATTATTATAAATATCGCAGGTTCCCAGTACCATTCTTCATCCAGCAGAGTGATTCCTCACCCAAATCTAACACGTTCTTAACCCTAACCATACACTCTTCCCTCAATCTAACTTTACAGAAGAGCAGGGACAGAGTGGGTCTTACAATACAGGAATGTGCGGGATCTTCCACCTGCTGAGACCCTCAAAGGTCCATGCAGAAATGATACCTGGAGAAGATGTAGGCAGCTATGAAGGACCTGAGAGAGCAGAAGTCATCTTCCATGGCAAACAACCTGGTCAGGATGAAGGGATGTGTCTGAATGAGCCTCTCTCTTCTTAATGTAGACAAGATGGACCAAAGCAGGCCTGTGTGGAGAGCTGTTCCTTGATGCCTGTGGTTGATATTCCATTCTAACTTGTGAAAGTGTCACAGGAAGGAGGGGCAGCCTCCATCTCATGGGAGCCTTGGAAGCAAATGTTAGGACACAGTGGTTGCCAAGGCAGTGACCTCATTCAGTTCCTGAAGGAAGTGACCTCACCTCACTTCCTTGGTGATGGAACTCTCTGAACTTGGGATCCAGGAAGCCAGGCACCCAGAGCCAGTCCCAGTCCCAATCCCAGTGGGCTCACTTGTTTGGATTTACCAAGGACAGAGTCAGTCTTTCTTGGTACCCACTGATGTGAGGATGGCCAAATGCCAGGAAAGCTCTACCGAGGGGAATTTTCTGAGAAAGCAGGTAGTGGCTCACCGCCTGCTCCTGACAACTTCACAGAGTTGGCCAAGGAGGCCAGATGTGAGACAGGACAGGCCCTTTTGGGGGAACATAGTATGGCCCAGCAGTCGGACGACACTCCGGGTAGTCACAGACCAACTTGGAAGGAGGTGCCTTTGTGGGTGTGGGTGTGAGTTTGTGGTTTGGTCTCATGTTCTGAGAATAGGTAGGAAAGGCGGTTTGTTTGGTTTGGAGTGGACTGTTTCTAGTAAGGCTTTTGACAAGGCGAGTGTTTCTATGTTTGTGCATCCCACTGTGTCCCTGGTTGTAGACATTAGAAAAGAGAATGCATCAATGGATGTGTCCTGTCTAGTAGAAAGCTTCCCAGCATTCATCCTGCCCAATTTATGAATGGACTGCGGCTTGCCTTATGGATGGGCAACACCTACTATCTTCCTAAGTTCCTGTTTTCTTCCTGAATTCTGGCCACTCTCCAGAATAGGCTCATGGTTTTGTGTCCAAGATATGTACCACCTCCAAGCTCGGTGGCATGGCCATGTACTGGATAGTTGAAAGGAATGGTGAGCATCTCAGAAAACTCAGATATCAGTGTGACCAGTAAAGTCTCCCTGGAAAAAGCCTGCTTTGGGCCTTTGGCTTACCTATTGTTCTGTTGCCCTGAATGTCAGGAAGGCCTTTGCCTCAGCGCACCCCTTTGTGAAGCCTGAAGAAAAGAGTTTTCAAATGGAAATGAATGGGCATCACCTGTGGCTCTTTGCTTAATTGCTTTGCAAAGGGATGTGTCTGAATCAGCCTCTTGGCCCTGTGTGAGGCTGTGGCTTAGATTGTCAGCCCCTGATGGATCCAAAGAAAGATCCCATGTGTGCATCCAAAGCCAAATTGGCACAAAAGCAGTCATCCTGGATGAGGTCTCTCGCCTTCCTCTGTAAGGTTCCTGACCTCCATCAAGTGAGAATAGGGATCCTTTGTGTCAAATGTGTCCTTCAAGCCATGCAGAGGCTAGCCCATAGGTGCTTGGGTTTTCTCATGACTCCAGTTCACACAAACAATCTATACCCGGCAGTCAGTAGGCCTCCAATTGGAGAAGTAGAGCAGTATTAAAGGCAGGACTATTTGATCACTCAAGGTTCACAGGATGGGTGTCCAGTCCACCCTGACATTAGGCAAATGAGAGGCAAGTGAGCTTATTGTGGACACTGTCTTGGGTTGTGCCCCTCATGGAAACCTCCAGCCAGAGGTTATGATGAGTGTCTATATGGAAGAAGATGAGGGCCATGTGGCAGTGTTTTGGTTTGAATTGTGGTGTGGCAGTGGGAAGAGATGACTGGGTCCACCTGGGCTTGAACTCTGGTGTGATTCCCCTTGGAGACTGAGTTCTGGAACTGACCTCAGAGAAGTATTGCCGTGAATTGTGTGGGGATGTTAGGAGGCCACGCATGAGAGTCGCCCTTGGAAACTGAGATCTAGGCCCAGGCTGGCTTTCCACAGAGCACTGGGAATCTCAGCCCGGATATCACATGATTTTATTCTTAAAGACCTGGCAGCCATCGTGGAGAGTCCAAACACACGTGGACCTCACATTGTAGACCTCAATGGGTCTGGCTTCCTGTGACCTTTGGCCACTCTTTGGGAAGACTTGTTTGTGAGAGTTCTCCAGAGCTTTCGTTGAAATGAGCTTCCTCACCATTTAATGGTTCCTGAAGGAATGGAAACCCACAGTGCCTCCAACTTCATCCTTTAAAAATGGCTAGCTAGATAAATACCATGACATTTTTGAAATTCCCATGACCAGGTGGCACTGGAGAACCTCTGGATGTCCTGTTGCTGATCATGAGTGTACCAGACAGTGCCTTGATTGACTGGGTTTCATGAAAATGGTGTAAAACAGAGATGCCAGTAAGTTGGGGCCTGCTGAGTAGTGGGCCTAGAGCAGTGGTGTGCAGGTGTGTGATAAAACATCTGTGGTGGGGCCATGTGGACCTGCCATTGGCTTCCAAATGGCTTGTGACTGACATGGTGCAGTGAGCAGACCCTTCTATGTAAAGGCATCTTGTTATATGGAGAGGTTTCAGGGCAATGTTCAGAATCAGGTTGCTATGGTCAAGGGGGCAAGCTCTGTGGGATAGAAGCCTGGCTGGTGCATTCTCCTAGGACCTTGACCCACCACACGTGACAGAACTCCCTCCAGCACTGTGTCCCAGTTGAACTCCTTGTATTTCCTGAAGCAAATTCCAAACTCCCAGTGCAGCAGCAAGAAACACCACGAAAAGTGGAGGATGACCAAATGGCTTCACAGTCCACACAGGGAGACACTTAGACCCCAGTGGCCACAGTTTACCTGCAAAGAGAGAATTCAGCACTTCTGCCTCATGTTCATTGGAAAATCAGAAACCATGTCCTCCAGGTCACCTAGATGCAGACCAGGTTTGATGGTCTCACTACAAAGGAAGCTAAAGCTCCTGACAAAAACATACATTTCAAGTGCCCAACTCAGAGGCAGTTTCTCACGAAGTCTTTAGGCCAGCAGAGCTCCACGTTTGTGGAGTGTTTACCCTGTCCCTTACTCATGGAAACTAGTCTACCACCTCCAAGGTTGTGAACTCCTGAGCATTTTCCATTCCACATATGTATTCATAGCATTTCTAACTCTTCTCCTCAAATTGTGTCTCATTTATTGCGAAGGTAATGTCAAGTCAATGTTCTGGATGAGAGTGGGAAGATTTTTTTGTAGCACATATTGGCCTACACATTGGATTCATTTTCCTATTTTCCGTTCGAAATACTGAATCCCTGACACTAACCCATACCCTACTAGATTGTGACTACCAATACTAATATGATGGAGAAAAATAACTCAAATAGAATAGAAATACAGGCAGTTCAGAGGAGGCCTGGGGTATAGTTGGACTGGCCTTTTGCATTATAAAGGGTAGGTGTTATAAATCTAGTCCAATTTAATAGAAATAGTTCTCCATGTGTTTTGAAAGTTAACAAATATGTGAATTCCTGTCTCCCTTTCTCTGTAGCCTATTCAGCAACATGCATTTTTACATGCACATATAGAATCCTACCTCCTATCCCACGTCCATTCTTGTGAGGTGGCTGACTTGGCAGATACAAATTGTGAGAAGAGATCACTCCTCCTAAACGCTGTTGGAACTGAGAATTCAACCTCCAGGTGAGCTTCCCACTTGAACAACATGATACATAAATACATGTTCAGTAAAATAAATATTTTTGGATCTGTGGATGATAAATATTTCATGATGAATTTCGATTGGCATATATATTTCTACTCTTTAATGTCTGTGTGTGTGTGTTTGTGTGTATATATATATATATATATATATATATATATATATATATATATATATATACACACACATACACACACTCTCCAGATTTTTCAAAATATGAAATGTATGTGTCATATTATATACTCCCTAAATTCATTCATGTTCATATATGTGGATTTATAATCAACTTTTCACAAGATTATTCTCAGAAATAGTCATCCACCTGAAATATATATTTGTTTTCTAGTGCTGAAATCCTAATATTTCTACAGTAACTGACCCAGTTTAACATGAATGCAAGTAGATTCCTATGGGACATGATGTGTATTTTGACGTTCATTTTTATTCAACACTGGTACATTACTATTTCTTCAGTTGATGCACATCATAGGATATGTATTTCATCCTCAAGTTCACAAATTTCTAGGCATTTATTTCCCTTTCAATCACTTCCTGCTTCAGAACACATGTATTCCTCCACGTTTCTTGACTGGTCTTTTCATGAGACTTCTTTCCAAACACATTCTTTTCCATTTCCATAATCCCTTGTGAAGCAAAACTCACACCCCCTTCATGGTAAACCATAACCCCAATATCACCATTAGATGTATAACTGGTTAGAATGAATGGTTGTGTATCAATATTAGATTTCCTATATATTTTCAGATATCAATGCAATCCATTATTTAAATTGGAACCTGTTATACTATTTATTCACAGTATGGTCTATTCATGCATTATCTCTATATTCATAGACCCAGGGTACACCTATTTGTACCCCCAAAGGCTAATTTATATGTCTTCAACATATTACTCCCAGAAATGGTGGAAGAAACACTCATGTCACCTGATCTACATATACATTTTATCACAGTGATATTCTGGACACAAAATGCAAAGGTCACACTTATGATTGCACCAAAGCCTCATTGGAAAGTGAGCATGGATTACTAAAAACATCCTTGTCCAGGTTGCCTAATGCTCTCAAATGTCAATGCTATTGGTGACTACACATTTGTTTCTTCCTAAGATGATATATTCAACCTCAACCCTGTTGAAAATGTCTAATCCACTCACTCACTTTATACTTTGCCTGATTTCCTAATGTCTCTATTGATATCTGCTTTCCTACATATGTTCCCCAGTTCATCATTGTGACTGACTCTTCACATGTGCTGACGTTTACATTCACTCTCTAACCGACACCCTATTGCTAAAGAACTTTTGGTCCAAATTGTATACTCACTCTTCTTCCAAAACTTACCAACTATCTTCCTAATCCTACCTACTATCCCTTTTTGACTGGATGTTCTCTTCTACATTCAATCATCCAAGGTACAAGGTCCTATGCCATTGTATATCGATTTATCTGAGACATCTGTGCAGAAAGTCATTCAAAGCTAAGTATCCCCATCAAGGGCCCCATGCCCTTCTGGCCTTCAAATCTTACTTGGATTTCTGTTTTCATACATATATTTCACCTATATATTATGATAAATATCGCAGGTTCCCAATACCATTCTTCATCCAGCAGAGTGATTCCTAAGCCACATCAAACAGGTTCTTAACCCTAACCATACACTCTTCCCTCAATCTAACTTTACAGAAGAGCAGGGACAGAGTGGGTCTTACAATACAGGAATGTGGGGGATCTTCCACCTGCTGAGACCCTCAAAGGTCCATGCAGAAATGATACCTGGAGAAGATGTAGGCAGCTATGAAGGACCTGAGAGAGCAGAAGTCATCTTCCATGGCAAACAACCTGGTCAGGATGAAGGGATGTGTCTGAATGAGCCTCTCTCTTCTTAATGTAGACAAGATGGACCAAAGCAGGCCTGTGTGGAGAGCTGTTCCTTGGTGCCTGTGGTTGATATTCCATTCTAACTTGTGAAAGTGTCACAGGAAGGAGGGGCAGCCTCCATCTCATGGGAGCCTTGGAAGCAACTGTTAGGACACAGTGGTTGCCAAGGCAGTGACCTCATTCAGTTCCTGAAGGAAGTGACCTCACCTCACTTCCTTGGTGATGGAACTCTCTGAACTTGGGATCCAGGAAGCCAGGCACCCAGAGCCAGTCCCAGTCCCAGTCCCAGTGGGCTCACTTGTTTGGATTTCCCAAGGACAGAGTCAGTCTTTCTTGGTACCCACTGATGTGAGGATGGCCAAATGCCAGGAAAGCTCTACCGAGGGGAATTTTCTGAGAAAGCAGGTAGTGGCTCACCGCTGGCTCCTGACAACTTCACAGAGTTGGCCAAGGAGGCCAGATGTGAGACAGGACAGGCCCTTTTGGGGGAACATAGTATGGCCCACCAGTCAGACGACACTCCGGGTAGTCACAGACCAACTTGGAAGGAGGTGCCTTTGTGGGTGTGGGTGTGAGTTTGTGGTTTGGTCTCATGTTCTGAGAATAGGTAGGAAAGGCGGTTTGTTTGGTTTGGAGTGGACTGTTTCTAGTAAGGCTTTTGACAAGGTGAGTGTTTCTATGTTTGTGCATCCCACTGTGTCCCTGGTTGTAGACATTAGAAAAGAGAATGCATCAATGGATGTGTCCTGTCTAGTAGAAAGCTTCCCAGCATTCATCCTGCCCAATTTATGAATGGACTGCGGCTTGCCTTATGGATGGGCAACACCTACTATCTTCCTAAGTTCCTGTTTTCTTCCTGAATTCTGGCCACTCTCCAGAAGAGGCTCATGGTTTTGTGTCCAAGATATGTACCACCTCCAAGCTCGGTGGCATGGCCATGTACTGGATAGTTGAAAGGAATGGTGAGCATCTCAGAAAACTCAGATATCAGTGTGACCAGTAAAGTCTCCCTGGAGAAAGCCTGCTTTGGGCCTTTGGCGTACCTATTGTTCTGTTGCCCTGAATGTCAGGAAGGCCTTTGCCTCAGGGCACCCCTTTGTGAAGCCTGAAGAAAACAGTTTTCAAATGGAAATGAATGGGCATCACCTGTGGCTCTTTGCTTAATTGCTTTGCAAAGGGATGTGTCTGAATCAGCCTCTTGGCCCTGTGTGAGGCTGTGGCTTAGAGTGTCAGCCCCTGATGGATCTGAAGAAAGATCCCATGTGTGCATCCAAAGCCAAATTGGCACAAAAGCAGTCATCCTGTATGAGGTCTCTCGCCTTCCTCTGTAAGGTTCCTGACCTCCATCAAGTGAGAATAGGGATCC
Organism: Spermophilus citellus; assembly: GCF_964194105.1. Taxonomy (NCBI): domain Eukaryota; kingdom Metazoa; phylum Chordata; class Mammalia; order Rodentia; family Sciuridae; genus Spermophilus; species Spermophilus citellus. The sequence goes on from NC_138198.1 coordinate 41,319,913, forward strand.
TTTGTGTCAAATGAGTCCTTCAAAGCCATGCAGAGGCTAGCCCATAGGTGCTTGGGTTTTCTCATGACTCCAGTTCACACAAAGAATCTATACCCGGCAGTCAGTAGGCCTCCAATTGGAGAAGTAGAGCTGTATGAAAGGCAGGCCTATTTGATCACTCCAGGTTCACAGGATGGGTGTCCAGTCCACCCTGACATTAGGCAAATGAGAGGCAAGGGAGCTTATTGTGGACACTGTCTTGGGCTGTGCCCCTCATGGAAACCTCCAGCCAGAGGTTATGATGAGTGTCTATATGGAAGAAGATGAGGGCCATGTGGCAGTGTTTTGGTTTGAATTGTGGTGTGGCAGTGGGAAGAGATGACTGGGTCCACCTGGGCTTGAACTCTGGTGTGATTCCCCTTGGAGACTGAGTTCTGGAACTGACCTCAGAGAAGTATTGCCGTGAATTGTGTCGGGATGTTAGGAGGCCACGCATGAGAGTCGCCCTTGGAAACTGAGATCTAGGCCCAGGCTGGCTTTCCACAGAGCACTGGGAATCTCAGCCCGGATAGCACATGATTTTATTCTTAAAGACCTGGCAGCCATCGTGGAGAGTCCAAACACATGTGGACCACACATTGTAGACCTCAATGGGCCTGGCTTCCTGTGACCTTTGGCCACTCTTTGGGAAGCCTTGTTTGTGACAGTTCTCCAGAGCTTTCGTTGAAATGAGCTTCCTCACCATTTAATGGTTCCTGAAGGAATGGAAACCCACAGTGCCTCCAACTTCATCCTTTAAAAATGGCTAGCTAGATAAATACCATGACATTTTTGAAATTCCCATGACCAGGTGGCACTGGAGAACCTCTGGATGTCCTGTTGCTGATCATGAGTGTACCAGACAGTGCCTTGATTGACTGGGTTTCATGAAAATGGTGTAAAACAGAGATGCCAGTAAGTTGGGGCCTGCTGAGTAGTGGGCCTAGAGCAGTGGTGTGCAGGTGTGTGATAAAACATCTGTGGTGGGGCCATGTGGATCTGCCATTGGCTTCCAAATGGCTTGTGACTGACATGGTGCAGTGAGCAGACCCTTCTATGTAAAGGCATCTTGTTATATGGAGAGGTTTCAGGGCAATGTTCAGAATCAGGTTGCTATGGTCAAGGGGGCAAGCTCTGTGGGATAGAAGCCTGGCTGGTGCATTCTCCTAGGACCTTGACCCACCACACGTGACAGAACTCCCTCCAGCACTGTGTCCCAGTTGAACTCCTTGTATTTCCTGAAGCAAATTCCAAACTCCCAGTGCAGCAGCAAGAAACACCACGAAAAGTGGAGGATGACCAAATGGCTTCACAGTCCACACAGGGAGACACTTAGACCCCAGTGGCCACAGTTTACCTGCAAAGAGAGAATTCAGCACTTCTGCCTCATGTTCATTGGAAAATCAGAAACCATGTCCTCCAGGTCACATAGATGCAGACCAGGTTTGATGGTCTCAGTACAAAGGAAGCTAAAGCTCCTGACAACAACATACATTTCAAGTGCCCAACCTCAGAGGCAGTTTCTCACGAAGTTTTAGGCCAGCAGAGCTCCACGTTTGTGGAGTGTTTACCCTGTCCCTTACTCATGGAAACTAGTCTACCACCTCCAAGGTTGTGAACTCCTGAGCATTTTCCATTCCACATATGTATTCACAGCATTTCTAACTCTTCTCCTCAAATTGTGTCTCATTTATTGTGAAGGTAATGTCAAGGCAATGTTCTGGATGAGAGTGGGAAGATTTTTTTGTAGCACATATTGGCCTACACATTGGATTCATTTTCCTATTTTCCGTTCGAAATACTGAATCCCTGACACTAACCCATACCCTACTAGATTTTGACTACGAATACTAATAGGATGGAGAAAAATAACTCAAACAGAATAGAAATACAGGCAGTTCAGAGGAGGCCTGGTGTATAGTTGGACTGCCTTTGGCATTATAAAGGGTAGGTGTTATATATCTAGTCCAATTCAATAGAAATAGTTCTCCATGTGATTTGAAAGTTAACAAATATGTGAATTCCTGTCTCCCTTTCTCTGTAGCCTATTCAGCAACATGCATTTTTACATGCACATATAGATTCTTACCTCCTATCCCACGTCCATTCTTGTGAGGTGGCTGACTTGGCAGATACAAATTGTGAGAAGAGATCACTCCTCCTAAACGCTGTTGTAACTGAAAATTCAACTTCCAGGTGAGCTTCCCACTTGAACAACATGATACATAAATACATGTTCAGTAAAATAAATATTTTTGGATCTGTGGATGATAAATATTTCATGATGAATTTCGATTGGCATATATATTTCTACTCTTTAATGTCTGTGTTTGTGTGTGTGTTTTTTTTGTATATATATATATATATATATATATATATATATATATATACACACATACACACACTCTCCAGATTTTTCAAAATATGAAATGTATGTGTCATATTATATACTCCCTAAAATTTTCATGTTCATATATGTGGATTTATAATCAACTTTTCACAAGATTATTCTCAGAAATAGTCATCCACCTGAAATACATATTTGTTTCCTAGTGCTGAAATCCTAATATTTCTACAGTAACTGACCCAGTTTAACATGAATGCAAGTAGATTCCTATGGGACATGATGTGTGTTTTGACGTTCATTTTTATTCAACACTGGTACATTACTATTTCTTCAGTTGATGCACATCATAGGATATGTATTTCATCCTCAAGTTCACGAATTTCTAGGCATTTATTTCCCTTTCAATCACTTCCTGCTTCAGAACACATGTATTCCTCCACGTTTCTTGACTGGTCTTTTCATGAGACTTCTTTCCAAACACATTCTTTTCCATTTCCATAATCCCTTGTGAAGCAAAACTCACACCCCCTTCATGGTAAACCATAACCCCAATATCACCATTAGATGTATAACTGGTTAGAATGAATGGTTGTGTATCAATATTAGATTTCCTATATATTTTCAGATATCAATGCAATCCATTATTTAAATTGGAACCTGTTATACTATTTATTCACAGTATGGTCTATTCATGCATTATCTCTATATTCATAGACCCAGGGTACACCTATTTGTACCCCCAAAGGCTAATTTATATGTCTTCAACATATTACTCCCAGAAATGGTGGAAGAAACACTCATGTCACCTGATCTACATATACATTTTATCACAGTGATATTCTGGACACAAAATGCAAAGGTCACACTTAAGATTGCACCAAAGCCTCATTGGAAAGTGAGCATGGATTACTAAAAACATCCTTGTCCAGGTTGCCTAATGCTGTCAAATGTCAATGCTATTGGTGACTACACATTTGTTTCTTCCTAAGATGATATATTCAACCTCAACCCTGTTGAAAATGTCTAATCCACTCACTCACTTTATACTTTGCCTGATTTCCTAATGTCTCTATTGATATCTGCTTTCCTACATATGTTCCCCAGTTCATCATTGTGACTGACTCTTCACATGTGCTGACGTTTACATTCACTCTCTAACCGACACCCTATTGCTAAAGAACTTTTGGTCCAAATTGTATACTCACTCTTCTTCCAAAACTTACCAACTATCTTCCTAATCCTACCTACTATCCCTTTTTGACTGGATATTCTCTTCTACATTCAATCATCCAAGGTACAAGGTCCTATGCCATTGTATATCGATTTATCTGAGACATCTGTGCAGAAAGTCATTCAAAGCTAAGTATCCCCATCAAGGGCCCAATGCCCTTCTGGCCTTCAAATCTTACTTGGATTTCTGTTTTCATACATATATTTCACCTATATATTATTATAAATATCCCAGGTTCCCAATACCATTCTTCATCCAGCAGAGTGATTCCTCACCCAAATCTAACAGGTTCTTAACCCTAACCATACACTCTTCCCTCAATCTAACTTTACAGAAGAGCAGGGACAGTGGGTCTTACAATACAGGAATGTGAGGGAACTTCCACCTGCTGAGAACCTCAAAGGTCCATGCAGAAAAGATACCTGGAGAAGATGTAGGCAGCTATGAAGGACCTGAGAGAGCAGAAGTCATCTTCCATGGCAAACAACCTGGTCAGGATGAAGGGATGTGTCTGAATGAGCCTCTCTCTTCTTAATGTAGACAAGATGGACCAAAGCAGGCCTGTGTGGAGAGCTGTTCCTTGGTGCCTGTGGTTGATATTCCATTCTAACTTGTGAAAGTGTCACAGGAAGGAGGGGCAGCCTCCATCTCATGGGAGCCTTGGAAGCAACTGTTAGGACACAGTGGTTGCCAAGGCAGTGACCTCATTCAGTTCCTGAAGGAAGTGACCTCACCTCACTTCCTTGGTGATGGAACTCTCTGAACTTGGGATCCAGGAAGCCAGGCACCCAGAGCCAGTCCCAGTCCCAGTCCCAGTGGGCTCACTTGTTTGGATTTCCCAAGGACAGAGTCAGTCTTTCTTGGTACCCACTGATGCGAGGATGGCCAAATGCCAGGAAAGCTCTGCCGAGGGGCCTTTCCTGAGAAAGCAGGTAGTGGCTCACCGATGGCTCCTGACAACTTCACAGAGTTGGCCAAGAAGGCAAGATGTGAGACAGGACAGGCCTTTTCGGGGGAACATAGTATGGCGCACCAGTCAGACGACACTCCGGGTAGTCACAGACCAACTTGGAAGGAGGTGCCTTTGTGGGTGTGGGTGTGAGTTTGTGGTTTGGTCTCATGTTCTGAGAATAGGTAGGAAAGGCGGTTTGTTTGGTTTGGAGTGGACTGTTTCTAGTAAGGCTTTTGACAAGGCGAGTGTTTCTATGTTTGTGCATCCCACTGTGTCCCTGGTTGTAGACATTAGAAAAGAGAATGCATCAATGGATGTGTCCTGTCTAGTAGAAAGCTTCCCAGCATTCATCCTGCCCAATTTATGAATGGACTGAGGCTTGCCTTATGGATGGGCATCACCTACTATCTTCCTAAGTTCCTGTTTTCTTCCTGAATTCTGGCCACTCTCCAGAATAGGCTCATGGTTTTGTGTCCAAGATATGTACCACCTCCAAGCTCGGTGGCATGGCCATGTACTGGATAGTTGAAAGGAATGGTGAGCATCTCAGAAAACTCAGATATCAGTGTGACCAGTAAAGTCTCCCTGGAGAAAGCCTGCTTTGGGCCTTTGGCTTACCTATTGTTCTGTTGCCCTGAATGTCAGGAAGGCCTTTGCCTCAGGGCACCCCATTGTGAAGCCTGAAGAAAACAGTTTTCAAATGGAAATGAATGGGCATCACCTGTGGCTCTTTGCTTAATTGCTTTGCAAAGGGATGTGTCTGAATCAGCCTCTTGGCCCTGTGTGAGGCTGTGGCTTAGATTGTCAGCCCCTGATGGATCCAAAGAAAGATCCCATGTGTGCATCCAAAGCCAAATTGGCACAAAAGCAGTCATCCTGGATGAGGTCTCTCGCCTTCCTCTGTAAGGTTCCTGACCTCCATCAAGTGAGAATAGGGATCCTTTGTGTCAAATGAGTCCTTCAAATCCATGCAGAGGCTAGCCCATAGGTGCTTGGGTTTTCTCATGACTCCAGTTCACACAAAGAATCTATACCCGGCAGTCAGTAGGCCTCCAATTGGAGAAGTAGAGCAGTATTAAAGGCAGGCCTATTTGATCACTCCAGGTTCACAGGATGGGTGTCCAGTCCACCCTGACATTAGGCAAATGAGAGGCAAGGGAGCTTATTGTGGACACTGTCTTGGGCTGTGCCCCTCATGGAAACCTCCAGCCAGAGGTTATGATGAGTGTCTACATGGAAGAAGATGAGGGCCATGTGGCAGTGTTTTGGTTTGAATTGTGGTGTGGCAGTGGGAAGAGATGACTGGGTCCACCTGGGCTTGAACTCTGGTGTGATTCCCCTTGGAGACTGAGTTCTGGAACTGACCTCAGAGAAGTATTGCCATGAATTGTGTCGGGATGCTAGGAGGCCACGCATGAGAGTCGCCCTTGGAAACTGAGATCTAGGCCCAGGCTGGCTTTCCACAGAGCACTGGGAATCTCAGCCCGGATATCACATGATTTTATTCTTAAAGACCTGGCAGCCATCGTGGAGAGTCCAAACACACGTGGACCACACATTGTAGACCTCAATGGGCCTGGCTTCCTGTGACCTTTGGCCACTCTTTGGGAAGCCTTGTTTGTGAGAGTTCTCCAGAGCTTTCGTTGAAATGAGCTTCCTCACCATTTAATGGTTCCTGAAGGAATGGAAACCCACAGTGCCTCCAACTTCATCCTTTAAAAATGGCTAGCTAGATAAATACCATGACATTTTTGAAATTCCCATGACCAGGTGGCACTGGAGAACCTCTGGATGTCCTGTTGCTGATCATGAGTGTAACAGACAGTGCCTTGATTGACTGGGTTTCATGAAAATGGTGTAAAACAGAGATGCCAGTAACTTGGGGCCTGCTGAGTAGTGGGCCTAGAGCAGTGGTGTGCAGGTGTGTGATAAAACATCTGTGGTGGGGCCATGTGGATCTGCCATTGGCTTCCAAATGCCTTGTGACTGACATGGTGCAGTGAGCAGACCCTTCTATGTAAAGGCATCTTGTTATATGGAGAGGTTTCAGGGCAATGTTCAGAATCAGGTTGCTATGGTCAAGGGGGCAAGCTCTGTGGGATAGAAGCCTGGCTGGTGCATTCTCCTAGGACCTTGACCCACCACACGTGACAGAACTCCCTCCAGCACTGTGTCCCAGTTGAACTCCTTGTATATCCTGAAGCAAATTCCAAACTCCCAGTGCAGCAGCAAGAAACACCACGAAAAGTGGAGGATGACCAAATGGCTTCACAGTCCACACAGGGAGACACTTAGACCCCAGTGGCCACAGTTTACCTGCAAAGAGAGAATTCAGCACTTCTGCCTCATGTTCATTGGAAAATCAGAAACCATGTCCTCCAGGTCACATAGATGCAGACCAGGTTTGATGGTCTCACTACAAAGGAAGCTAAAGCTCCTGACAACAACATACATTTCAAGTGCCCAACCTCAGAGGCAGTTTCTCACGAAGTTTTAGGCCAGCAGAGCTCCACGTTTGTGGAGTGTTTACCCTGTCCCTTACTCATAGAAACTAGTCTACCACCTCCAAGGTTGTGAACTCCTGAGCATTTTCCATTCCACATATGTATTCACAGCATTTCTAACTCTTCTCCTCAAATTGTGTCTCATTTATTGTGAAGGTAATGTCAAGGCAATGTTCTGGATGAGAGTGGGAAGATTTTTTTGTAGCACATATTGGCCTACACATTGGATTCATTTTCCTATTTTCCGTTCGAAATACTGAATCCCTGACACTAACCCATACCCTACTAGATTTTGACTACGAATACTAATAGGATGGAGAAAAATAACTCAAACAGAATAGAAATACAGGCAGTTCAGAGGAGGCCTGGTGTATAGTTGGACTGGCCTTTGGCATTATAAAGGGTAGGTGTTATATATCTAGTCCAATTCAATAGAAATAGTTCTCCATGTGATTTGAAAGTTAACAAATATGTGAATTCCTGTCTCCCTTTCTCTGTAGCCTATTCAGCAACATGCATTTTTACATGCACATATAGATTCTTACCTCCTATCCCACGTCCATTCTTGTGAGGTGGCTGACTTGGCAGATACAAATTGTGAGAAGAGATCACTCCTCCTAAACGCTGTTGTAACTGAAAATTCAACTTCCAGGTGAGCTTCCCACTTGAACAACATGATACATAAATACATGTTCAGTAAAATAAATATTTTTGGATCTGTGGATGATAAATATTTCATGATGAATTTCGATTGGCATATATATTTCTACTCTTTAATGTCTGTGTTTGTGTGTGTGTTTTTTTTGTATATATATATATATATATATATTTATACATATATATATATATATATATATATATATATATACACACATACACACACTCTCCAGATTTTTCAAAATATGAAATGTATGTGTCATATTATATACTCCCTAAATTTTTCATGTTCATATATGTGGATTTATAATCAACTTTTCACAAGATTATTCTCAGAAATAGTCATCCACCTGAAATACATATTTGTTTCCTAGTGCTGAAATCCTAATATTTCTACAGTAACTGACCCAGTTTAACATGAATGCAAGTAGATTCCTATGGGACATGATGTGTGTTTTGACGTTCATTTTTATTCAACACTGGTACATTACTATTTCTTCAGTTGATGCACATCATAGGATATGTATTTCATCCTCAAGTTCACAAATTTCTAGGCATTTATTTCCCTTTCAATCACTTCCTGCTTCAGAACACATGTATTCCTCCACGTTTCTTGACTGGTCTTTTCATGAGACTTCTTTCCAAACACATTCTTTTCCATTTCCATAATCCCTTGTGAAGCAAAACTCACACCCCCTTCATGGTAAACCATAACCCCAATATCACCATTAGATGTATAACTGGTTAGAATGAATGGTTGTGTATCAATATTAGATTTCCTATATATTTTCAGATATCAATGCAATCCATTATTTAAATTGGAGCCTGTTATACTATTTATTCACAGTATGGTCTATTCATGCATTATCTCTATATTCATAGACCCAGGGTACACCTATTTGTACCCCCAAAGGCTAATTTATATGTCTTCAACATATTACTCCCAGAAATGGTGGAAGAAACACTCATGTCACCTGATCTACATATACATTTTATCACAGTGATATTCTGGACACAAAATGCAAAGGTCACACTTAAGATTGCACCAAAGCCTCATTGGAAAGTGAGCATGGATTACTAAAAACATCCTTGTCCAGGTTGCCTAATGCTCTCAAATGTCAATGCTATTGGTGACTACACATTTGTTTCTTCCTAAGATGATATATTCAACCTCAACCCTGTTGAAAATGTCTAATCCACTCACTCACTTTATACTTTGCCTGATTTCCTAATGTCTCTATTGATATCTGCTTTCCTACATATGTTCCCCAGTTCATCATTGTGACTGACTCTTCACATGTGCTGACGTTTACATTCACTCTCTAACCGACACCCTATTGCTAAAGAACTTTTGGTCCAAATTGTATACTCACTCTTCTTCCAAAACTTACCAACTATCTTCCTAATCCTACCTACTATCCCTTTTTGACTGGATGTTCTCTTCTACATTCAATCATCCAAGGTACAAGGTCCTATGCCATTGTATATCGATTTATCTGAGACATCTGTGCAGAAAGTCATTCAAAGCTAAGTATCCCAATCAAGGGCCCAATGCCCTTCTGGCCTTCAAATCTTACTTGGATTTCTGTTTTCATACATATATTTCACCTATATATTATTATAAATATCCCAGGTTCCCAATACCATTCTTCATCCAGCAGAGTGATTCCTCACCCAAATCTAACAGGTTCTTAACACTAACCATACACTCTTCCCTCAATCTAACTTTACAGAAGAGCAGGGACAGTGGGTCTTACAATACAGGAATGTGAGGGAACTTCCACCTGCTGAGAACCTCAAAGGTCCATGCAGAAAAGATACCTGGAGAAGATGTAGGCAGCTATGAAGGACCTGAGAGAGCAGAAGTCATCTTCCATGGCAAACAACCTGGTCAGGATGAAGGGATGTGTCTGAATGAGCCTCTCTCTTCTTCATGTAGACAAGATGGACCAAAGCAGGCCTGTGTGGAGAGCTGTTCCTTGGTGCCTGTGGTTGATATTCCATTCTAACTTGTGAAAGTGTCACAGGAAGGAGGGGCAGCCTCCATCTCATGGGAGCCTTGGAAGCAACTGTTAGGACACAGTGGTTGCCAAGGCAGTGACCTCATTCAGTTCCTGAAGGAAGTGACCTCACCTCACTTCCTTGGTGATGGAACTCTCTGAACTTGGGATCCAGGAAGCCAGGCACCCAGAGCCAGTCCCAGTCCCAGTCCCAGTGGGCTCACTTGTTTGGATTTCCCAAGGACAGAGTCAGTCTTTCTTGGTACCCACTGATGCGAGGATGGCCAAATGCCAGGAAAGCTCTGCCGAGGGGCCTTTCCTGAGAAAGCAGGTAGTGGCTCACCGCTGGCTCCTGACAACTTCACACAGTTGGCCAAGAAGGCAAGATGTGAGACAGGACAGGCCTTTTCGAGGGAACATAGTATGGCGCACCAGTCAGACGACACTCCGGGTAGTCACAGACCAACTTGGAAGGAGGTGCCTTTGTGGGTGTGGGTGTGAGTTTGTGGTTTGGTCTCATGTTCTGAGAATAGGTAGGAAAGGTGGTTTGTTTGGTTTGGAGTGGACTGTTTCTAGTAAGGCTTTTGACAAGGCGAGTGTTTCTATGTTTGTGCATCCCACTGTGTCCCTGGTTGTAGACATTAGAAAAGAGAATGCATCAATGGATGTGTCCTGTCTAGTAGAAAGCTTCCCAGCATTCATCCTGCCCAATTTATGAATGGACTGAGGCTTGCCTTATGGATGGGCATCACCTACTATCTTCCTAAGTTCCTGTTTTCTTCCTGAATTCTGGCCACTCTCCAGAATAGGCTCATGGTTTTGTGTCCAAGATATGTACCACCTCCAAGCTCGGTGGCATGGCCATGTACTGGATAGTTGAAAGGAATGGTGAGCATCTCAGAAAACTCAGATATCAGTGTGACCAGTAAAGTCTCCCTGGAGAAAGCCTGCTTTGGGCCTTTGGCTTACCTATTGTTCTGTTGCCCTGAATGTCAGGAAGGCCTTTGCCTCAGGGCACCCCATTGTGAAGCCTGAAGAAAACAGTTTTCAAATGGAAATGAATGGGCATCACCTGTGGCTCTTTGCTTAATTGCTTTGCAAAGGGATGTGTCTGAATCAGCCTCTTGGCCCTGTGTGAGGCTGTGGCTTAGATTGTCAGCCCCTGATGGATCCAAAGAAAGATCCCATGTGTGCATCCAAAGCCAAATTGGCACAAAAGCAGTCATCCTGGATGAGGTCTCTCGCCTTCCTCTGTAAGGTTCCTGACCTCCATCAAGTGAGAATAGGGATCCTTTGTGTCAAATGAGTCCTTCAAATCCATGCAGAGGCTAGCCCATAGGTGCTTGGGTTTTCTCATGACTCCAGTTCACACAAAGAATCTATACCCGGCAGTCAGTAGGCCTCCAATTGGAGAAGTAGAGCAGTATTAAAGGCAGGCCTATTTGATCACTCCAGGTTCACAGGATGGGTGTCCAGTCCACCCTGACATTAGGCAAATGAGAGGCAAGGGAGCTTATTGTGGACACTGTCTTGGGCTGTGCCCCTCATGGAAACCTCCAGCAAGAGGTTATGATGAGTGTCTACATGGAAGAAGATGAGGGCCATGTGACAGTGTTTTCGTTTGAATTGTGGTGTGGCAGTGGGAAGAGATGACTGGGTCCACCTGGGCTTGAACTCTGGTGTGATTCCCCTTGGAGACTGAGTTCTGGAACTGACCTCAGAGAAGTATTGCCATGAATTGTGTCGGGATGCTAGGAGGCCACGCATGAGAGTCGCGCTTGGAAACTGAGATCTAGGCCCAGGCTGGCTTTCCACAGAGCACTGGGAATCTCAGCCCGGATATCACATGATTTTATTCTTAAAGACCTGGCAGCCATCGTGGAGAGTCCAAACACACGTGGACCTCACATTGTAGACCTCAATGGGCCTGGCTTCGTGTGACCTTTGGCCACTCTTTGGGAAGCCTTGTTTGTGAGAGTTCTCCAGAGCTTTCGTTGAAATGAGCTTCCTCACCATTTAATGGTTCCTGAAGGAATGGAAACCCACAGTGCCTCCAACTTCATCCTTTAAAAATGGCTAGCTAGATAAATACCATGACATTTTTGAAATTCCCATGACCAGGTGGCACTGGAGAACCTCTGGATGTCCTGTTGCTGATCATGAGTGTACCAGACAGTGCCTTGATTGACTGGGTTTCATGAAAATGGTGTAAAACAGAGATGCCAGTAAGTTGGGGCCTGCTGAGTAGTGGGCCTAGAGCAGTGGTGTGCAGGTGTGTGATAAAACATCTGTGGTGGGGCCATGTGGACCTGCCATTGGCTTCCAAATGGCTTGTGACTGACATGGTGCAGTGAGCAGACCCTTCTATGTAAAGGCATCTTGTTATATGGAGAGGTTTCAGGGCAATGTTCAGAATCAGGTTGCTATGGTCAAGGGGGCAAGCTCTGTGGGATAGAAGCTTGGCTGGTGCATTCTCCTAGGACCTTGACCCACCACACGTGACAGAACTCCCTCCAGCACTGTGTCCCAGTTGAACTCCTTGTATTTCCTGAAGCAAATTCCAAACTCCCAGTGCAGCAGCAAGAAACACCACGAAAAGTGGAGGATGACCAAATGGCTTCACAGTCCACACAGGGAGACACTTAGACCCCAGTGGCCACAGTTTACCTGCAAAGAGAGAATTCAGCACTTCTGCCTCATGTTCATTGGAAAATCAGAAACCATGTCCTCCAGGTCACCTAGATGCAGACCAGGTTTGATGGTCTCACTACAAAGGAAGCTAAAGCTCCTGACAAAAACATACATTTCAAGTGCCCAACTCAGAGGCAGTTTCTCACGAAGTCTTTAGGCCAGCAGAGCTCCACGTTTGTGGAGTGTTTACCCTGTCCCTTACTCATGGAAACTAGTCTACCACCTCCAAGGTTGTGAACTCCTGAGCATTTTCCATTCCACATATGTATTCATAGCATTTCTAACTCTTCTCCTCAAATTGTGTCTCATTTATTGCGAAGGTAATGTCAAGTCAATGTTCTGGATGAGAGTGGGAAGATTTTTTTGTAGCACATATTGGCCTACACATTGGATTCATTTTCCTATTTTGCGTTCGAAATACTGAATCCCTGACACTAACCCATACCCTACTAGATTGTGACTACCAATACTAATATGATGGAGAAAAATAACTCAAACAGAATAGAAATACAGGCAGTTCAGAGGAGGCCTGGTGTATAGTTGGACTGGCCTTTTGCATTATAAAGGGTAGGTGTTATAAATCTAGTCCAATTTAATAGAAATAGTTCTCCATGTGTTTTGAAAGTTAACAAATATGTGAATTCCTGTCTCCCTTTCTCTGTAGCCTATTCAGCAACATGCATTTTTACATGCACATATAGAATCCTACCTCCTATCCCACGTCCATTCTTGTGAGGTGGCTGACTTGGCAGATACAAATTGTGAGAAGAGATCACTCCTCCTAAACGCTGTTGGAACTGAGAATTCAACCTCCAGGTGAGCTTCCCACTTGAACAACATGATACATAAATACATGTTCAGTAAAATAAATATTTTTGGATCTGTGGATGATAAATGTTTCATGATGAATTTCGATTGGCATATATATTTCTACTCTTTAATGTCTGTGTGTGTGTGTTTGTGTGTGTATATATATATATATATATATATATATATATATATATATACACACACATACACACACTATCCAGATTTTTCAAAATATGAAATGTATGTGTCATATTATATACTCCCTAAATTCATTCATGTTCATATATGTGGATTTATAATCAACTTTTCACAAGATTATTCTCAGAAATAGTCATCCACCTGAAATACATATTTGTTTCCTAGTGCTGAAATCCTAATATTTCTACAGTAACTGACCCAGTTTAACATGAATGCAAGTAGATTCCTATGGGACATGATGTGTGTTTTGACGTTCATTTTTATTCAACACTGGTACATTACTATTTCTTCAGTTGATGCACATCATAGGATATGTATTTCATCCTCAAGTTCACAAATTTCTAGGCATTTATTTCCCTTTCAATCACTTCCTGCTTCAGAACACATGTATTCCTCCACGTTTCTTGACTGGTCTTTTCATGAGACTTCTTTCCAAACACATTCTTTTCCATTTCCATAATCCCTTGTGAAGCAAAACTCACACCCCCTTCATGGTAAACCATAACCCCAATATCACCATTAGATGTATAACTGGTTAGAATGAATGGTTGTGTATCAATATTAGATTTCCTATATATTTTCAGATATCAATGCAATCCATTATTTAAATTGGAACCTGTTATACTATTTATTCACAGTATGGTCTATTCATGCATTATCTCTATATTCATAGACCCAGGGTACACCTATTTGTACCCCCAAAGGCTAATTTATATGTCTTCAACATATTACTCCCAGAAATGGTGGAAGAAACACTCATGTCACCTGATCTACATATACATTTTATCACAGTGATATTCTGGACACAAAATGCAAAGGTCACACTTATGATTGCACCAAAGCCTCATTGGAAAGTGAGCATGGATTACTAAAAACATCCTTGTCCAGGTTGCCTAATGCTCTCAAATGTCAATGCTATTGGTGACTACACATTTGTTTCTTCCTAAGATGATATATTCAACCTCAACCCTGTTGAAAATGTCTAATCCACTCACTCACTTTATACTTTGCCTGATTTCCTAATGTCTCTATTGATATCTGCTTTCCTACATATGTTCCCCAGTTCATCATTGTGACTGACTCTTCACATGTGCTGACGTTTACATTCACTCTCTAACCGACACCCTATTGCTAAAGAACTTTTGGTCCAAATTGTATACTCACTCTTCTTCCAAAACTTACCAACTATCTTCCTAATCCTACCTACTATCCCTTTTTGACTGGATGTTCTCTTCTACATTCAATCATCCAAGGTACAAGGTCCTATGCCATTGTATATCGATTTATCTGAGACATCTGTGCAGAAAGTCATTCAAAGCTAAGTATCCCCATCAAGGGCCCCATGCCCTTCTGGCCTTCAAATCTTACTTGGATTTCTGTTTTCATACATATATTTCACCTATATATTATGATAAATATTGCAGGTTCCCAATACCATTCTTCATCCAGCAGAGTGATTCCTAAGCCACATCAAACAGGTTCTTAACCCTAACCATACACTCTTCCCTCAATCTAACTTTACAGAAGAGCAGGGACAGAGTGGGTCTTACAATACAGGAATGTGGGGGATCTTCCACCTGCTGAGAACCTCAAAGGTCCATGCAGAAATGATACCTGGAGAATATGTAGGCAGCTATGAAGGACCTGAGAGAGCAGAAGTCATCTTCCATGGCAAACAACCTGGTCAGGATGAAGGGATGTGTCTGAATGAGCCTCTCTCTTCTTAATATAGACAAGATGGACCAAAGCAGGCCTGTGTGGAGAGCTGTTCCTTGGTGCCTATGGTTGATATTCCATTCTAACTTGTGAAAGTGTCACAGGAAGGAGGGGCAGCCTCCATCTCATGGGAGCCTTGGAAGCAACTGTTAGGACACAGTGGTTGCCAAGGCAGTGACCTCATTCAGTTCCTGAAGAAAGTGACCTCACCTCACTTCCTTGGTGATGGAACTCTCTGAACTTGGGATCCAGGAAGCCAGGCACCCAGAGCCAGTCCCAGTCCCAGTCCCAGTGGGCTCACTTGTTTGGATTTCCCAAGGACAGAGTCAGTCTTTCTTGGTACCCACTGATGTGAGGATGGCCAAATGCCAGGAAAGCTCTGCCGAGGGGCCTTTCCTGAGAAAGCAGGTAGTGGCTCACCGCTGGCTCCAGACAACTTCACAGAGTTGGCCAAGAAGGCAAGATGTGAGACAGGACAGGCCTTTTCGGGGGAACATAGTATGGCCCACCAGTCAGACGACACTCTGGGTAGTCACAGACCAACTTGGAAGGAGGTGCCTTTGTGGGTGTGGGTGTGAGTTTGTGGTTTTGTCTCATGTTCTGAGAATAGGTAGGAAAGGCGGTTTGTTTGGTTTGGAGTGGACTGTTTCTAGTAAGGCTTTTGACAAGGTGAGTGTTTCTATGTTTGTGTATCCCACTGTGTCCCTGGTTGTAGACATTAGAAAAGAGAATGCATCAATGGATGTGTCCTGTCTAGTAGAAAGCTTCCCAGCATTCATCCTGCCCAATTTATGAATGGACTGCGGCTTGCCTTATGGATGGGCAACACCTACTATCTTCCTAAGTTCCTGTTTTCTTCCTGAATTCTGGCCACTCTCCAGAATAGGCTCATGGTTTTGTGTCCAAGATATGTACCACCTCCAAGCTCGGTGGCATGGCCATGTACTGGATAGTTGAAAGGAATGGTGAGCATCTCAGAAAACTCAGATATCAGTGTGACCAGTAAAGTCTCCCTGGAGAAAGCCTGCTTTGGGCCTTTGGCTTACCTATTGTTCTGTTGCCCTGAATGTCAGGAAGGCCTTTGCCTCAGGGCACCCCATTGTGAAGCCTGAAGAAAACAGTTTTCAAATGGAAATGAATGGGCATCACCTGTGGCTCTTTGCTTAATTGCTTTGCAAAGGGATGTGTCTGAATCAGCCTCTTGGCCCTGTGTGAGGCTGTGGCTTAGATTGTCAGCCCCTGATGGATCCAAAGAAAGATCCCATGTGTGCATCCAAAGCCAAATTGGCACAAAAGCAGTCATCCTGGATGAGGTCTCTCGCCTTCCTCTGTAAGGTTCCTGACCTCCATCAAGTGAGAATAGGGATCCTTTGTGTCAAATGAGTCCTTCAAAGCCATGCAGAGGCTAGCCCATAGGTGCTTGGGTTTTCTCATGACTCCAGTTCACACAAAGAATCTATACCCGGCAGTCAGTAGGCCTCCAATTGGAGAAGTAGAGCAGTATTAAAGGCAGGCCTATTTGATCACTCCAGGTTCACAGGATGGGTGTCCAGTCCACCCTGACATTAGGCAAATGAGAGGCAAGGGAGCTTATTGTGGACACTGTCTTGGGCTGTGCCCCTCATGGAAACCTCCAGCCAGAGGTTATGATGAGTGTCTACATGGAAGAAGATGAGGGCCATGTGGCAGTGTTTTGGTTTGAATTGTGGTGTGGCAGTGGGAAGAGATGACTGGGTCCACCTGGGCTTGAACTCTGGTGTGATTCCCCTTGGAGACTGAGTTCTGGAACTGACCTCAGAGAAGTATTGCCGTGAATTGTGTCGGGATGCTAGGAGGCCACGCATGAGAGTCGCCCTTGGAAACTGAGATCTAGGCCCAGGCTGGCTTTCCACAGAGCACTGGGAATCTCAGCCCGGATATCACATGATTTTATTCTTAAAGACCTGGCAGCCATCGTGGAGAGTCCAAACACACGTGGACCACACATTGTAGACCTCAATGGTCCTGGCTTCCTGTGACCTTTTGGCCACTCTTTGGGAAGCCTTGTTTGTGAGAGTTCTCCAGAGCTTTCGTTGAAATGAGCTTCCTCACCATTTAATGGTTCCTGAAGGAATGGAAACCCACAGTGCCTCCAACTTCATCCTTTAAAAATGGCTAGCTAGATAAATACCATGTCATTTTTGAAAATCCCATGACCAGGTGGCACTGGAGAACCTCTGGATGTCCTGTTGCTGATCATGAGTGTACCAGACAGTGCCTTGATTGACTGGGTTTCATGAAAATGGTGTAAAACAGAGATGCCAGTAAGTTGGGGCCTGCTGAGTAGTGGGCTTAGAGCAGTGGTGTGCAGGTGTGTGATAAAACATCTGTGGTGGGGCCATGTGGACCTGCCATTGGCTTCCAAATGGCTTGTGACTGACATGGTGCAGTGAGCAGACCCTTCTATGTAAAGGCATCTTGTTATATGGAGAGGTTTCAGAGCAATGTTCAGAATCAGGTTGCTATGGTCAAGGGGGCAAGCTCTGTGGGATAGAAGCCTGGCTGGTGCATTCTCCTAGGACCTTGACCCACCACACGTGACAGAACTCCCTCCAGCACTGTGTCCCAGTTGAACTCCTTGTATTTCCTGAAGCAAATTCCAAACTCCCAGTGCAGCAGCAAGAAACACCACGAAAAGTGGAGGATGACCAAATGGCTTCACAGTCCACACAGGGAGACACTTAGACCCCAGTGGCCACAGTTTACCTGCAAAGAGAGAATTCAGCACTTCTGCCTCATGTTCATTGGAAAATCAGAAACCATGTCCTCCAGGTCACCTAGATGCAGACCAGGTTTGATGGTCTCACTACAAAGGAAGCTAAAGCTCCTGACAAAAACATACATTTCAAGTGCCCAACTCAGAGGCAGTTTCTCACGAAGTCTTTAGGCCAGCAGAGCTCCACGTTTGTGGAGTGTTTACCCTGTCTCTTACTCATGGAAACTAGTCTACCACCTCCAAGGTTGTGAACTCCTGAGCATTTTCCATTCCACATATGTATTCATAGCATTTCTAACTCTTCTCCTCAAATTGTGTCTCATTTATTGCGAAGGTAATGTCAAGTCAATGTTCTGGATGAGAGTGGGAAGATTTTTTTGTAGCACATATTGGCCTACACATTGGATTCATTTTCCTATTTTCCGTTCGAAATACTGAATCCCTGACACTAACCCATACCCTACTAGATTGTGACTACCAATACTAATATGATGGAGAAAAATAACTCAAACAGAATAGAAATACAGGCAGTTCAGAGGAGGCCTGGTGTATAGTTGGACTGGCCTTTTGCATTATAAAGGGTAGGTGTTATAAATCTAGTCCAATTTAATAGAAATAGTTCTCCATGTGTTTTGAAAGTTAACAAATATGTGAATTCCTGTCTCCCTTTCTCTGTAGCCTATTCAGCAACATGCATTTTTACATGCACATATAGAATCCTACCTCCTATCCCACGTCCATTCTTGTGAGGTGGCTGACTTGGCAGATACAAATTGTGAGAAGAGATCACTCCTCCTAAACGCTGTTGGAACTGAGAATTCAACCTCCAGGTGAGCTTCCCACTTGAACAACATGATACATAAATACATGTTCAGTAAAATAAATATTTTTGGATCTGTGGATGATAAATATTTCATAATGAATTTCGATTGGCATATATATTTCTACTCTTTAATGTCTGTGTGTGTGTGTTTGTGTGTATATATATATATATATATATATATATATATATATATATATACACACACATACACACACTCTCCAGATTTTTCAAAATATGAAATGTATGTGTCATATTATATACTCCCTAAATTCATTCATGTTCATATATGTGGATTTATAATCAACTTTTCACAAGATTATTCTCAGAAATAGTCATCCACCTGAAATACATATTTGTTTCCTAGTGCTGAAATCCTAATATTTCTACAGTAACTGACCCAGTTTAACATGAATGCAAGTAGATTCCTATGGGACATGATGTGTGTTTTGACGTTCATTTTTATTCAACACTGGTACATTACTATTTCTTCAGTTGATGCACATCATAGGATATGTATTTCATCCTCAAGTTCACAAATTTCTAGGCATTTATTTCCCTTTCAATCACTTCCTGCTTCAGAACACATGTATTCCTCCACGTTTCTTGACTGGTCTTTTCATGAGACTTCTTTCCAAACACATTCTTTTCCATTTCCATAATCCCTTGTGAAGCAAAACTCACACCCCCTTCATGGTAAACCATAACCCCAATATCACCATTAGATGTATAACTGGTTAGAATGAATGGTTGTGTATCAATATTAGATTTCCTATATATTTTCAGATATCAATGCAATCCATTATTTAAATTGGAACCTGTTATACTATTTATTCACAGTATGGTCTATTCATGCATTATCTCTATATTCATAGACCCAGGGTACACCTATTTGTACCCCCAAAGGCTAATTTATATGTCTTCAACATATTACTCCCAGAAATGGTGGAAGAAACACTCATGTCACCTGATCTACATATACATTTTATCACAGTGATATTCTGGACACAAAATGCAAAGGTCACACTTATGATTGCACCAAAGCCTCATTGGAAAGTGAGCATGGATTACTAAAAACATCCTTGTCCAGGTTGCCTAATGCTCTCAAATGTCAATGCTATTGGTGACTACACATTTGTTTCTTCCTAAGATGATATATTCAACCTCAACCCTGTTGAAAATGTCTAATCCACTCACTCACTTTATACTTTGCCTGATTTCCTAATGTCTCTATTGATATCTGCTTTCCTACATATGTTCCCCAGTTCATCATTGTGACTGACTCTTCACATGTGCTGACGTTTACATTCACTCTCTAACCGACACCCTATTGCTAAAGAACTTTTGGTCCAAATTGTATACTCACTCTTCTTCCAAAACTTACCAACTATCTTCCTAATCCTACCTACTATCCCTTTTTGACTGGATGTTCTCTTCTACATTCAATCATCCAAGGTACAAGGTCCTATGCCATTGTATATCGATTTATCTGAGACATCTGTGCAGAAAGTCATTCAAAGCTAAGTATCCCCATCAAGGGCCCCATGCCCTTCTGGCCTTCAAATCTTACTTGGATTTCTGTTTTCATACATATATTTCACCTATATATTATGATAAATATCGCAGGTTCCCAATACCATTCTTCATCCAGCAGAGTGATTCCTAAGCCACATCAAACAGGTTCTTAACCCTAACCATACACTCTTCCCTCAATCTAACTTTACAGAAGAGCAGGGACAGAGTGGGTCTTACAATACAGGAATGTGGGGGATCTTCCACCTGCTGAGACCCTCAAAGGTCCATGCAGAAATGATACCTGGAGAAGATGTAGGCAGCTATGAAGGACCTGAGAGAGCAGAAGTCATCTTCCATGGCAAACAACCTGGTCAGGATGAAGGGATGTGTCTGAATGAGCCTCTCTCTTCTTAATATAGACAAGATGGACCAAAGCAGGCCTGTGTGGAGAGCTGTTCCTTGGTGCCTATGGTTGATATTCCATTCTAACTTGTGAAAGTGTCACAGGAAGGAGGGGCAGCCTCCATCTCATGGGAGCCTTGGAAGCAACTGTTAGGACACAGTGGTTGCCAAGGCAGTGACCTCATTCAGTTCCTGAAGAAAGTGACCTCACCTCACTTCCTTGGTGATGGAACTCTCTGAACTTGGGATCCAGGAAGCCAGGCACCCAGAGCCAGTCCCAGTCCCAGTCCCAGTGGGCTCACTTGTTTGGATTTCCCAAGGACAGAGTCAGTCTTTCTTGGTACCCACTGATGTGAGGATGGCCAAATGCCAGGAAAGCTCTGCCGAGGGGCCTTTCCTGAGAAAGCAGGTAGTGGCTCACCGCTGGCTCCAGACAACTTCACAGAGTTGGCCAAGAAGGCAAGATGTGAGACAGGACAGGCCTTTTCGGGGGAACATAGTATGGCCCACCAGTCAGACGACACTCTGGGTAGTCACAGACCAACTTGGAAGGAGGTGCCTTTGTGGGTGTGGGTGTGAGTTTGTGGTTTTGTCTCATGTTCTGAGAATAGGTAGGAAAGGCGGTTTGTTTGGTTTGGAGTGGACTGTTTCTAGTAAGGCTTTTGACAAGGTGAGTGTTTCTATGTTTGTGTATCCCACTGTGTCCCTGGTTGTAGACATTAGAAAAGAGAATGCATCAATGGATGTGTCCTGTCTAGTAGAAAGCTTCCCAGCATTCATCCTGCCCAATTTATGAATGGACTGCGGCTTGCCTTATGGATGGGCAACACCTACTATCTTCCTAAGTTCCTGTTTTCTTCCTGAATTCTGGCCACTCTCCAGAATAGGCTCATGGTTTTGTGTCCAAGATATGTACCACCTCCAAGCTCGGTGGCATGGCCATGTACTGGATAGTTGAAAGGAATGGTGAGCATCTCAGAAAACTCAGATATCAGTGTGACCAGTAAAGTCTCCCTGGAGAAAGCCTGCTTTGGGCCTTTGGCTTACCTATTGTTCTGTTGCCCTGAATGTCAGGAAGGCCTTTGCCTCAGGGCACCCCATTGTGAAGCCTGAAGAAAACAGTTTTCAAATGGAAATGAATGGGCATCACCTGTGGCTCTTTGCTTAATTGCTTTGCAAAGGGATGTGTCTGAATCAGCCTCTTGGCCCTGTGTGAGGCTGTGGCTTAGATTGTCAGCCCCTGATGGATCCAAAGAAAGATCCCATGTGTGCATCCAAAGCCAAATTGGCACAAAAGCAGTCATCCTGGATGAGGTCTCTCGCCTTCCTCTGTAAGGTTCCTGACCTCCATCAAGTGAGAATAGGGATCCTTTGTGTCAAATGAGTCCTTCAAAGCCATGCAGAGGCTAGCCCATAGGTGCTTGGGTTTTCTCATGACTCCAGTTCACACAAAGAATCTATACCCGGCAGTCAGTAGGCCTCCAATTGGAGAAGTAGAGCAGTATTAAAGGCAGGCCTATTTGATCACTCCAGGTTCACAGGATGGGTGTCCAGTCCACCCTGACATTAGGCAAATGAGAGGCAAGGGAGCTTATTGTGGACACTGTCTTGGGCTGTGCCCCTCATGGAAACCTCCAGCCAGAGGTTATGATGAGTGTCTACATGGAAGAAGATGAGGGCCATGTGGCAGTGTTTTGGTTTGAATTGTGGTGTGGCAGTGGGAAGAGATGACTGGGTCCACCTGGGCTTGAACTCTGGTGTGATTCCCCTTGGAGACTGAGTTCTGGAACTGACCTCAGAGAAGTATTGCCGTGAATTGTGTCGGGATGCTAGGAGGCCACGCATGAGAGTCGCCCTTGGAAACTGAGATCTAGGCCCAGGCTGGCTTTCCACAGAGCACTGGGAATCTCAGCCCGGATATCACATGATTTTATTCTTAAAGACCTGGCAGCCATCGTGGAGAGTCCAAACACACGTGGACCACACATTGTAGACCTCAATGGTCCTGGCTTCCTGTGACCTTTTGGCCACTCTTTGGGAAGCCTTGTTTGTGAGAGTTCTCCAGAGCTTTCGTTGAAATGAGCTTCCTCACCATTTAATGGTTCCTGAAGGAATGGAAACCCACAGTGCCTCCAACTTCATCCTTTAAAAATGGCTAGCTAGATAAATACCATGTCATTTTTGAAAATCCCATGACCAGGTGGCACTGGAGAACCTCTGGATGTCCTGTTGCTGATCATGAGTGTACCAGACAGTGCCTTGATTGACTGGGTTTCATGAAAATGGTGTAAAACAGAGATGCCAGTAACTTGGGGCCTGCTGAGTAGTGGGCCTAGAGCAGTGGTGTGCAGGTGTGTGATAAAACATCTGTGGTGGGGCCATGTGGACCTGCCATAGGCTTCCAAATGGCTTGTGACTGACATGGTGCAGTGAGCAGACCCTTCTATGTAAAGGCATCTTGTTATATGGAGAGGTTTCAGGGCAATGTTCAGAATCAGGTTGCTATGGTCAAGGGGGCAAGCTCTGTGGGATAGAAGCCTGGCTGGTGCATTCTCCTAGGACCTTGACCCACCACACGTGACAGAACTCCCTCCAGCACTGTGTCCCAGTTGAACTCCTTGTATTTCCTGAAGCAAATTCCAAACTCCCAGTGCAGCAGCAAGAAACACCATGAAAAGTGGAGGATGACCAAATGGCTTCACAGTCCACACAGGGAGACACTTAGACCCCAGTGGCCACAGTTTACCTGCAAAGAGAGAATTCAGCACTTCTGCCTCATGTTCATTGGAAAATCAGAAACCATGTCCTCCAGGTCACCTAGATGCAGACCAGGTTTGATGGTCTCACTACAAAGGAAGCTAAAGCTCCTGACAAAAACATACATTTCAAGTGCCCAACTCAGAGGCAGTTTCTCACGAAGTCTTTAGGCCAGCAGAGCTCCACGTTTGTGGAGTGTTTACCCTGTCTCTTACTCATGGAAACTAGTCTACCACCTCCAAGGTTGTGAACTCCTGAGCATTTTCCATTCCACATATGTATTCATAGCATTTCTAACTCTTCTCCTCAAATTGTGTCTCATTTATTGCGAAGGTAATGTCAAGTCAATGTTCTGGATGAGAGTGGGAAGATTTTTTTGTAGCACATATTGGCCTACACATTGGATTCATTTTCCTATTTTCCGTTCGAAATACTGAATCCCTGACACTAACCCATACCCTACTAGATTGTGACTACCAATACTAATATGATGGAGAAAAATAACTCAAACAGAATAGAAATACAGGCAGTTCAGAGGAGGCCTGGTGTATAGTTGGACTGGCCTTTTGCATTATAAAGGGTAGGTGTTATAAATCTAGTCCAATTTAATAGAAATAGTTCTCCATGTGTTTTGAAAGTTAACAAATATGTGAATTCCTGTCTCCCTTTCTCTGTAGCCTATTCAGCAACATGCATTTTTACATGCACATATAGAATCCTACCTCCTATCCCACGTCCATTCTTGTGAGGTGGCTGACTTGGCAGATACAAATTGTGAGAAGAGATCACTCCTCCTAAACGCTGTTGGAACTGAGAATTCAACCTCCAGGTGAGCTTCCCACTTGAACAACATGATACATAAATACATGTTCAGTAAAATAAATATTTTTGGATCTGTGGATGATAAATATTTCATAATGAATTTCGATTGGCATATATATTTCTACTCTTTAATGTCTGTGTGTGTGTGTTTGTGTGTATATATATATATATATATATATATATATATATATATATATATATATATATATACACACACATACACACACTCTCCAGATTTTTCAAAATATGAAATGTATGTGTCATATTATATACTCCCTAAATTCATTCATGTTCATATATGTGGATTTATAATCAACTTTTCACAAGATTATTCTCAGAAATAGTCATCCACCTGAAATACATATTTGTTTCCTAGTGCTGAAATCCTAATATTTCTACAGTAACTGACCCAGTTTAACATGAATGCAAGTAGATTCCTATGGGACATGATGTGTGTTTTGACGTTCATTTTTATTCAACACTGGTACATTACTATTTCTTCAGTTGATGCACATCATAGGATATGTATTTCATCCTCAAGTTCACAAATTTCTAGGCATTTATTTCCCTTTCAATCACTTCCTGCTTCAGAACACATGTATTCCTCCACGTTTCTTGACTGGTCTTTTCATGAGACTTCTTTCCAAACACATTCTTTTCCATTTCCATAATCCCTTGTGAAGCAAAACTCACACCCCCTTCATGGTAAACCATAACCCCAATATCACCATTAGATGTATAACTGGTTAGAATGAATGGTTGTGTATCAATATTAGATTTCCTATATATTTTCAGATATCAATGCAATCCATTAATTAAATTGGAACCTGTTATACTATTTATTCACAGTATGGTCTATTCATGCATTATCTCTATATTCATAGACCCAGGGTACACCTATTTGTACCCCCAAAGGCTAATTTATATGTCTTCAACATATTACTCCCAGAAATGGTGGAAGAAACACTCATGTCACCTGATCTACATATACATTTTATCACAGTGATATTCTGGACACAAAATGCAAAGGTCACACTTATGATTGCACCAAAGCCTCATTGGAAAGTGAGCATGGATTACTAAAAACATCCTTGTCCAGGTTGCCTAATGCTCTCAAATGTCAATGCTATTGGTGACTACACATTTGTTTCTTCCTAAGATGATATATTCAACCTCAACCCTGTTGAAAATGTCTAATCCACTCACTCACTTTATACTTTGCCTGATTTCCTAATGTCTCTATTGATATCTGCTTTCCTACATATGTTCCCCAGTTCATCATTGTGACTGACTCTTCACATGTGCTGACGTTTACATTCACTCTCTAACCGACACCCTATTGCTAAAGAACTTTTGGTCCAAATTGTATACTCACTCTTCTTCCAAAACTTACCAACTATCTTCCTAATCCTACCTACTATCCCTTTTTGACTGGATGTTCTCTTCTACATTCAATCATCCAAGGTACAAGGTCCTATGCCATTGTATATCGATTTATCTGAGACATCTGTGCAGAAAGTCATTCAAAGCTAAGTATCCCCATCAAGGGCCCCATGCCCTTCTGGCCTTCAAATCTTACTTGGATTTCTGTTTTCATACATATATTTCACCTATATATTATGATAAATATCGCAGGTTCCCAATACCATTCTTCATCCAGCAGAGTGATTCCTAAGCCACATCAAACAGGTTCTTAACCCTAACCATACACTCTTCCCTCAATCTAACTTTACAGAAGAGCAGGGACAGAGTGGGTCTTACAATACAGGAATGTGGGGGATCTTCCACCTGCTGAGACCCTCAAAGGTCCATGCAGAAATGATACCTGGAGAAGATGTAGGCAGCTATGAAGGACCTGAGAGAGCAGAAGTCATCTTCCATGGCAAACAACCTGGTCAGGATGAAGGGATGTGTCTGAATGAGCCTCTCTCTTCTTAATGTAGACAAGGTGGACCAAAGCAGGCCTGTGTGGAGAGCTGTTCCTTGGTGCCTATAGTTGATATTCCATTCTAACTTGTGAAAGTGTCACAGGAAGGAGGGGCAGCCTCCATCTCATGGGAGCCTTGGAAGCAACTGTTAGGACACAGTGGTTGCCAAGGCAGTGACCTCATTCAGTTCCTGAAGGAAGTGACCTCACCTCACTTCCTTGGTGATGGAACTCTCTGAACTTGGGATCCAGGAAGCCAGGCACCCAGAGCCAGTCCCAGTCCCAGTCCCAGTGGGCTCACTTGTTTGGATTTCCCAAGGACAGAGTCAGTCTTTCTTGGTACCCACTGATGTGAGGATGGCCAAATGCCCGGAAAGCTCTGCCGAGGGGCCTTTCCTGAGAAAGCAGGTAGTGGCTCACCGCTGGCTCCAGACAACTTCACAGAGTTGGCCAAGAAGGCAAGATGTGAGACAGGACAGGCCTTTTCGGGGGAACATAGTATGGCCCACCAGTCAGACGACACTCTGGGTAGTCACAGACCAACTTGGAAGGAGGTGCCTTTGTGGGTGTGGGTGTGAGTTTGTGGTTTTGTCTCATGTTCTGAGAATAGGTAGGAAAGGCGGTTTGTTTGGTTTGGAGTGGACTGTTTCTAGTAAGGCTTTTGACAAGGCGAGTGTTTCTATGTTTGTGTATCCCACTGTGTCCCTGGTTGTAGACATTAGAAAAGAGAATGCATCAATGGATGTGTCCTGTCTAGTAGAAAGCTTCCCAGCATTCATCCTGCCCAATTTATGAATGGACTGCGGCTTGCCTTATGGATGGGCAACACCTACTATCTTCCTAAGATCCTGTTTTCTTCCTGAATTCTGGCCACTCTCCAGAATAGGCTCATGGTTTTGTGTCCAAGATATGTACCACCTCCAAGCTCGGTGGCATGGCCATGTACTGGATAGTTGAAAGGAATGGTGAGCATCTCAGAAAACTCAGATATCAGTGTGACCAGTAAAGTCTCCCTGGAGAAAGCCTGCTTTGGGCCTTTGGCTTACCTATTGTTCTGTTGCCCTGAATGTCAGGAAGGCCTTTGCCTCAGGGCACCCCATTGTGAAGCCTGAAGAAAACAGTTTTCAAATGGAAATGAATGGGCATCACCTGTGGCTCTTTGCTTAATTGCTTTGCAAAGGGATGTGTCTGAATCAGCCTCTTGGCCCTGTGTGAGGCTGTGGCTTAGATTGTCAGCCCCTGATGGATCCAAAGAAAGATCCCATGTGTGCATCCAAAGCCAAATTGGCACAAAAGCAGTCATCCTGGATGAGGTCTCTCGCCTTCCTCTGTAAGGTTCCTGACCTCCATCAAGTGAGAATAGGGATCCTTTGTGTCAAATGAGTCCTTCAAAGCCATGCAGAGGCTAGCCCATAGGTGCTTGGGTTTTCTCATGACTCCAGTTCACACAAAGAATCTATACCCGGCAGTCAGTAGGCCTCCAATTGGAGAAGTAGAGCAGTATTAAAGGCAGGCCTATTTGATCACTCCAGGTTCACAGGATGGGTGTCCAGTCCACCCTGACATTAGGCAAATGAGAGGCAAGGGAGCTTATTGTGGACACTGTCTTGGGCTGTGCCCCTCATGGAAACCTCCAGCCAGAGGTTATGATGAGTGTCTACATGGAAGAAGATGAGGGCCATGTGGCAGTGTTTTGGTTTGAATTGTGGTGTGGCAGTGGGAAGAGATGACTGGGTCCACCTGGGCTTGAACTCTGGTGTGATTCCCCTTGGAGACTGAGTTCTGGAACTGACCTCAGAGAAGTATTGCCGTGAATTGTGTCGGGATGCTAGGAGGCCACGCATGAGAGTCGCCCTTGGAAACTGAGATCTAGGCCCAGGCTGGCTTTCCACAGAGCACTGGGAATCTCAGCCCGGATATCACATGATTTTATTCTTAAAGACCTGGCAGCCATCGTGGAGAGTCCAAGCACACGTGGACCACACATTGTAGACCTCAATGGTCCTGGCTTCCTGTGACCTTTTGGCCACTCTTTGGGAAGCCTTGTTTGTGAGAGTTCTCCAGAGCTTTCGTTGAAATGAGCTTCCTCACCATTTAATGGTTCCTGAAGGAATGGAAACCCACAGTGCCTCCAACTTCATCCTTTAAAAATGGCTAGCTAGATAAATACCATGACATTTTTGAAATTCCCATGACCAGGTGGCACTGGAGAACCTCTGGATGTCCTGTTGCTGATCATGAGTGTACCAGACAGTGCCTTGATTGACTGGGTTTCATGAAAATGGTGTAAAACAGAGATGCCAGTAAGTTGGGGCCTGCTGAGTAGTGGGCCTAGAGCAGTGGTGTGCAGGTGTGTGATAAAACATCTGTGGTGGGGCCATGTGGACCTGCCATAGGCTTCCAAATAGCTTGTGACTGACATGGTGCAGTGAGCAGACCCTTCTATGTAAAGGCATCTTGTTATATGGAGAGGTTTCAGGGCAATGTTCAGAATCAGGTTGCTATGGTCAAGGGGGCAAGCTCTGTGGGATAGAAGCCTGGCTGGTGCATTCTCCTAGGACCTTGACCCACCACACGTGACAGAACTCCCTCCAGCACTGTGTCCCAGTTGAACTCCTTGTATTTCCTGAAGCAAATTCCAAACTCCCAGTGCAGCAGCAAGAAACACCACGAAAAGTGGAGGATGACCAAATGGCTTCACAGTCCACACAGGGAGACACTTAGACCCCAGTGGCCACAGTTTACCTGCAAAGAGAGAATTCAGCACTTCTGCCTCATGTTCATTGGAAAATCAGAAACCATGTCCTCCAGGTCACCTAGATGCAGACCAGGTTTGATGGTCTCACTACAAAGGAAGCTAAAGCTCCTGACAAAAACATACATTTCAAGTGCCCAACTCAGAGGCAGTTTCTCACGAAGTCTTTAGGCCAGCAGAGCTCCACGTTTGTGGAGTGTTTACCCTGTCTCTTACTCATGGAAACTAGTCTACCACCTCCAAGGTTGTGAACTCCTGAGCATTTTCCATTCCACATATGTATTCATAGCATTTCTAACTCTTCTCCTCAAATTGTGTCTCATTTATTGCGAAGGTAATGTCAAGTCAATGTTCTGGATGAGAGTGGGAAGATTTTTTTGTAGCACATATTGGCCTACACATTGGATTCATTTTCCTATTTTCCGTTCGAAATACTGAATCCCTGACACTAACCCATACCCTACTAGATTGTGACTACCAATACTAATATGATGGAGAAAAATAACTCAAACAGAATAGAAATACAGGCAGTTCAGAGGAGGCCTGGTGTATAGTTGGACTGGCCTTTTGCATTATAAAGGGTAGGTGTTATAAATCTAGTCCAATTTAATAGAAATAGTTCTCCATGTGTTTTGAAAGTTAACAAATATGTGAATTCCTGTCTCCCTTTCTCTGTAGCCTATTCAGCAACATGCATTTTTACATGCACATATAGAATCCTACCTCCTATCCCACGTCCATTCTTGTGAGGTGGCTGACTTGGCAGATACAAATTGTGAGAAGAGATCACTCCTCCTAAACGCTGTTGGAACTGAGAATTCAACCTCCAGGTGAGCTTCCCACTTGAACAACATGATACATAAATACATGTTCAGTAAAATAAATATTTTTGGATCTGTGGATGATAAATATTTCATGATGAATTTCGATTGGCATATATATTTCTACTCTTTAATGTCTGTGTGTGTGTGTTTTTTTTTGTGTATATATATATATATATATATATATATATATATATATACACACACATACACACACTCTCCAGATTTTTCAAAATATGAAATGTATGTGTCATATTATATACTCCCTAAATTCATTCATGTTCATATATGTGGATTTATAATCAACTTTTCACAAGATTATTCTCAGAAATAGTCATCCACCTGAAATACATATTTGTTTCCTAGTGCTGAAATCCTAATATTTCTACAGTAACTGACCCAGTTTAACATGAATGCAAGTAGATTCCTATGGGACATGATGTGTGTTTTGACGTTCATTTTTATTCAACACTGGTACATTACTATTTCTTCAGTTGATGCACATCATAGGATATGTATTTCATCCTCAAGTTCACAAATTTCTAGGCATTTATTTCCCTTTCAATCACTTCCTGCTTCAGAACACATGTATTCCTCCACGTTTCTTGACTGGTCTTTTCATGAGACTTCTTTCCAAACACATTCTTTTCCATTTCCATAATCCCTTGTGAAGCAAAACTCACACCCCCTTCATGGTAAACCATAACCCCAATATCACCATTAGATGTATAACTGGTTAGAATGAATGGTTGTGTATCAATATTAGATTTCCTATATATTTTCAGATATCAATGCAATCCATTATTTAAATTGGAGCCTGTTATACTATTTATTCACAGTATGGTCTATTCATGCATTATCTCTATATTCATAGACCCAGGGTACACCTATTTGTACCCCCAAAGGCTAATTTATATGTCTTCAACATAAAACTCCCAGAAATGGTGGAAGAAACACTCATGTCACCTGATCTACATATACATTTTATCACAGTGATATTCTGGACACAAAATGCAAAGGTCACACTTATGATTGCACCAAAGCCTCATTGGAAAGTGAGCATGGATTACTAAAAACATCCTTGTCCAGGTTGCCTAATGCTCTCAAATGTCAATGCTATTGGTGACTACACATTTGTTTCTTCCTAAGATGATATATTCAACCTCAACCCTGTTGAAAATGTCTAATCCACTCACTCACTTTATACTTTGCCTGATTTCCTAATGTCTCTATTGATATCTGCTTTCCTACATATGTTCCCCAGTTCATCATTGTGACTGACTCTTCACATGTGCTGACGTTTACTTTCACTCTCTAACCGACACCCTATTGCTAAAGAACTTTTGGTCCAAATTGTATACTCACTCTTCTTCCAAAACTTACCAACTATCTTCCTAATCCTACCTACTATCCCTTTTTGACTGGATGTTCTCTTCTACATTCAATCATCCAAGGTACAAGGTCCTATGCCATTGTATATCGATTTATCTGAGACATCTGTGCAGAAAGTCATTCAAAGCTAAGTATCCCCATCAAGGGCCCCATGCCCTTCTGGCCTTCAAATCTTACTTTGATTTCTGTTTTCATACATATATTTCACCTATATATTATGATAAATATCGCAGGTTCCCAATACCATTCTTCATCCAGCAGAGTGATTCCTAAGCCACATCAAACAGGTTCTTAACCCTAACCATACACTCTTCCCTCAATCTAACTTTACAGAAGAGCAGGGACAGAGTGGGTCTTACAATACAGGAATGTGGGGGATCTTCCACCTGCTGAGAACCTCAAAGGTCCATGCAGAAATGATACCTGGAGAAGATGTAGGCAGCTATGAAGGACCTGAGAGAGCAGAAGTCATCTTCCATGGCAAACAACCTGGTCAGGATGAAGGGATGTGTCTGAATGAGCCTCTCTCTTCTTCATGTAGACAAGATGGACCAAAGCAGGCCTGTGTGGAGAGCTGTTCCTTGGTGCCTATGGTTGATATTCCATTCTAACTTGTGAAAGTGTCACAGGAAGGAGGGGCAGCCTCCATCTCATGGGAGCCTTGGAAGCAACTGTTAGGACACAGTGGTTGCCAAGGCAGTGACCTCATTCAGTTCCTGAAGGAAGTGACCTCACCTCACTTCCTTGGTGATGGAACTCTCTGAACTTGGGATCCAGGAAGCCAGGCACCCAGAGCCAGTCCCAGTCCCAGTCCCAGTGGGCTCACTTGTTTGGATTTCCCAAGGACAGAGTCAGTCTTTCTTGGTACCCACTGATGTGAGGATGGCCAAATGCCAGGAAAGCTCTGCCGAGGGGCCTTTCCTGAGAAAGCAGGTAGTGGCTCACCGCTGGCTCCTGACAACTTCACAGAGTTGGCCAAGAAGGCAAGATGTGAGACAGGACAGGCCTTTTCGGGGGAACATAGTATGGCCCACCAGTCAGACGACACTCTGGGTAGCCACAGACCAACTTGGAAGGAGGTGCCTTTGTGGGTGTGGGTGTGAGTTTGTGGTTTTGTCTCATGTTCTGAGAATAGGTAGGAAAGGCGGTTTGTTTGGTTTGGAGTGGACTGTTTCTAGTAAGGCTTTTGACAAGGCGAGTGTTTCTATGTTTGTGCATCCCACTGTGTCCCTGGTTGTAGACATTAGAAAAGAGAATGCATCAATGGATGTGTCCTGTCTAGTAGAAAGCTTCCCAGCATTCATCCTGCCCAATTTATGAATGGACTGCGGCTTGCCTTATGGATGGGCAACACCTACTATCTTCCTAAGTTCCTGTTTTCTTCCTGAATTCTGGCCACTCTCCAGAATAGGCTCATGGTTTTGTGTCCAAGATATGTACCACCTCCAAGCTCGGTGGCATGGCCATGTACTGGATAGTTGAAAGGAATGGTGAGCATCTCAGAAAACTCAGATATCAGTGTGACCAGTAAAGTCTCCCTGGAGAAAGCCTGCTTTGGGCCTTTGGCTTACCTATTGTTCTGTTGCCCTGAATGTCAGGAAGGCCTTTGCCTCAGGGCACCCCATTGTGAAGCCTGAAGAAAACAGTTTTCAAATGGAAATGAATGGGCATCACCTGTGGCTCTTTGCTTAATTGCTTTGCAAAGGGATGTGTCTGAATCAGCCTCTTGGCCCTGTGTGAGGCTGTGGCTTAGATTGTCAGCCCCTGATGGATCCAAAGAAAGATCCCATGTGTGCATCCAAAGCCAAATTGGCACAAAAGCAGTCATCCTGGATGAGGTCTCTCGCCTTCCTCTGTAAGGTTCCTGACCTCCATCAAGTGAGAATAGGGATCCTTTGTGTCAAATGAGTCCTTCAAAGCCATGCAGAGGCTAGCCCATAGGTGCTTGGGTTTTCTCATGACTCCAGTTCACACAAACAATCTATACCCGGCAGTCAGTAGGCCTCCAATTGGAGAAGTAGAGCAGTATTAAAGGCAGGCCTATTTGATCACTCCAGGTTCACAGGATGGGTGTCCAGTCCACCCTGACATTAGGCAAATGAGAGGCAAGGGAGCTTATTGTGGACACTGTCTTGGGCTGTGCCCCTCATGGAAACCTCCAGCCTGAGGTTATGATGCGTGTCTACATGGAAGAAGATGAGGGCCATGTGGCAGTGTTTTGGTTTGAATTGTGGTGTGGCAGTGGGAAGAGATGACTGGGTCCACCTGGGCTTGAACTCTGGTGTGATTCCCCTTGGAGACTGAGTTCTGGAACTGACCTCAGAGAAGTATTGCCATGAATTGTGTCGGGATGCTAGGAGGCCACGCATGAGAGTCGCCCTTGGAAACTGAGATCTAGGCCCAGGCTGGCTTTCCACAGAGCACTGGGAATCTCAGCCCGGATATCACATGATTTTATTCTTAAAAACCTGGCAGCCATCGTGGAGAGTCCAAACACATGTGGACCACACATTGTAGACCTCAATGGTCCTGGCTTCCTGTGACCTTTTGGCCACTCTTTGGGAAGCCTTGTTTGTGAGAGTTCTCCAGAGCTTTCGTTGAAATGAGCTTCCTCACCATTTAATGGTTCCTGAAGGAATGGAAACCCACAGTGCCTCCAACTTCATCCTTTAAAAATGGCTAGCTAGATAAATACCATGACATTTTTGAAATTCCCATGACCAGGTGGCACTGGAGAACCTCTGGATGTCCTGTTGCTGATCATGAGTGTACCAGACAGTGCCTTGATTGACTGGGTTTCATGAAAATGGTGTAAAACAGAGATGCCAGTAAGTTGGGGCCTGCTGAGTAGTGGGCCTAGAGCAGTGGTGTGCAGGTGTGTGATAAAACATCTGTGGTGGGGCCATGTGGATCTGCCATTGGCTTCCAAATGGCTTGTGACTGACATGGTGCAGTGAGCAGACCCTTCTATGTAAAGGCATCTTGTTATATGGAGAGGTTTCAGGGCAATGTTCAGAATCAGGTTGCTATGGTCAAGGGGGCAAGCTCTGTGGGATAGAAGCCTGGCTGGTGCATTCTCCTAGGACCTTGACCCACCACACGTGACAGAACTCCCTCCAGCACTGTGTCCCAGTTGAACTCCTTGTATTTCCTGAAGCAAATTCCAAACTCCCAGTGCAGCAGCAAGAAACACCACGAAAAGTGGAGGATGACCAAATGGCTTCACAGTCCACACAGGGAGACACTTAGACCCCAGTGGCCACAGTTTAACTGCAAAGAGAGAATTCAGCACTTCTGCCTCATGTTCATTGGAAAATCAGAAACCATGTCCTCCAGGTCACCTAGATGCAGACCAAGTTTGATGGTCTCACTACAAAGGAAGCTAAAGCTCCTGACAAAAACATACATTTCAAGTGCCCAACTCAGAGGCAGTTTCTCACGAAGTCTTTAGGCCAGCAGAGCTCCACGTTTGTGGAGTGTTTACCCTGTCCCTTACTCATGGAAACTAGTCTACCACCTCCAAGGTTGTGAACTCCTGAGCATTTTCCATTCCACATATGTATTCACAGCATTTCTAACTCTTCTCCTCTAATTGTGTCTCATTTATTGCGAAGGTAATGTCAAGTCAATGTTCTGGATGAGAGTGGGAATATTTTTTGTAGCACATATTGTCCTACACATTGGATTCATTTTCCTATTTTCCGTTCGAAATACTGAATCCCTGACACTAACCCATACCCTACTAGATTGTGACTACCAATACTAATATGATGGAGAAAAATAACTCAAACAGAATAGAAATACAGGCAGTTCAGAGGAGGCCTGGTGTATAGTTGGACTTGCCTTTTGCATTATAAAGGGTAGGTGTTATAAATCTAGTCCAATTTAATAGAAATAGTTCTCCATGTGTTTTGAAAGTTAACAAATATGTGAATTCCTGTCTCCCTTTCTCTGTAGCCTATTCAGCAACATGCATTTTTACATGCGCATATAGAATCCTACCTCCTATCCCACGTCCATTCTTGTGAGGTGGCTGACTTGGCAGATACAAATTGTGAGAAGAGATCACTCCTCCTAAACGCTGTTGGAACTGAGAATTCAACCTCCAGGTGAGCTTCCCACTTGAACAACATGATACATAAATACATGTTCAGTAAAATAAATATTTTTGGATCTGTGGATGATAAATATTTCATGATGAATTTCGATTGGCATATATATTTCTACTCTTTAATGTCTGTGTTTGTGTGTGTGTTTTTTTTGTGTGTATATATATATATATATACACACACATACACACACTCTCCAGATTTTTCAAAATATGAAATGTATGTCTCATATTATATACTCCCTAAATTCATTCATGTTCATATATGTGGATTTATAATCAACTTTTCACAAGATTATTCTCAGAAATAGTCATCCACCTGAAATACATATTTGTTTCCTAGTGCTGAAATCCTAATATTTCTACAGTAACTGACCCAGTTTAACATGAATGCAAGTAGATTCTTATGGGACATGATGTGTGTTTTGACGTTCATTTTTATTCAACACTGGTACATTACTATTTCTTCAGTTGATGCACATCATAGGATATGTATTTCATCCTCAAGTTCACAAATTTCTAGGCATTTATTTCCCTTTCAATCACTTCCTGCTTCAGAACACATGTATTCCTCCACGTTTCTTGACTGGTCTTTTCATGAGACTTCTTTCCAAACACATTCTTTTCCATTTCCATAATCCCTTGTGAAGCAAAACTCACACCCCCTTCATGGTAAACCATAACCCCAATATCACCATTAGATGTATAACTGGTTAGAATGAATGGCTGTGTATCAATATTAGATTTCCTATATATTTTCAGATATCAATGCAATCCATTATTTAAATTGGAACCTTTTATACTATTTATTCACAGTATGGTCTATTCATGCATTATCTCTATATTCATAGACCCAGGGTACACCTATTTGTACCCCCAAAGGCTAATTTATATGTCTTCAACATATTACTCCCAGAAATGGTGGAAGAAACACTCATGTCACCTGATCTACATATACATTTTATCACAGTGATATTCTGGACACAAAATGCAAAGGTCACACTTATGATTGCACCAAAGCCTCATTGGAAAGTGAGCATGGATTACTAAAAACATCCTTGTCCAGGTTGCCTAATGCTCTCAAATGTCAATGCTATTGGTGACTACACATTTGTTTCTTCCTAAGATGATATATTCAACCTCAACCCTGTTGAAAATGTCTAATCCACTCACTCACTTTATACTTTGCCTGATTTCCTAATGTCTCTATTGATATTTGCTTTCCTACATATGTTCCACAGTTCATCATTGTGACTGACTCTTCACATGTGCTGACGTTTACATTCACTCTCTAACCAACACCCTATTGCTAAAGAACTTTTTGTCCAAATTGTATACTCACTCTTCTTCCAAAACTTACCAACTATCTTCCTAATCCTACCTACTATCCCTTTTTGACTGGATGTTCTCTTCTACATTCAATCATCCAAGGTACAAGGTCCTATGCCATTGTATATCGATTTATCTGAGACATCTGTGCAGAAAGTCATTCAAAGCTAAGTATCCCAATCAAGGGCCCAATGCCCTTCTGGCCTTCAAATCTTACTTGGATTTCTGTTTTCATACATATATTTCACCTATATATTATTATAAATATCACAGGTTCCCAATACCATTCTTCATCCAGCAGAGTGATTCCTAAGCCACATCAAACAGGTTCTTAACCCTAACCATACACTCTTCCCTGAATCTAACTTTACAGAAGAGCAGGTACAGAGTGGGTCTTACAATACAGGAATGTCGGGGATCTTCCACCTGCTAAGAACCTCAAAGGTCCATGCAGAAATCATACCTGGAGAAGATGTAGGCAGCTATGAAGGACCTGAGAGAGCAGAAGTCATCTTCCATGGCAAACAACCTGGTCAGGATGAAGGGATGTGTCTGAATGAGCCTCTCTCTTCTTCATGTAGACAAGATGGACCAAAGCAGGCCTGTGTGGAGAGCTGTTCCTTGGTGCCTATGGTTGATATTCCATTCTAACTTGTGAAAGTGTCACAGGAAGGAGGGGCAGCCTCCATCTCATGGGAGCCTTGGAAGCAACTGTTAGGACACAGTGGTTGCCAAGGCAGTGACCTCATTCAGTTCCTGAAGGAAGTGACCTCACCTCACTTCCTTGGTGATGGAACTCTCTGAACTTGGGATCCAGGAAGCCAGGCACCCAGAGCCAGTCCCAGTCCCAGTCCCAGTGGGCTCACTTGTTTGGATTTACCAAGGACAGAGTCAGTCTTTCTTGGTACCCACTGATGTGAAGATGGCCAAATGCCAGGAAAGCTCTGCCGAGGGGCCTTTCCTGAGAAAGCAGGTAGTGGCTCACCGCTGGCTCCTGACAACTTCACAGAGTTGGCCAAGAAGGCAAGATGTGAGACAGGACAGGCCTTTTCGGGGGAACATAGTATGGCCCACCAGTCAGACGACACTCCGGGTAGTCACAGACCAACTTGGAAGGAGGTGCCTTTGTGGGTGTGGGTGTGAGTTTGTTGTTTGGTCTCATGTTCTGAGAATAGGTAGGAAAGGCGGTTTGTTTGGTTTGGAGTGGACTGTTTCTAGTAAGGCTTTTGACAAGGTGAGTGTTTCTATGTTTGTGTATCCCACTGTGTCCCTGGTTGTAGACATTAGAAAAGAGAATGCATCAATGGATGTGTCCTGTCTAGTAGAAAGCTTCCCAGCATTCATCCTGCCCAATTTATGAATGGACTGCGGCTTGCCTTATGGATGGGCAACACCTACTATCTTCCTAAGATCCTGTTTTCTTCCTGAATTCTGGCCACTCTCCAGAATAGGCTCATGGTTTTGTGTCCAAGATATGTACCACCTCCAAGCTCGGTGGCATGGCCATGTACTGGATAGTTGAAAGGAATGGTGAGCATCTCAGAAAACTCAGATATCAGTGTGACCAGTAAAGTCTCCCAGGAGAAAGCCTGCTTTGGGCCTTTGGCTTACCTATTGTTCTGTTGCCCTCAATGTCAGGAAGGCCTTTGCCTCAGGGCACCCCATTGTGAAGCCTGAAGAAAACAGTTTTCAAATGGAAATGAATGGGCATCACCTGTGGCTCTTTGCTTAATTGCTTTGCAAAGGGATGTGTCTGAATCAGCCTCTTGGCCCTGTGTGAGGCTGTGGCTTAGATTGTCAGCCCCTGTTGGATCCAAAGAAAGATCCCATGTGTGCATCCAAAGCCAAATTGGCACAAAAGCAGTCATCCTGGATGAGGTCTCTCGCCTTCCTCTGTAAGGTTCCTGACCTCCATCAAGTGAGAATAGGGATCCTTTGTGTCAAATGAGTCCTTCAAAGCCATGCAGAGGCTAGCCCATAGGTGCTTGGGTTTTCTCATGACTCCAGTTCACACAAAGAATCTATACCCGGCAGTCAGTAGGCCTCCAATTGGAGAAGTAGAGCAGTATTAAAGGCAGGCCTATTTGATCACTCCAGGTTCACAGGATGGGTGTCCAGTCCACCCTGACATTAGGCAAATGAGAGGCAAGGGAGCTTATTGTGGACACTGTCTTGGGCTGTGCCCCTCATGGAAACCTCCAGCCAGAGGTTATGATGAGTGTCTATATGGAAGAAGATGAGGGCCATGTGGCAGTGTTTTGGTTTGAATTGTGGTGTGGCAGTGGGAAGAGATGACTGGGTCCACCTGGGCTTGAACTCTGGTGTGATTCCCCTTGGAGACTGAGTTCTGGAACTGACCTCAGAGAAGTATTGCCGTGAATTGTGTGGGGATGTTAGGAGGCCACGCATGAGAGTCGCCCTTGGAAACTGAGATCTAGGCCCAGGCTGGCTTTCCACAGAGCACTGGGAATCTCAGCCCAGATATCACATGATTTTATTCTTAAAACCTGGCAGCCATCGTGGAGAGTCCAAACACACGTGGACCTCACATTGTAGACCTCAATGGGCCTGGCTTCCTGTGACCTTTGGCCACTCTTTGGGAAGCCTTGTTTGTGAGAGTTCTCCGGAGCTTTCGTTGAAATGAGCTTCCTCACCTTTTAATGGTTCCTGAAGGAATGGAAACCCACAGTGCCTCCAACTTCATCCTTTAAAAATGGCTAGCTAGATAAATACCATGACATTTTTGAAATTCCCAAGACCAGGTGGCACTGGAGAACCTTTGGATGTACTGTTGCTGATCATGAGTGTACCAGACAGTGCCTTGATTGACTGGGTTTCATGAAAATGGTGTAAAACAGAGATGCCAGTAAGTTGGGGCCTGCTGAGTAGTGGGCCTAGAGCAGTGGTGTGCAGGTGTGTGATAAAACATCTGTGGTGGGGCCATGTGGATCTGCCATTGGCTTCCAAATGGCTTGTAACTGACATGGTGCAGTGAGCAGATCCTTCTATGAAAAGGCATCTTGTTATATGGAGAGGTTTCAGGGCAATGTTCAGAATCAGGTTGCTATGGTCAAGGGGGCAAGCTCTGTGGGATAGAAGCCTGGCTGGTGCATTCTCCTAGGACCTTGACCCACCACACGTGACAGAACTCCCTCCAGCACTGTGTCCCAGTTGAACTCCTTGTATTTCCTGAAGCAAATTCCAAACTCCCAGTGCAGCAGCAAAAAACACCACGAAAAGTGGAGGATGACCAAATGGCTTCACAGTCCACACAGGGAGACACTTAGACCCCAGTGGCCACAGTTTACCTCCAAAGAGAGAATTCAGCACTTCTGCCTCATGTTCATTGGAAAATCAGAAACCATGTCCTCCAGGTCACCTAGATGCAGACCAGGTTTGATGGTCTCACTACAAAGGAAGCTAAAGCTCCTGACAACAACATACATTTCAAGTGCCCAAACTCAGAGGCAGTTTCTCACGAAGTTTTAGGCCAGCAGAGCTCCATGTTTGTGGAGTGTTTACCCTGTCCCTTACTCATGGACACTAGTCTACCATGTCCAAGGTTGTGAACTCCTGAGCATTTTCCATTCCACATATGTATTCATAGCATTTCTAACTCTTCTCCTCAAATTGTGTCTTATTTATTGCGAAGGTAATGTCAAGGCAATGTTCTGGATGAGAGTGGGAAGATTTTATGTAGCACATATTGGCCTACACATTGGATTCATTTTCCTATATTCCGTTCGAAATACTGAATCCCTGACACTAACCCATACCCTACTAGATTGTGACTACGAATACTAATATGATGGAGAAAAATAACTCAAAAAGAATAGAAATACAGGCAGTTCAGAGGAGGCCTGGTGTATAGTTGGACTTGCCTTTTGCATTATAAAGGGTAGGTGTTATAAATCTAGTCCAATTTAATAGAAATAGTTCTCCATGTGTTTTGAAAGTTAACAAATATGTGAATTCCTGTCTCCCTTTCTCTGTAGCCTATTCAGCAACATGCATTTTTACATGCGCATATAGAATCCTACCTCCTATCCCACGTCCATTCTTGTGAGGTGGCTGACTTGGCAGATACAAATTGTGAGAAGAGATCACTCCTCCTAAACGCTGTTGGAACTGAGAATTCAACCTCCAGGTGAGCTTCCCACTTGAACAACATGATACATAAATACATGTTCAGTAAAATAAATATTTTTGGATCTGTGGATGATAAATATTTCATGATGAATTTCGATTAGCATATATATTTCTACTCTTTAATGTCTGTGTTTGTGTGTTTGGTTTTATATATATATATATATATATATATATATATATATATATATATATATATATATATATATATATATATATATATATATATATATATATACATATACACACACACACACACACTCTCCAGATTTTTCAAAATATGAAATGTATGTGTCATATTATATACTCCCTAAATTCATTCATGTTCATATATGTGGATTTATAATCAACTTTTCACAAGATTATTCTCAGAAATAGTCATCCACCTGAAATACATATTTGTTTCCTAGTGCTGAAATCCTAATATTTCTACAGTAACTGACCCAGTTTAACATGAATGCAAGTAGATTCCTATGGGACATGATGTGTGTTTTGACGTTCATTTTTATTCAACACTGGTACATTACTATTTCTTCAGTTGATGCACATCATAGGATATGTATTTCATCCTCAAGTTCACAAATTTCTAGGCATTTATTTCCCTTTCAATCACTTCCTGCTTCAGAACACATGTATTCCTCCACGTTTCTTGACTGGTCTTTTCATGAGACTTCTTTCCAAACACATTCTTTTCCATTTCCATAATCCCTTGTGAAGCAAAACTCACACCCCCTTCATGGTAAACCATAACCCCAATATCACCATTAGATGTATAACTGGTTAGAATGAATGGCTGTGTATCAATATTAGATTTCCTATATATTTTCAGATATCAATGCAATCCATTATTTAAATTGGAACCTGTTATACTATTTATTCACAGTATGGTCTATTCATGCATTATCTCTATATTCATAGACCCAGGGTACACCTATTTGTACCCCCAAAGGCTAATTTATATGTCTTCAACATATTACTCCCAGAAATGGTGGAAGAAACACTCATGTCACCTGATCTACATATACATTTTATCACAGTGATATTCTGGACACAAAATGCAAAGGTCACACTTATGATTGCACCAAAGCCTCATTGGAAAGTGAGCATGGATTACTAAAAACATCCTTGTCCAGGTTGCCTAATGCTCTCAAATGTCAATGCTATTGGTGACTACACATTTGTTTCTTCCTAAGATGATATATTCAAACTCAACCCTGTTGAAAATGTCTAATCCACTCACTCACTTTATACTTTGCCTGATTTCTATTGATATCTGCTTTCCTACATATGTTCCCCAGTTCATCATTGTGACTGACTCTTCACATGTGCTGACGTTTACATTCACTCTCTAACCGACACCCTATTGCTAAAGAACTTTTGGTCCAAATTGTATACTCACTCTTCTTCCAAAACTTACCAACTATCTTCCTAATCCTACCTACTATCCCTTTTTGACTGGATGTTCTCTTCTACATTCAATCATCCAAGGTACAAGGTCCTATGCCATTGTATATCGATTTATCTGAGACATCTGTGCAGAAAGTCATTCAAAGCTAAGTATCCCAATCAAGGGCCCAATGCCTTTCTGGCCTTCAAATCTTACTTGGATTTCTGTTTTCATACATATATTTCACCTATATATTATTATAAATATCGCAGGTTCCCAATACCATTCTTCATCCAGCAGAGTGATTCCTCACCCAAATCTAACAGGTTCTTAACCCTAACCATACACTCTTCCCTCAATCTAACCTTACAGAAGAGCAGGGACAGAGTGGGTCTTACAATACAGGAATGTGGGGGATCTTCCACCTGCTGAGACCCTCAAAGTTCCATGCAGAAATGATACCTGGAGAAGATGTAGGCAGCTATGAAGGACCTGAGAGAGCAGAAGTCATCTTCCATGGCAAACAACCTGGTCAGGATGAAGGGATGTGTCTGAATGAGCCTCTCTCTTCTTCATGTAGACAAGATGGACCAAAGCAGGCCTGTGTGGAGAGCTGTTCCTTGGTGCCTGTGGTTGATATTCCATTCTAACTTGTGAAAGTGTCACAGGAAGGAGGGGCAGCCTCCATCTCATGGGAGCCTTGGAAGCAACTGTTAGGACACAGTGGTTGCCAAGGCAGTGACCTCATTCAGTTCCTGAAGGAAGTGACCTCACCTCACTTCCTTGGTGATGGAACTCTCTGAACTTGGGATCCAGGAAGCCAGGCACCCAGAGCCAGTCCCAGTCCCAGTCCCAGTGGGCTCACTTGTTTGGATTTACCAAGGACAGAGTCAGTCTTTCTTGGTACCCACTGATGTGAGGATGGCCAAATGCCAGGAAAGCTCTGCCGAGGGGCCTTTCCTGAGAAAGCAGGTAGTGGCTCACCGCTGGCTCCTGACAACTTCACAGAGTTGGCCAAGAAGGCCAGATGTGAGACAGGACAGGCCCTTTCAGGGGAACATAGTATGGCCCACCATTCAGACGACACTCCGGGTAGTCACAGGCCAACTTGGAAGGAGGTGCCTTTGTGGGTGTGGGTGTGAGTTTGTGGTTTTGTCTCATGTTCTGAGAATAGGTAGGAAAGGCGGTTTGTTTGGTTTGGAGTGGACTGTTTCTAGTGAGGCTTTTGACAAGGCTAGTGTTTCTATGTTTGTGCATCCCACTGTGTCCCTGGTTGTAGACATTAGAAAAGAGAATGCATC
The DNA here is from genome assembly GCF_964194105.1 of Spermophilus citellus. Lineage (NCBI taxonomy): Eukaryota > Metazoa > Chordata > Mammalia > Rodentia > Sciuridae > Spermophilus > Spermophilus citellus. Next base: position 41,363,274 of record NC_138198.1, read on the forward strand.
AATGGATGTGTCCTGTCTAGTAGAAAGCTTCCCAGCATTCATCCTGCCCAATTTATGAATGGACTGCGGCTTGCCTTATGGATGGGCAACACCTACTATCTTCCTAAGTTCCTGTTTTCTTCCTGAATTCTGGCCACTCTCCAGAATAGGCTCATGGTTTTGTGTCCAAGATATGTACCACCTCCAAGCTCGGTGGCATGGCCATGTACTGGTTAGTTGAAAGGAATGGTGAGCATCTCAGAAAACTCAGATATCAGTGTGACCAGTAAAGTCTCCCTGGATAAAGCCTGCTTTGGGCCTTTGGCTTACCTATTGTTCTGTTGCCCTGAATGTCAGGAAGGCCTTTGCCTCAGGGCACCCCATTATGAAGCCTGAAGAAAACAGTTTTCAAATGGAAATGAATGGGCATCACCTGTGGCTCTTTGCTTAATTGCTTTGCAAAAGGATGTGTCTGAATCAGCCTCTTGGCCCTGTGTGAGGCTGTGGCTTAGAGTGTCAGCCCCTGATGGATCCAAAGAAAGATCCCATGTGTGCATCCAAAGCCAAATTGGCACAAAAGCAGTCATCCTGGATGAGGTCTCTCGCCTTCCTCTGTAAGGTTCCTGACCTCCATCAAGTGAGAATAGGGATCCTTTGTGTCAAATGAGTCCTTCAAAGCCAGGCAGAGGCTAGCCCATAGGTGCTTGGGTTTTCTCATGACTCCAGTTCACACAAAGAATCTATACCCGGCAGTCAGTAGGCCTCCAATTGGAGAAGTAGAGCAGTATTAAAGGCAGGCCTATTTGATCACTCCAGGTTCACAGGATGGGTGTCCAGTCCACCCTGACATTAGGCAAATGAGAGGCAAGGGAGCTTATTGTGGACACTGTCTTGGGCTGTGCCCCTCATGGAAACCTCCAGCCAGAGGTTATGATGAGTGTCTACATGGAAGAAGATGAGGGCCATGTGGCAGTGTTTTGGTTTGAATTGTGGTGTGGCAGTGGGAAGAGATGACTGGGTCCACCTGGGCTTGAACTCTGGTGTGATTCCCCTTGGAGACTGAGTTCTGGAACTGACCTCAGAGAAGTATTGCCGTGAATTGTGTCGGGATGTTAGGAGGCCACGCATGAGAGTCGCCCTTGGAAACTGAGATCTAGGCCCAGGCTGGCTTTCCACAGAGCACTGGGAATCTCAGCCCGGATATCACATGATTTTATTCTTAAAGACCTTGCAGCCATAGTTCAGAGTCAAAAAACACATGGACCTCACATTTGTAGACCTCAATGGGCCTGGCTTCGTGTGACCTTTGGCCACTCTTTGGGAAGCCTTGTTTGTGAGAGTTCTCCAGAGCTTTCGTTGAAATGAGCTTCCTCACCATTTAATGGTTCCTGAAGGAATGGAAACCCACAGTGCCTCCAACTTCATCCTTTAAAAATGGCTAGCTAGATAAATACCATGACATTTTTGAAATTCCCATGACCAGGTGGCACTGTAGAACCTTTGGATGTCCTGTTGCTGATCATGAGTGTACCAGACTGCCGCGTCCGGCAAAATGGACCGACTCCAGCGAGAGACGTCTGGGTTAAAAGAGTTCACAGAACACCAAGGTTCTTCATCCAGGGAGACTGACTTTATTATCTCAGCTCATACTTATATATTTTTTCAGATAGAATGGAACGTTACTGGTAGGTGGTCGCAAGGACAGAGGGGAGCAGGTGGTTCTTGTGGACTCATACTAAGCCTTCAACCAGGAACCTTATCAGACCCAAGCAGGTCAGGACGTTCTCACATGACCGTTATAGGCTGAATAATATGAAAACAGACACCACAAATCTTTCAAGGCCTTGGGAGCTGGCCTCTTTGGCGTGCACACAATAAACCAGGGCTGGCGCCAAGCCCCGGGGGCCAGGGGGGATCTGAGCCAGCAGTTCCCCCTCTTTTGTTTGTTGCACGTCAAAGGGAATCAAGTAGCCCCTGTCTTAGGTCATTCACTGCCCTTACAGTGCTTACCCGTCTCTGGGGAGGCCCCATTCCCCTGTCTTAGGTTGCAGTGCATGCGTGAAAGTTGCCCGTCTCTGGGTACTACAAGATCAGCTCGTTGTTACCAAGGCATTAAGTGGTAGAGATCCAGCCAGTCATTATTAGGTCTTTAATTTTTTCCGGTTCGACAAGGCATAGAGTCAGAGGAGACGAATAATAGAAATAAGGAAGAAAAGGGGGCAAAAGGAGAAAGGCATGAAGCAGGGATCATTGTAGAAAAATCATCTTCGAATTGGTCGGAGACAAACTTCAGCAAGATCATCCTTGGTTTGTAGGCGTTGATAATGGACCTGTATTGGCTTAGAAGTCAGAATGTTAATTTGGTCTTTAATAAATTGTGTCATTCTCTTGACAAGACAGGGGCCTACAGCAACTATAAGAAGGAGACCAAAAAGCGGTCCCATTACAGTGGATATCAAAGGGGTTAGCCATGGGGTATTTTTAAACCACTGTTCAAACCATCCTTGTTGTGCTTCAAACTCCTTTTGTCTTTTAGCCAATCTTTCCGTGACCTTTTCCATAGTTTCACGGACTACCCCAGTGTGATCTGCATAAAAACAACACTGTTCCTTTAAAGCTATATATAGTCCTCCTTCCCTTAGGAACAATAAATCTAGTCCCCTCCTATTTTGTAACACAACTTCTGAGAGGGAGGTGAGGGACTTTTCCAAAGCGGTAATTGACTTGGCCATGGCTGTTAAATCCTCATTCATACCATTTGTAGATTTAATAATTGACCTCCCTGCACATAGGCGGCTGTCCCGGTTCCTATTCCAGTTGCTATTCCGCCTATGCCCAATAGGAGGGCAATAGTCATAGTTATGGGTTCTCTGGGGAGCCGAGTATGTCCCTCAAGGTGTCCCAGGACGTAGTCTGACCCATGATAAGATATCCTCGGCCATAGTTGTACCAGCACACAGAAATCAGTAGTTGTATTTAGGACTGCCATGGAAACACAGGGAGTTAACCCAGTATTGCAAGCAAAATAGGACCCTTTGGGACCCCACAAATAATCAGATTGGGATTGATTTATTGGTCGGGTGATGTTGCAGAGATGTTGGCGTGAAAGCGGTACCTTTCCCAAGCAAACCCCTTGTCCCATGACCTCCGTGATAGTTAACTTATAGCTGGGCAGAGAATAACATTTAGGATCTGCAGTGGTATTAGAGGATAAATTAGACAGTATTGCTACCCCTTCATAATAGGGCGGCCTGGAGGTCAAGCATAGCCAGCAATCTTGGGTCCTGTTAGGATTAGTGGCACTGAGAGCAAAAAAAAGGCTCCTCCGACCAAATTAAGAAGACGATCTCCAGTTCCAGGGTGTATGGGCTCAGGGGTATAATCAAAGGTTTGATAGCTCATAGTTATTGTTTGACCGCTGGGGGAAGGTTTTACTGTTGGGGCTATGGGCTGCTTGGGTCCAGATGGGGCCTTTTGGTCTCCAAGCACCTGATTGGGTCCTATTAGACTTCCAGTAGGCTGTTCTGTGGTCAATTTGAGCCAAAAAAGCAGGCCAGGATTGTACTGTCCGGGGGTGTAAATACGCAGCCCCCAGAGATATCCTTGAGTCCAATCTGGTTGCTGTTTTCCATTGGAAGTAAACTGAATAGTAATATTTGATCCTCCCTCTATTGTTTGCCAGAAGTGGGCATAGTCATTCCTGGGTGAATTCTTAAGCCAATACCCATTACTAGAGGTTTCACATCCCCACGAGGCACAATAATAGGCCTCAGGTCCTCCACACTTCCAGGTACGTTGTCGTCCCGGGCATATATACCATGATCGGAACCGACAAGGGGGATAGGAATCCTTCTTGGTTTTTCCTGTATCTGGCCATGAATCTTGGGCGAGGTGGCATAGGTCAAAAGTAATATTCGGCCACCATCCTGGTGAGGGATAATGTCCGGTACCCTGGGCCGAAACTGCAATTTTTCCCGTTTCCACATTTTGTATAGTCCATTTCAGATTCCTAAGAATATGGGGACTTGTTTGAAGATTTGTGCCTATTGGGAGGCCAGGGCCCCCATGGACTAACTCACCCAGAGGGAACATCACCAGCAGAATCCATCTTACAGCTCGGAAGATCGGTGGCAACGGTGGACTCAGGCGTCTGGGGGTCTTCATCTGGAGCCTCATGTTTGTCATTCACCGGTCTTATGCAGCGTTCCGGGACCCAAATGGGCTTTTCTGCTCCTGGAGGGAAAACACATACGGCTCCTCTCACTCTCGCTAAGAGTGGAGCCAAAGGCTGCCACCTTCCGGTGGATAGATCTTTCCACCGTACTTGAGCATTTTGTGCAGTGGGAGGGGAAAAGTGGCGTTGTGCAGCCGTACGTCCCTTTGCATTGGTGAGCAAAAAATTCAAAGTGAACAAGGTTATGGATAATAGCGTTTGTGGTCCCTGGCAGCATCTATATATTTCCCCCTCCTTTATTTTTTGTAGATAAATTTTTAAATGTTGATGGGCTCGTTCCACAATTGCTTGTCCCTGGGGGTTATAAGGAATTCCTGTTTTGTGTTCAATCTCCCATTGGGTGCAGAACCGTTGGACTGTTTGGCTTATATATGCGGGTCCATTGTCTGTTTTGAGACAACGTGGACTGCCCATGCAAGAGAAAGCTTTTAAGAGATGTACAATAACATCTTTGGCCTTTTCCCCAGTGTGTAATGTAGCAAAGATATAGCCAGAGTATGTATCAATAGAAACATGTACAAAAGACAGCTTACCAAAACTAGGGAAATGGGTAACATCAGTTTGTCAGATATCATTGGGGTGTAAGCCTCTAGGGTTAACACCTAAACTGGGAAAATGAAGAAATGGAGCACATACTGGGCATAGGGAAACAATTTGTAAAGCTTGATCACGCGAGCATCCTGTGCGGAAGCGTAAGGATTGTGCATTTAGATGGAATTTAGCATGGAGTTGTGAGGCCTCATCATACTTGGTTATGGTGTATACTAGGCCCATATTGTGAGTGGCGGCATCTGCTTTAGCATTACCCTCCGCCAGAGGCCCAGGGAGCTCTAAGTGTCCTCGGATATGTCCAATGAATAAAGGATCTCGTCTAGCCCAAACAAGGAGCTGAACCGTTTGTAATTGTTCCATGATAGTAGATTGCCTGCCAATATAAGGGGCTGTTTCAATAACTGAGGCTAAATTAGCAACATAGAGACTATCAGTATACACATTAAGTGGGATGGAATTGTATAGTTTAAGGGCCATAATTAGAGCCTCAACTTCTGATCTTTGGGCAGACAGTTTAGGAACAGGGTGTCGAATTACTTGGGATCCATCAAAAACAACAGCAAACCCCCCTTTTGCTCCGTCTGTATAAACAGTCTGAGCTCCCGGGATAGGTTCCCCTTTAATAATTTTAGGAAAAATAATAGGACATTTTTTAAGGCCTTCTAGAAGTTTATGTCGGGGAAAGTGATTATCAATTTGACCTTTGAAATTACAAAGGAAGAGACACCAAAGATCATGTTCTTGTTGTAATTTTAAAATCATATCCTGGGTATAAGGTTGAATGAGAATGTCAAAAGTTTTTCCAAACAGTGCATCACCCAAATATTTGGCTTTCCAGATCAGATTTATCACTAGTTCATAAAAGGGAGTTATCACCCGAGAGTTAGAAGCAGGTAAATGGACCCAATAGATGGGACCTGTTTGCCAAAACACTCCAGTAGGAGTTAATTTTGATGGCAGGATTATAAATGATAGGGGTATAGAATAATCTATCTGGGTAACCTGCATCTCTTATAAGGCTGTTTCTATTAACCTGAGTGCCTTCAAGGCTTTTGGAGTAGGTTTTCACAGGGAGGTGGGTGAGGGGTCTCCTCTCAAAAGGTCATACAGGGGTTTAAGTTAGTAGTTCAATATACTTAATGTTTAATCAACAATGTGAATTTATTTACCAAAATTAATCTTTATCTTAAACAGTAAGAATTATTAGGCAATAAGGATCTTTCTTTAAAGAAATAAACTTACATCTTAATAGGTGTTTGTCATGTCAAAATATGGACAAAATTTTAGCTCACATTAGTATAGTTAAATTAGGAAAATAAACTGAAATACCCTTAAATTAATTATAGTCAGTTTAGTATATGAAAATCTCCCTTTTTTTTTTGTTCTAACCTTTTATATCATCTGTTTAGATAACAATATAAAAATCTTTTTTACTTAGGGAAATGAATATAAAGACCTTATTTTACCCAAAGATGATTTCTTTCTTCTTCTTAGGATCCATGTGTGCCTTTTCTTTGTTGGAACATCTTTTTCTTAAAAAAAAAATATACTTTGGAACAATTTCTGAAAACCTTAGAATCTATAAACAAATTATTATACTTTGATAAGAAATATCAATGAAAATATAGTTAAAACCCTTAGATATTTTGTAGAAATAATTATAATAATTTATCATCTTATGAGTTTAAATAGTAACTTTCAGAATTAGAAACTACTTGATTGTATTTTCACTTAAAAGCAAATTTATAGTAAACACATTTATCTCAAATATCTGTAACTAAAAAGGCAGAGTATCTGATAAATGTGAATATAAAACATAAATTATGGGTTTCCTGTTAAAGAAAAACATTTAGGCAAATATATATTAACTAATCAATTAGGCATGTGCTAATTAATTTATAGATTAACAAATATAGGTTATTTAAATATCTAAAAAATATATATTAAGAATAAGAACTTAACTTATAATTGTATTAACTTTATGTAACCACGTGGTCTTAAAATATTTGGATCCATTTTAATTTATTTTTAACTAGGAGTGCACTCTTCTATGTGGCGTCACTTGATGTACTGAAATAAGATCCTTGAGAGGACAACATGGTGGCCAGTGAGGAAACAGCACTGTCAGTGCCTCCGCTGTAACGGGATCAGAAAGAATACACCCACAGGCGTCCTACTGAGAAACCTCTAGCAAAATTCAGCTGAAAGGAGACCTGCCTGGAACTAGTAAGTTTAATTGGAGGTGGCAGCGTGTCCCAGACGCCTGAATCTCGGCAACGCAGAGCTGGGACACAGTCCCGCCGGCTGCCGCCAAATGGCTGCAGCCCACACGTTGCGGTAAACAGAGGAGCGGGCGCTGTCTGCCTGGTCCCACACCGCTGGCTCTGGGAACCGGCCCCAGCCGCTGGTTGCAGCGACCTTGGGGGCGGGCGCTACCTGCCTGGACGCATGCCGGTGGCTCGGTGAACCGGCCTTGGCCGCTGGTTGCAGCGACCTTGGGAGCGGGCGCTTCCTGCCTGGACCCAAGCCGGCGGCTCTGGGAAACGGCCCGGCCGCGGGTTGCAGTGACCTAGGGGGCGGGCGCTACCTGCCTGGACCCACGCCGCGGCTCGGTGAACCGGCCCCGGCCGCTGGTTGCAGCGACCTTGGGAGCGAGCGCTACCTGCCTGGACCCACGCCGGCGGCACGGTGAACCAGCCCCGGCCGCGGGTTGCAGCGACCTTGGGGGCGGGTGCTACCTGCCTGAACCCACGCCGGCGGCTCGGTGAACCGGCCCCGGCCGCTGGTTGTAGCGACCTTGGGAGTGGGCGCTACCTGCCTGGACCCACGCCGGCGGCTCTGGGAACCGGCCCCTGCCGCTGCCCATACGTTGCAGTGATCGTGGGAGCGGGCGCGGCCTGCCTGGACCCACGCTGGCGGCTCTGTGAACCTCCGCCAACAGCTGCTCACACGTTGCAGCCAACTTAGGAGCGGGCGCTGCCTGCCTGGGCCCCCGCCCATTGGGCTCTGTGAGTGGTCGTCAGCTGCCGCCAAACGCCCGCTGCCCACACGTTGCAGCGACAGTGGGGACGGGCGCTGCCTGCCTGGGCCCGAGCCCGTCCAGCTCTGTAAATTGACACCAGCCGCAGACAGGCGGCCGCTGCCCACATGCTGCAGTGAGTGGGGGAGAGGGCACTGCCTGCCCGGCTCCAGCAGGCCCAGATCTGTGAACCCCCTCTGGCGGTGCAGGGCTCCAGACGACTACATCCAAACTGCCAGCCCAGCGCCACAAACGACCCCCGCCGGGCTCGGCAACAGGCCCTGCCCACAGGGCGAACAGCAGGAGTGGAGACCCGCCCAGTCCGGGAGGAAGATCTGCTGCACAGAGATTGAATCCCGACCACAGAGAGGAGGAACTTGGCCCGGTGGCCACAGCGCCATCTACTGGAAGAACAGTTAATCGCACTCTAGGACTGCATTTATAAATATTTTTTTTTTCTTGTTATTTTTTTATTTTATTTTATTTTTTTTTATTAATTTTTTTTATTATTATTATTATTATTTTTATTGTTGCTGTCTTTTTAAAGGATATTTTTAATCCATTTTATCTTATCTTATTTTATTCCATTTTTAAACTTCATCTCTCATTTCTATTATTATTATTTGTCCTTAAATTCTCTTTAATTCTCTATCCTTTTCTCTCTTTCCTTCTTTTCCTCTGTCTTTACATTTCTTTTCAATTTTCTTATTCCCCATTCCTTGAATTCTACCTGCTTACTCTCATTCTCTTTAGTGACCACCTCCCTTCCCTTCTAATACCTTTCATCCCAAGCATCAAATAAATTTATAGGAGTAAACAATAGCTCAACAGTCAAACAGAACAAGAAGCAACATGAGCAGCTTCAAAAGGCAAGGAAGAAAAGGAGTACAAACAATGCAGGATAGCCTAAATATTCAGGAGGACCTAGAGTCATCAGAAAAATGGTCATACAAAGAGCTCAAGGAACACCTTAGACAGATGGAACGGAACCTTAAATTGGATATGAGACAGCAAATTCAAGCAGCGAAAGAACACATTGAGAATGTATTACATAAACAGATAAAAGAAGAAGTTAAGCATCTGTATCAGGAGATAGAGATTATAAAAAAGAATCAAACGATAATCTTAGAAGTGAAGGAAACTATAAACCAAATTAAAAACTCAAATGAGAGTATCACTAATAGAATGGAGCAAGTAGAAGCCAGAACTTCAGATAATGAAGACAAAATATATCATCTTGAAAAGAGTCTAGCCAACATTGATAGGACGGTTAAAAACCACGAGAGAAACATCCAAGAGATATGGGACAACATAAAAAAAAACAAATTTAAGAGTGATCGGGATAGAGGAAGGGATAGAGAGTCAAACCAAGGGAATGAGTAACCTGCTAAAAGAAATAATTACAGAAAACTTTCCAGAAATAAAAAAGGAAACAGATATACAAATTGAAGATGCATACAGGACACCGAGCACACAAAATCACAGTAGACCAACGCCAAGACACATTGTTATGAAGATATCAAATATACAGAACAAAGAGAAAATATTAAAAGCTGCAAGAGAAAAGAGACAGATTACATTCAGGGGTAAACAAATAAGATTAACAACGGATTTTTCATCACAGACGCTGAAAGCGAGAAGATCCTGGAACAACATATTTCAAACACTGAAAGACAATGGATGCCAACCAAGAATTCTGTATCCAGCAAAATTAAGCTTCAGGTACGACAACAAAATAAAAATCTTTCATGATAAACAAAAGCTAAAAGAATTTGTAGCCAGAAAACCAGCATTGCAAAGCATCTTGAACAAAACACTACACGAGGAAGAAGTGAATAACAATAACCAAAGCCAACAATGGGAAGTACCTCAATAAGGACAGATGGTGGGGGGAAAGCTAACAATGGAGAAACAAACTAAACTATAAAAAAAAAAGAGATAAATAATCAAACATGGCTGGAAGTACAAAATATACATCAATAGTAACTCTAAATGTTAATGGTTTAAACTCTCCAATAAAGCGACATAGGCTGGTAACATGGATTAAAAAAACAAATCCAACAATATGCTGCCTCCAGGAGACACATCTGACTGGAAAAGACGTACACAGGCTGAAGGTGAAAGGTTGGGAAAAAATATATCACGCACACGGTCCTTGCAAGCAAGCAGGCGTGGCCATCCTCATATCGAATAAAATCGACTTCAAGACTAAATCAATCCAAAGGGATAAGGAAGGACATTATATACTGTTAAAAGGAACCATTCACCAACAAGATATAACAATTATCAATATTTATGCACCAAATAATGGTGCTGCGACGTTCATAAAACAAATTCTCCTCAAGTTCAAGAATCAAATAGACCACAACACAATAATTATGGGTGACTTCAACACACCTCTCTCACCATTGGACAGATCCTCCAAACAAAAGTTGAATAAAGAAACTATAGAACTCAATATCACAATTAATAACCTAGACTTAACTGACATATATAGAATATATCAACCATCTTCTAGTGTATATACGTTTTTCTCAGCAGCACATGGATCCTTCTCAAAAATAGACCATATATTATGCCATAGGGCAACCCTTAGTAAATATAAAAAGGTGGAGATAATACCATGCACTTTATCCGACCATAGTGGAATGAAACTGGTAATTAATGATAAAAGAAGGAAGGGAAAATCCTATATCACATGGAAAATGAACAATATGTTACTTAATGATCAATGGGTTACAGAAGACATAAAGGAGGAAATCAAAAAATTCTTAGAGATAAATGAAAACACAGATACAACATATCGAAATCTATGGGACACAATGAAAGCAGTTTTAAGAGGGAAATTCATCTCCTGGAGGTCATTCCTCAGAAAAAAGAAAAACCAACAAATAAATGAACTCACACTTCATCTCAAAGCCCTAGAAAAGGAAGAACAAAACAACAACAAATGCAGCAAAAGGCAAGAAATAATTAAAATCAGAGCAGAAATCAATGAAATTGAAACAAAAGAAACTATTGAAAAAATTAACAAAACTAAAAGTTGGTTCTTCGAAAAAATAAATAAGATTGATAGACCCTTAGCCATGCTAACAAAGAGAAGAAGAGAGAGAACTCAAATCACTAACATACGGGATGAAAAAGGCAATATCACAACAGATGCTACAGAAATACAGAAGATAATTAGAAATTATTTTGAAAACCTATATTCCTATAAAATTGAGGATAGTGAGGACATCGAGAAATTTCTTAAGACATATGATTTGCCCAAACTGAGTCAGGAGGATACACACAATTTGAACAGACCAATATCAATGGATGAAATTGAAGAAGCCATCAAAAGACTACCAACCAAGAAAAGCCCAGGACCGGATGGGTATACAGTGGAGTTTTACAAAACCTTTAAAGAAGAATTAATACCAATACTTTTCAAGTTATTCCAGGAAATAGAAAAAGAGGGAGCTCTTCCAAACTCATTCTATGAGGCAAACATCACCCTGATTCCGAAACCAGACAAAGACACCTCAAAGAAAGAAAACTACAGACCAATATCTCTGATGAACCTAGATGCAAAAATCCTCAATAAAATAATGGAAAATCGGATTCAAAGACACATTAAAAAAATTGTGCACCATGATCAAGTAGGATTCATCCCTGGGATGCAAGGATGGTTCAATATACGGAAATCAATAAATGTTATCCACCATATAAATAGACTTAAAGATAAGAACCATATGATCATCTCAATAGATGCAGAAAAAGCATTTGACAAAGTACAGCATCCCTTTATGTTCAAAACATTAGAAAAAATAGGGATAACGGGAACTTACCTCAACATTGTAAAAGCTATCTATGCTAAGCCTCAGGCTAGCATCATTCTGAATGGAGAAAAATTGAAGGCATTCCCTCTAAAATCTGGAACAAGACAAGGATGCCCGCTCTCACCACTTCTGTTCAACATAGTTCTAGAAACACTGGCCAGAGCAATTAGACAGACGAAAGAAATTAAAGGCATAAAAATTGGAAAAGAAGAACTTAAATTATCACTATTTGCAGATGACATGATTCTATACCTAGAAGACCCAAAAGGGTCTACAAAAAAACTACTAGAACTAATAAATGAATTCAGCAAAGTGGCAGGATATAAAATCAACACACATAAATCAAAGGCATTTCTGTATATCAGCAACAAAACTTCTGAAACGGAAATGAGGAAAAACACCCCATTCACAATATCCTCAAAAAAAATAAAATACTTGGGAATCAACCTAACAAAAGAGGTGAAAGACCTATACAATGAAAACTACAGAACCCTAAAGAAAGAAATAGAAGAGGATATTAGAAGATGGAAAAATATACCCTGTTCATGGATAGGCAGAACTAACATCATCAAAATGGCGATATTACCAAAAGTTCTCTATAGGTTTAATGCAATGCCAATCAAAATCCCAATGGCACTTCTTGTAGAAATAGATAAAGCAATCATGAAATTCATATGGAAAAATAAAAGACCCAGAATAGCAAAAGCAATACTAAGCAGGAAGAGTGAATCAGGCGGTATTGCAATACCAGACTTCAAACTATATTACAGAGCAATAGTAACAAAAACAGCATGGTACTGGTACCAAAACCGGCAGGTGGACCAATGGTACAGAATAGAGGACACAGAGACTAACCCACAAAGTTACAACTACCTTATATTTGATAAAGGGGCTAAAAGCAAGCAATGGAGGAAGGATAGAATCTTCAACAAATGGTGTTGGGAAAACTGGAAATTCATATGCAACAAAATGAAACTAAACCCTCTCCTCTCACCATGTACAAAAGTTAACTCAAAATGGATCAAAGACCTTGATATCAAAACAGAGACTCTGCGTCTGATAGAAGAAAAAGTTGGCTCCGATCTACATATTGTAGGGTCAGGCCCCAAATTCCTTAATAGGACACCCATAGCACAAGAGTTAATAACAAGAATCAACAATTGGGACTTACTTAAACTAAAAAGTTTTTTCTCAGCAAGAGAAACAATAAGAGAGGTAAATAGGGAGCCTACATCCTGGGAACAAATTTTTACTCCTCACACTTCAGATAGAGCCCTAATATCCAGAGTATACAAAGAACTCAAAAAATTAGACAACAAGATAACAAATAACCCAATCAACAAATGGGCCAAGGACCTGAACAGACACTTCTCAGAGGAGGACATACAATCAATCAATAAGTACATGAAAAAATGCTCACCATCGCTAGCAGTCAGAGAAATGCAAATCAAAACCACCCTAAGATACCATCTCACTCCAGTAAGATTGGCAGCCATTATGAAATCAAACAACAACAAATGCTGGAGAAAATGTGGGGAAAAGGGTACTCTTGTACATTGCTGGTGGGACTGCAAATTGGTTCGGCCACTTTGGAAAGCAGTATGGAGATTCCTGGGAAAGCTGGGAATGGAACCACCATTTGACCCTGCTATTGCCCTTCTCGGACTATTCCCTGAAGACCTAAAAGGAGCGTACTACAGGGATACTGCCACATCAATGTTCATAGCAGCACAATTCACAATAGCTAGACTGTGGAAACAACCCAGATGCCCTTCAATGGATGAATGGATTAAAAAAATGTGGCATCTATACACCATGGAGTATTACACAGCACTAAAAAATGACAAAATCATGGAATTCGCAGGGAAATGGATGGCACTAGAGCAGATTATGCTTAGTGAAGCTAGCCAATCCCTAAAAAACAAATACAAAATGACTTCTTTGATATAATGAGAGCAATTAAGATTAGAGAAGGGAGGAAGAGCAGGAAGAAAAGACTAGCAATAAACAGAGACATGAAGGGGGAGGGAAAGGGAAAGAAAATGGGAATTACATGGAAATGGAGGGAGAGCCGCATTGTTATACAAAAATACATATAAGAGGCTGTGAGGGGAATGGGAAAATAAATAAGGAGAGAAATAAATTACAGTGGATGGGGTAGATAGAGAGGATGGGAGGGGAGGGGAGGGGAGGGGGGATAGTATAGGATAGGAAAGGTAGCAGAATACAACAGTTACTAATATGGCATTTTGTAAAAATGGGAATATGTAACTGATATGATTTTGAAATCTGCGTTGGGGGTAAAAATGGGAGCTCATAACTCACTCAAAGCTTATGTAAGAAATATGCTATGTCAAGAGCTTTGTAATGTTTTGAACAACCAATAAAAAAAATGAAATAAGATCCTTGAGTATACATTTTTATTTTTATGGTTAGCAATGAGAATAAGGATTTTTTGGTCATCACAGGAACTTTGCCGGCTTATTCCTGTGGCGAGCAAATGCATCCTCATAACTTCCAAAATTAAAAGTAAAATATAAAGAAGCATATTTGATATCTCTCATCAATAGAACATTATTTAGTAACACAACTACAGAGAAAAGTCAGGTTATTTAATTTAGAACTAGCTTAAATTTAGGACTGTAACATAGAAACCTGTGGAATTAAATTTTGTCTGAAAAAGATATCTTTTGTTAGCATTTACAGGTAGGCATTTTTTTAAAATACAGGCTCTGAGCAGCTCCGGTAGAAATCTGAAACACAGCAGTACAGGTTAGTGGCTGGAAGGCGGGACTAGAAGTCCTGTCTGAGTGACTGTGGAAGAACCAATCGGTAGCCCCCAAAAGTGTGGGAGGTGGGACCAGGAAGCCGCTCTTCCGGCCAGGCACCCCATGGTAACCATGGTGATGCAAGCAACATGGAGTCCACTGCCCATTTTCGGGGCAAAAGTTCCCTAAGTTTTCCTACCCGATTGCATTTATTGATTTTGTCTGCATTTTTCCACGCCTGGCCAAGATCTTATTGCGGTAGCAGCTTGTTCTGTCTCTGGACCGCCCCGTACACTCTGGCTTCCGGGGCCCAGGGTGGGCCCCTGTTCCCGTTTCCCGGCTGCAGTGGGCGTCCCTGAGCATCAAACTTGGAACTACACTCACTGCTCCAATGATTCCCCTTGCCATATCAGGGCCAGGGGCCAGGCATGCCTTCCCGACCCCGTCTATCCCCCTCGGGACAATTTCATTTAATATGTCCCTCTTTCCCACATCGGAAGCAGGCTTTGGGTCGGGCCCCTTTACCATTAAACCCTGACAATCCCGTTTTGAGGGCAGCGGCTAAAACCTGTCCGGGAATATGAGCTCCATCAATATCCTTACAAGCTCGAATCATGTCATCAACACTCTTTGCTCTGGTAGATTTAATGGCATTTTGGCAATAGGAATTTTGCATTTTGAAGAGCCAATTGCTTAATGACCAGCATGGCTTGTTCCAAGTTAGGGAATATTTTTCCTGCTATCTGCATCAATCGGGCTATGAAGTCAGAATAAGTCTCAGAGGGTCCTTGAGCAATTTTTGAAATTTTTGTTTCAGCATTTGAAATAGGTAGAGCCTTCCAAGCCTGAACGGCTGCTGCAGCTACCTGAGCATAGACCCCAGGATCATAATTAATTTGCTGATTTATGATAGCATATTGTCCCGAGCCTGTTAACATCTGTATGTTACGCTGTGGGAAGCTGGCGTCCTGATTGACTCGGACTAGCTCACGACACCTCTCTTGATTTTCACTTTTCCACAACAAAAAACCCCCTCCGGACAACACAGCCCTGCAAAGCTGTTGCCAGTCACTAGGTGTCAGCTGATTGGCAGAGAAAGAAGAGAGTCAATGTAAAGGGGGCATGGGGTCCATAATTAGTAATTGCCTCCTTTAGTTGTTTAATATCCTTAAAGGCTAAAGGAACATACACTTTGGCCGGCTGTCCATCGGCATCCAGGTTTTCAATTACTGGAAAAGTTTGGGCTATCTTAGGCTGCCACTGAACACCCCCCCCCTGCCTTCTGGGGTTGTCGTCGTCCCAATCGGGGTTATAAGGAGGGAGCGCAACAGGGATCGGGGCCGTAGGTGCTTTAAATCTTGACTTCTTCATTCGACCCTCCAGTTCCTCTATCTCCCTTTCCAGTTCCTCCTCCTGCCAGCTGTTACCATGGAGCCCAGTTAGTAACTCCCTTATCTTAGAAATGTACTCAGCACTGTGAAGCCCAGCTCAAGGCCAGAGGCCTTGTTTACATATTTTTGTGAAAAACTAGTAAGGGAGTGTCCAGCACCTGGAGTGCTGATTTTTTCAGACAGTAGCCAAATAAAACAGGACAACATGAAAATAGGAAATTTATCTACATTGAACTTTTTTGTAGAGATTCTTTTGCTGAAAGTCCTAAAATAAGCCATGGTGAATATTCTGGAGAAGGTCAGTTAAGACTTTTCTGTGGGCCTATTAGGGAGGGGGAAGATGGAGGAACTAGAGGATCTAAAGAGGGGGAAGATGAGAAGGTGGGGTTGAGAGCAGCTAGGGTGGATCTAAGAATGAAGTAGGAGATGTGAAAGAATAATGGGAAAGGGGTAAGGACTCTGCCATTTGCTCTTCCTGGACCTGATTAAGGGCCTGTTCGCATTCAGCAAGCTGCTCCTTAATCTTTATTTTGTCTGTTAACAAAGCATCTTTAACCAGTCTCCATAAAGAGAAAGTGGCGATTGGGATACTTTCCAGACCCTGATCCCTCAACAATCTTTGTAAATCACATCTGACCTGATCCCAATCACTGTTATTAAGAAATCCCCCTGTCAGAAACCAAGGACATGCCTGGGCAATAACTTCAACAAATTCGGTTACAGTTTTTGTTTTTGTTCCAGTTCCTTGTGTGTTCAACAGCTCCCTGAGTTCGTTGGCCAGACGAACTTTTGCTGCTGAGTTACCCATGGTTCCTTATTTAAGTTGCAACTTTTTTCCCCTTCTCTTATGGAAGGTCTCTTTTCCCCTTCTCTTATGGAAGGTCTCTTTTCTTTATGGAAGGACCCCTTCTCTTATGGAAGGCTTCCAATCCTCCCTCTCCGTGGAGGGAGCCCGTCCGCTTACCTCTGCTTTCCGGTCCGCGGAACCTCCAATCTGCCGCATCCGGCAAAATGGACCGACTCCGGCGAGAGACGTCGGGGTTAAAAGAGTTCACAGGACACCAAGGTTCTTCATCCAGGGAGACTGACTTTATTATCTCAGCTCATACTTATATATTTTTTGCAGATAGAATGGAAAGTTACTGGTAGGTGGGAGCAAGGACGGAGGGGAACAGGTGGTTCTTGTCGACTCATACTAAGCCTTCAACCAGGAACCTTATCAGACCCAAGCAGGTCAGGACGTTCCCACATGACCGTTATAGGCTGAATAATATGAAAACAGACACCACAAATCTTTCAAGGTCTTGGGAGCTGGCCTCTTTGGCGTGCACACAAGAAACCAGGGCTGGCGCCAAGCCCCGGGGGCCAGGGGGGATCCGAGCCAGTACCAGACAGTGCCTTCATTGACTGGGTTTCATGAAAATGGTGTAAAACAGAGATGCCAGTAAGTTGGGGCCTGCTGAGTAGCGGGCATAGAGCAGCGGTGTGCAGGTGTGTGATAAAACATCTATGGTGGGGCCATGTGGATCTGCCACTGGCTTCCAAATGGCTTGTGACTGACACGGTGCAGTGAGCAGACCCTTCTATGTAAAGGCATCTTGTTATATGGAGAGGTTTCAGGGCAGTGTTCAGAATCAGGTTGCTATGGTCAAGGGGGCAAGCTCTGTGGGATACAAGCCTGGCTGGTGCATTCTCCTGGGACCTTGACCCACCACATGTGACAGAACTCCCTCCAGCACGGTGACCCAGTTGAACTCCTTGTATTTCCTGAAGCAAATTCCAAACTCCCAGTGCAGCAGCAAGAAACACCACGAAAAGTGGAGGATGACCAAATGGCTTCACAGACCACACAGGGAGACACTTAGACCCCAGTGGCCACAGTTTACCTGCAAAGAGAGAATTCAGCACTTCTGCCTCATGTTCATTGGAAAATCAGAAACCATGTCCTCCAGGTCACATAGATGCAGACCCAGCTTATATGGTCTCACTACAAAGGAAGCTAAAGCTCCTGACAACAATATATATTTCAAGCGCCCAACCTCAGAGGCAGTTTCTCACAAAGTCTTTAGGCCAGCAGAGCTCCATGTTTGTGGAGTGTTTACCCTGTCTCCCTTACTTATGGAAACTCCTCTACCACCTCCAAGGTTGTGAACTCCTGAGCATTTTCCATTCCACATACGTATTCACAGCTTTTCTAACTCTTCTCCTCGAATTGCGTCTTACTTGTTGAGAAGGTAATGAAAAGGCATTGTTCTGGATGAGAGTGAGAAGGTTTTTGTGTAGCACATATTTGCCTACACATTGGATTCATTTTCCTATTTTCCGTTTGAAATACTGAATCCCTGACACTAACCCATACCCTACTAGATTCTGACTATGAATACTATTATAATGGAGAAAATAACTCAAATAGTATAGAAATACAGGCAGTTCAGAGCAGGCATGTTGTCTAGTTGGACTTGCCTTTAGCATTACAAAGGGTAGGTGTTATAAATCTTGTCCAATTTAATAGAAGTAGTTCTCCATGTGTTTTGAGAGTTAACAAATGTGTGAATTCCTGTCTCCCTTTCTCTGTAGCCTATTCAGCAACATGTATTTTTACATGCACATATAGAATCCTACCTGCTATCCCACGTCCATTCTTGTGAGGTGGCTGACTTGGCAGACACAAATTGTGAGAAGAGATCACTCCTCCTAAATGCTGCTGGAACTGAAAATTCAAACTACAGGTGAGCTTCCTACTTAAACAACATGATACAAAAATCCATGTTCAGTAACATAAATATTTTTGGATCTGTGGATGATATATATTGCATGATGAATTTCGATTGGCATATATATTTCTACTTTTTAATGTCTGTGTGTGTGTTCTGTGTGTGTGTGTATGTATATACACACACACACAATATACACAAACTCTCCAGATTTTTCAAAATATGAAATATATGTGTCTTATTATACACTCCCTAAATTCATCCATGCTCATATATGTGGATTTATAATCAACTTTTCACAAGATTATTCTGAGAAATATTCATGCACCTGAAATACATATTTGTTTCCTAGTGCTAAAAACTAACTTCAGAGAATGGTGCATAGAGATCCTAATATTTCTACAGGAACTGACCCAGTTTAACATCAATGCAAGTAGATTCCTATGGGACATGATGTGTATTTTGACGTTCATTTTTATACAACATTGGTACATTTCTATTTCTTCAGTTGTTGCGTATCACATGATATGTATTTCATCCTCAAGTTCACAAATTTCTAGGCATTTGGTTCACTTTCAATGACTCCCTGCTTCAGAACACATGTATTCCTCCACGTTTCTTGACTGGTATTTTCATGAGACTTCTTTCCAAACACATTCTTTTCCATTTCCATAATCCATTTGAAACCAAACTCACACCCCCTTCATGGTAAACCATAACCCTAATATCACCATTAGATGTATAACTGGTTGGAATGAATGGTTGTGTATCAATATTAGATTTCCTATATATTTTCAGATATCAATTCAATCCATTATTTAAATTGGAAGCAGTTATAATATTTATTCACAGTAGGGTCTATTCATGCATTATCTCTATATTCATAGACCCAGGGTACACCTATTTGTACCCCCAAAGGCTCATTTATATGTCTTCAACATATTACTCCCAGAAATGGTGGAAGAAATACTCATGTCACCTGATCTCCATATACATTTTATCACAGTGATATTCTGGACACAAAATGCAAAGGTCACACTTAGGATTGTACCAAAGCCTCATTGGAAAGTGAGCATGGATTACTCAAAACATCCTTGTCCAGGTTGCCTAATGCTCTCAAATGTCAATCCTATTGGTGACTACATATTTGTTTCTTCCTAAGATGATATATTCAACCTCAACCCTGTTGAAAATGTCTAATCCTCTCACTCACTTTTTACTTTGCCTGATTTCCTAATGTCTCTACTGATATCTGCTTTCCTACATATGTTCCCCAGTTCATCATTGTGACTGACTCTTCACATGTGCTGACATTTACATTCACTCTCTAACCGACACCCTATTGCTAAAGAACTTTTGGTCCAAATTTTATACTCACTCTTCTTCCTAAACCTACCAACTATCTTCCTAATCACCATATACATTTTATCACAGAGATATTCTGGACACTAAACCATCTCAAACTGATCCTGACCTTTTGCTGGAGGCCCTGCGAGCCTTGTGACATTACTCGTGAGACTTGTGACTTGCCTTGTCAATCATTCTTGCACAAAATTTAAAGATGGGGGTTTTAAAACATGAACAGAACACGCAAAACATACAAGCAACAAGTAGATTGCCCCTTTCCTTACCTGGAATATTACTGTTTGTTGTTTTTGTTACCTCCAGTCAAACTCAGTTTGAAAATATGAATATTTGTCTTGACTCTTTCAAGAGAGAGGAAAACACATTTATATAACTTTTATTATAATTGTTTTCTTTTACTACTTATTATTGTTGTTATTTTCTAAGTATAGCTGATATAAATTAAATTTATTATAGGTTTGTACATTTCAGGGGGAAAAAAATCTAATTATATATAGATGTAGATTTCAGTACCGTCCTTGACCTCAGGCATCCACAGGGGGTTCTGAACTTGTCACCCAGTGGAGACTTGGACAGACACTTTGAGGAACTTATATGTCCTACCTAGTGTCACCACACGAGGAGAAGCCAGGTCAGCAGCAGGACATGCAGTCATCACATACATTAATGATACAAAATCACTACTGGCCACACAGGAGAAGAGGCATGTTTCTGCACCAAGGTGTTTGACCCCTAAAATTGAAACACCATTTTTTTTTCTAATTTGCAAATAATCATAACCATAATAATTTACAGATGTATTTTTTTCTCTCAATTTAAAATTTCCTCTTATGGATTTTTTTTTACAAGACAAGTATTTTGAAGGGTGTTTCTATTTGGCCTTGACCACATTGTAGAACAAATAGTAAATAAATGCTATCAGACTGGGAGGCTGAAGCAGGAGGATTGCAAGTTCAAAGCCAGCCTCAGCTATTTTAGTAACTCAGTGATACCCTGTCTCAAATAAAAAATAATAAAGGATAGGGATATGGCTCAGTGGTTAAGTGCCCCCTGGGTTTAATCCCCAGTAACAAAAGAAAAGAGAAAAGAAGAAAAAGAAAAAAAAATAAGTAAGGAAAGAAAGAAAGAAAGAAAGAAAGAAAGAAAGAAAGAAAGAAAGAAAGAAAGAAAGAAATTGGAACTGGGAGGGGAAATTTCAGGGAGCTGGGATGAGTTCAGAGGTGGGCAAGGGGTGTGGGGCATCATTTGACCCCCTGGTCCCTCCTGCTCCTACATTCCAAGAAGTCTCTATCTACCTCTGACTGTTCGCATCTTGCAGACTGAGGGTGTTGGTGGCCCATGGCCCGTTCACTTCTGTCTAGAGCTGAGCTCTGTAGAGTCTCCTCTGGTTTCAGGGAAGGAGCAACGGCTTTCTAAATGATTATTTCTGAAGTGGTTCTGGCTGCTCTATCTAAAGAACTGAGCTGTGATTTTTTCCCCACGGGGAGTTGCAACTCCCCTAATAGATAACAACCCTGTTTGCAAAGTGATTTATGGACTGAGCTGGGGGAATAAACCAGAACTCATCAAACAATGGCCACAGGGACGATCTTGATTCCCCAGGGTGGGCTGCAGCCGCCTCCCTTGTCCCACTCTCTCCCTCCTGCTGCCCCAGTTCACCATCTGGTTTAGCAGCCCCCAGGGCCGGGTGTGCTGGAGTGTGGTGAATGGCTGGCTCAGTGGAGAAAGCAGGGAGGATCTGTGGTGTTGCCCAATGCTGTCAGGGGGCAGTGGGAAGAGATGGGCGGTGGTACACCTGTGGAGATACCCCACATGGATCCGATGGACTCCATCTCCAGGTATGGACAAGATGCAGCGCCATATTGGGAAATGCTGGGTGTTGACCATTTATGATCTTTGTTTTTTATGTTATTAATAGACATCTTCCTTGAGTCTCTTCCACACTAAAATAGCTTTCTCTTCCTCTTGCCCCCCTTCAGCCTCCCTCCTTCCTTCTTGCACCCCTCCCTTCTGCACTTCACTTCTGTCCACATCCACGTGCAGTGATGGTGTCTCCCAACCTGTGGACAGCTTTCTGGAAAGGGCTCCCTGGAGTCCCTGGATATGGAATCTGTAGCCTCCTTCGATCTGGTACAGCTCGACCTCCTTCCCTGCAGCTCCAGATACTGTTGACTCCCACCCTCTCTCTAAAAGACTCCTGGACTCTGCCTTGAGGTTCTTCTTTGGTTCTTGTGAAAGAAGCACCCAGTTCTTCTCTCGTCTTTCCAGTTTTGTTTCAGGATCATTCTTGAACTGTCTTCCCCTCTCCGACTACTCTTCACCGCATTCCTCCAACAAGTCATTAATGGATTCTTTAACTCAACAGGTGTTTATTGAGCTTCTACTCCGGGAGTGGCTGTGTTAGGAGTTGGGGATAAAGTGGTGGATTAGACGTACTTCCGGTCCTCTTGGTGCTGGTGAGGGAGGCAGAGGAGAGGCAATATGAGGGACCACATGGGTCATGGTGACATGGAAATCAAAATGGCTCTCCCAGGAGATGATGTAAAACAGAGACTTAAATGTTGGGTGGAACATTCTGGAAGGTGGGCACAATATGTGTGGGTAAGTGTCAGTGCTGGGTCTGAATGGGGCCGTTCTAGGGGAGGAGATAGAAATAGAGACTGGCTGTGTGGGTGGAGAGCTAGAGGAGGAGAGAGGCCAAGCCGGCCCTGCAGCCCTCTGGACCTCCAGAGTGGAAGAAAGATGGTTCCATGTTCTATATGGAGAACCACGGGAAAGGGTGGAATGAGAGTAGAGGCCATTAGGTGATAATTAGGAGAGATGATGGCAGCTGGACCAGCGTCAAAGGCTACAGGTGCGTGTGTATGACGGATCTCCACTGGTCACTGGTGGAGATCTGACATACAGATCTCCTGGGCCTCGTTGCCCTTCTCAATGCTTATAATTTTATTTCTCCAAGAGCCAATTTGATATATTTCTTTGCTGTTTAAATTTCCAGGGTGTGCATGCACACGCACACAAACACACACAGACACACAGACACACCCCACAACTTCTTCTTTTCCTTTCTTTATTCCTTTCCATTATTCAAAGCAAAACATTTGACCTGTATTGTTCTATGACTTCTCTTTTCACTTAACATGCCTTGGGGAACTTTAGATGTTAGTACCTACAATTGTGTTTCCTCTTTTTTTGGTATGCAGTTCACTTTCAAATTATGGTTGGGCTAAAATTTATTCCAACAGTTCCCTATTAGACACAAAGATCATTTATCATTTCTTACCATAATACAATAGTGCACATTCTTCCGTATTCATTTCTCCACTTAGGGAAATATTTTTTGCCTGTGTGCACAATAAGTTTTAGCTAATATCAGTCCTTTCCTGCTTTTATTGCCTTGGCTGGAGTCTCGAGTACAATGATGAATTCTATTGATGGAGGTTAATTTCTTGCTTCTGGTTACAAAGTGAATCCTTCTGTATTCAACCATAAAAGAGGACATTTGCTATTATATACACTTTTTACAAATTAGAATTTTTTTTTGGCGATTCTAGTTTTTATAATTAAAAACATCTGAAATGGTTGTGGAATTTCATCTTTTTTTTTTCAGCATCTAGTAAGATAAACATGCGTTTTTTTACCTTTTCCTGTT
The DNA here is from genome assembly GCF_964194105.1 of Spermophilus citellus. Lineage (NCBI taxonomy): Eukaryota > Metazoa > Chordata > Mammalia > Rodentia > Sciuridae > Spermophilus > Spermophilus citellus. The sequence continues at coordinate 41,386,769 of NC_138198.1, forward strand.
AATGTGGTGAATTATTTGTCTTTCTTAAGGTTCATGTCTGCCATCTCATCTTTCTCATTTAAATAAAAGCTCTCTGTTTCCTTGCTTTCAGAATTCATTCCAAATTCCTTAATAGGAGTGTGAAAACTTTCAGTTTGGCCTCATTTTGATTCTTGAACCTCAACTCTCGTCTCTTGTCGTCTCCCCCTCCCGTACTTCAACAGCATGGGGACAACTTGCTTCTTCCCAGACCTCTTGTACCTCTGGATTTAACTCTTCCCTGCTGGGCCCCTTCTCTCCATCCCACCTTGATCTAAGATAATACTCTTTAGCCTTTAAGACTCAGCCCAAATAAGCAACTGCCTTTCCTACCTCTGTCACGCAGCTTGTCAGGGGCTCCTTATTCAGGCTCTCCACAGATTCAAGTATTTTCTTTGAAGTCATCACATCAAAATCTACTGTAATTGAGAGTCTCTGCTAAATGCCTGATGCCAGGGTCCTGAGAACCTAAGATGAATTAAAACGTCATGGTAAAAGACTATGAATTATATGCTATGCTGTATTCTGAGTATTTGTGTCCCCCCAAATTCCTATGTTGAAATCCTAGCCCTCAGGTGATGGTTTTAGGAGTTGGGACTTTTCGTAAGTATTTAGGCATGAGGCCTGGGAGGAATGGATGCCCTTATAAAAGGGTCTCAGGGGGCCCTCTCATTCTCTTTTTGCCATGTGAGCACAGGTATCTGCATGCTTGGAAGGGGGCCTTGACCAGACCCTGGATCTGCTGGCACCTTGACTTTGGGACGCCAGCCCCCAGAACTCTGAGAAATGTTTGTTGTTAAAGCTACCAGTCTATGGTATACTTGTTATAGCAGCCTGAGCCAACTAAGACATGCTGTAAGGCCATGGATTATGGGAAAGGTGGTCAGTCAGTTTTCTTAGTATGTTTTTAGAATACCTGAGACAGGTGCTGTATAAAGAAAAGAGATTTATTTTGGCTCATGGTTCTGGAGACTAGAAAGTACAAGCTTGAGAAACCACACCCAGTGAGGGTCTTACGCTCCTTAACTCATGGCAGAAAGCAGAAAGGCAAGAAGGTATATATGCAGGAGAGGCAAAACCCCAGGGCAGTCTTTCCAGCCACTCACTCTCATGGTACCTGTGAAGGTGAGAGCTAGCCCACTCTTCACAGATGGCATTCCTGAAGGTTCCATGTCCATGACTCCCACACCTCCCCATTGGGTGATGTGAGTGTCCAAGGGGACAACCATATTCTAACCATAACAGGAAGCTCTCCCTGACAAACAGGTCATATGTGAGGACAGAGGAATAGAGAGGTGGCTCCAGGGCCCTGGGGAATGTGACAGATCAAAAGTGATTGGTGGAGAAATTCCCCTGAGGACTTATTTGGACTGTAGAAGGCAACTCCAGAGAGCACATTTTGAACTCTGTTCTCTTTGCGGATTCCTTGACCTTATTCCTCAACGGGCATGCCTGCCTGCCCAGCCCACCCCAAGACTTTGCAGGCTGTTCCATCAGATGGGATGGGAAACGTAATTCACAGACCCATGAATTCTGCACCCTGCCATCCTTCTTTTTAGTTAACCCCAGGAGAGTTTGAGTAAGAGGGTCAACTTTAATGAGAGCCACGAGAGATCATTATTAGGTTAAAATTCTATACAGCCAGGATGTTTCCAAACAGGAAGCCAAACTCCTTAATGCCACCACGTAGACCCACCTCTAATTAAAGCACATGAATTTATAAAAAGGAAATGGGGGAAATAAATGGACCAACAAATCTTTTTTATGGGTTCAACTGTGTACCTTGCCTTGTGGAAGGGATGGTGGGTGGTGAAAGAGGTACAGGGTGATTTTCTAAAAAGGACTGCCATCTAATCAAACAGAAAAAGCTGCCCCATTTTAACAAGGAAACAACAACAACAACAACAACGAGAACCCTGTGTTCCCAAAGGGGCCAATTTCGTGGGAAGAGGTCAGTGGTGGGTAGGTGACCAGGAAAGTCCTCACGGAGGAGGAGAGGAGGCGGGATGCACTCAGGGTCCTGAAGGACTACTCACATCAGGGCGGTGGAGGGTGGGGGGTGTCAGGGCAGGAGAGCTCATGAGGGGCTCTGGAGGCCGGAGTGAGCAGTGTCTGCTGGGGTCGCGGAAGGCCCTCTGCTGCAGACTGACTGTCCTTGGAGGGAAGCCAGCCCTCGGTGTGAATTGTCACTTGCCCCTCACATGGACTGTGGCCTCTTAGGGCTGGAATACACCCAACCAGGGCTAGGATCTGGCTCAAATTCCTTTGATGATGTTGAAGAGAGTCACCATCTGTATTCTCAGGTCACTACGCCCCGTGCTTGCTGACCTTCCTTCATCTGGCTGAAATTGGCCCTCTGGAGCCCCGGACTGCTTCCTCACCAGAGAACCATCTTCAGTGTAGCGAAGACGTATTTTCCCTTTTCTCTTCCCCAAGCTAAACATTTCTCATTCCTTCAATAGTATTCCACTATATTTGGGATTCTCTTATCTGTTTACATTCTAGTCTGTGAATTAAATTCAAGAGACCCTACTTGGAGTAAAGAATATGGTGGAACTACAGTTTTGGCCAGGGTTGGTGTATGTTTTATTTTAAGAACTCTGGTCCTGTCTGAAGAATATTTCTGGTCTTTAGTTCCTATGTTTGCATGATGGAGCTATAACTTCATCTTTATCTAAGATATTGCTACTCTTTTTTTTCAGGAAAGGACGATTGGATGATCAAGCTTACTTTATGGCTTTTCAAAAAATCTGCAAGCAGAGTTATTGGTGATTTCCAAAGTCATACTTTTTTTTGTTGTTGTTTAATCAAAAAGCTCACTACAGACTCCCTTGTGCCCTCCTCCCTCAGCCCCATGGCCACTTCACAACTGTGAATCTCTACCCGTCAGCCCCCTATCAACTGAGAAGGCCGGTTGAATGGTGACTGGAAATTACATCACCCATCAAACAAAGCGAATGGATCACTGTAGAACAGTAGAATAAATTCAGGTGTATTTACACCTTGGGACTGTAGGCAGCCATGTAAGGAAGTGAATTAGAATCCCATTACAGTTAGTTTGAAAAGATTTCCACAAGGCAATGTTAGTTGACAGGAGCTTGATGCTGCAAAGCATGTGCAATAGGAATCCATTCTTGTCTCACAACGACAAAAATAAATGTATATTTCTACAATTATAGTTGGAGACTTCAACAGCCCACTCTCAGCAATTGCTAGGCAGAAAATCAGCAAGGACATATCAAAAAAACTAAAAACAGAATCAACTAACAGGATCTAGCAGATATACATAGAGCATTCCATGAAACCACAGCAGAATAAACATTGTCACACGATCATGACACACTCACCAAGGAACATTCACAATGAGCAAGGTTTGTTTCCCATAAACATTCTTTGCACGTGCCCATGACACATTCATCAAAGTACACCACGTCTTTGGCTGTAAAACAAATCTAACCAAATTTAAAAGAATGAACATCCTACAGCCTATGTGCTCTGGACATAATGGAATTGCATTAAAATGGAATTAAATTAAAAATCAGTATTAGAAAGACAACAGGGAAGTCTTCAGATGCTTGGGAATTAATGTGTGTAGATAATCCATGGGACAAAGGAGAAATTTCCAAGGAAATTAAAAAAATGCATAGAATTAAATGGAAAGAAAACTACAACAGATCAAAATATTGGGGGCACAGCTAGAACAGCACAAAGAAGGACATTGATAGCCCCAAATGCTTCCATCAGAAGAGAGAAAAGTTCTCCACCAATAATCTAAATGTCTCTAGAAACTCAAGAAGAGTAAAAGCAAACTGAAGGAAGGAAATAACCAAGATAAAAACATAGGTCAATGAAATTAAAAATGGGAAATGAATGGGGTCAAATAAATCAACTCCATATCAGATTCTTAAAAAAAATAAAATTGAAAAACCTAGCAAGATTCACACAGATAGATACAAATCACTAATAGCAGAAATGATACAAATCACTAATAGCTGGAATGAAATAGAGGGTATCTCAACGGACTCTGCAACCATTAAAAAGATATTAAGGGAATACTAGGAACATCATTATGCTCATAAATTCAACAACTTAAGACAATGTGGATCAATTCCTTTAAAACCACGAACTATCCCAAATCAACCAAGATGAAAGAGACAACTAGAACAGCTCCACAATCATTAAAGACATCGAATTAGCAATTAGAAAGCTCTCCAACAAGAAATCCCCAGACCCAGAGAGTTTCACCGGAGAATTTTACTAACCATTTAAGGAATTAAAACTCCTTTTACTTAATCTGTTCTAGCAAATAGAAGAGGAAACACTTCCCAATTCATTTTATGAAAGTAGTATTACTTTGATACTACAACTAGACAAGCCAGTACTAAGGGTTGGAGAATGGGGTGGCGAGAGAGAGAGAGAGAGAGAGAGAGAGAGAGAGAGAGAGAGAGAGAGAGAGAGAGAATTATAGGGTAACATCTTTCACAAACAAATTTTTTAACAAAATATTAGCAAATAAAGCCTGCAATATCTACAAACCATTAGATGTCATAACCAAGTAGGATTTATTCCAGGTATTCAAAATTTATCCAACATTTGAAAATCCAGCAATAGAATTAGTTGTCTCAATAAGAAAAATCATATGATCATATCAATTAAAGCAGAAAAAAAATTTACCAAGTACAATGCCCATTCATCATAGGAGTCCTCAGCAAACTAAGAGTAAGGGTGTGTTTCTCAACTTGATAAAAAGGACTTACCAAACCATACAGCTAAGAGTGCACTTACCAAGGAAAGACAGAATGCTTTCTGGGAACAAGGGGTATGCTCTTACCATTCTGATTCAACATGGCATTTAAAGTTTTAGCCACTGCAATAAAGCATGAAAAAGAAGTACAAGATAAACAGATTGGTTAATAAGAAACAAATGACATGATTGTCTAGTAGAAAATTCTAAAGAACCTATAAAACAATTTTTTAAAGAGGAAAGAGAGAGAGAGAGAGAGAGACAGAGAGAGAGAGAGAGAGAGAGAGAGAGAGAGAGAGGGAGAGAGAGAATTTTTTAATATTTATTATTTTTTAGTTCTCGGCAGACACAACATCTTTGTTGGTATGTGGTGCTGAGGATCGAACCCGGGCCGCACGCATGCCAGGCGAGCGTGCTACCGCTTGAGCCACATCCCCAGCCCCTAAAACAATTCTTATTTAAAATTTTATTTGTTCTTATTAGTTATATATGACAGTAGAATGTATTTTGACAGACTTATATATATATATAAAATATGAGTATAACTTCCCATTCTTCTGGTTGTACATGATGTAAAATTACATTGGTCGTGTAGTCATATACGCACATAGAAAAGTAAGTTCCATTCATTTTACTATCTTTCCTATTCTCATTCCCCCTATCTTCCATTCATTCCCCTTTGTCTAATCCATAGTACTTCTAATCTTCCCTACCCACCCCCATTTTTGTAATTCAGCATCCACATATCAGAGAAAACATTTTGCCTTTAGTTCTTTGGGATTGGCTACAATTCTTTTTTTTTTTTTGATCATTTTTTTTTATTTTATTTTTTTATTGGTTGTTCACAACATTACAAAGCTCTTGACATATCATATTTCATACATTAGATTGAAGTGGGTTATGAACCCCCAATTTTACCCCAAATGCAGATTGCAGAATCACGTCGGTTACACATCCACAATTTTACATAATGCCCTATTAGTAATTGTTGTATTCTGCTACCTTTCCTATCCCCTACTATCCCCCCTCCCCTCCCCTCCCATCTTCTCTCTCTACCCCATCTACTGTAATTCATTTCTCTCCTTGTTTATTTTCCCATTCCCCTCACAACCTCTTATATGTAATTTTGTATAGCAATGAGGGTCTCCCTTCATTTCCATGCAATTTCCCTTTTCTCTCCCTTTCCCTCCCATCTCATGTCTCTGTTTAATGTTACTCTTTTCTTCCTGTTCTTCCTGCCTGCTCTGTTCATAGTTGCTCTCATTATATCAAAGAAGACATTTGGTATTTGTTTTTTAGGGATTGGCTAGCTTCACTAAGCATAATCTGCTCTAGTGCCATCCATTTCCCTGCAAATTCTATGATTTTGTCATTTTTTATTGCAGCATAGTACTCCATTGTGTATAGATGCCACATTTTTTTTATCCATTCATCTATTGAAGGGCATCTGGGTTGGTTCCACAGTCTAGCTATTGTGAATTGTGCTGCTATGAACATCGATGTGGCAGTATCCCTGTAGCATGCTTTTTTAAGGTCTTCAGGGAATAGTCCGAGAAGGGCAATAGCTGGGTCAAATGGTGGTTCCATTCCCATCTTTCCCAGGAATCTCCAAACTGCTTTCCAAATTGGCCGCACCAATTTGCAGTCCCACCAGCAATGTACAAGTGTACCCTTTTCTCCACATCCTCGCCAGCACTTGTTGTTGTTTGACTTCATAGTGGCTGCCAATCTTACTGGAGTGAGATGGTATCTTAGGGTGGTTTTGATTTGCAATTCTCTGACTGCTAGAGATGGTGAGCTACAATTCTTAAAAGACTAATAAGTAAGTTTAGCAAAGTTATAGGATCCAAGATGCTTACACACAAGTAATCCCATTTCTGAAGGCTCAAAGTGAACATGTAGAAATTAAAATTGCTGTACACTATTTGCAGACACACTAGAAAAGAAAAATATTTATATTAAACCCAACACAACATGTAAAAGGTGTGTTTCCTGAAAAATTTTAAGCTGATGAAAGAAATAAAAAATGATGTAAGTAAGTAGAGACAAGTACCATGTTGTTAGACTATGACTCAAAATAGAAGAGATATTAATTCTCCCCAAATCAAACTATTATTTTAATTCAATTCCTATCACAATTCCCACAAGGAATTTTATAGACATGGAAAAATTTTGTTTTAAAATTTATGTGGAAGGCATAGACCCCAGAATATCTAAAACATCTTAAAATGTATGATAGGGTGGAGGGAGAGGCACAGATAAAGGGAACAGGATAAAGAATCCTAAAGTAGATCTGTGCAAATATGGACAGCTGATTGCTGACAAAGATGTGAAAGCTATTCAACAGAGAAAGGATCGCCTCTTCAACAAATTGTTCTAGAGCAAGTGACATTGATGGGCAAAAAATAAATCTTGACCTAAACCTCATGCCTTATTTGAAAATCGACTCAAAATGAATGATAGGCTTAAATGTAAAGTGCAAATTATAAAACTAGTAAAAAATACAAGAGGACATTTTTGAGATTCAGGGCTGGTTCAAGAGTCCTTTGACTTGACATCAAAGGACAGTCCTTAAAAGGGCAAAGTACCTTGATTTATACCCAAAGGATTTAAAATCAGATACTATAGTAATGTAGCAACATCAATGTTTATAGCAGCTTCAATTCACAATAGCTAAACTATGGAACCAACCTAGGTGTCCCTCAAGATGAGTGGATAAAGAAAATGTGGTATATACACTCAATGGAATATTACTCAGCTTTCAAGGAGAGTGAAATTATGGCATGTGCCAGTAAATGGTTGGAGTTGGAGAATATCATGCTAAGCAAAATAGCCAATCTTTCAAAATCAAAGGCCGAATATTTGCTATAATATGCAGATGCTAATAAGGCAGGGGGACTACAGAAGAATAGTATTACCTCAGATTAGGTAGAGGGAAGTGATGAGAGGGGAGGGGAGGGGATGTGGGAATAAGAAAGATAGTAGAATGAAGCAGACATTATTACTGTATGTATGTATGTGACTGCATGACCAATATGATTCTGCAACATGTACACTCAGAAAAATGAGGAGTCATATCCCATCTACATATGATATATCAAAGTGCATAAATGCATTCTACTGTCATGTATAACCAATTAAAACAAATAAAAAAATTAAATATAAAAAAAAGGACAAAGTGACAAATTGGATCTTGTCAGAAGTTAAAAACACATATGTTCTACAAAGACCCAGGTAAGTGGATGAAAAGGAAAACTACAAAGTGAGGGAAAATATTTGCAAACCACATGTCCAACAAAGCACTAGTATCTAGAATCTATAAAACCCTCAAAAAGTCAGTAATGAAAACAATATGAAACAGTCATAAATTATAAATTAAGAGACAATAATAAGTAATAAGCAATAAAAGTAGTACTAAAGCAAAAAGAATCTGATTAGCAAATAGACAAAAGACGTGGAAGATATTTCACCACAGAGCAAATAAACTCATGAAAACATGTTTAACATCATCAGCCATAAGGGAAATGCAAATTAATGCTACAGAAAGGTATCATTCCATGCCAAGAAGAATGGTTTTTTTAAAAATAACAATAGTAGAAAATGCTGGCAAGGTGGTGGAGAAAATAGATCATGCATTACTCATGAGAACCTAAACTGGCATGGCTGTGGTGAGCCATTTTGCTGCACTGCCTTGTGTGGGTGTTGGCTTAGTTCTTGGACAATAACTCAGTGCTTTGTGGTCGGCCAGTTCCGGAGCGAGCCGATATGATAATGTACTGAGTGTTCTAAGAACCAGTAAAAGCTGGTAAGAACCAGTTGACCTGTACTTCCTGGCTCTGGGCGCCAGTGCTGAATTCCTTGCCTTATTGGCTGCTGCTGTGTTGCTATGCGCTTTTGTCCAATCACATGAGACTTAAGCCGCGGCTCTAGTATATTAGGGGTGGTCTTTTCGGGCTCGGGGTCCTTTCTCTCAACGAACCATAATGGAAGCTCCCAATAAAGCGTGCTAGAGAAGAATCCTGTTTGTTGTCGTCATTCCTGCCGGCGGGTAGACGCGACAAGTGGTGCCGAAATCCCGGGAATTGTCATCTGTCGGCTACGAGGGGACCCCCGATATTTTGTGGGAGGATTCAGAACTTTACACGCGGAGCGGTGGCGCCGGTAAGTAATCCCCTGATCCGGTGGCTCTGGCTTAGTATAGTGCTCTATCATGGGTCAATATCAGTCTGTTTTCCTGAAACCACTAAAAAGGGGACAGGATATTTTGATGGAGCATCAGAATACTGGGTCAGAGTCAGAGGAATCTAAGCAAGAAAGACATGAAACAAAACAAAAAAGGGGATCTAATGCAAAGTTAAGTGAAAGTGCACTCAAGGAACAAAAGGACGTGACTCCAGCGTTAGGAGCACGCCCAAAACTTTATCCAGATTTATCTGCCTTCCGTAAAGTGAAGATAGTTGATTCAGATGAGTCTGAATCGGAAGGCGAGTCAGAAGGCTTTACCCCAGAAGAAGAACAAAGCTTAGAGAAAATGGCGGCTGAATATGAGCATGGCCGCTATGATGCGGCAATGGCCGCCACCCTTCTTCCTCCGAAGCCTCCGGCATATCCTGTAGCTAAACAACTGTTGCCACGCAAAGGGTCTCCACCCACTGCTCCAGGCGGAGCTTGTGGCTTCATAAAACACAGTACTTGGAGGAAGCTGGAAGAGGAGGGTGCATATCCTGTTGGTGCATATCCTGTTTTTGAGGATGCACAGGGACAGAGATATTTTGAGCCCATTCCTTATAAATTAGTTAAAGACATAGCTGAATCTGTCAGGACTAATGGTGTCACAGCATCTTTTACAATTGCATTGCTTGAACGCTTACATCTTAATGCTATGGCACCAATGGATTGGTATCATTTAGCAAAGGCCTGTCTCTCCATGGGACAATATCTTGATTTTAAATCATTATACTTGGATGCCGCTATACAACAGGCTCATGCGAATGCAGCTGATGGTCAACAAGCCTGGGATGTGGAGATGCTGACCGGGACAGGTCAGTGGGCCCAAAATCAAAATGTTTATCCATTAGTAGTATATCAACAGATTAATACCTTGGCCTTACGTGCCTGGAAGGCCCTCCCTAATAGAGGTGAAACAACGGGGAATCTTACAAAAATTATACAAGGCCCTGCTGAGCCATTTTCAGATTTTGTTGCTCATATGCTTGAGGCAGCCTCCAAGATTTTTGGGGACATAAACCAGACAATGCCATTAGTACAACAATTGGTGTATGAACAGTGTACCTCGGAATGTAGAAGGATTATAACACCAATAAAAGAGAAAGGGTTGGATGCCTGGATAAAAGCCTGCCGAGAGATTGGAGGTCCTTTGACAAATGCAGGGTTGGCTGCGGCAGTGGTTGCGGCAACCAAGGGGAGCCGAGGTTCTTCTTCTTCTTCTTGTTTCAATTGTGGTCGTAAAGGACATTTAAGAAAAACTTGTCCTTTCAAAGAACAACCAAAAATGTCATATCCTCACATTCCAGGGTTATGTCCAAAATGTAAAAAGGGAAGACATTGGGCTAATGAGTGCAGATCTGTTAAGGACATACAGGGAAACCCACTTAATCCTGTGACCGAGTCAAAAAACGGGCGTCGGGGCCCCCGACCTCAGGGCCCTCAAATATATGGGGCGCTACAAGAGAATGCACAGTATCAACCATCTTTTCGCCCGACAGAACCCCGAGGAGAGCAACACAAGGGTCTGCAGGGTTGGACATCTGTGCCACCACCAGACTCGTATTAACACCAAGTATGGGAATTCAGCCAATTCCTTCTGACCTTAAAGGTCCATTGCCCAAGAATTCAGTGGGACTGTTGCTTGGTAGGTCATTATCAGCATTGAAGGGATTGGTCGTTACCCCTGGGGTGATTGATCCTGACTTTGACGGTCAGATAAAGATTCTATGTTCTGCACCCAGAAATATGATAGTCATATCCCCAGGAGATAGGATTGCTCAACTTCTTGTGTTGCCTAGTCTTCATGATTATTTCCCTTCTCAGAAGGATGTGAGGGGGGATAAAGGGTTGGGCTCTACAGGAGTACAATTAATAAACTTGTCTTTACAACTAGAAGAGAGGCCAATGTTGGAATTAATCATTGAGGGCAAACAATTTCCAGGTCTCCTCGATACAGGAGCAGATAGAAGCGTTATCAGTGCAAGATTCTGGCCACAGTCTTGGCCACTGCAGTCATCTTCCCATACATTACAAGGATTAGGTTATGCTAATGCCCCTCTGATCAGTACCAAGTCACTCAATTGGACAACGTCCGAGGGACAAAAGGGTACAGTGGTACCGTATGTTATAGATGTACCCGTTACATTATGGGGACGAGATATTTTGTCTCAGATGAAATTAGTATTGACCAATGAATTTTCTCCACAAAGCCAACAGATTATGAAAAATATGGGACATATTCCAGGTAAAGGATTGGGAAAAGGGTTACAGGGACAAACAAAACCATTAATGCCTAGTGGAAACAATGGGACCCGGGGGCTGGGTTTTTCGTAGGGGCCACTGGGGAAGCAATTCCCATACCTTGGATCACTGATAATCCAGTTTGGATCCCCCAGTGGCCCCTATCCTTAGAAAAACTCTATGCAGCCAAACATTTGGTAGATGAACAATTGCAGTTAGGACATTTAGAATCCTCTTGTTCTCCTTGGAATACTCCTATCTTTGTTATCAGAAAGAAATCAGGTAAATGGAGATTGTTACATGATTTGAGAGTGGTAAACGCTCAAATGCAGTTGATGGGTTCTATTCAAAGGGGCCTGCCTTTGTTATCTAGCCTGCCAAGGGAATGGCCTATAATTATAATTGACATCAAAGACTGTTTCTTTTCTATTCCTTTATGCAAACAAGATTGTCAAAGATTTGCATTTACTTTGCCTAACATTAACCATGAAAAGCCTGATGAAAGGTATCAATGGAAGGTTTTACCTCAGGGCATGGCAAATAGTCCCACTATGTGTCAACTTTTTGTGGGAGCTGCCATACAACCTATCAGAGACAAATTTCCTAAACTGAGAATATGTCACTATATGGATGATATTTTACTTGCAGCACCTAATGATGCTCTATTAGAGGAAGCTTTTGCCTCTATGATTAAATATTTGGAAGGAGCTGGCCTTCATGTAGCACCCGATAAAATCCAGCAAGGTGCTGTTGGACATTTTCTAGGAGCTACAATAGACTCCAAGGTTATTAGACCTCAAAAGATCACTATACGTACTGATCACCTGCAAACTCTTAATGATTTTCAGAAGTTGCTTGGAGATATAAATTGGATAAGACCTTATTTAAAAATATCTACACATGAATTACAACCTCTTTTTGCCTTGTTAGAAGGTGATTCACAGCTTTCCTCTCCGCGAGAGCTGACGCCTGAGGCTTGAAAGGCTCTACACCTTGTTGAGCAAGCTCTTCACTCTGCACAATTACTCCGAGCAGTGCCCAACCAGCACATTCAACTATTAGTTTTGCCATCAAAAAATGCTCCTACTGGAGTTTTGTGGCAGGATGGGCCACTGCTCTGGATTCATCATTCTTCTACTGCTCATAAGACTATAGCTCATTATCCAACCATGGTGGCTAGTATTGCTTTGCAGGGAATCAAATTGTGTGTTACTCATTTTGGTGTTGCTCCACTAAGCTTAGTGACTCCTTATAATGCTCACCAAGTAAAAATTTTAATATCTACTGTGGATGACTGGGCTGTTCTTGCTTGTTCCTTTTCTGGAGTCATTGATAACCATTTTCCTAGACATCCTTTGATACATTTCATGTCAGTTCATCCTGTGATTTTCCCAAAAATAACAGCCATGAGCCCGTTAAAGGGTGCCTTAGACATATATACTGATGGATCTAAAACAGGCATTGGAGCTTATGTAGTTTCTGGCAATACGCCGGTAACTTTTCAATTTACCCCTGACACTCCCCAAATTGTTGAATGTCAAATTGTTTGTCAAGTTTTTGAGACTTTTCACTGTCCTTTTAATTTAGTGTCTGATTCGTTATATGTTGTCAATGCTCTCAAGGGCTTGGAGACTGCTGGTGAGATTTCTAATCATAGTCGTGTGGCTCCTCTCCTAAAACACTTACAGTCTCTCATTTGGAACCGAACTGCTCATTTCTTTGTTCAACACATTAGAGCTCATTCTTCATTGCCTGGACCTATGGTATCTGGCAATGCCTTAGTGGACAAAGCCACTCGAGCCTTTGCCTTTATATCTATGAGTCCTAATGATAAGGCACGGGACTTCCATAGTCTTTTTCATGTTCCTGCTCGCACCTTGCGACGTCAGTTTGTGATTCCACGTGCAGTTGCACGAGATATGATTGTAAACTGTCCTGATTGTGCCCCCTTTTTACATCCGCCCCATGTTGGTATTAATCCTCGTGGGTTGCGTCCAGGAGAATTGTGGCAGATGGATGTAACTCATATATCCTCTTTTGGAAAGCTACAATATGTTCATGTCTCTATTGATACTTCTTCTGGAATTATACATGCCTCTGCATTATCCGGGGAGCGTGTTAATAATGTCATCAACCATTGTTTAGAGGCTTGGGCAGCGTGGGGTAAACCACGTATGCTTAAAACTGATAATGGTCCTGCTTATACATCTAAATCTTTCCAACAATTTTGTAACACCATGCAAGTACAACATTCATTTGGTCTGCCTTATAATCCTCAAGGTCAGGGCATTGTGGAACGAGCACATCGCTCTTTAAAAGAATGCCTAATAAAACAAAAAGGAGGAATTGGATATGATCAGACGGCTAAAAATAGGTTGTCTTTAGCCTTATATACTATAAATTTTTTACATCTGGATAATAATAATAGATCTGCAGCTGAACGACATACAGCAGAGGTTCCCTGTCATTTTGATGATGTGAAATGGAAAGATGTTTTGTCAAACTCTTGGCGTGGCCCAGACCCGGTGATAGCCAGGTCTAGGGTAGCGGTATGTGTGTTTCCACAGGACCAATCGGAGCCATTTTGGGTACCTGAGAGACTTACTAGACTCATCCAAGGATCTTCAGAGAAGGAACAAGATAACACCACGGATCAACATGCAGCTGACTTGGTGGAGCCTCCTGGTGGTAACTCTCCTCCTGTACCTGAATTTCCAGGCGCAGGGAATTAAAGAGTATTATTGGGCCATTAGTAGAGCATGGCCGGTACCTGTTCCTGTACATTCTGAGACCTGGGCCTTGGTGCTCACCTGATTTTTTCTTTCCGCCAGAGTTTACTCCTTGCCAGAGTCCTCTGGTTCCAGAAAAAACAAGTTGCCCCGGGATTTCAATTATCCCCTCCCCTTAAGGGATTTTCTTTTAATATTACTGGAAATTCTACTAAGACAAATTTGGCAGGATGGCCTTGGTACTCTTGGATATTACACAATGAGACGGGGGCGAAAACGGATTTCTCCGCTGTAGCCTATTTAAATGGGGGAGTTCATTGGATTAAAAATGTTTCTGGAAATACATGTCAGTCTGGAACCAAAAAATACTTATCAAATATTACTATCAATGAAGAATATCATAACATCTCTTTTCCTGCTGCTGAAATATGTGTTCAGCCACCATTTATGTTCTTACTTGTTAATCATACTGACAATTCTACTATAGTTAATTGCACTGTGAAAGAGTGTTATTTAACCCAGTGTTGGAATACTTCCTTGTCATTGGCTTTGGTGGTAAAGGTTCCGACCTTTGTGCCCATGCCAGTTGAGGCCGATCCTAGTTCTTTTCCCCTGGTACAGTTGGTCAGGGAGAGAAGAGATTTTGGCATTACAGCTGCTATAGTTACAGCTATTGTGGCATCTGTTACGACAGCTACTACTGCAGCCATAGTTATGGCTTCTCAAGTACAAACAGCTAAAGTTATTAATAGTGTGGTAGATCAAACAGCTAAAGCTTTAATTACAATAGAAGATATCTCATTATAAGTATGTGTGTGTTACTCCTTTATGTTATAATATGACTGCTTCTGTGGAACAAAGTAACAGATTGTCTAGATTTTTACAGGGAAACTGGACTCAGGAAGGAGAACGACTCACTCAAGAATTGCTGTCTCAGATTGCTAACTTGAATGGAACACGTGTGGAGCCTCTTTCTGTTGCAGACTTTGCCTCTTGGGCTTCTTCTATATTTTCCTACTTTAAAGAGTGGGTAGGAGTTGGGTTATTCGGTATTATGCTTCTTTTTGGCCTTGTCTTATGCCTTTGGATGATTTGTCGTATGCGACGCATGCAGCAAAGTGATAGGGTCAAGGTGGTTCAGGCACTCGCTGCATTGGAAGCTGGGGCCTCCCCACAAATTTGGCTCGCCAGCTTGGCAAAATCCTAAAACCCCTGTGTTGATGTGGATGGCCTTTGCACACCAAGTGACCTTGTTGTCATTGCACCTTGGAAGGCTTCCATATCTAAGGAAGACAGCCTTTGCACTCTGAAGGGTAAATGTTGCCCATTGCACTCAGAAGGTGACTTCCTCATTTGGCCTTTGAATGCCACCCTTGATCGGAGGGGTCATCATGAGGACACTTCCTAGATCAGGTGAATTTTAAATGGTTCAAACAAAATATAAAAGGGGGAACTGTGGTGAGCCATTTTGCTGCACTGCCTTGTGTGGGTGTTGGCTTAGTTCTTGGACAATAACTCAGTGCTTTGTGGTCGGCCAGTTCCGGAGCGAGCCGATATGATAATGTACTGAGTGTTCTAAGAACCAGTAAAAGCTGGTAAGAACCAGTTGACCTGTACTTCCTGGCTCTGGGCGCCAGTGCTGAATTCCTTGCCTTATTGGCTGCTGCTGTGTTGCTATGCGCTTTTGTCCAATCACATGAGACTTAAGCCGCGGCTCTAGTATATTAGGGGTGGTCTTTTCGGGCTCGGGGTCCTTTCTCTCAACGAACCATAATGGAAGCTCCCAATAAAGCGTGCTAGAGAAGAATCCTGTTTGTTGTCGTCATTCCTGCCGGCGGGTAGACGCGACACATGGCCACCCTGGAAACAGCGTGGCCTCTTAGGGTGACACCTCGGGGCCCAATGACATCCAGAACAAAAACGGTACCGCAGTGTAGTAGTTTTCTGTTGCCGATTTAAGAAGGTACTCACAAAGCAGCTTAAAACAACAGCAGTTTATTGTCTTACAATTCTGAAAGTTTGCAGGGCTAAAATCAGGGGCTCTTTTTTTTTTTCCTAGAGGCTCCAGAGGAGAATCCACGTCTTGTGTTGTTCAGCTTCTAAGGTTGCGGCTGCAAGTACTCCTTGAACTGTGACTATGTTAGGCCAGGCTTTGCTTCCACGGTCACATTGCCCTTTTCTCATCTGTGACCAAGTTTTCCTCTGCCTCCCTCTTATAAGGAGGTAACATTTATGGTTTAGCTTGATGTTCCAGAGCAATCTCTCCTTTTCGAGATCCTTGATCATGGAGTCCCTTTTGCCATAAAAAATCACATTTACAGGTTCCAGGGATTAGGACCTCAATATGTTCCTCCTACCACAGGAAATTTCTTTAAAAACTACAAATGCAACTGCTGTATGAACCAGCAATTTTACTCTTGGGCATTTAGCTCAGAGATGGGATACTTCATGTGCATACAAAAACCTGCACATAGAAGTTCCTTGCAGCTTTATTCATAACAGCTTAAAACAAAAACAGCAGAGATGTCCTTCAAAGAGTGGACGATTAAACAAGCATACCCTGGAACACTACCTGGCTCTAAAAAGAAGTGAATTATTGATACACAGAACATTCTGGATGACTCTCCATAGAATCACACTGAATGAAGACAGCCATTACTCAAAGTTGATAGGCTGCCATTACTCCACATACTTAACTTTCTTGAAATGATAGCAATAGAAAAGAGATAAATGGTGTCAGAGGTTAAGCGCGTGCCTGCGTGTGTGTGTGTGTGTGTGTGTGTTTGTGTGTGTGTGTACCAGGAGGGAGGTAGGCGTGGCCACAAAGGGGCAAGGTGAGGGATCCTTGTGTCGATGGAGCTGTTCTGTATGTGATGTGTTTTACCAGTATCCTCACTGTGATACTCTGATAGAGTTTTGCAGGATGTTATCATTGGGAAAAACTGGGGATCTTTCTGAATTATTTCTCACAACTTCATGTAAATCTTCTATGATCTCAAAACCCAAAGTTTAATTTAGAAAGTATGTGTGTGTGTGTGTGTGTGTGTGTGTGTGTGTGTGTACCTCCATCCTTGCAAGGTTATAGGATCATGGAGAAACAGAGAAACACACCCTATTGGGTAATTGTTGTTGCATGACAAATTAATAGTCAGTAGCTTAAAACTTTTGTTATTAAGTTCTGACTTGGAGTCTTTCATGAGGTTGTCAGATGTCAGCTGCATTTGAAGTCTTGCTGGAGTTGGAGGAGCCATCTCAGGATGGTCCACTTGCAGGGATGTTGATAGGTACTGGCTGTATGCAGGAGGTCTCAGTCCCCTCTCAGTTCCTCCAGACCTCTTCCACAGGGCTGCTTGAATGTCCTTATGACATGGTGGTTGGCCTGCCCAAAAAGTGAGCAGTGATCAAGGTAGTAATATTTTTTATGACCTGTTCTTAGAAATGACACTTTTGCATCATTCTGTTGGACATATTGGTCATCCGCATTCATGGGTTTTAGACTGGAAAGAACTCCACAAAGACTATGGATCAGAATAAGAATCATCCCCATTGGTGAGGAAAAATGAAATTTGAAAGTTGAATAGAAAAAAAAGTTCCTGTACAAAGAGGCAGATGAGCTGGGCTGCCCAACCTGCACATGAATTAGTTTATTGTGCAGTTATATAGCGTGACCCTCAGATGACAGTGTCGAGTTATCCAGAGCTGGGCTGACTGTCAGTAGGGATTTAGGAGGGAGAAACCTAAGGCAAGGGGTGGTGGTATGTGTGAAGGTGATCCAATGCAGAGGCAGGTAGATGATGATTTGTAAATGAGTGGTGCTTCAGGGGCCGATATGAGGAAAGAGTCTGCAGCTTTTCCAGCATAGCTATTTAGGGTGGCTCAGGGGTACCCAGAACAAGTCTAGCAAGCTGGCTGGTGGCTGCAAGACCGTGCTGACATTGTAGGAGATTTAGCATGAAGCAGTCCCATGAGATCCAGGAGACGCACAAGCTTCCTGTAAAGAGGTATTTTTAAAACCATGAGTTGGAGTGCAATGGACCAGAATGAGGGTACTGAGACCCCTAATACCATCACTGTAGCTCAGGCTTCAGAGATGACTGGCCCTATTCTTGGTCATTTCAGCCAGGTCCTGGAATGAGTGGTGGTTCATTAGAAGTGAGAAGGGAAGAAGAATGTGGTCTTAAGGGCCAGTGTCTCAGGACACAACACAAGCCACATTTCAGACATGGTCTGATCTGGCTGGGTGCAGTGGTCTGTGCCTACCATCCTAGCTGCACTGGGGGCTGAGGCAGGAACATCACTTGAACTCAGGAGTTTGAAGCCAGACTGGGTAACATGGTGAGATCCCATCTCAAAACCAAACCAAGTATTCTGGGATAGATTCCAATTCAATGACTGGGGTCCAAGAAAAGACAACAGAAGATGGTCCCTGTAACCACAATCCGAATGGAGACACTGACTATTGGCCCTGGCTTCAGCTGCACAGAAAAGAGCTTCTCCAGCCATACTGGGGCCCTCTTGCCTAATAACCTCTTTATTGGGAGGTTGGAGAAAACCAGTGCTCATGGGGAGAGAATGAGTTTTCTAAGACTAAGCAGTCAGGTTCAGGTCAGAGTGAGAATGGAAAGGCCATCGAATAAAACTGGCTGGTCAGCTTTACCTCCTTTGCACATTAGCTGGAATGTGGCTTTTGCTGGGTATGAATATGTATTTTTGGAATACCTCTTCACCTTTGTCCTTTGACTCTGAGTAGCAGACGCAGTGTGTTGCACTGCCGGGATTCTTCAGAAGAAATCCAGCACAGAGGTTTACTTTTAACCAAACCCCAGTAACACTTCTGCTCTGAGTCAGCTTCCTTGTCGTAATGAGACCGATGACACACGCCACCAGCCAGTGTTCATAAAGGCTTCCTGGTTCTTTTGATGAACCCCTATATGGCATTTATATTAATACAATTTTCTCTGTGAAATAAAAGATCAGAGTTGTTACACTTACCGAGGAAGCAGATGTGGGAATAGGATGCAGCTAAATGACTAGTTTTCCTTCCCTGAATTAACTGGGTGGGAGTTGGGAACAGTCTGGCAGAGGAGGTAGGAAAACGGAGAGTGAGTCGGTGGGTTGGTTCTTCTTTGCACACCCAGCCCCCTTATTCCCAAAGGGCTGTCCCGGGGAAGTGCCTTTCACATGCTTCTGTTTGTGGCTATGCTAAGAAAGATCAGAAAGATTGAGAGAGCCAGCTTCACCCTCGACCACAGGTGCCCGGCTCTCTGAACCACTGGGCAACTTCACTTAATTCTCATTTTCACCTCCTGGGATGAAGATTGCTGTATGGAAATGTCCTTGAGTCTCAAGTACCTTCTTTATCAAATGGGGTCAAC
The DNA here is from genome assembly GCF_964194105.1 of Spermophilus citellus. Taxonomy (NCBI): domain Eukaryota; kingdom Metazoa; phylum Chordata; class Mammalia; order Rodentia; family Sciuridae; genus Spermophilus; species Spermophilus citellus. The sequence continues at coordinate 41,406,103 of NC_138198.1, forward strand.
AATAGCCCTGTCTTTACAGGGTCATCAGGAGGAATGACGGGAGAGCCCTGTGCCTGGCCGAGTGCCTGGCATGTGGCAGACACGCTCACTCTCTGAACCATCCCTGGTCCCATTCAATCCTGAGTGTGCCCCTCGCCTCCAAAGCCCCATGAGTCAGGCCAGCCTCTGCCTGTAGTGAAGGAAGTTGGTTATTCATGACACTTTATTTAAGAGAGAGTGACTTGTCTGTCACAGGATAGTGACTCCTGCCATGTGTCAGCCTTCCAAAGTGTGTGAAATCCATTCCATACGACATGCTGAGGTGCAGAGGAGGTTGAGAGCTGACGGGGTGCCAGGTGGAAGTGGCCGCGCGTCCTTCCCGGTCTAGCTCATGGGTTCTCCTCTTCACAGATTCAGCAAGTGAGTTTTGGGGTCACGGCAGTAACAGCATGAGCCTGTCATGGAGGACAGAGGACAAAGTGATACCATGATAGTTTTGAAGTCCTTTATATGGGAGCAGCGTGGACGGTGGGACAGCCATCAGAGGTGGGTGGTGTCTGTGGGGCTTCAGCTTCCAGTGGGTTGTCAAAGTCTCTGGTATTATATAATTCCTCATTTTTCTGAGTGTACCTGTTGCAGAATCATATTGGTCATGCAGTCACATATATACATACAGATCACCAACATCTGCTACCATATAAACAGGGCTTTGAAAAACATTTATTACCATATCAAGTTATTCTGGGTGAATTTATTATGAGTGATTTCAATTTTTGATACTGGTTTGTAGCTTCCAAAGTTTCTTACCATTTCTAGGTCTCTCTTCCAAGAAATGACCTTTCGTTCTTTTTCATTGAATACCCCGTACACGGTAGCCCATGAAACCTTCAAGATGGAGCTCTGTGAGCATATGCATCTTCACAACACATCCAAGCAAACACCATCTGCCTAGATCTAAAGCATGTTCCTAGAGTTCCCCAGAAGCTTTTTAAAAATATCTTCCAGAATATTCTGACTCTTCTGCCACCATTGATTAGTTTATGAAGATGACGTTTTAAATAAAAAATGAGTAACAATACTGGTGGATTGATACTATTAAGTGTGGGAAAGTACTCTAGTGCAGATAGGAACTTTTAGACAAATTCAAGGCTATTATTTAGAGGAAACCTTTAAATACATAACTGATGACACAAAATGCTATCTGATGTAGATTAGATGAATTAATTCATCAAATTCAAAGTATTTCCTTTTCTCAAAAGTTTATAAACATTCCTAACAATCTTAACTTTAGCATCACTCAGTCAAGTGGTTAGGGAACTTGATTATTTTGGTCATAACATCAGATGAACACATCCGATTATATAAGCTGAAGAAAAGGCAGTGATTGACTTTGAGAGTCTTGAGAAGGTGCTGTCAGATACATGTGTTAGACCATTGTGCTGGACTCCCTAGATGGTGGGATGTGGGTGTTGGGGGTATCTGCGGTGGATACACTATGTTGTCAATCCACAACTAACTTCACCAATTCTAAAGGATTTTTTTTCCAAATCTAAGTATTTGAGAACAGAATTTTGCTTGAATTTTAAAATTGCTATATGTTCTGTAAATCAATTTCATTTGATCTCTCTCTGAGTGGGTGATAGCACTGACCCACAGCCAGGCCCACTGGACATCAGTGGGAGAGGAAGAACAAACCATATGGTTTGGATAAAAGAGAGGAAATTCATGGGGCTTGTGGGTCCCCACATGCTTGTGGGCTATTGATTTGCCAAGTCCGGGATAAGACTCAGGTAGGCACTTTTTGACAGTGATTGTTATACTCCAAACCTTTTGAACTCTGATTTCCTTTTAAAATTTTTTTTAATTTTGTTTTAATTATTTAAACATGACTGTAGAGTGCATTTATGCACTTTGATATATTATACATATAGATGGGATATAATTTCTCAGTTTTCTAAGTGTACATGTTGCAGAATCATATTGGTCATGCAGTCACATATATACATTCAGTAATAATGTCTGTTTAGTTCTACTATCTTTCCTATCCCCACATTCCCTCCCTCCCCTCCCTTCACTTCCCTCTACCTAATCTAAGGCAATGCTATTCTTCTTTAGTGCCCTCAGCCTTATTGTGAATTAGCATTTACATTTTAGAGAAAACATTTGGCCTTTGGTTTTTTGGGATTGGCTTATGTCACTCAGCATGATAGTCTCCAAATCCATCCATTTACTGGCAATTGCCATAATTTCACTCTTCTTGAAAGCTAAGTAATATTCCATTGAGTATATATTTATCCATTTATCTATTGAAGTAAACCTAGGTTGGTTCCATAGTTTAGCTATTGTGAATTGAGCTGCTATAAACATTGTTGTGGCTGCATTACTGTAGTATGCTGATTTTAAGTCCTTTGTGTATACACTGAGGAAAGGGATAGCTGGGTCAAATGGTGGTTCCATTCCCAGTTTTCTGAGGAATCTCCACACTGCTTTCTATATTGGCTGCACCAATTTGCAGTCCCACCAGCAGTGTATGAGTGTGCCTTTTCCCCACATCCTCGCCAACACTTACTGTTGTCTGTATTCTTGATAGCTGCCGTTCTGACTGGAGTGAGATGAAATCTTAGAGTAGTTTTGATTGGCATTTCTTCTTCTGTGAAGTGTCTGTTCAGTTCCCTAGCCCATTTATTGATGGGGTTATTCGTTTTTAGTGTGAAGTTTTTTGAGTTCTTTATGTATCCTAGAGATTCATGCTTTATCAGAGATGCATGTGGTAAAGATTTTCTCCTAGTCTGTAGGTTCTCTCCTCATGTTATTGATTGTTTCCTTTGCTGAGAAGAAGCTTTTTAATTTGAATTCATCCCATTTATTGATTCTTAATTTTACTTCTTGTGCTTTAGGAGTCTTGTTAAGGAAGTCAGGTCCTAGGCTGACGTGGTGAATATTTGGACCTATTTTTTCTTCTCTTAGGTGCACAGTCTGTGGTATAGTGCCTAAGTCTTTGGTCCACTTTGCCTTGAATTCTGTGCATGGTGAGAGACAGAGGTTTAATTTCATTTTGCTACATATGGATTTCCAGTTTTGCTAGCACCATTTGTTGAATAAGCTATTTTTTTCTCCAGTGAATGTTTTTGGCACCCTTGTCTAGTATGAGATAACTGTATTTATGTGGGTTTGTCTCTGTGTCCTCTATTCTGTACCATTGGTCTACAAGTCTATTTTGGTGCCAATACCATGCTGTTTTTGTTACTATATCTCTGTAGTATAGTTTAAGATCTGGTATTGTGATGCCTCCTGCTTCACTTTTCTTGGTGAGGATTTCTTTAGCTATTCTGGGTCTCTTATTTTGCCAAATAAATTTCATCATTGCTTTTTCTATTTCTATGAAGAATGCCATTGGTATTTTAATAGGAATTGCATTAAATCTGTATTACACTTTTGGTAGCATGGCCATTTTGACAATATCAATTCTTCCTATGCAGAAGCATGGGAAATCTTTCCATCTTCTGAGATTTTCTTCAATTTCTTTCTTTAGGGCTCTGTAGATTTAATTGTAGAGGTCTTTCACCTCTTTTGTTAAATTGATTCCCATGCATTTTCTTTTTTCTTTCCTTTTTTTTGAGGCTATTGTGAATAGTTTAAGGAGTAGTTTTCCTAATTTCTCTTTTAATGGATTCATTGCTGATGTATAAGAATGCATTTTATTTATGGGTGTTAATTTTATATTCTGTTACTTTGCTGAATTCACTTATTAGTTCTAGAAGTTTTCTGGTGGAATTTTTTGGATCTCCTAGATATAGAATCATGTCATCAGCAAATAGTGATAATTTGAGTTCTTCTTTACCTATTTGTATCACTTTATTTTCTTTCTTTCTTTCTTTCTTTCTTTCTTTCTTTCTTTCTTTCTTTCTTTGAGTCAAAACATCTTCTTTTTCTGTAGAAATTGATTTAGTTAATCTCTCTGGAATCCAAATTGGTTGCTGTTCCTCCTGTGGGAAAACACAGACAGCGCCCCGATTCCAGACTATCACTGGATCTGGGCCTTTCCATTGTCCTGTTAGAATATCTTTCCAAAGTACCTTAGGCTTATGTACATTTTTTGGGTACAAATGTCTTTCCGCAGCACTAAGTCCCGATGAATCCAAATTTAAAAAGTTTAGAATAAAAAGGGTTATTTTAAGTTTATCTTTGGGGGATATATACCCCTTTCCAATTCCCTCCTTTTGTTTTAATAAGTACATTTTAATAGTTTGATGAGCTCTTTCAACTATGCCTTGTCCTTGTGGATTGTATGGAATTCCTGTTATGTGAGTAATACCAAATGATGAGCAAAATTGTTTAAAAGAGGTGGAAGTATAACCAGGACCATTGTCCGTTTTTAACTGTTTTGGAACGCCCACAGTGGCAAAATTTTGTAAGCAATGAGCTATAACATCTTTAGTTTTTTCTCCGGCATGAAGGGAGCCCATCAAAAATCCAGAAGAGGTATCAACTGTAACATGTAAATATTTTAATTTTCCAAATTCTGGCAAGTGTGTGACGTCCATCTGCCAAATATGGTTAGGTATCAGTCCTCTAGGATTGACTCCAAGATTAACTTGTGGTAAAAATGTCACACAATTTTGACATTGTTTTATTATATGTCTGGCTTGTTCTTTAGTTATTTTAAAATGCTTTTGTAAAGTATTAGCATTGACATGGAATCTTTTATGAAAATTTATAGCTTCTTCTATTGTGGAGAAAATATGTATGTCATGTGTAGATTTATCTGCTAGTTCATTGCCCATACTAAGGGCTCCAGGCAATCCTGTATGTGCCCTGATATGACCTATAAAGAATGGATCTTTTCGGTCCCAGATTAGACTTAGTATAGCGGAAAACAAAGAGAAAACAGTAGAAGAAGGTGAAATCCTACCAGCATCTTCAAGGGATACTATAGCATTAACTACATACTGACTATCAGAAAATAAATTAAATACAGAATCTTTAAACATCATAAAAGCTTGTAATACTGCATTAAGCTCTACCTTTTGAGCTGATTGTTTGGGTACTAAAAATGTAAAAGTTTGATCAGGAGTAACTACTGCTGCTGTACCATTGTTTGACCCATCAGTGAATATATTTGGAGCATTTATGATAGGGGTTTTTCTTGTCATTTTTGGAAAAACTACAGGATGCTTAGACCAAAAAGACAACAAAGGATTAGATGGTAAGTGATTATCAAATGAAACACTAGTTTTACACATGATTATTGCCCAAGTATTTAACTCATTAGCTAACTCATCAATTTGATCCATAGTATATGGAGTAATAATTTTATTGGGAGAAATCCCAAACACTCCCTTTGCTGCTTTTATTCCTTTGAGTATTAATTGTCCTACAGCCTCAGGATATCTAGTAAGAATAGTGTTAGGAGAATAAGATAAATGTATCCACAATAATGGACCTTCTTGCCAAAATACTCCTGTAGGAATATTTTTTGTTGTTAGTACAATAAATAATAAAGGCAAACTTATATCAATTCTATCCAAATGCATATTTTCCATATATGTTTCAATGATTTTTAATGTTTTTCTTGCTTCAGGCGTTAACATGCGGGGTGAATTTGGATCTGATGGACCTTTTAGAATATCAAATAAAAGTCCTAACTCTCCTGTTGGTATGCCTAGATAAGGCCTTATCCAATTTATGTCTCCCAATAACTTTTGAAAGTCATTAAGTGATTTGAGTTGATCTACTCGTATTTGAATTTTTGGTGGATGGACCATGGTTGAGGATAATAGAACTCCTAAATAATTAATTGGAAGATTTAATTGTACTTTATCTATTGCTATCTCTAGATTATAATTTTTCAATAAGTTTGTAAGTGTGGCATAACATTCTAGTAATGTGTTTTTATCTTTATGTGCTAATAACACATCATCCATATAGTGAAATATTTGTAGTTCAGGATTTTGATTTCTAAGTGGCTGGATTGCTTTATTAACATAAATTTGACACATAGTTGGGCTGTTAGCCATCCCTTGAGGGAGTACTTTCCATTCATATCTCTGATCAGGAACTTCATGATTCAGTGCAGGGATAGTAAATGCAAAATGTGGACTATCCTCAGGATGAATTGGAATTGAAAACAAACAATCTTTAATATCTATAGCTAAAACATGCCAGGTTTTTGGTAAAGCAGACAATTGAGGAATCCCTGATTGAGCAGGTCCCATAATAACCATCTCATTATTAATGGCTCTTAAATCTTGTAATAATCTCCATTTACCAGATTTGTTTTTAATGACAAAAATGGGAGTATTATGGGGGGATACGGAAGGTTGTATATGTCCTTCCGCTAATTGGTGTCTGACCAAGTCATGGGCTACTTGTATCTTTTCTTTAGTCAGGGGCCACTGAGGAACCCACACTGGTCTTTCTGATTTCCAAGTAATTTTAATTGTCTCAGTGGCCCTTTCTGAAAACCCAAACCATGTCTACTTATTTCTTGATCTATTTGAATAGGTACTGTCATACCTTGTTCTTGTTCTCTTAATCTTTTTTCTTTCCTAAAGCCTTGTTTAGCCCTAGTAGTGGGCGCGTTAGGATTGATGTTATTTGTTAATGTCAATCCTAATTGATCTAGGACATCTCGTCCCCATAAATTTACGGGAAGATGATCCAATACATAGGACTGTATAGTTCCTTCACATCCTTCAGGATCCCTCCAATCTAATACCATAGCACTTCTATGGGGATTTGTTGCCACTCCTAGGCCTCGAAGCGTTTGAGTGGCTTGTTGTAATGGCCAATATTTTGGCCATTCTTGACGAGAGATGATACTAAGGTCTGCACCTGTGTCCAGCAGCCCATTAAAGTCATGTCCTTGAATATTTAATTTTAGCATTGGGCGAGAATCTAAATTTAAAGACAGCATAGCCCAATCTACACCTGTGGAGCCTAATCCCTTGGAACCTCTTCCTACATTACAACTGGAAAATTTATCATGCAGGCTGGGTATTATTAATAACTGTGCTATTCTATCTCCTGGTGAAATTACTGATATACCTCTTGGAGAACTAGCTATAATTTTTATTTCACCTTCATAATCGGGATCAATTACCCCAGGACTTATCATAAGTCCTTTTAGTGTAGAAGAACTGCGTCCCAATAATAAGCCTACTGTTCCCTGGGGAAGAGGTCCTTTTACTCCTGTGGGAATGATTTGAACTCCCATCTCTGGAGTTAGTACTGCTCTGGCAGAGGCGCAGATGTCCAGCCCTGCGCTCCCTCTAGTTTGTCTGATGAGGGATTTAATGGATAATGCGTTCTGGGCACTACCTTGATGGTGCTGCTGGGTTCCTCCATTGCCCCATATATTTGTGGTTTTGGGCCCCGGGGCATTGGGCCCTCTAGTCCGTTTTTTGGCAATGGAGCCTGATACCTTTCTCCATGATATCGTGGGTAAACACTTGGTCCTTGTCCATTTTTTGATAACGGAATACCCTCTATGGTGGTTTGAGGATGGCATTCATTAGCCCAATGTTTCCCTCTATGGCATCGTGGGCAAATACCTGGTATTCTATTCCTTTGATACCCAGCTTTGTTAAACCCTCCTCTTACGGGGCAACTCCTTTTAAAATGTCCTGTTTGATTACAATTATAGCATGTTTTTGGCCTGGCATCTAAAGCCTGTTGTACTACTGCTAAGACTTGCCCTTGTTCATTAATGTCTCTACATAATTTAATATATGTGTTTAAATCTTCATGTCTCCATGGTCTAATGACCTCTCTGCAGCAACGATTTGCTTGGTCATAAGCCAGTTGTTTTATAAATGGCATTACCTGTTCTGTATTTCCAAATATCCTAGAGGCTGACTGAATAAGTCTATCTACAAATTCAGCGTAAGGTTCATTAGTTCCTTGTATTACCTTAGATAATTGACCTTGTAAGTCTCCATGCCCCTGTAAAGTTTTCCATGCCCTAACTGCATCTACAGCAATTTGTGCGTATACGCCAGGGTCATATTCAATTTGCTGTCTTTGACCCTCATAAGGTCCCTTTCCCAATAGCATATCTATAATTCTTTGAGGGTAACCAGCTTCTGCATTTCGCCTAGCTGTCTCCATGCAAAATTCCTCATTGGCAACCTTCCATAACAAATATTGTCCTCCGTTTAGCACAGATCGACACATGTTAGCCCAATCTGCTGGTGTCATGTCCAAGTTGGTAACAGATTCGACCATGCTTATTGTGAAGGGAGCTTGCGGCCCATAGGTTGTTACAGCCTCCTTTAATTGCTTTATTGTTTTGAAATCTAAAGCATGGTGAATTCGTTGCCCTCCTGCCTGCTCAAGTACAGGGCATGCTAATCTTTGGGGTCCTGCCTCAGAATTCCATCCATCAACTACGGGAGTTGAGGGCCGCTCAGTTGTAGATGGAGCTCTTGGTTGAATTACGCCCTCTGGTGATAGAACGGAGTTAGTAGCAACCTCCTGTTGTAATTCTCCACCTGATGGCTGCTTTTCCTCTAAGCTTTCTTTCTTTAAATTTTCCTCTGTCTGACTAGCTCGAGAGACCTTCTCTTTTGGTTGACCTAGCATTTTTTCTACCATAGTTTGGACCTCTAAGAATTTACTTAACAGTTTTTCGGTTTGTTTTTTACTAGATTCTAATCTACTATAAAGGTAACGTAACCCAATAAGATAGGATAAAACAAAGCCAAAACAGAATGAAACAAAAATGGAGCAGAGAATGGTTGTATCAATTTTCTCTTTCTCAGGGCCGAATAACTTCAAACCTTGAGCCAACCATTTTTCCCAGTTCGCCTGAGAAAATTCTAGGGCTAGGGAGCTCGAAATAAAAACAAAATAAATCAAAACAAGAACACATTGTTTTTTGAGATGGTCACCCATCCTGTCGCCTTCCCTCAGGGGCGAGCAATTTTACTCACCTCTAAGTTTCAGGCGTTCCCCCCACGGGCCGCCAAATGCCGCAGTCTTGGCTGGGCACAGAATCACGAGCCACTCAAGCAGGAACAAAACTTTATTTTGAAAAAGCCGCCAATACTCCGTAGGCGCCGGCAAGCCAAACCTGGTCCTCCCACGCGGGTGTCTGCCGGAACCGCGCGTTCCCCCGGAACCGGGGGGCCCAGACCTCCCCCGGAATTTCCTCCTACTATCCTTCCCCAACCAATGGGAACTCTCCAGGAGTCCCGTAACTTGAGTCCGGTAGCAGGCCAAGGTGAACAGCAGGAGCCCAATTTGCATATGAATGTAAATCTTAACATAATCATATCATCTCAGTTGCTAGCTGGCGTCACTTTACAAGCAAAGGTGCCATGCATCATTTATCTGCTTGTGGCTCCTAGCATTTGTTCAACTTGCTTTTCAGACTGAGAAGTTTCGGTGGACCTGTCTTCACACTCAGTGACCCTTTTCTTAGCCATTTTCAGTGAGCTGCTGAGTCTATCAGAGACATTCTCATTTTTCCCACAATGTTTTCATCCCTGGCATTTCTTTTTGGTTTTTTTTCTTGGTATTTCAATCTTTTTCCTTCCACTTAACCCTCTGTCCTGGCATGCTGCTGATTTCCTTAGAGGGCTGAGCATATGTGAATATAATCATTGTTATGGAAAACTCTGGGTCTGACCATTCTGAAATGCCTGCCACCGTACCTGAGTCTAGTTCTGTTGCTTGCTTTGCTCTGGTTCTTTAAGTGGTGTTTTGCCTTTTAGAATGTCTTGTAATTTTCTGTTGAATCTGATGGATGTACTGGGTGGAGAGAACTGAGGTGAACTGGCCTTCTGGGGAGGTTTTATGATTTCACCTAAAAGTAAAGCTCTGCCTTACTCTTTGCTTTAGCCATAGGTGTTAGAGACTAAAATTTCCTCTGGTGTCCTTGTTTTTCTTTTCTTCCCCTGTTCTCTTGGGTTTTGTAGTCTCCTGACATCGTACAGCACTGTCGACGACGTGGAACGAGGCGTGCAGGTGGGTGGATTGGGTCTCCATCTTCCAGGGTATCTTTGGCCTCTGGGCACCCTGCACCCCTGCTTGGGTGAGAGAGGAAGGTGGAGGGGCCTGGAGCTGGGTTCCCTCTTCCAGGAGTGGTAAGCTCTAGGGATGCCCTAGATATCTTTCAGAATGGTTGCTTTCCCCCTCCTCTGTGGGAACGCAGGAGAGAGTTTTCATTCTGATGTTCACTCTGGCCACCTGTGGGGCTCTGGAGTGGGCTCAGCTCAAGTGCCAGGCCTTGCAAGATGGGGCTCTCTTCATCTGTACCTCTCAAACTTGTGAACCCCAAGCCCCAGCAATGTTTTGTTTACAGTTTGAGCTTCCTGTGCCAGCACTGGCTGCCCGGGCTCCCTTCTGTTCCTGAACTTCTGCTCCTGGTAAGCCAGGGTTCTCTGAATTCACCTGTCTCTCAAACTTGATGGTGGGGCGGGGGGCACTAGTTTGACCTGTGACCTCAGTTCTCTGATGAATCTAAGAAAAGGTGCTGATTTTCAGTTTGTATGGCTTTTTTTTTCTTGCTTCAAGGACCATAGTGACAATGTCCAACCTGGAAAATACAAGTTTTGCTTGGGCTTTTCTCCAGATATTTGTCCTATTATGAGTAATTATTGCCCATGTCATTTCATGCATATGTGCCTGTGTTTGTTACCCCAGCAGGGAAATCCTGTGTCTTGGGATATGCTTATTCTTAAGTTCTATTCAGTGTGGGACATAACTGAGTCCCTCCCGACACAGGGTGTTGCCAGTCTTTTTAAAGAATGCTGGGTCCTCTCTCATTGGGATTTTAGTTTGCATTTACATGAACACGAGGAAGTTGAGCACATTTGGACCTTTCTTTCATGAATGGCATGTTCAGGCTTTCTACCTACTTTCCTCTGGGGTTGTGTGTCTTGCTGATTTACAGAAACTCTCTTGCATGTATGGGATGGATCTGTCCCCACTCTGACTTAACTCTTCAGTGTCTTCTTTGAATAAACCAAGATTCTTCATTTAAATGCCATCTGACTTGTCAGTCTCTTCCTTTATACTGTAGCTTTTGTTGTTGTTGTAGTTGTTTAAGGAAAACAAAATCAAAATATTTATGGGCTGGACACAGTGGCACACACCCATGATCCTGGCTACTCTGGAGGCTAAGGCAAGAGGATCACAACTTGGAGGTCAGTCCCGGCAACTTAAATCTTGTTTCAAAATTTAAAAAAAATGTAAAAAGTTGGGAATATAGCTTAGTGGTACACCCCTGGGTCAATCCTCATTAGAGGAAATAAAAAAAAAATCAATACCTGCTCAAGGTCATAAAAATAATTTATCTTAGGCAAGTTTACTTTTCTTTTGTGGTGCTGCAGATCAAACCTAGGGCTTTACATATGCTAGGCAAGCAAGCACCCCACCACCAAGCCACACTTCCAGCCTAGAAGTCTACTTTTTCATATTCATATTTAAAACTGCATGCTTTTTCTTGAACTGATTTTAGTGGGTGAGATGTTAACATGTACCTTTTTACATTTTGGCTAACCAAGAGACCTAGCACCATTCATTTTAAAACCATTTAATTGATGATCTGCACTACTCACTTTGCCATAGATATCATATCCACATGTGTTAGTGTGTTTTGGTGGCTTCAATGTCTGTTTCAGGGCTTATATATTTTTTTTTCTTGGACAATTTTCTATTATTCTTTCACTATTTCTGTTTTAATTTCTGTTGCTTAATATTGTCTTTGTACCTGTAGAGGAGATTATGTAATTTAGTTAATCTTCTGCAACAAGGCCTTGGCTTTTCTTGGCCGTTAGTATCTCCTCTAGACTTTAGAATTAGATTGTCAATTTACATTTCTCAAACCCTATTATTTATATTTTGGTTTACAATAAAACTGTTAATTTTTAACCCATGACTCTCCCGTCCTTGCTGCCCACCTGTTCCATCCAACCTTGCCCACGACACACTCCTGCCAACCCCAGGGAACCCCAGGTCTCCCAAACAGCCCAACCACCACTCTGGACAAGGTCCTGCTATACCAGCCCAGGACAGAACTGGACCACATGTGCCTGCCTTCTGTGTGAGAAGAGACCCTGCCGAGGGGCTGGACGGCACCGCTCTCCCACTCCCTGCTCATCACACTCTGGGGCAGGAAAGGAGACTGTGCCCTGGTTCTGGGGGTCCACCAGGGCTCCAGGAAGTGGCAGTGACGTCTCCTGTCATATTTTGTTGTCCTCTGAGAGCCAGGTGAGAACAAGAGGTCTGGTTGGCTGGTGGGATGAAAGCCACTGTAGGTTTATGCCAAGTGTGTGTGGTGTTTTATGTGAATCTCTGTGGTGTGTGTGTGTGTGGAGAGAGAGAGAGCAAGTGTGTGTGGTGTTTTATGTGAATCTCTGTGGTGTGTGTGTGTGTGTGTGGAGAGAGAGAGAGCAAGTGTGTGTGGTGTTTTATGTGAATCTCTGTGGTGTGTGTGTGTGTGTGGAGAGAGAGAGAGCAAGTGTGTGTGGTGTTTTATGTGAATCTCTGTGGTGTGTGTGTGTGTGGAGAGAGAGAGAGAGAGAGAGAGAGAGAGAGAGAGAGAGAGAGAGAGAGGAGCCATAATAGGGATGTTAAGTGCCTCACTGGCTGAAAGACCCCATACTCTTTCATGGGGTTATGGTGATGCCAGGTCCCCAGGCCTGAGACAGAGCCATGCCTTGGTCCCCTGGGTTAAGTAGTGAAGCACAAAGTTGACGAGATAGTCTGGGAGTTAGGGCTCTTTATCCCCTGGGTGGCTGGTTCCCGTCATGAGAATCTGATGACAGGAGGCAGGTCCCCATGGCACAGGTGGAAAGGTAGCCAGTGGCTGTATTTGTGAATGTGGAGTGGGGTCCCAGGGTTGCAGCCATCCCAGGCTCTTGGGCCATACCAGACAACAGCCAGCAGAGGGCGTAGAGACTGGTGTGCAGCACAGTCCAGGCAAAGGAGCACGAGGTGTCTGGAAGGAATGGCCTCTTCCCACTCATGGCCAGAGGGGAGCCGTGGCTGGCTTCCTCTGGGTAGAGGGACATGGCCAAACTCCACAGAAGGCTGTAATCTCAGGGGTTCTCCCAAGGCCTGTCCAACCTCCATTCCCGTGAGCTTCCCAGAGCAGAAGAGAAGCAGTGCTTGCAGGCCAGTGTGGCCATGGAGACAGACCACAAACCCATCTCAGTCTCTTACATATAAACACCCTGGTATGAACGAGCAGATCATGTGTGATGCAGCTGCACAGATTTTACAGACATGTTGGTCTCATGTTGATTATCTTTGGTAGAAGTCAGGATGATGGTAGAGAGAAATATGTTCCTAAAGAAAAACTATTATATACTTGTTCAATTATATCTCTGTGCATGCCTTCAGGTGTTTTGTTACCTACCTGTAGACTGGCCTAGACCCTGAACTTATCTCCATTCCTCCAACCCAGTTGTCTCCCAGGGAATTGGTACAAATGGGAACCACTCTTCCCGAAAGCCTTAGACAGTGAAGCTCATGGGATTGATGGGAATTTCAAGGGGCTGCTTCAGGCCTCATACCTGGGCCATATGGAAGTTCACCAAACTCCCCAGTGCCATCACCAGAGACAGCCTGAAAGCCAGGATAAGAACTTGATGTCTTCATGTTGGTGGCTTTTCCAAAGAGGAGACTCCCTGCTACAGTGACATTCTTGCCCCTCTTACCCTTTTCTTGTATTTATCCTTTTTTCACCTGGTGGGAGAATGGGTATAACTAGAATTTCAGAATCAGTGGCTTCTATTGACAAGCAGGTGGCTCTGCTTTGTCACACCTGGATCTTTCTCTGTCCTAAGGGATCCGTTAGTCCAAGCAGCAGGAACATTGGCAAGATCCCCTTGACATCATTGTGATGAAATGGTGGTACTAGCAGCCCCTTTTGTCATTGTGTCTTGATTCAATCTAGTCATGGGGTACCAGGTGATGAAAGTGTGGGGCCCTGTGTTCCTTAACAAGTGGAGAAGGCCTCCAGCAACCAGCTCCCCATGCCCATATCACAAGGCTCTCTAGATCCTGCTAGAACCAACCAGAACAGGCTTGCTCAAGGAGGTGTAGCATTCAGCTTCCCAGGTGTTCCTCTGGCCCTCAGAACGCCTCAGGGCCTCTGGTCCCCACTCCAACCAGGGCCATCTCATCCCACTCATTTGCACCTGCTGCCAGCACACTGCCAGGGCTCAGACCTACAGACCTTGCTCTCCAGGGAAAGGCACACCCCCTCAGACCTGAGCACCATTGCCTGTGCCTGCCTGCCTTGGGCGTTGCAAAGTAGAGCACTTATCCTGTCAGGTCTGGGAGAAGACACCAGCTTCCCCACTGAAGGGCAGTGGCACTTGGGCTGAGTCTGCTAAATGGGGCGCTGCCATTATCTGGTGGTCAGCCTAGGGCCCCCTGGAACTGACAAGTGAGGGACTCCCTTGCAGTCAGCAATGACAGGGACAGTTGGTGCCTGGTGGAGATGCCAGTGCACACGAGTGTGTTTTCAGGGGTTATTTAAATTAACTTTACATAGACACAGACATCTATATTTTATCTGTTAACTATATATTATGTAGATATCTATATATTGTTATATATTGTATTTACTCTGTACACACACACACACACACACACACACACACATTTTTTTTTCTGGGCCTCTCATGTCCCTGTTCGGGCGCCAACTGCCAAGGCCCTCTCATCTCTGCTGTTGGCCGCAGCCATTAAAGAGATATTAGATAAGGAGCAATGGGGGATGAAGAACAGAGAATAAAAGGTTGGTGGAGGTTGGGGAAGAATGACTCAGAGCTAGCTCAGCACATTTATTATATAGGTTTTGTCATCAAAAGGCTATTTGTGGGAAAGTTTCAGCAAAGCAGGCAGTCTGAAGGACACAGGACTGGTGAGACGATGGGGTCATCTTGTTTTGCTCAGAATTCTCTATTCCTCGGAGTTGGTGTCTGAACTCAAGGCCTCAACTGATAACTGCTGCATGCCTTTGCATGTAGCCTCTCTCAGATAGTGTCACCCTAGCAACTGAACCACCTTGACCCTCACTTTTGCACAGGCCACTCCCGGTACAAACACAGCCAGCCACGAGAGAGTCAGAGGCCATGATTTCACTTCACATATTTTGGTACCAGGGATCGAACCCAGCAGCACTAAACTACTGAGCCACACCCCCAGCCCTTATTTTAATTTTATTTTGAGACAGCATCTCGCCAAGTTGTTGAGACTGGCTTTGAATTTGCCTCTTGCCTCAGCCTTCCAAGCCACTGGTATCACAGGCATGTGCCACCATGCCCAGGTATATTCTATGTATTTCAAAACAGATATGTATAAAATAAACATGGCACATAGAAACACAAAAAACACACAAATTTGAAGACATTCCATCCAGAAAACAAATTTGAAGACATCACCAAAAAACTGACCCATAAGGATAAGTAGAGAAACTGGAAGTCATCAAAATAAAAAACTGAGGTTCTGTGAAGGACCCTCTTGGGAACATGAAATGACAAGGTGAAGAATGAGAGAAATATTCAGAAACCACGTATCTAATTGGGAGGTATAAAAAATCCTCACAACAGCATTGTTCTGCAAAAATCCAGTGACAAAACAGACAAAAGACACCAGAATAGGCATTTCACAGGAGATGTGTGGTGGCAAATGAACACAGGGAATATGCTTGCCACTGTGTTGTAGGGCTGCAAGTTGGTCAGGAGGGAGCACCAGGAGGCAGCCCTCAGAACACCTACTGCAGAGCACAGGAACAGTATGAATGCTTGGGAGCTTGTGGGAAATCTGGTCACTCCTTTGTCAGCAGAGGCAATGTCACAGCCACTCTGGAAAACAGCATAGCCCTCCCTCCTTTTTGTACCAGAGATTGAACCCAGAGATGCATAACCACTGAGCCACATGCCCAGGCATTTTTATTTATTTATTTTGAGACACTGTTACTTAGGATCTAGCTAAGTGCTGAGGCTGGCTTTGAACTTGGTGATCCTCCTGCCTCAGCCTCCTAGCTGCTGGTTTTCAGGCATGTGCCACTATGCTCAGCATATCTCCATGGCTTGCTCTAAACACCAACCCCCCCCCAAAGTGTTGGTTGAAGAAAGTCCCTACAACCCGACAACTCCATTTATCCTAGAGAAATGAACACCTACTGTGCAGTAAAGGGTTGACCTAGAGGGTCTGGGAAGTTGAGAACCTACTGACATCCCAAAGACAGGCCTGGCCTTCCCCAGCTCCTGAGACTTGACATCTGAGGTTTGGGAAGATCTTGTCTCTTTTCCATGTCTCCCCACAAGCTCAGGGGCCTGGGGCAGTTTCTGCTGATGAAGGAGATCTCAGGTGGTCCTGGCACAGGCCTAGTAGGCCTTGGTAGGAGTTCTGTGAATCCTTCTAGAGAGCCACACAATGAAGGACCCCACCTCCATCAGACAGCAACACCCCAAGGAATAAGGCAAGTGCTGCCTAAAGTCCTGGATTGGGTGGGTGGCCTGTACCTTTTCCTGGAGAGCAGCCTGCTAGTTCTGAGCCCTGGCCATTCGCAGGCAGCAGGTTCAAGTGAGAGGGGTAATATGGCCCTGGGGAGGGAGGCGGGACCAGGCCAAGCAATGGAACAGTTGGGAAGGTTGTGGGGGGCAGGAAGGTGCAGTCACTGGTCTTTCCCGCAGGGCAGAGACTGGAGGGAGACACTTGCAGAGACCTAACTGAACATGACACCATTGACTTTCAGAACAACCAAGAACAAGAACAACAGAAAACAAAAACAAAACCGTACACAAACCAAACAACCCCCCCAACTCAGTCTACTGGCCTCGGATGACTCCTCCACCTCTCTACTAAGCTCCCAGCCTGGGCTCGGCTTTCACCGCTCCGCTGCGGACACAAGTGGCCGCCAGGTGGCGCCCAACAAGCAGCGCCAACTGAGGACGTGGGCGAGCGCGCGGGGCTCCTCGCCCCTCTGCGTAGAGTTGGGGACGAGGGTCTCTTGAACCGCAAATCAAGCTGTGGCGTCCGACGCCCTGGAAGACAGCTCCGTCCGAGTGCAGCGGCTAGGGGTGGCAGAGGGACTTGGAATGACAGAGTGCTGGATCACCGCCCACCTGTGTGCGGCGTTTCGGAGGGGACCGCGCCACCTCTCTGTTAGACTCTGCATCTACACATCTCTTGCCAAAGACCAAGTGCACGAACCGCACCCTTCTCAACAGAGCGCTTCGGAGCCATCCTGACTCCCGTGCCACGCACCCTATCGCGCAGGGTAACCCCTCTTCCAGTAGAGGCGCCCGAACCGCACGCTCGGGACGCAGGATCTCGGCGACAGGGTCTCAGGGACTCGGCTCTGCTCAGGCTCCCGCGCGCGCAGCCCGGTGAGGAGCCCAGACACCTGGCGGTAGGTAAAGCCCGGGGCCGCAGGAGCTGCACGGAAAGGAGAGGGTGCATCGTCACTGAGTTTGCACCTCCCTGCGGGTGCACATCACCACCGCGTCCTGGCGGACACCCCGCCGAGGTGACGCTCTCCCGCGCTGTGACACGCGGCATATAGACAGGTCTCGCCAGAGACAAAACATAGGGACCAGGAGCGTCAGACCTTAGGGTTTCGCAGAGGTGGCGCGACGCCAGCTGGATGGCACACGGAGCTCTCTTGCACCCACCTGGTCTAAAGGACGGAGGGCGCCTGCCGATCCTCCCGAGCACGTGGCTCCCTTTCGCCAGGAACACGGACGTGCATTTGTTTATTTGTAATTTTACATCCATATATTTATAGCCCACGGTGGATTTTTCTCCAATCCTTGATGATGGGCTCCAGAGCATTTTTTTTCACGACGTAGAATTGTATTCTTTAACCCCCTTTCCTTCCCCAGGAGCAGGCGGAGGACGCTGTGGTGCCCTTGGGGGAGGCTGTGCGGCAGGGTGGGGTGGAAGGAACCCAGGATCTTGGGGAGCCCCGGGGCTTGTGCAGGAGGTAAAGGGGTGCAGCGTGAGGTGCTGGAGAAATGCAAGTGGACAGAGGACACAGTCTCCTGAAGGAACCGGGGAGCTGGAGTTCCCACTTCCTCCCCTCCCAATTCCACAGGCTCTGGGTCGCTGGAGGTGGCCAGGCCCTCCTCGATGATGAGTGAAGGCAGACAGGACCCACGCGGCCTCCCAGAGGACTCTCTGCCTCCCCGGAGTGAGGTGTAGGCGACAAGGGGAGCCCCTGCTGCTGAGGGGCTGCGGCATGGCCTCTCTTCTTTCTCCACAAAGCTGGTTCCTGAGGTGACCTTGTCCCTGTTTACAACAAATCCCATCACATGACAACTCCCACCACGGAGGACTTGTCATCGTGACAATTCCCACCTTAGGTACAGATTTTAAAAAGACAATGGAAGTAAAGCGGGCAGTTTTCTAATTAGGTTTCTGAAGTAAACAATGGGGGAGAGCTGGTACATGTTCTTATCGAGCCTCATAAGATAACCAATGGGAGAAAATGGGGTAAGGTCTTCAACCAGGTCCCTATAGGAAAGAGACCACCCCACGGTTCAGAATATGACACTAATTTCCAGACACTGGGGCCTCCAGCCTGCCTCTCTCTCTTACTTGAACCACTCTGCTCTACTTACTGGAGTGCTGTCTTCACCTTCAATAACTTCACCCTCCCTGTGACTTCTCTATGTCTCGCTCAATTCTTTGTTCTTGACACCAAGGACCTGTACTTCCAATGATAACACTTTTTGTTCCCAATCATTGAGTGATGCCCTGTGTAAACATTCCCTCCTGTTTTACAGATATCTCCAAAGTTCACCTGTTTTGGAGATGTCGCCAACGCTGGCCTTTGTCCCTGTACGTCCATGCCTTGGCCTGTCCCTTCTGGCCTGCACAGTGACTTCGTCTCATCCCACAAGCCCTGTTGGCTTCCACCCCATGCCTGGAAGACTGCTGTCTGTCCTCTGAAGCAGCCTGTCCTGGGCCAGCTATGGGCCTGTTTACCCTGGTGTGACCACTCCCTGCCTCTCCTCTACTGGGGACTTCTGCCAACATTTCTCAGGGCTTGGCCCATGAGTCAGCACCAGGGGGAGCTGGGTAGCAGTTTAAGGAAGGATGCCAGCCTGCTGCATCCCCTGTCATCCCTGTCTCTGTGCCCGCCCCTTGTCACCTGCCAGGCACATCCTCCTTCAGTGGTGGCAGCTCAGCTCAGGCACCTGTCCCCTTAGCAATGCTCACACCATCTCTCTCCCCTTGTCCCACTAAGGTGGCCCAGCATCCTGCTGCTGCTGGTCTCCAGGCTGCCCTCCTGTCCCCTTTGTTTAGCTCTTCCAGGACATTTTTTGAAATAGAACTTACTTTTTGAATCATTTACCCTCAGAATGGACTTGAATGAATGTTTTTGCAAACAGCAAGATTGCTTTCCCCCTTCTCCGTTCACTAGATGCTAGAACTGTTTTCTGTTGCTGCTGTTATTGTCATTATTTTGGATACTCTCATAAGTCACTGGGTTAACAGGTGCACACCACTGTGCTGGGAGTCAGCAGATAATTTTAATGCTGCAGAATTTACAGCTTTGTCTGACAAACTTGGCTTTTTCAGATACTTTTGTGTTTGATGTTTATATCACTCAAAGGAATTTGAGTCTTACTTTCCACCACAACAGCAATGTACAAATAATCACTTGGTGATCTAAGAACTACTGAACCTATTCAGGTTTCTTACCACCAAGATGTACTTTAGACATTGGGAACAATAGAACACAAGAGTTAAATATTAGCATATCACAGTCTGTGTAGGCAAACAATACCCACTCTATCCATTCCATCAGGTTGGATACCAGTCTCTTCTACTGAAAAAATAAATGTTAACCAAGATACTAGAGCCTTTTTTTTTTTTTTTTTTGGTACTGGGCATTTAACCCAGATGTGCTTAACCACTGTGCCACATCCCCATCCCTATTTATATTTTATTGTGAGACACTGTCTCACTAAGTTGTTTAGGGCTTTGGTAAGTTGCTGAGGCAGGCCTTGAACTTTTGATCTTTCTGCCTCAACTAAGCTGAGATCCACTGTGCCTGGCTAGAACTATTATTTTGTTTGTGAAAAAATGCCTTACTTTTTTTTTTGATAACAGAACCCAGTATGCTGATAAGTTTTACTAGTTTGCATTTTGATCCTTAATTTGTTGCTTACATATCTAGTTTTCCACTTTCTTTAGAGGTTTCCTTCTGAGACTTTTGCAGCCATTCCTTTCTATTAAACATCCTTATTAACTCATCTGGCATGAGCTCTGTTTTCTTGATCGGATCTTGACTGATATACCAACTTCAAGGTAAAAGTTTTCCTAAATTGTTTAGCAGGACATTATTGACCATCTGATCAGGCCAGAGCACTGAGGACACAGATCAAAACAATCCAGTCCTGACGCCCCTGTCCAGGAACTGGATCTCACAGGAGACAAAGTCAGGCCTGTGATGAGCTTCTGGATAAGCACACGGCTCAGGAGCAAACCCCAGAATTGAAGTAGGCTCTGGACCCAAGGGCGTTGAGAATGTGGCCAAGTTAGCATTGAGAAAGGCCTTGTGCCTTGGGCTAACGAGCCAGATTAGGTGGCGCTCTTTGCACTGCAGGAAGATGTTTAGGAGGAGAGCCCATGCAGGAGCACAGAGAACAGATTAGGAAGATGTGACTAAATGCAGTCCACAGTTTAGAAAGACATCTCCATGATTCAGGATTGGTGGCGCTGTGGATGAAAAGATGGAGCCAGAAGAGAATTCTTGGTCGGTAGAAACACCTGTTATTGTTGGTGCACTGTGGAGGGAAAGGGTGAGTCCAGAAATTCAAGACAAACTTCTATGACTATCCTGGGGCAGATTCTCCTCTCTCGGAATTCTACAGAGCAATAATCGCACTCCAAATAGTAGCCTGTTTTCTTATCACTCAGTCTTTAAGATGTTCATTTCTGTTCTTTTCCATGCAGATTGGATGATGGGTCCTAAATCAGAACCCAGGACTTAACATTTTGCCTTTTCTACAGAGTATCCCCAATGCTATTTTGCATTAAAGGTAACAAATTTTAACAAATGTCTTTGAAGAATCAAGATATAATTTTAGATGTTCTTCAAAAAATAATATATGACCATAAGCCAGATTAATTCAGAACTTTAAGAATTTAATAAAATAACTCTGAGTTATCTAGTTTTCTAAAATACCAATTTAATAGCTGTTATAAAGTAGCATAATGTATAATCTTCCTTTCAAAAGCTTGACCTTCAGTTTCATTTTGATCTTAGTAACCTCATTTAGTAATGAGTTTTTAGTAACGGCTTGGTGATAGGATTTTTTTTACGCCACTGAGGACTTGCAGTGGCTTTTTCTTTTACTTGACTGGCTTTTTTTGATATAATATCCTGGGACTGATATTAAGTATGTCGTATAATGCATAATTTACCGCCTCATGACAAAATGAAAAGTGCAGTTAGACTGACTGAAATAGAGTGAAAGAAAAAATCAAAGGCCGTTTGACTTATTGATGTTATTTCCATTTGTGTAATAATGATTTCTTAATATTGACTCAAGAGAATGAAACTTACTTCCATGTTGAATCAAAGGAGAATAGTATTTGGATCAGATTCCATCTAGTCTCCAGAATTTGGGACAACCCAGTTCTGTGGTGTTAAGCCCTGGAGTCAATGATACTTTGATACTGCAGCCCAAGGAAACCAATAGAGAAACCCGTCCAAAGTGTGAAGGTGACCTGAAGATAAATAGAAGTCCCAGTGGGCTTCCAGGAGACCATCTGGCCCTGCTCCCCCAGTTTAAGTTCCACTCTGTTGGTCTCCTAGAGCTGCCGTAACACAGTGTCACCAACCCCCGGGCTTAACACAACAGAAATGTGTTGTCTCCCAGTTCTAGAAGCCTAAAGTCTGAATTGAGGATCTGAGCAGGACCATCCTCAATGCCCCTGGGAAGAGCCTTCCCTCAGCTCCTGTGGCCCCAGCCATTCCTTGGCGTAGAGCCATGAAATCCAAACTCTGCCTCCATCTGCCTCTGGCCATCTTCCCTGTGTGTGTCTTCGCACTGCATTCCTCTCTGTCTCCCTTCTTCTTCTTCTTCTTTTTTTTAAAATATTTATTTATTTATTTGTTTTTTCAGTTTTCAGCGGACACAACATCTTTGTTGGTATCTGGTGCTGAGGATCGAACCTGGGCTGCACGCATTCCAGGCGAGTGCACTACCGCTTGAGCCACATCCCCAGCCCTCTCCCTTCTTCTTGACGGGAAGCTAATCATATTGGATTAGGGCCCACCCTACTTCAGTGTGACCTCATCTCAATTATCTAATGACCTCAGAGTGTCTCTCTTTCCAAATAAGGTCACGGGCTGAGGTACTGTGAATTTGGACTTCAACATATCTTTTGTGGGGACACAATTCAATCCATAACAATGAGAACAGACAGACATGAACTGAAGTGGCTTGCCTAGCTGGCCAAGGCAGCATCAGAGCGCAACGTCCAACCAGGAAGGATGAATAGATCCACTTCTCCTTTAATGAGATTGTGTTCTGATGGGAAAGAAGAGAATTATATAGATAAGAACAAAAGGGCACATGGGTTACCATGAAGTGGCATGGCGCAAATGCTACAGCAGTGGGAGATGTCAAAACTGGTAGGAAATTTGCAGTATAATCTCACCGTGACACTAAACTTCCCCAGAAATGCCCAACCACTGTCTTAAATTGCTGAAATACAAATTGCCGATTAAAATTGTACTACAGTGGAGAGGGTACTACAAAGTGACCTCAGAAAAAACTAACAGAGGCTTCAAGGCCAGGCCCATTCTGATGGGATGAGCCCCACAGATGCATTACAACACACTAAGGGCTTGCAGTGGTTTGCTGTAGAACTAAAATTAATTAACTCACCATGCAAAATTGATTAAAGTCAATTAATCATCTTGCTAGTCTTCTACTTTTTTCCTTGCTTTTTACCTTTTAAAGTGTATTGCTAAGTGGCATTAAGTACATTCACATTATTGTATAACCAACCTTCAGCCTTTCACCCACTTTTATAATATAAACAAAAATATTTAAAAATATGGATATTAAATAATGGAGCTGAATGACATTCTTTTTTTTTTAAGAGAGAGTGAGAGAGACAGAGAGAATTTTTTTTAATATTTATTTTTTAGTTTTCGGCAGACACAATATCTTTGTTTGTATGTGGTGCTGAGGATCGAACCCGGGCCGCACGCATGCCAGGCGAGCGCGCTACTGCTTGAGCCACATCCCCAGCCCTGAATCACATTCTATTCACCCAAAGGTACACAGAACCATTGGATGTGAATCAACTGGACACAACAGGCACACAGAAGGTAGAAAACATTGTCCTTGTCCTTGTTCTCAGGAATCTTACAAGGGTCTTAGTTTCTATACACAGAAGAAAAAAAGCTATTTATGAGTAGAAATTATTTATTTATTTTTAAAGTGAACTTGCTATATAGAAAGAGCATTCCCTTAGGAAACATAAGCTATCTAGACAAAGAGTGTGCAGACTCTGGTTTTCCATCAGCAACCTGAATGCTGATCTTAGAGCTTCTAAGTCTACCAGCCCCTATACCTGCCCTCTGGGGAGACAGAGAAGTCCAGTGTGGGCTCCTTCCTACAGGATCTTACCAGGGGAATGAGGCTATGTCTGAGCAAATGGCTTTCCTTCTTCATAGGTCACGGCACTCTAGCAGATTTGAATTGTCAAACGCAAATCCTAACAAATTAAGCTTGCCATCAAATAGATTTGTAGTGGTCTCTTTTTAAAAGCTACTGTAACAGATTCTATTTAAACTTTATACTGCAAGACAGAAACTTAGAGAAAACTCTAAGATGCTGGAAAGTAGGATCCTCCTATGACCCACTAGAAAGAAGCAAAGTCACTGGGAAGGAAGGGCACTCCTGCACCCATACACAGCTCAACTCAACTCTCGTCTGCAAAGGGAACGGCCGGTCAGACGGGCTCAGCCTAGAGGTCTCTTTGGGTAGGGCCTGCCGCTGCTGTGGCATGCATTATTCTGTTGGCTATTTGTCTCAAGTTGAACAGTCTGTGTTTCAGAAACAACTCATTTTAAATGTATACTGTGCAGTAAAGCCCCAATGGCACAAGAATTTAGGAAGAAAGAGCAAGTAACCCAGGATCTCAGAAATGCCAGACTTGCATGTGGAATTATAGTCAGCAGGAAAATTGGGGTGTCAGGTGAGGATTTGGAGGAGCTCTCCTCAAGTGAAGCAGAAAAACCACTGGGCACAGGGTGAGCTGGCTACTCAGCAGGAGGAAGACTGGTCCTGACAGCTCCTACGGGTGCTGCTGAGGGACATACAGGCTAAGGGAGGAGAAAAGGGAACAAGAAAAACTAAGGCCATAAAGGAAAGCAGAGGCTTAAAGAAGGATAAGACAAGGGAAAGACAAGAGCAGATTAAGTGGAGTAAAAAGTCTACTACAATTAGATATTTAATAATATTAAAAGTTAAATTTTAAGAATCGAAGCAAAGCCGAAACATGGAAACCAGGGGCACCAGTGTGACAAGGCTGTTCCGTGGGTACTGCTTCTGGGTGACCCCAGCTCAGCCTGCAGGGACTGTCTCTCTGGGACTTCTAAGTATACAAACTATTATCCTGTGCCTCTCCTGTGTCCCCTCGTGTGGCTGCACCTGAGTGACCCTGACTTAATATGATCTACTAGGATCAGTAAGAAGTGTCACTGGGAGTCTAGAAAGGAAAGGTCACTTTGGCCTGGCCCAGTAGGAATCTCTGGCACATTGGCTGGGCTTGGAAGGATGGGAGGGTCTGAGCAGATGAATAGCTTAGTTTCTCAGGCTTCCATAACAAAATGCCCTTCTCTGGGTGACTTTAACCATAAGATTTTACCTTTTCAGTTTCTGAAGGCTGGAAGTCCCGGGTGCCAGCATGGCAGGGTGCTGGTGACAGCTCTCTTCTTGGCTTATAGATGGCTACTTTGTTGCTATATGCTCAGGTGGCAGAGAGGGGCCCAGCAGGCTCTCTGGTGTCCCTTCTTACAAGGGCATTAATCCTATTGTGAGGGCACTCATCTTGTGACTTCATGCAACCCTAATTACATCCATAAAGGCCTTGTCTCCAAAAAGTCACACTGGAGGTCAGAGCTTCAACATATATATTTGGAAGGGGTGGGCACAAGGGTTCAGATCATAACAATGAGCATGTCTGAAGGCATCTCAAGGGGTGGCCAGTAGTGAGGGGGAAATGGCCTGCTACAGGACTGGCAGGTGCCAGCCTGCTTTCTCTCACCATGCAAAATACCCATCATGACCCACTTAGAAGAAGTCAAGGGTTATTTTGTCTCATGGTTTCAATGGTCTCAGTCCATGGTCACTTGGCTCCTTGCCTTTGGGCCAGTGGCAGGCAGCATATCATGGGGGAGCATGTAGAGGGAGCTGTGCACCCCAACGCAGCCGGGAAAGAAAAGAGAGACAGTTAGGGGCCAGGGGCCTTTGTTCCCTGTGTTGCAGACCTCAATGACCTAAACTCCTCCCACCACCTCCCAAAAGAACCCAGGCTGAAGACCAAGCCTTTCAGGCATATGCCTTTGGGGTAATTCCAGATTCAAACTAGCAGGTTGCGGACAAACTATTTTTCCTGGAAAAAGAAGTATGGTAAGGAATATCCCCCAACTACCCGGGTGGGTGGGGGGGGGAGAGAGAGAGAGAGAGAGAGAGAGAGAGAGAGAGAGAGAGAGATGGATGGATGTTAGAAGTCATCTGCCAGATTCTGACTCAGTAGGTATAGACCTGGAACTCAAGGAAAACCCTAATCTGTAAAGCACCCTGCGTCATTCCAACGTGCATCCTCACTGGGGAATAACCAATGCCGGCCAAATCATAGAGGACTTTAAACACCAACTCAAAGGGAATGAGCACCTTCTTTTGGGTGCTTGTCCCCAAGGTCCTTTTGGTTAGTAAAAATGCACCTCTGACCTACAAACACAGCAAGTTCTGGAACCCTGGGGAGGCTGGTGGTGCTGCCGTAGCGCTGACCGGGTGATTTAGCGGGCCAGAGGGTGGGGCGGGGCACAGGACTTTGACCCACGAGGTGCACAGGCTGGTGCTTGATGGGGGACCAGAGAGGGTGGAGAGAGATAGGAGTTGGCTCCCAGGCAGATTGCCAGTTCTCCATTAAGGCCGAAGCAGACGCTCTCCAAGGTCCTTATCAAGTCAGACGTGGAAATAGCTCTGAACCACCCCTCCTGGCTTCTCGCACCTCCTCAAAGCGGTTTCTCCCAGCTGGACTCAGCGCCAGCCCGCGGGTCTCTGAGCTGGAAGTCCAGTATGCCGGCTCAGTCTCGCCACTAGAGGGCGCGCTGGCAGCTGAAGACGCACTGGCCCTAAGAGGCGGAGCTGCGCATCTGGGTCCTCCTACAGGCTGATGTGCAAACCAGGGAGTTAGATGAAACCTAAAATGATTACCCCCTTTAGGGCAGACAGTGCTGGGCTCAGTTTCAGCTTTGCCCACTTTGCAGGTGACTGCAGCATGCTACTCAACATACCTAAAAAAGGGCAAGGACAGCCACCTCTCCTTGCTATAGGGACTCAATTTTCCCTTAGGTACAGGCCTATCACAGAGCCTGCCCCACTGCTGACAAGCCAACAAAGTTATTGTCACACCATCTCAATGAGGCCATCCCCTGGTCTTAGAAGGTAAATGCTTAAGTGAGGAATTATCCACAGTGAGAATCGCAGACCACAGTTAAGTGCAGGGTTTACTGGAAGAAGATGGCAGAAAAGGGTGTGATGAATTCTGAAGGTGTTAGGAAAACTTCCACAGAATGGTGGCAGCTACCGGGAAGGCAGAGGCAGTGGGACCTCGCGAGCCCAGGAGCTGGGCAATGTAGACAGTCCCTGCCTCAAACAAACAAACAAACAAACAACAACAAAAACATACTGTGGAGAGAAATCCCATGAGTTTTCCGTCTTTACCTGGAGTCCCTTGGAACGATGTACAACATGTAGACTGGTCAAGATTAATGAATTAGGACCAAGGACTGGGTTCCTAGATCTCTTCTACTTGTTAATGGCAAGACCCTGTGTTACTCACCAGTGAAGCAAATTACTACTCATGCATTCAAAAACTCACAAAATGATTTTGATGTGCACCCCACTATTTTATATAAGGTATTTTCAGGTTAAAATAATAATAATAATGGACCCTGTTTCCCAAAAGTCTATACCTAGCTAGTTGACAAGGACATCAGCTGAATGTAAAAGAAGTATCATAAGAGAAGTTACAGACAAAGTTCTGATTTTATTGTAATGAACTATTTTCATTAAACATGAACTCTGCTCAAATTACAGGTAAATCTATGAGAAATTCCTTATAATTGTAATGTCTTGCCTTATTTAATGATACAAGTTTGAAAGGCATGCTGATTTCTTCAGTACTTTCCAGTAATAATGAGGATTCAGATCACTAGGTGTCACTTTTTCTCTTTTAGAATCAGAAATCTGAAAGCCAATTCTTATTTGTAAAATAAAATTAATTATCATCTTTGAAAAAATGTCAATGAAACAGATTCATTTTTAGAAAAACAAGTTCCTGTTTTAAACAAAATCATCAGAACCTGTGCATCTAAATACACTGTTCTTTTAAAAAATCAGCCTAAAGCAATATATTCCACACATCTTGAAAGATGTTATTTGAAGGAAGTTTGAAATACCTCTTAAAATTTCCTTAAGAGACTGAGAATCATGAAAGTAAGTCTACTGATCATATATTTATCGTTAATATCTTCTTTGCTATTATCCATTTTACATTGTTTTTCAAACAATCAACTTTTAAACAATCAACACATAGAGTACATATTTATGGGTTACCATGAATGTTTTGACATAGGTGTCCACAAATAATTGCTTTTTTTTTTTTTTTTTTTTTGCAGTATTGAGGATTGAACCCATGGTCTTGTGCAGACTGGGCAAGTGCTCTAACCACTGAGCTACATCCCCAGTCCTCATTTTGTTTTGATACAAGATCTTGCTAAGTTGCTGGGGCTGGCCTCCAACTTGGGATCCTCCTGTCTTCGCATCCTGAGGAGCTGGGGTTATAGGCATGCACCAATCAATTTTTAATTGGCATCTGTATTGCAAAACACATGTTTTCAGTGATAGTCACAGAGTTCCTCAGTAAGTCATTTTATTTAAAAGAAAAGAGAGTAATCAGATTAGAGGAAGGAGATGGTGGCATGAAGTGGTAGAACAGACCCCAGGACGAATTGCAGTGTGACTTTCAGCAATGTCTAAATGGCTACGTGCCTCACTTTTCGTCTATAAAACGACAGTGCTAATTCTGGCAGATAGCTTCGAGCACTTGTGAAGGTCTGGCGAGGAGCCTCCAGGGGAAAGGTGCTAAAGATTCCTAACCATCACAGGGGCCACCCTGGAGTCTGCTCCTTGACTTCCTTCTGCTTCCAAGGCCCTGGCCAGATGTCAGGGTTCTCTGGTTGCTCTGTCTATATGTCACCCTGCTCAGCAAGTTGGAAGCTTATTGATGGCAGAATCTGTTGTCTTGGATTATTTTTGTATTTTCACAGTGCAGCCATGTGTCGAGTATTGCTGCTTCCCACTTGATATTTGTTGAAAATAATTAGGTAAATTGCATACTCTTGTCTAGGTATGCTCTATGTCAATTCCCTCTGAAGATGTCAAAATGTGTCCACTGAGAGTCACTGTCAACAGCTTAAAAGGGTGTGGGACAGTTGGTCCTTCCTCCATCCTTACCCCCTCCCTTTTTTCTATCACCTGTCACATTTATTGGCTCAGAATTGGTGGGAGGAAGTCTCAGGTACTGAAATGATCCATGTGAATTATTCATCTGGACTCTGCCAGTTAATTCAACAAAGTGAAAACATCTCAAACCCACTCTCCAGATGACACATTTAAATTCATGTTTATGTATTTAACCAACATTCTCGATGCCTTCTGGAAAGCCCCATAGAATTCCTCTATTATGATAATTCCCCTCTCTTACTAATCTTTTATCTGTTAGAGAAATTGAATTCATAATGAAAAACATTTCTTCACAAACTTTAGACCTAGCTGGCTTCACATGGGGGGAATCTGACATATAAGGAAGAGAGAACACCAAATTTGATAAGGAGGAAGGAATCGTCCCAACACTTTAGGATACTATCCTGTATAAACACGTGCGTGGCAAGAACATGACAAGCCCATAAAACTACATCCAGTTTTTCTTCCCCAAATGAAAGTACTAACAATACTTAGCAGGTCATATCTATCTATCTATCTATTAATCATATCCATCCATCCAATGAACCACATTTTACATGAGCCCTATCACTAACTCCTTACAAGGTACTGTAAGTGGAATACTACTGTTAATCCCCATTTTGCACATGAGGAACCTGAGGTGCAGAAGCTTATGTCAGTGACCCAAACACCACTCACTAGTGTGTGTTAGAGGCTGGATTTAAACCCAGGGCCCTCTGCACCCAGAGCCACTGTCTCTATTGCACTGCCTCTTAGACTGCCAAAGGTGACTTTCAAAACCATCTAACCCAGGACTTTCAGGGGACGTTCTGAGTGAACCAGGGATGCAGAAGAGGTGTCCTGGGTGAGGCACACGGAGCTGAGCATCCCTCCTCCAGCTCTATCTCCTTCTGCCCAACTTCAACTGGAACGTCTTGTTCTCTATTTTATAAGCCTTTCCACTTAAGATTTAATTTCACTTCATCTTAAAAAGGCTGAACGCCATGGGTCCAGGCTAACAGGATGCCCCCAGCATGGGCCCTGTTTTACAGAGAGGAAAAGCAGCCTGTCGTTGACCCTGCCCACTGCCCAGAACCACTGCCCACCAGCCCCACCCATGCCCACTTCCCTTCTTAGACTCCTCGCATGGCTGGCTGGGCCCCTGCGTGATTTGGCTTGTATCTCATACTTGTCACCGATCTGTGCCTGTGGTCTCAGTGGATTCCGGCTACTCCCCAGTACTCTGTGAAAGCTTCGTTTCCTCCAGGAGAATAATACAGGCAAAGGTCCAGTCCACACCTCTGGACGTGGACATTGAGGTTTCCTGGTCCAAGGCCAGTTGTCGGTGACCGGCTTGGTTTCTGGGCCTGTTTCCCAGCCTTTGGTTTAAACATCCCATCCCTTTCTATCCCAGAAACATAATGCCTCACATATTTTGAAATCAGGAAGAGCGATGCCTCTGGTTTTGATTTTCCCAAAATTGCTTATGAGGAAACGTCTTTGTGGCTACTCAACATCTTTTGTGGTTCCACATGAATTTGAGTTATTTTTTTTCTATTTCTGTAAAAAAAGAAACCATTGAGATTTGGGTAGAAATTGAATAAAATATGTCGATAGTTTTGTGTAATATGAAAATTTAATAATAGTAAGTCCTCTGATCCATGAACCTATGATGACTCTCCACTTATTTGGGTCGTCTTTAATTCTTTCACCAATGATTTGTGGGTTTTAGCATTCAAGTCTTTCAACTCTTTGTTCAGTCCTCACTTTTTGATGGTATTATAAGTGGATTTTTTACCCTTAATTTATTTTCTGGTAATTCATTATTAGTGTTTAGAAATACAAATGATTTGGGTGGGGGGTACTAGGGATTAAACTCTGGGTGCTTAACCACCTAGCCACATCCCCAGCTCTTTTATTTTTATTTTTTTTTTATTTTGAGACAGGTTCTCACTAAGTTGCTTAGACCTCACTAAGTTGCCAAAGCTGGCTTTGAATCTGCAATCCTCCTGCCTCAGCCTCCGGAACTACTGAGATTATAGGTATGTGCCACTGTGCCTGGCTAGAAATACAAATGATTTTTACATGTTGATTTTATATCCTTCAACTTTATGATATCCATTTAATACTTTTAACAGTTTTTCTTTTGTGGAATATTTATGATTTTTCTACATTTAAGGTCATATCATCTGCAAAAAGACAATTTGCTTCTTGCTTGTGTACTTGGGTGCCCTTTCTTTCTTCCTCCTGCCTAATTGTTCTGACTGGGACTTCCAGTACTGTGCTGAGTGGAGCCTGTGCATCCTTGCCTTACCCCCGATCTTAGAGGAAAGTCTTATATCTTTCACCATTAAGAGTCATGTTATCTGAGGGCTCTTGATGAATGGCTTTATTGTATTGAAGTAAGTTCCTTCAATAGCTAAGTTTGAAGATTAAAAAAAAAATCATTGCAGAATGCTGAAATTTTTCAAATGCATTTCTTGCTCTACTAAGAGGATCTGTTAAGATGGTGTGTCACAATAATTGATTTGTGTATATTGAACCATCCTTGCATTGTTGGAGTAAGTGACACTTGGTCCATGGCATGTGATCCTTTTAATGTGCTGTTGAATTCAGTTTTCTCCTATTTTATTTAGTGCCTTTTGCATCAACGTCCATAAAGGATATCAGCCTTTAGTTTTCTTCTCTTGTGATATCTTTTGCTGTCTTCATAAATGAATTTGGAAGTGTCCCTTCTTTTTAAGTATTGGAATAACTTAAGAAGAATTGGTATAAATTGTGGTTTTAATACTTGAATTCACCAGTGAGATCATCTGGTCCTGGGATTTTCTTTGTTGGAAAGTTTTTGATTACTGATGCAATCTTATTACTTGTTAATCTTTTCAAGTTTTCTATTTCTCCATAATCCAGTCTTGTAGCCTGTTGTTTCTAGGAATTGCTCGGTTCCTTCCAGGTTGCCCAATTGGTTGGTGTACAGTGGTTCCCAATAGTCTCTCATGAGCCTATGATTTACTATTGCTTTGATTTCCACATCTCCTCTTTCACTTTGGATTTCATTTGCATCTTTTATCTTTTTTGACTTATTTATTCTGTTTCTTGTTTAAAAATCAAATGACTCTTTGTTGATTCCTCTATTTTTTCTCATCTCTCTCTTATTCATTTCTGCTCTGATCTTTGTTGTGTCCTCCCTCCTGATATATTGCCACACCAAGATCCTTCACCAGGATCTCCATGAACTAAGCCAACCAGAAACAAGCAGGTCACAGATGAGCCAGATGGTCTCAGACACGCAGCCTCTTTGGTAACCCCCCACCACTCAGCAGAGTACATGATGTGTCACCCATGTGCAGTGAGAAGAGCCAGCTACTGCACAACTGCACAGAGTCTCCCCTGTTGAGCCAGTAGGTAACACAGCGATTTTATTAGCTGGAACAACTTTAATGGCAGAATTTAAAGAATCCTATTATACAACCATAGTCACACAGCACCTGCTATCGAGCTTATTTTGAGGGATAAATTTCTGATCATTGCCTCATTTAGATCTACTCCAAGCAATGCCAGGAGAAAGGATGGAACAAATGATGCTCATCTGGAGGGTTAATGCCTCTCTGTGACCTTCTCTTTAACCTATGATATAGACTAAGAGGAGTGGACCAATGTTCTGATTTTGACTGATTTTGCAACAACAACAAAAAATGATTAAGTTTCCTACCCACATTGGTCCTTCACTTTCCATCCACCAGAGCATGAAGTTGTCCATGCATAAGGTCGTCCACAAAATCCTCCACAACAAAGTGCACACCCTGGGCTCACACAGGGTTCATTTCTGGTTTTGTTGTTCATGGACACCTTCCTTGGAATGATGAAATTACTGACTTCTAGCCATGGGTCTGAGGCAACATTATCACAGTTAAAAGAGTGTCCTCCCATCCTGGCACATCAGTTTGCATGAAACTCCATTTGGGGTTTGGGTGTAACCCTGTCTTGTAGCTTGGATTCTTGCATCCTCTGTCTAGACTGAGTTAAAGCAGTGGGCCTAGACATCAATATTCCTGCAACTTGAACAACAGTTACACTGGGATGTTGCCAAAGGTACCTTCTGGGTACAGGATGACCCCTTGGATCACGTAAGGATCTGGGATTGGTGTGGCAGATCCAATACTTTGTCCAGTTACCCACAGAGTGTGTGGACTGTGAAATTTTGATTGCAACATTGTTCTACCGAGTGACACAGGTAGGCGTGAGCAAGGATAAAAGACAGTAAGAGTTTCATGTGGCAGACCATCTCCATCTGGGATCTTGGGAAGCTGCTCACATCTGAGATAGCATCTGCTTCTGGAGAGAAGCTTCACTGGTCAGCTATACCGTAAAATCTGTAGTGGGTAGTTTCAAGAGTGTGTGTGTGGGGCCTGGCCAAGTTGTGAGATGTGGACCCTCTTTTCAGAGCCTCCAAGTTCTGTGACTATTGGTGGTGAGAAGACCTTGGTGGGGTCCTTTTCAGTGGAGCTCAGGGTGGTCATCTTCTAATATAATTTCCAGGAGACCCAGTCCCCAGGTTTCAGTCTCTGAAAGGCCTGACTGTCCCTGGTTGTGGATCTCAGAAAGGTTATTCTGCCTGGTGCTGTGGTTTGAATGTGTCCCTACAAATTTCATGTGTTAGAAATTTAATACTCCAAATCATAGGCTAGTGATATTGCAAAGTCAGACCCTGGGGAGGTGATTGGGTTCCAAGGGCTCTGCTCTATTCATGGCTTCATGGATTAGTGGATTGATAGATTATCACAGGAGTGGCTTTACTATAAAAGCAGCTGTCTCTGGCTTACTTGATGCCTCTCACCATGGAAAGTCCTCTGCCCTATCATGTCTCAGCAGGACGTCCTTCACCAGATGTTATGCCATGCTTCTGGACTTCCAAGACTCAAGAACAATGATCTAAATAGACTTCTGTTCTTTCTGCAGTACCTAGTGGTATTTAGTTACACAACAGAATATGTATTAAGAGACACGGTGACAACATACTTGAAGCATTTAGTCACACCAGAATGAGGATAGTTGAAGGTATATCAGGCTCTATTATTAGGAGCAAGGCCTTCCAATAACTATTTCATAAGGAGCCAATTTTTTTCCCATTGGTAGTGGGTCTGATTGCCATCACTCAAGGATGGACCAAGGCTATGGAGAGCAGTTTGAATTGTGGCCTCTGAATCGTGTGTCTGCGTTTGTGCTGGGTGCTTCTGGTGGGAAGGTGCAGGTCAAGATGTCCCAGTTGCTATGGTAATGCCGGCCAGGGGTTGCTACTTGTAAAGGCATATGGCTCTATCAGTGGAAGCCTTGAGTTCAGCACCTTCTCCCAGTTATAGTGAATCCTGAGCAAAACAAGATGACCCTAATGTCTTGCCAGTCCTGCATCCTTCATGTTGCCTGCTTTGCTGAAACTTTTCCACAGTTAACCTTTGGATGATGAAACCTGTATAATAAATATGCTGAGCTAGATCTTAGTCAGTCAAGCTGCACCAGGGCTTGGCTACCCACCTGGCCCCAGCTTTTTCTCCTCATGTGTGTGTATCTGTCTTTTCTTCATGCCCTATCACCTGTGCCCTGTAGCCCCTTAGTTAACTGCTACGGCCAAGAGAGATGAAAGGGTCGTGGCAAAAGGCAGTCCAGTTAGTTAATTATCCTTACCTGGTGCTATTGTGTTTATACCTTATTTAACTATTTACAATTTTCCTGGTGAACCAAGTGCCTCTATTACTGGAGATTTCTCTAGTAATGCCCCATGGGGGAAACATCCCCAAAGGTCTAACAGCACTTTAGCTACTACTATGGATGACTGTTCCTGCATAGGAAAGTTTCCCTACAGCCAGAGAAGATATATTGAAAATGCAAACCGAGTGAAAACCCTCTATGAATTTTCAAAGGTCCATTAGGTAGCACAAAAGTACCTGGAGCCATCCAGGCCTCCATGCATCCCCACTTAACCATGAATTTATATGCTCTCAAGTAACAGTTTTTCTTTCATTCAGGAATACAACACTGCTCTTACATATGTTATCAAGGGTAATTTTACTCAGATCATAGACCTCATCTAAACTGCATATCTTAACAATTCCTGCACTGGCTGACTTAGCATGAAAATCTGCCAAGTATTTCCTTGTATTCAATTAGTAATTGTTCCACTTGATGATGGGTTTGTAGTTTTATAAATCAATCAGTCTCTTCATTAGAGTTTTGGAGATTCTTATTCAGGCCAGAGGTATTATCTGGAAATTATTAGAAACCTACATTTACCTGTATTTATTTATTTTCTACCCTCAACCTCACCCTCAGCCAACCTTCCTGAAAAAGAGGTAATTTTGAACTGTAGCTAACTGCAGATGCTTTTAGAGAAGAATCATTCTGTGTGGATGATGAAGAATCTGATGAAAGTTTATTGTAGCCATTAATTGATAAGGAAATTTGAAACATTTTACTGATAACATATTATACTTCTAAAAATCTCATACAGATTTTAGAACACTCATATCAATAATATATCTATAAATATAACTTAAAGAGAATTTAGCATAGTTATCATTTGATAATGCCTGTTATATGATTCAATATGTCAAATAGGTCTAAATAATTTAATGTCTTTTTCCAATGTGGGAGACACATCCTTTAGGGTTTCCAGACACTCAACTGGAAAATTTTAAAGTTCCTTTGAGATGAAGAAATAGATATGATTTAGAATTTGCCTTTAGGAGCTTTTTAAAAGTTACCAAAAGTTTAAAACACTTGATCAAAATAAGATCAGAGGTCAATGGAAAATATCTATTCATTCAACTTTTATGATAATTAAAAGACTTCAAAGGCAAATGCAGAAATTTGCCTCATTGTAGAAAAAACTTTTCTCTTCTATAGAGAGACCTAAATGATCAGAAGAAATAACAAAGAGAAGTTGAAGCCTGGGTAATCAACAATGAAATGCAAAATCTTTGTTTCCAACCTTGTGCTTTCCCTAAGACATGTCAATGCTCCAAGGTAGATTTGTTATTTTAACAGAGAGGACCAAATTCTAGTCTTGTATCAGTACACCTTTGATATTGATACTCATTTTTTTAGAAAAATGTACAAACAATTTTCTTGTAATTTTAGCTAGCTCAATCACACTTTAATTTCACAAAAAAATCATCTACCACAAACCTACCACCTTTCCTCTTCCTCCTTTTGGAACAACCAGTCATTCTACTTTAAGACAAAAGTTACCTTTCCCCCTTCATTAAAGTCCGTCTTTCTAAGC
Organism: Spermophilus citellus; assembly: GCF_964194105.1. Classification (NCBI taxonomy): domain Eukaryota; kingdom Metazoa; phylum Chordata; class Mammalia; order Rodentia; family Sciuridae; genus Spermophilus; species Spermophilus citellus. The sequence goes on from NC_138198.1 coordinate 41,442,091, forward strand.
TTCACTCACCAAAAACATGCCTCGCCTTCCTCAAATGTGGAGTCAATGTGACAATCATATATTAATTAGCATTTTTTACACTCTAGCATCCATAATGCCTAGCAGATATCTAAGAAATGAGCAATTTCAATTTTTCAATCAGTATTTTATAAATGAGAAACATTTCATAATTTTTGGAAACATGTTTCTTCATGGCATAATTTCTTCGTGTTTAATAGACCCAAATTATTTAACTTCTCTATACTATATAAAAACAAGATGTCAAAGTGTATATACTCCAAATCTATGTTCAGCAACTAATGTTTCAGTATTTTAACCTCCTTACAAATGACTCAGTCATTTAATGACTATGTATTGTGGTGGGGCCTGGGTGATGGCAGGTGTGTAGGCGGTGAGAAGAATTCACCAAGACCAAGAGAGGCAGTTAAGAGTTTATTGGAGGAAGATGTGCTGTACTCTTACAGCAGGGACCTGACAAAGACATCTGCCCATGGACTCAGAGGTTTCTGGGCTTAAACGTACTTTTGAGTTCTTTGTTTTTGGTGGGCTTTTAGCTGGGAGTGATTTTTGCTAAGTGAGGGATGATTGACAAATTCCTGTGCCTTGCTCATAATGCCTATTGCACATGCACCAAATGCTCATTACAGAGTTTTTCATTTATTTGGTGCATGAGTTACAAGTAATATGTGTAAGGTCTGAAGTAGGGGGATCTCCCTTCTAGGTTTCTATGGGTCGGCCTTGGGAATCCATGCACGTGCTCCTTGGAATGGTTGGGCAACCTTTTAGAAAAACAGGATCTTGCAGATTACACTTGGGGAAGTTTGCTTTTCTGATAACTCCAAGAGGCAGGAGGAAAGAGAGGTCCTTAGCCTCTGCTCGTGGAGGTGGGGTGGGGCCTAGGGCAGGGGTCCTAATCTATGCTGTATTACTTAACGTAACATGACTTTAAGACTTAAAGTTTTTACTAAGAAAGAATTCTGAAACTATGATCAGTTCATCTGTAGACTTTTATTCCAACAAGGGGTCAAGTTACAGGATGCTTGGTCTTTTCTTGATTGATCTGTCTGATTAGTGCCCTGAGTCATTGTTAGCAAGGTTGCTCATTGTAATTTCTACAGTTTACAAATTAAAGCTTTCCCCATTATGATGACTTTGACTCTGGAGCTATTTCCAGTAAGGTTAACCCATTCTTCCAAAATGCACAAGTTGGCAGACAAATAATGAAGGTGTGGCAGAGACCATCAGTTGGCCACTTAGCTGCTGTGGTTGGCTGAGGCTCAGCTATTTGTTACTACAGAGAATCCCTAAGTTCGATTTTCAGTTTAATTACTATACTCGTAATTTTGATACATTAAATTAGCTGAGGTCCCAGAAGTTGCATTCTTAGACTCCCTGAATTGTGACATCCAAATTGGCCCTGAACACGGTTTAGTTCTGTCTAACCAATTAGACACCCAAGGCCTCTCAGTTCTGTTGATTGTCAAACCAGCCTGAACCTGGACCCCATCCAGTTTTGCCAGCGATTTATCCACCATTGGAACCGCCAAAAGCTTGTCTTCTTGTAGCACAACTGACCCTCGATGCCCCCTCCAAGGCCATGTACCCTTCACAATACCAAGGCCAGGATTAAAGCCCCAAAGAGATTGGGGCTCAGTAAGAAGAACTCAAAACCCCTGGGGGTCCTTCCAAGAGAGGAAGAAGGGACCTCCAAAGGTGTCTGTGTGCCTGTCCTGCCTTCCTCAAAGGGTCTTGGAAGTCAGGTTCCGTGGGAATCACCAGAATTATCAAAAGATAAAATATAATAAATTTAATTTAAAGGTCTTAATCTGCTTTTTTTTTTTCAGTTTCCAGAATCAACTTCCCAACCCAGTCCCGATGAAAAGTCCCCTCAAACAAGCCCAGATGACTCAAAGCTCAAATCCACAGAGCTTTGGGGTCCAGGAGTGAACTTGTCCACTCCCTCCTGTCGCTGTGAGAGAATGACAGACACAACAGTCCTGGCAGGTACCATGCTGTACACTCAGTGCTCCTGGGGTCAGGATCCCACTGTGGATGGCATCTGTTAAAAGAAACACTTTAGACAAATGAAACTTAAGAGAGTTCACTTGAGCAAGGACCAGAACAGGTTCAAAGCCAGAACCTTTATGGACAGGAAAAGGGAAGTGGCAGTCAAATAAAGGAAGTGAGGCAGAGACCATCAGTTGGCCACTTAGCTGCTGTGGTTGGCTGAGGCTCAGCTATTTGTTTCTACAGAGAATTCCTAAGTTCAATTTTCCATTTGTTTAATGACTGGGTTAGGTGGCAGTTTGTTATAATGCATAGCACAGAGACTTCCAAAACCCAAAATTTTGTTTGATTTAAAAACACTAAACTTCTTTCGCAAACAAATCGATCTTACTGTGATTCCCTTTGGGCATGAATGGGTTTGAATATATAGGCAGAAATTCTGATGCAGAAGAAAATAATAATGTAGCTGTTATTGAATTCTAATTCATTATTTGAAGGAACTTGCACCTTCCTGCAGATTTCTGGGTAAATGCTGGCATTAAAGAAATTTTCTGGCCTACCTTGTCTCTGTAGGTCATAAGACTCTCAACTCAGAAAAAAGAAATGCTACACAGAGAGACCAAGAAGAATCTAGATAGCCTTGCTGGACCTTCCTACTCACTTTATTACCATTAGGTCAGACCCTTTAAAAAAATCATATTTTTACCTGATTGTCCATACTTTATTGAACAGAAGCATAAAAACAAATTTCCCTGGGTATTTGGGACTTCATTTGTGAAAGCTCCCATGTCATGCATAACTTTGATTACATAAATTTGTGATGCTTTTCTCTTGTTAGCCTGTCTTGTTATAGAGACACGGATGCTGGCCCTTTATCATGGGTGAGACTCTGCTTCTACAAAACCATGTTGGACCACGAAGCTCTGACTTATTCACAACTGCTTTTGGGTTTCAGAATGATGGATGAAGATGCCTTGGAAATTCCTAGAACCACTCCAACGCAGCTTACAGCATTTTCTAGGAACACTTCATTTAATTCTACCAGGTCTTACCAAAGACCTTGATTTAATCTTTATCCCCAGACCTTATTTTATTTTGAGAAGTTTTACTGGTTGAGAGGACTAGAGACAAGAGAAATAGTTCTATTTCCCAACACAGAAAGTTCGGGTCATCTGACATTTCTACACTCTGGACAACTGGGGAGCTTGGCCAAATCCAGACATTTACCAAGCGTGTTTTCCATCTGTTTTCTGTCAAATTATTCCAGCCACAGTGTTACTGCTACACATACTGTGTCACTCTGTTTTGCAGCCTTCAGTGTCAATTTCTACATTGTTTTCCCTGCCCTTGCTAGTGGTTGGCTTGCCAGTTTTTCAGTTTCTGTTAGCAATTTCCTCTCTGCATTTTCAGAGTTACCTGTAGCTTGGGCCTAAACCCAATCACACGTATTTTTGGTTATTATGGCAATACCCTATTTCTAGGGCCAGATTTCTTATTTTAAATTTGTTCTTTTTAGTTACACATGACACTAGAGTTTATTTTGACATATTTATACAAGCATGGACTATATCTTACTCTAAGTAGGATCTCAGTCTCATGGATGCACACGATGTTGAGATTCACTGTAGTGCATTCGTCTATGTACATGTACATAGGAAGGTTATGTCAGATTCATTCCACAGGGAGGGGAGGAATAGAAGTTCAGTGGATTAGACAAAGGAGAATAAAGGGAAGGGAGGGGGAACAGGCCTAGGGACAAAGTTTTAAATCAGTTTTCTATTTCTGTGCAGTAAACCATCCTCAAAAAGTGGGTGATAATAACAACTCTATATTTAACTTGTGCTTCTGTGAGTTGATGTCTTTGACTGGGCTTAGTCGATCGGTTCTTCTGGCCTCAGTTGGACTCTGTTATGCACAGTGACCAGCTGCAGGTCAGTGAGGGTGACTCTGCTTGGCTTTGGAGGTGTCAGCTAGAGCAATGGGGGCAGCTGGTCCACGTGCTTCTTATCATCCATCTTGCTACTCAGGCTTGTTCTCATGGTGTCTGGGCATTGTCCTCAGGGTTGAGAAGAGCAGCACCAAGGGTATCTTGAGGATCACCCAACCAATAACAGGTCCGTGACACTTCTCATCCAAGGTGTTAAGTCAAAGTAAATCTCAACAAGATTCACTCAAGTGCAAATGGCCGGAAGGTAGATCCCACTCTTAAAGGGAATTTTACTATGGAGAGTCATGGTGCCAGAGATGACCAGAGTCCATGGCATGCTAGCACAAAAGGTATAATTTGTAATGTTGGCATTGACTTTGGATCAGACTCGGAGTCCTTTCCAAAACAAGTTGAAACACTGAACCATCAGCCCAGCACTCTGAAGGGAATCTCCCTAACAGAAGAACACGATTTCTCATCATGAGCTGGACACCTACCGAGCTGAATATCCTGGAAATCAAACACAGAATTCAAACAAGCAAGCAACACCCAAAAGAGCCGTCCAAGTCCCCAGCCATTTTATAGCCTTTTTAACTTAATGAGATAACATCTGTTAGTAAATCCTCAACCAAAAAGGATTAAGGCAAAACCAGTAGGAGTCAGAGTTACCAGAAGAAACAAGAGGGACCCTGGGGAAGGAGATTTGGAGACTTGTCTGTGGTAACAGCAAGGAGCCCTTAAAAATAAGATGAAATAGGTACTAGGGAAAAAAAAACCCACAAAATTGGCTAAAATCAAAGAAGGAAGTTCAACAGGGGAGAAACGCTGCTCCTGAGAATGCAGTACCCAGGTTGCTCCTAACCGGGGCTGTGCCTGGATCAGAGCCGTTCCCACGCAGGTTTGAGCCCATGGAAAGGACATTTCCAGGGAGTATTCCCACGGCTACTGCAAGGTAATGTGCTCTACAAGAAATTAATAGAAGCTTCCATTTTTATTGGGGGGGGGAGGGCTAGAATAGCATATTTAGAAATTTTTGCTTTTTCACATTCTCTGCAATATGATTTCCATTGGTAGTCAAGAACAAATCCCCTATTTATCTCCAAATCTGTCTTAAAATAAGATGCATTGCTGCTACTCTGAGCCACAATTCTTTCCTTAATATTTCTATTAGTAGTTTCTAGGAAAAGAATTTAACCCCCAAAAATGGCCCTTTCAGGAATAAAATGCTTACAAATCATATTTTTACTTAGATAAACATGATATCCTTGCCCTGTGTTTTTCTGAAACACAAGTAGAAAATTTGTTCCTGGAATCTGACATAATGTACCCTCAAGATCAAAGAATAGATAAAGATAGCAATGCAGGTAATGGACTTGGGCTGTGCGTCTCACGCTGGGTAAAACCGTTTTATTACTTTCCTTTCTCTGCTGTGAAATATGGATTCCGGAAATAAGAAATTCCAGCAATGGAGATTTAACAGCATTTAAAAAACAATAGCCAAAATCATGTGTTCCTGGGATTTTCTAAAAACAAGAGTATTTCCATCTCTCCTAGGAGAAAAATACAGCAATGCCCAGACAAAGGCTGCTTATTGCTAGTTATAGACCCAGAAGATGGACTTCAGGAGTAGGGGCTACGATCTGGGCACCAATATTTTAGATATTGCCTCTCTGAAAACCTAGACAAGAGATGAGACTTGAGATTTTATTTTCCTTTCACTAAAAAACCCTAGAAAATATATTCTTTGACCTATATGGGGGGGAAATTTTTTTTTCAAGTTTTTTTTGTTTGTTTGTTTGTTTTTTACTTTGGGGACCTGACTAGATTTTCAACACCTACCTGTTCTCCTGGGTTAAAGCATGCCTGCCACGTGTCCCACCAGGAGACTAGACTTGCACACACTCACCACCAGAAAAGCAGTAGCCTGGGATCAAGGAGGAAAACCAGCAGCACCACCCACCCCTATGCCCAGGCAACCCCTAGGCTCCGCCCTGCACCCCCTGAGCAGCCAGTGCGCCAGGTGGTCCTGCTGAAGGCCTCCCTCCAGGCCTAGGGGGCACACGGGCTGCATGGCGATGAGCTCCGACTGAGGGGTAGAAGTGGATTCCGTGGCCCAGGCTCTACAGAGACAGTAGGGCAACTGCAGCCACATCCTTTCTGTTGGAGGATAAGGCCGAAAAGACCTCCATGTGTGAGAAATCGTGGACCCCCTCCTTCCAGAAGGAAGCACATTAATGTCCACGGTGAGGAGCAGGAGGGCAACTTCATCTGACCAGTGCAGTTCTAATCCACACAGGTATCTGAACAAGGTCTGGGAGCACCTTGTTCTTCCAGGGAGATGCTACATAAACAAAGGCCTCATTCCTAGGAGACCTGGAATTATCTGAGTGTCTGGTGGTGAGACGGGCACGAAATGTTCTGTGGTGTGTTCTGAGGACAAGAAAGAAAATGAATGGGCTCTCCTGGTAATTTTTCTAAAAACAAGTTGATCAACTACAAGAAGTCATGCTCAGCTTCTAACCTGACCGAGTGTGGCTGCACACTTCTGTCTTCAAGAGCAGCTGGAGTCCCCGGGAGGCCTCTCCTCTCTGGCATTTGGAAATCAGACTCATAAGGAGAAGTCCTAGAAGGAGCTGTCTTTAAAGTCAGGTTTTCAGTGCCTTCTGGAGGGACATCATCTGAAGAAGGTGCTGTGGTTTCTTGAGGGCCCCACTGTTTCCCATCACCTCAGGAAAACACAAAATCTAACGTCTGGTCTCCACTCTTCCTGACTGGTATCCTCTGGCCTTATCTGTGGCAAGAACGGGTAAACATTTGGATCTGTTTTCTGTGGTGAAGAGGGTTTCTGTATTTATCATTAGCTCCGTTTGAGAGATCTATGAAGCACTCAGCAAAGAGTGAGGACAGCTAATGCCAAGGTTCTTATTTTATAGGTACTTGATTTCTTGAAGCAGTTTTGGGTTCACAGTAAAAACGAGCAGACAGCACAGAGATGTCTCACATACTCGTCATCCCCCCCACCGCCTCCCCCACCTGCAACATCCTGGGCCACTGTGGGTGTTGGTTAGAACTGATGAACCAGTACTGACACATCATCATGACCCGTGGTGAACCAGGGCTCCCTCTTGGTGCTGTGAATTCTAAGGGTTCTACCAAGTGCATGATGACTGCCCCACCCTTGAAGTGTCACGCAGAATACTGCTGCTGTCTGAAAGTCCTGTGTGTTCCACCCCTTCGCCCTCCCTCCCCTCGAGCCCCTGGCAGCTGATCTTTTGACTGTAGTTTTGCCTGTAGTGAAATGTTGCATCTTGGGGATCAGAGAGCATGTGGCCTTTTCAGATGGTTTCTTTCACTCAGGTTCCTGCTTTTGAGTTTCCCCCATGTCTTCGTGATACAGGTGTGCTAGGGTTTGGATGTGAGGTGTCCCCTAAAGCTCACATGTGAAACAGTGCAAGAAGGTTCAGAGGAGAAATGATCGGGTTGTAAGATCTTAATCTAATCAGTGATTTACTCCCCTGATAGGGATTAACTGAGTGGTCACTGAAGGGTAGGGTGTGGCTGGAGGAGGTGGGAATTGGGGGCATGGCTTTGGGGTATAGATTTGTGTCCACAGAGTGGAGTCCCTCTCTGCTTGCTGATCACCGTGATGTGAGCTGCTTCCCTGTGCCTCCCTGTCCTCCTAGATGTTCTGCCTCACCTGGAGCCCCGAGAAATGGAGCCACCCTTCTATGGACCAAGGCCTCTGAAACCGTGAGCCCTCAAACTTCTCCTCCTCTAGACTTGTTGTGGTCAGATCCTTTAGTCGTGGCAGGGAAAAAGCTGACAAGGGGTGAAAGGAGCTTCTCCCTCCTCCTCTTAAGGTTTGAAACCTTAAATCTGTTGGAGGAAACCAGCAACCGACAGAAGAGCCCAAGGAAAACAGGCAAATCTATCTACTTGACAGGGACACCAAATAAAGGGGCGCACTCCATAAGCCAGTGAGGTTCAGAGCTTTTGTACCCTTCTTCTCAAGAGAAAGGAGGGTAGAGGCTGTGGGCAATTAAAGAGGGACAGCAAATAACGTTTAGGGGATGAATGAGCCCTAAGAGCAGAGGAGACCCTGCGACAGGGCTCCTCTGAGCATTCGATGTGGAGCTGGATTCTCAGCCTCTTTCTCTGCATGTGAGTTTAACCTTTGGTTAATTGAACTCTGGTGACAAGACTGAAGGCCCTCCCGCTGCTCTTTGGTGGTTCTAGTCAATAAGGGTTCTTCAGAGAAAAAACCCCATCCCGTATCTGCTCATCCCCAAGTGCTGGAATTTAAAACAGTCAGTAAACCAAGTCTCTATCTTTCAGAGGGACATTCTCTGGACTCTCAGTGGCTTGATAGCTCATTTCTTTTTAGCATTGAATAATACTCTGCATTGTCTAGATGTCTGTTTTGTTTGTACCCAGGTTTTTAGCAGAGGTGAATAAAGCTGCTGTCAGCATTCCTGTGCGTGCTTTTAGGTTTTGAATTCGTCTGGGTAAATACCAACCAGTGTGACTGCCCGTCATATGGTAAGAGCATGTTTGGCTCCATAAGAAACTGTCAATCTCTCTTCCAAGGTGGCTGTAATATTTTGCATCCCCATTAGAACTGAAGAAATCCGCATTCTCATTAGAATTTGGTGTTGTTATTGTTTTAGATTGTGGCCATACCAGTAGGTGTGTAGCAGTGTCTTATTTCTCATTGTTTCAATTTGCAATTTGCTAATGACATAAGACAGTGAAGATCTTTTGATATGCTTCATTGCCAGCTGCAGACATTCTATGGTGAAGTGTCTGTTAGGGTTACCCACTTTTTTTTGTACTGGGAATTTAACCCTGGGGTGCTTTGCCCCTGAGCTACATCCCCAGTTCTTTTTAGTTCATTGTTTAAATTTTGAGACAGGGCCTCTCTAAGTTGCTGAGACTGGTCTTGAACATGCAATCCTCCTGCAACAGCCTCCTGTGCCACTGGGATTACAGGCGTGCACCACCCCACCTGCCCCTTATACCCACTTTTTAATCAAACCCTTCATTTTCTTATTGTTGAATTTCGAGAAGTCTTTGTATATTCCAGATAGCAGCTCTATCAGATGTGTCTTTGACAAATATTTTCTTCCAATTTGTGGCTGTCTTCTCTTTCTCTTGACACTAACTTTCCTGCAGCAAACATTTCTGATTTCAATGAAATCCAGAAGACCAATTTCTTCTTCCATAGACCATGCATTTGATATTGTATCTAAAGAATCATCACACCCAAGATCATCTAGGTGCTCTCCTATGCTACTTTCCTGAAGTTTTAGAGTTTTATAGTTTTCATTTAGGCATATATCTCAGTTAATTTTTATAAGCATATAAAGTCTGTGTCTAGATTCATTTTTTAGTACTGGTTGTTGAGTTGTTCCTGCACTGTGTCTGGAAAGGACCATCTTTTCTCCATTTTGTTGTCTTTTCTGCTCTGTCAAAGATTTGTTGATTTTTTCCCCCAATACCAGGTTGTATTGATCACTGCTGCTTTCTAGCATGTCCTGAGCCTGGGTAGGTTCAGTTCTCCAACTTTGTTCTTCAATTTTGGATTGGCTACTCTGGGCTTTTGTTTCTCCATATAAACTTCACTATCAATCTGTCAATATTCAAAAGACAGCTTGCTGGGGCTTTTATTGGGATACTGTTGAATCTGTAAATCAGATTGAAAATAAATGACATTTGGCTACATTGAATCCTCCTATTTGTGAACATGGAATGTCTTCATTTATTTAGTTTTTTTTTAATTTCTGTTATCAGATTTTTAGTTTTCAACATAAAAAATATTGTACTCATTTTGTAAAAATTTAAGCTTCATTTAGGGAAGCATAACTGTTAATGGTAAAGTATTTTTAATTTCAAATTCCACTTATTCATTGTTGGTATATTGGAACAAAATTGACTTTTGTATATTAACCTCATATACTGAGATCTTGCCATTAATTGCTTATTAGGTCCAGGAAGGTTTTCATTCCAATTATTTTGGATTTCTCTATATAGATATTCATGTCACCTGCAGATAAAGAGAATTTTATTTCTTCCTTTCCAATTTGAATATCTTTTATTTCTTTTTCTTGTCTTATTGCATTTTCTAGGACTTCCAGCACAATGTTGAAAAGCAGTGGTGAGAAAAGATATCCTTGCCATGTTCTTGATCTTAGCGTGAAAACTTCAAGTTTGTCACCACTAAGTATGATATCAATTGTATGTTTTTTGTTGTGTTCTTTATGAAGTTACAGAAAATTTTCTCTATTCTTAGTTTTCTGAGAGTTTTTGATCATGTATGAGTGTTGGATTTTGTCATATGCCTTCTGCATCTACTGATAAGATCATGTGTTTTTTTTTTCTTTAGCTGTTGAGGTGGTCAGTTACCTTAATTAATATTTGAATGGTAAATTAACCTTGCATATGTGGTATAAATCCTATTTGGTTGTATGTATAACTCCTTTTACATATTTCTTATTCAATTTAATAATATTTGGTTGAAGATGTTTTTTTTAAAATCTATGTTTATGAAAGATTGACCTGTAGTTTTCTGTTTTTGTAAAATATTTTTCAGGTTTTGGTATTTGAATAATGCTGTCCTCATAGAATGAGTTAGGGAATATTTTCTCTAGTTCTATATTCTGGAAGAGGTTGCACAGAATAGGGATAATTTCTTCCTTGAAAGTTTAGAGATTTCAACCATGAACTCATATGGGGCTGCTACTTTCTGTTTTGGAAGGTTATTAAATACTGACTCAGCTGTGTTAATACACATAGTCCTGTTCAAATTAGCTATTTCTTCTCTTGTGAGTTTTTTCAGGTTTTGTCTTTCAAACAATTGGTTCATTTCATCTAAGTTATTTAATTTGTAGGCACAAAATTGCACACACATTTCTTCATTACCCTTTTAATTTCCATGGTATTCATAGTGATGTGCTCTATTTAGGTCTAATGTTAGTAATCTATGTATTCTCTCTTTTTTAGGATACAGACATATTAATTTTACCAATCTTTTCAAAGAGCTAGATTTTCATTTTGCTCACTTTTTAAAATTGATTTCCTGGTTTCCACCTCAATTTCTGCTCCAGATTATTTGTAATTTATATTTTACTAATATGATTTGAAAGAGAGAAACAGAATCATAAAAATGTTAATAAAACTTCAAAATGCAGAAAAAGAATGAAAAAAAATTAACAAAGAATAAGGGTGACAAATGAAAAACATTTAACAAATATGGTAGATATAGATATGTAGACATAGTTGAGTTAAAGCACCAATGGTCTAAATACACCAATTAAAAGAGATTTTCAGAGTGGATCAAAAAACCAAGACCCAACTATATGTAGTCTACAATATATCCATTTTAAATGTAAAGACACACATATACTCAAAGTAATGAAATGGAGAAAGATATACCATGCTAACATTAATCAAAAGAAGCACAAGTAGCTATATTAACTTCATACAGAACGGACTTCAGAACAAAGAAAATTATCAAGGACAAAGAGTTTATTACATGATAATAAAGGACATAAGGGCTGGGGACATAGCTCAGTTGGTAGAGTGCTTACCTCACATGCACAAGGCCCTGAGTTTTATCCTCAGCTCCACAAAAGAAAAAGAAGAAGAAGACACAATTCCTAAAGTGTATGCAACTACTAAGTGCCAAAATAAGTGAGGCAGAAACTGAGATAAATTAAAAAGGAATAAATGAATCCACTATTCCAGCCAGAGAGATCTTGCAGTCAGAAAATCACTAAGGACATTTTGAACTTGATAGTGCCATCAATCAACAAGATAAAATTAACGTCTATCAACTACTTCATCCAACATCCTCAGATAGCACATTCTTGTCCAGTTCACATGGAACATTTATCAAGATGGACCACTATCGGGCCCAGAAAACACATATCAATCAATTCAAGAGAATAAAAATGACACCATGACAGCTCTCAGATCACAATGGAATAAAAGTAAAACTCAATAATAGAAAAATGGCTGGAAAATCCTCCAAATATTAACTTCTAAATTACATATGTGTCAAAGAAGATATGTCTACAGAAATTTAAAAAAACAGTTTTAACCACATGAAAATGAAAATACAACTCATCAAAATTTGCATGATGCAGTAAAATCAGTGTGCAGAGGGAAATTCATAGTGCTAGGTAAATTTGTGTGATCTAAGTTTCCACCTTAGGAAACTATTAACAAGTGGTCTGCAACCTGTCAATCACTCAGAAAGCAAATCAAATCCAAAATAAGCAGAAAAAAGAAATGATATTTTTTTTTCTTTATCCTTCATCTGCAAGTTGGACCTTGTGTAGTTTTGTTTTGGCAGGGAGTGCTGTTTTGTGTTTATCCTGCATGATGTCCTCTGATCTTCCTAGGTCTGTGGTTTGGTGTCTGATATCTAAATTGCTTCTCTTATAAATCTGATAAGCATTGTTGCTTTTCAGTTTGTTCAGCTTCTTGCTTGTTGTTAGGATGAAATGATGACTTCCAAGATCCTCACATACCAGACCAGACACTGGAAGTACTAAGCAATGTTCTCTTAAAATGAAGAAGCTGATTGGTTTGTGAATTGATTTAGTGAATTATTTAAATCCAAAAGAATAGAGCAATAAGGTTAATCAACTTTCAGCCACAATTTTTTTTTCTAAATCTTTGTGAGGTTTAAATATTTATTATTTTTAAATGCATGCAATAAGAATCAAAACTAGTATATAAATAAAGAGGGAGGAGAAGAATAGAGTTTAGTGGATTAGACAAAGGGGAATGAAGGGAAGGAGGGGGGGAATGGGAATAGGAAAGAGAGTAGATGGATCGGACATAACCTTCCTATGTTCCTATACGAATATACACAGTGATTCTCAACATCATGTACAAGACTGGGATCCTCATTAGAATAAGATATACTCCATGTTTGTATAAATATTTCAAAATAGATCTATTGTAATATAAACCAAAAGAACAAACAAACAAACCAAAAAAAAAAAAAAAAGAAAAGAAAGAAAATCAAAGGGAGATCAGTAGATTAGAAGAAATGGACCAGGGGGAGACCGAAAGGGAAATACTGTGTAATTATACTGGCCACATTATATTACTATGTTCTACTGTGTGCACATATGAATTATGTAACAACAAATCCCACCATTATGTGTATATATATAATGTGCCAATAAAAATATTTTTTTAAAAAACCTAGTGTACATATATTACTGGCCTGCTGTGTACTCAGACTTACTTTGATGATTAGGAAAAAGTTATGGTACTGGGAAATCTGTCCACATGGATACTATCCAACTCTCCCTCCATGTCTCAGACACTTCCACAAGTGGTCTGCAACCTGTCAGTCACTCAGCAAACAATTATGACGTTGACTATGCACCACCCATGCCTGACTCTCAGGGGACATAAAGATGAATGGGATGCCCACAGCCTACTTAAGGTGAAAAGCAGATAAAATACAATGATTCCAACAATACAAGTAGCACTCAAGGGGAAGGGGAGCCTGGTTCTGCCTGGCAGGCCTGGGATAGTTTAACAGTGTATGGCTGACAAGGGGAAAGATGCTCACAAGTCAGTACAGCAACATGAGCAAGATGAGGGTGACTTGGCCAGCATGCCTGGGTGAGCTGAGGGAGATGGACGTATGTGTGTCCACCTGGAAAGGTGTGCAGCCAATGATGAAGGAGCAGGAATTGTGGCAGGAATGGGAACAGCTGCCATGGGTTACATAGGCTCTCTTCACTGTCTCGAGAGCCCACCTGCTTCTGACAGTGACACAACCAAGTGCTATGTGTACCTTGTTCTACTTTACACAGTCCTGCAAAAGTTAAGTATTTTCCAAGACAACACAGCTTAGTAAGAGAGACAGCCAAAAACTAACCAGATGTGCAATCCCAAACTTCACACATCCACAATGGCACATTTACTTCTCCCCATTTTGTTGTGTTTTTACTTTTTATTTTATCTATTATTTTTTTGTGCTGCTGGGGATTGAAACCAGGGCCTTCCATGAGGTAGGCAAGTGCCCCACCACTGAGCTACACCCCAGGCCCTGGGGATTTGGAAAAGATTGGGCCAACAGGAAGCATGTGCTTTATATTTTGCAAGTGCTTTGTATTTTGTCATCGAGGCCATGGGGAGCCACGCAAGGATTCAAATGAACAAGACCATTGCTTTAGAGATTGCTCTAGAACAAGGTGAGGTCCTTAGAGACTGTTCTAGAACAAGTGAGGTCCTTGGAGACTGCTCTAGAACAAGGTGAGATCCTTGGAGACTGCTCTAGAACAAGGTGAGGTCCTTGGAGACTGCTCTAGAACAAGGTGAGGTCCTTGGAGACTGCTCTAGAACAAGGTGAGGTCCTTGGCTCTAGAACAAGGTGAGGTCCTTAGAGACTGTTCTAGAACAAGGTGAGGTCCTTGGCTCTAGAACAAGGTGAGGTCCTTTAGATACCACTCTAGAACAAGTTGAGGTCCTTGGAGACTGCTCTAGAACAAGGTGAGGTCCTTGGAGACTGCTCTAGAACAAGGTGAGGTCCTTAGTGACTGCTCTAGAACAAGGTGAGGTCCTTGGCTCTAGAACAAGGTGAGGTCCTTGGCTCTAGAACAAGGTGAGGTCCTTTAGATACCGCTCTAGAACAAGTTGAGGTCCTTGGAGACTGCTCTAGAACAAGGTGAGGTCCTTGGAGACTGCTCTAGAACAAGGTGAGGTCCTTAGAGACTGTTCTATTAGCAACTTGGGAACAAACTGAACAGGCACCCTTCTAGAGGCAAGCAGACTGGTTAGGAGGCACGGCCAGCATTCAGACACACACTGGTGTTCTGTGACAAAACACCAGGTAATTGACGTAGGTTTCTGTACTTAGAGCCACCCAAGACCTCCACAAGAGGGCCCCTTCCGGGAGCTCCAGGAGGCTTAGAAGTCTCCACTCGTAACAGACACACTAATATGTATCTGTCACTGAATTTGGTGCTCAGCACTGGTGCAGTCCAGCCTTCTGCCCTCAAGGTCTACTCAGGCCTCAGGGAAACAGTTGTCCTCTGCTCCTCTTGCCCCCAGCCTGAATCACCTCCAAATGCAGTGAAGGAAGGCCCTTGGTTGTGTAGCTGTGGCTGTTAACTCTGCTGCATGGTGAAGAACACATGTGTGAATTCTAGTGGAGGGGACATCAGCAACAGAGCGGGAGAGGCTGCCTGGCTACGAACATACCAGAGTGGGGAGTCCTCTGTGAGGATCCCCAACCTTACACTGCAGGTAGGGACGAGCTTTAGAGAAGCCAGAGACAGAATTGCCAGAGAGCTTAGAGTATCAGAAGAGATTCCATCAAGAGGAGTGTGTGTGTTGGGGGCAGGGGCTTTATATGTAATGGAGAGCAAATATTTTAATCTGCACCCAAAAATGGAAATTCAGATGTGCATTACCTAATTTTGAAAGCCCCACCCCCTCCAAAAAAAAAGAAAGAAAAAAATGAGTCACAATAAATCAAAAATTAGAAGCTAGGCACAAAATTCCAGAATTATGACCCAGTTTCTCTGATTTAAATCTTGGCTGCCGCTGAAGGAAAAGCCAGTGTTTCCAGCCAGGGTGCCTCAGCTCCCCTCTCAGCCCTCCCCAGCTCCTGCAGTCTGGCTCCTGTCCAATCCCTTCAGACAATGAGCTCTTGCCAAAGTCACTCACGACCGATTTGTGCTAAACCTGAAAGTCCCTTTTAGAATCTGTACGCTTCTTAGTCCTGCTGAAGCACATCCACCGTTGACGGCCTTTCTTTGAGCTCCTCACCCTTGGCTTCTGTGAGCGCTTGCCCTCCCCTCCTTCCATCCCGAGGCCTCCCTCCTTCTCAGTTCCTGCCCAGCTTCCTCTTCCCTGTCCCTGTCCCTAGGACCTCAGCATACTGCACTCCACAGACTCCTCCACATTCTCTCTGCTCTGTAAACTGCTTGGCTGACCTCCATGACTTTTGTAAATTCAGCTGGGGACAGACTCAATATTTGTGGGGAGTGGCGCTTATCCAACCCCAGGGAGCTCTCTGTAAGAAGGAACACACATATAAAGCCAGGTGCCAGCCTTTAGAATGTGTTCATGCTTCACATCAACCTGTCTGATTCAGGAGATCATGTTTACGCTGGTGACTTCCAAACTAGCTCCTTACCCAGACCTTTGCTGTGAGCTACAGACCCTCCTGGACAGCTGTGGCCTGGATATCTCCAGGGAGCTGCGCCTTCAGCTTCTCCGGTGGATGTCCCAGATGGCACTGACAACCTTTCTCTCCACCACTGATCCTAACCTGCTGCAGGGATTAGGACTCAGCTCACCCAGTGTCTTTGGTGACTCATGATGCACCAATCCCCACCCCCACCTGCAATCCGTCACCAAGGACACTACCATCCAGTCCCCCTAAACCCCTGTCTAAGTCCACTACCTCAGCCCACGTCCTCATCAGGCTGTGCCTGGATCATTGCCGTAGCTCTCACTGGCCTCTTGACCAGGAGTCTGTTCTTTCTGATCCTTCCTTCATTATGCTTTCTGAATTATATCTCAAAAGCACAGACATGATCACATAATTTACTCAGTTGACATTCTTCATTGTTTTTTTCCAGTAAT
Organism: Spermophilus citellus; assembly: GCF_964194105.1. Lineage (NCBI taxonomy): Eukaryota > Metazoa > Chordata > Mammalia > Rodentia > Sciuridae > Spermophilus > Spermophilus citellus. The sequence goes on from NC_138198.1 coordinate 41,458,646, forward strand.
TTTAAGATGAAGCCTTTGCAGAGCCAACACCCTCATTGCCAAGATCACCAGCAAGTCGTTGTGACCTTGCAATGGGCTCTGTGTAGCAGACGAATAGCAAAGGTACCAACTTTCAATGGCCAATGTTAGGGTTTGGATCTTAAATGTCTCCCCAAGGCTAAAGGCTGGGTCACCAGTTTAGGGCAACACAAGGAGGTGGGTAGAGCCTTTAGGAGGCAGGGCCTAAAGACAGGAGGTTAGTTTGAGGGGGCTGTTGAAGGGAATATCAGGACCCCAGCCCTTCCCCTCTTTCTCTTTGCTTCCTGACACCCTGAGATGAGCAGATGGGCTCCACACACTCTCCGCCATGATGCTCCGCCTCACCACCGGCCCAGAAACAATGGAGCTAGCCCACCATCGTCTGAAACCATGAGCCAAAGTGAACCTTTCCTCCTTTTAAGTTGTTCTGTCTCATGCATGTGTCACAGCAACAGAAAGCTGATTTATACGGGCACTCATGTTGTAATGTTAGTCACAGGCAGAAAGGAGAAAGTGCTTTACCAAGAACCTGCCATGTATTCAGCACAAAATTGTGAATACTGTAGACAGCACCTTTGGTTTCACTGTATCCTGTGCAGGACAAAACACAGAACACAGGGACACACAAATATGGAACTTTATGCATATTATCTATTATGTGCAAACATGATCATACTTAACATGCTATTCTATAATATTTTTTTCCATTTTATAATCTAGTGTGCAATAAAAAAATTTAAAAAGTTAATTCAGCAATGTGGACACAAATATAACAAAATGTCACTTCCTGAATTGCTTGTAAAGGTGCCTCCATCAAAGTCTTGAACCAAAGGAAAAAGAGGTGAGACCCTCATCTCCTGGGACAGCAGTGAGGACTGTGGGGTAGAACAGCTCCTGGCACATGAGAACAGAAGCACATCAAGGGGGCTGACAACTGTGACCACCCCAAGTGCAGGCTGCAAGAGGGCACCTGTCTGCAGAAAATCTAAGAGAAATAACATAACTGTCGCAAGTCAGTCTGCTTCTCGATAATGCCATGTATAACAGGACACCCCTACCCAGTAGGACTGCCTGTTCCTAGGCTGCAAAACACCCTTCTCAAGGCCACCACATAGCAACTCAGGTCATGTTAACAATTATTGTTTATCTACTGCCAATACTACAGGTAGAACTGACACCTCTCTTTTTTGGTGTGTGTGGGGGCTATGGGGATTGAACTCAGGGCCACCCAACACCAAGCCACAACCCCAGCCCTATTCTGTGTTTTATTTAGAGACAGGTCTCACTCAGCTGCTTAGCGCCTCACTTTTGCTGAGGCTGGCTTTGAACTTGAGAGCCTCCTGAACTGCTGGGATTACAGGTATGCGCCGTAGCACCTGGCTTATAGCACTCTTAATAGTAAAATGGCATTAAGTTGGGACTCAAGATAGAAGAAAGAAAGAAAGAAAAAGATAAAGTGTGCTTCTCTTAATGGGTTCTAACTGCAAGGCAAAAAGTTATGGTGCACTGATAAAATCAGTATATGTAAAACAAACGAGATAAGACCACACAGAATTTGAGGTCCATAGCAACTGAACATTTAGTGAGCTCCTGAGAGGCTCATTAAAGGCTTCTGGCCCAGCCCTTAGAAATTCTAGGAAGAGCTAACTTTCCCTGCAGAACAGAGGAAGAATGAATTGGAGCTGCTGAAGTAGGAGCCTGACCCAGGAGCGAGGCTGGGGTACAGAGTGGGGAGAGAGGGCTAGGAGGGAGGCTGGGCTCTCTTGTCGGTGACCCCCAGGTCTATAACAGAGAGAATTGCAGGATAAACCACTAGATTGGGTGGAGACTGGGGAGGAGGCTGAGCCTTGTCTGTCAGACAAAACAGAGAGCAGAGGCTTAGTTAGCACCTGCTGGGGAACAGGTAGCAGGAGGGAACCCAGCACAGGAGTGAGCAGGAATTTGAGTCTGAAGAAGAACTTCCTTTTCCCTTCTGTGCACACACACTGTGTAGCACAATACTTCTGGCACTAATACATCTGCATGAGGAGCATCCCAAAATCAGGCAGGCACCAGTGGAGAGGCCTCCAATACAATCCTGTTCTGACACCCCCTATCTGGAGGGAGCATCAGATTCCATGGGTTAATGACTCTGTCTCACAGGACTGTCCGCCTTCTTCAGATGCCACCCATGACTTCCAGGTTCTAACCTGTGCCTCTGTCTGACTGGCTGTAGGTTTGAGTTCCCAGGCTGCTCCACCCCGCCTCCCTGGGTTCAACCACTGTGCTAGAGCAGCTCAGAACTCAGGAAAAGACTTTATTTACATTGTCCCACTTTCTATAAAGGATATTGCAAAGGATGCAGAGGAAAAGTCAGGTGGAAGAGATGCACAGGAGGGGGTACTCAAGAAGGGTCACGGAGTTCCAATGGCCTCTCTGGGGAACAATCCCTGGGCACCTCCACGTGGTCAACTATTGGGAAGCTCCCAAACCCAGTCCTTTGGGGGTTTTCTGGGGGCTTCATTATGTCCACATGACTGAGTACATCTCTGGCCATTACTGATCAACCCAACCCACAGCCCCTCTACCCTCCTTGAGGTCTAGGCAAACAACATCTAATCCCACCCCAGGGCCATGAACTGAGCCTGACCTGAAGCAGGGCAGTCCCACTGTAGACCCTAGAGCTGACCTTCTACCTCCCTGTGTTGACTGGTCATTGGCTAATGGTGCCTCAGAGCGGAAGGAAGAGCATCAGCTCTCAGGCACATGGCTCCCATTTGAATTGGAAGTTCTCCCCGATCGATCAATCGAGGAGGTCTTTCTCCAGGCTCATCTGAAGCTGTGAAGTTATGCCATCAACTCTCACAGCAGCTGGGAGGTGGCTGCCTCTGCCCAGTGAAAGGGAGCAAAAAAATTCAGACCATATGAAGTACTTCCAACTTCTTTGAAAAACAGCTTGCATTCAATCTTTCAGATCTTATTGCCATCCCAGTTCATTTGCATGTTTCAAATAAATTTAAAAAGCAGCTGCAAAATGTTTTCAGAGCTCTATAGACCCTCATGGTGACTACTGTTAATCTACAATGCCAGATCCTTCCAGATTGCAATTTGATCTTTGAGAGTAAAGGTAAGTATCTGAATAAAATGGTTAAAAAATTATCTCATTAAACCAAACAAGTTATTGGTATGTAGGAACTCACCAGAAATGTATTTTAATTACATAATGTTTTCTTAGATTTAACCTCTGTCTGTCTTCAGAATGTGTGCCCTTCTGGAGCATGGAGGACACTCAAGACACTGGGTGATGTTGGACTGGGGACAGGGACAGTCATTATTAATAAGAAGAGGCTCACTGGGTGTAGCTTCTGCTGGGTCCCTCTAAGGCTTAGGCAGAGCAGAGTCATTCTGGTTGGTCCCCTTGTGTGGCAAAGTGTCACCTATAGTTGTGACTTAGGTTTTATTCAGTCCTAGTAACTGCCTAGAACAACTACTTCCAAAAATGAGCCAAAATCACCCTTTTCCCTTTATAAGCTGGTTATGTCAGGCATTTGACACAGTAACGCAAAGCTAACTGACATAGCTGTGATCTACCAAAATGCCCATCTCCCATCACTCACGAGCCAAGAATGACCTTCACTCCCACATTGGCCTTGGACATGAAGAGGAACTTCCATGTCAGGTTCAAGCTGGAAATGGATTTCCCCCTGGAGAGATCTCATCTTTTCTGTATAAGAGTCTAATGGTATTTCATGCCCTTCTTGTGTATGTGACTCTAGAATTTTCTTTGGGTCTTTCCACTTCCATAATCATGTCAGGTTTCATGTGTTCACCAGGAGTGCAGATGCTCAGAGATTACATTGCTCCTTCCTCTTTCTCCACAAACTGAAGTCAGGCATGTAAAGATGCAGGTGTGTCTCTGTGTCCCCTGCACTCAGGGCAGGTGGGGAACATGTGTGTTCATCTATACACACCCTAGGACAGTGGGAAGTACACAGCATGGGATAGTTTAGTCATGCATGTATGTTGGATTAATACAGGAATGAATGAAGTAACTGAAATCTGTATTGCATTGGCAATGGAGTTTTGTGCCAGAAATGTAAGTCACTATGTGATACGCCTGAGCCACTTACTATGGAGCTGACCCAGATATCCGGGGCATTGTGAGCAACACCTCAGATGGGTGACCACAGGGGCCAAGTTGTGTGTGAATGCTGAGCTGATTGATTCTGACAGACGGCCTCATGGATGGGTGAATTGCTTCTTGGAGGCCTTGGAGGTGTGCACTGACTCTCAGGGATGAACTTCAGATGCAATCCTACCAAAGGCCTTGAAGGAAACAGCTAAAGGTCAAAGGTCACCACCACAGCCAAAAGCCCAACATGTGAGTATCATTTGCTCAGAGGAACCCAAAAGGAGTTGTTTTTATAACTTTAAAGTTCACAAGAATAAACCACTTGGACATTTCTCAGGCTTTGCTTTTGTTTCTCTCCTAAGAAAAATATCCCGAAATATTCCTCACAGTGAGTTTCAAGTTGTTGGACACACAATGCAGAAATAATCAAGGGCCTCAGAGATGATTTTCTGTAAATGTCTCCAATTGAGTCGAATAACCAGGCTTTCCTTTCAAGGCTCTTTTTCAAAGGCATTTATCATTGATATCAGAGCAATATTGCAAGGTGACAATTTTACCCCAGATTGTCTTCTTTTGAAGACTCCCATGCCTTGAAGACTTCCTGGCTTTCAAATTACAAGCCGCTGCTGTCAAATTTTCTTCTGGTCTGTTCTGCCATGGAGAGTCCTTTGAAGTGATTGTACTGAGCCGAGAACAGGATGTGAAGGCAGGAACTTGAGGCCTGAGTGCTGCCCTGGCCTTATTTATTTCCAGAGATTTCTCAGTAGCCCACAGAATATTCATGATGGAAGGGAGCAGCTATGAAGTGGGTGCTAAGCCTGCTGTTGATCTCGGCCTCCTCCATCAGGTAGACTGAAGGGGCTTGTGGCTACTGAATATCTGGAGAACTAAAAATCAGAGGGGTGTCTGCCAGCTGTCGGTCCACCCACCTGCCATCCTAAGCCAAGAGCCCTGCTCAGGGATATTCCCCAGGCCAGAAGCAGCCTCAGGCCTTGCTCAGCTCAGAGAGGCCCAGCAGCCCTGCTCCCTTTCAAGACTCTGAATAGGGCGGGGGCTCAGCAGCTCCTCTGCCTTTCTCCCTCCCACCTGCCCTATCTTCCTCTTCTAACTGGGGTCCCAGAGGAAGTGTCAGCATGCAACACAGCCAGCTCCCCTCTCTTTCCCCCTCTACCTTTAACTTCCTTCTTCCCACTGAAGACAAATTTTCCCTCTCTCTTTCCTATTTTATTTCTCTTTTTGACTGGCCTTTCCTCTTCATTAGTTTAAGAAAAGAACTGAACAAGAAATAGGAGAGGAGAGGGGAGGGGTGGGGGGGAAGGAGGGGAGGGGAGGGCAGAGGGAGCAAGAGCATCACAGGTTTATCCAGGACCCCTGCAGAGGGTCCCAGCCAAGGCTGGGGCCCATCTTGCGGTCTCAGCTGGGGGAAGTTACAGGGGAGTGAAGTGGGGAGTTTTGCAGTTTGGTTGTTGCTGGGGGGGGGTCAGGGAGGGTCCTTGTGGTTGGTTGTCACTTTCATTCTTTGTGATGGTCCCCGTTCCGTGTCGAACGGGGTGTTTCTTGAGATTTCAGTCCCTCATAACAATTCTCATAGAGGGTATTGTCTGCGCTTGGGTCAGGCTGACCGTTGCCCTGGGTCAGAGTGACTGTGGGGGGGTGACATTGTTCTAAGGTGGAGGATATGTTTAAAAAATGGTGTTGCCTATGTCAAGTCCTCCCTAACAGGTGGAGCCTCCAAGCTTGTTTTAATTTTTTCCTCCCCTAAAATTATTATTTTAATATTGCCTCTCCTTCTATAGTTATTGAATGTGAAAAAAATGAAAAGCCCCCAAATCGTGGGTCCTGGGAGAAAGAAATAGAAAAGACAGCCATAAGGTAAGTCCTTCCCAGAGGCTGGCCACAGGCGGGGAGAAACCATCTCATCCAACCTAAAAGTGAGAGTCTTTAGGAAACACTGATCTCTTTCAAGACAAGTCCTCTCCAGGTGCTGGCCGCCAACAACCCCAGCTCAAGGACTCCAATTCCCGAGTGCCCAGACTGACACACTCACTACGTCACCACAACTTACATAAGTCTAGTCCTCTTCTTGGTTCAGTGGCTCATTTTCCACCAGGAAAGTGGGTCCATTCCCATAGGTGTAATCCTGTTCCTGAATAAAGGCTGGAATGATCTGTGAAGTTTGCCTCTGGCCCCATCTCTTTGTTCTAATAATAACAATAACCTATTTTTCTACTTATTTCACCATAAACCCCTTTAAAACTAGTTTATCCTTATATCCAATTCACTCCCTCTATTAGTGTTTCTAATTTAAATGTACTTATTTTGTTGTGTGCATAATACAAACCCTCAAGTTCCTACTACCAATTAACAGATGTTAATAATTTTTTGTGTTTGCTTCAGGCTCCTTTAAATAAAAGACTGTTACTGACAAAATTGAAATACACTTTATACCATTAACAGTCTCCCTCACTCCCTGCAGGCAACAAGTGTCTTAAATTTGAGTGTATCTTTCTTGTCTGTGTTTCTAACACTCTCGGATATGGGCACAAACCCCTAAAGCATGTGCATTATTTCAATATTTATTTTCTAAATTTACATATAAAATTATTTTAACTCCTTTTTTATCCCATATTTTAAAATATTTATTGTGTAGTTCATAAAGCTCAACTGCTTTCATTTTAACGGCTTTGTATTCTTTTCTAGGGCTGCTGAAATAAAATTCCACAGATGGAGTGGCTTGAGCAACAGGAATGTATTCTCCTAGTTCTGGTACCTGGGAGTTTGAGACAAAGGTACAGGCAGGGTTGGCAATTTCTGAAGTTTGTCTCCATGGCAGGAAAAAGGCCATCTTCTCCCTGAGTCTTCACAGGGCTGTCCCAATATGTGTCTGTGTCCTAATCTCCTCTTATAGGGTACCAATCATATCAGGTTAGGGCCCACCCACATAGTGACTTTAATCCCCCCTTTAATGTCACTATGGTCAAAAGCGACCAACCCCAAGGTAATGGCGAGTAAGACCTCCGCAAATGCATTTCTGTGGACACAGTTCAGCCCCCAACAAGCTCTATTCTACAGGAGATGCAGAAGGGCAGCTGGGACAAGATGGCAAGTGTGGACGTGGGGGACATGGCCAGCCCAAAGGAGCTTGGAGAGGGTCTTGCGATGAGGTCGACTTCCCAGTTGACCAAAGTGCTTGAGGATGCAGAGGGGGACCCAACAGACAGACCTTTATGTACTCAGGCTCCTCAGGCAGGGATCTAATACAAAAACCTGAAATAGTCACGTGGACACAGGGGACACAATGAACAACAGCGAGGACAGGGCAGGAGACAAGGAAAGGAGGAAATTCATGAAAGTTCCCCGCCAGACTCGGGTCTCCAAGGCCCCTCTCTTCAGAGAGGTCTGTTACTGTTGCTTTTGCAGTAAACTTGCTGCTAGCTTGCCATCTCTGTGTCCAGCTCTTTAATTCTTTGCTGACTGTAGACAACAAACCCAGCACCCAGACAGTAACAATGCCATCATTCATACATATATACTATGTAATTATGTGAGATACATATGATATTTCTGATATAATACTTTATTTCTTCATCCTCTTTCAATATTGATATTTTGTAATCTCTCACTTTCAAAAGTAATGAAACATAAATATCACTGTATATGTCTCCTTGCACACAAGAGAAAAACTATCAAGAGGATTGAACTAGAAGAGGAATTACTGGGTTTAGGGTATGTTTGCTTTCAGTTTGTCTCAAATTTTCATATTTATGTTCCTGAAAGTACCTGAAAATTGTCATTTCCCATATTCTTACTGATGATTGAGGTGGTTGATTCTTTTAAAAAGCCAACCTATGGCACAAAATGTTATTTGGATGTCATAATTTGCACTTCTCTGGCTATTGTTAGTTTAAAAGTCTCATTTTACGTTTACATGGTAACCTGTTGTTACCCTTTAAGAACTAAAAATCCTTTTAGGCCATTTAACTCATGGCTTTGGCACTCCCAGGTCGCTCCCTCCTGGGCCACCTCCCGAGCCCTTTCACTTCTTTGTAGTTGGTGGACTTTCATAGCAAATGAGTTTCAGCGACTGATAGTCTTTCTTTATTTCCTTCTCTCTCTCTCTCTCTGTGTGTGTGTGTGTGTGTGTGTGTACAGGGGAGTGACCCCAATGGTGCTTCACCACCAAGGCACATCCCCAGCCCTTTATATTTATTTATTTTTATTTTTTAAATTTTGAGACAGGGTCTCAATAATTTGCCCAGGTTGAACTTGAACTTGCAATCCTCCCGCCTCAGCCTCCTGAGTGGCTGGGCTAGTATTCAGTCTTTCTTAAAACTCTGTCCTGTTTCTTAGTTACATTCTCCTATTCTAACTGTGGCTACATTTTTTTTCAGACTAAAGTGCCGATTTGTGTTTTTTATGCATTCTCTGTACTATTGATTATATATTGTTTTAGTTAGCTTTTTCTCAGCTGTGAGCAAAAGACCTAACAAGAACAATTTTAGAGGAGGAGAAGTTTATTTGGGGCTCATAGTTTCAGAGGTCCCAGTTCATAGATGGCCAGTTCCATTGTTCTGGGTTCAAGGTGAGGTAGGACATCATGGTAGGAGGTAAAGAAAAGCAGGTCAGGACATCACACCAGGAAGTGGAGAGACAGAGACAGTTTCTCCTGAAAAGGATCACTCTTCTGACCTTTATGGTAATTACTTTTTTTTTTTTTTTTTTTTTTTTTTAGCATTTTAACACATAAGCGTGTATCCTAGTTTATATGTTTTCATTTTGCCACTTTGGAAATGTATATACAAGAAATCATCTGTTACAGACTCTGTGCTGGGTCTCTCTGGCTGTGCATTCATGTGATTTCTCCATGTTATGCAGAGAGCACTAGCTGACTCAGTGTTGTCACATTACTTTTTATATGAATATACTGAAATTTATTTTTCTAGTATGTTCTTGATGGTCATCTGGGTTATTCCTAGGGAGCTTTTTGTTACAACAAACACTACTGCAGACATTCCAAACATTCCTATCTGTTTTGTGTATGTGGAGACATTTCCTAATAGGATGGAATAGCTGGGGAGTAAGGGATGTCCATCTTCAAATTTCCCAGGTGACACTCAGCTGCTTTGCAAAGGGGTGACACCAATTTACACCGTCACTGGTACCATATAAAATTTCCCCAGGGCTGGGGTGTAGTTCAAGGGTCTAGCACTTGTCTAGCACATGCAAGGTCCTGGGTTTGATCCCCAGCACATGCACGCATGTTCACACATACCCGCCCCCCACACACACACAACACACACACCCAGTTCCCATTGTTGCACAACAGTCCAGCAACATTCTTGGCCCATAGCTGCATTTGCTTACTTGTTTTTCTACATGCTGTTCTGCCTGAGCTAACTGCTGAGAGCCAACCCTGTGTTTCCTCCTGTCTGGGGAACTTCTCCACATGACGGAAGGCCTGACTGAGGGCCTCCTGCCCTCCTCCCCTCCTCCAGGCGAGGTCTTGGGATAAGTTCCGGGAACACAGCAGGAAAACAAGGCAGCGTGGTCCTTGCCCTGGTTTGACGTGTCCCGGTATGGGAGATAGACATTAAATGAGTAATTGCTTAGAAGCATCCGTGAAGGGTTGTCAATGAGCCAAAGGATATTATGAGACCTCAGCAAACCTGACCTATAAGGAGGGCTTCAACCCCTAGGTGACATCTGAGCTGGGACTTGAACTAACTGGGCAAGAAGAGTGTAACTGTCCAAGGCAAAGGAAAGGACAAAAGCTGAGCCTGAGGGCACAGAGCACTCAGGTCTGAGAGCACTCAGGAGAGAGTGGGAAGAGCACAGGCTCAGGAAGGTGCTCCTGCCAAACCTGGGGGCGTCTTCAGGAAAACAGGCTCCAGCGCCAGCAGAGTCAAAAGCCATGGAAATCTTTCAGGCTAGACAGAAAGGCACCCAGATTTGTGTTTAAGAGAGCGCCCTGATGTGGAAGGTACATAAAGGAAGCATAAGGGACTCAGGTGGAAACTACGTGCTGCTGTCTAGCAAAAGAGCTTCCGGAAGCTCGTATTGGCTTCCTTCCTTCCTTCCTTCCTTTTTTTTTTTCTTTCTTTTTTTTTAACTTATATACCATTAGAAATTTAAAAATCTGGCTGGGGCTGGGGCTCAGTGGCAGAGTGCTTGCCTGGCACGTGTGAGGCACTGGGTTCGATTCTCAGCACCGCATAAAAAAATAAATAAAGATATTGTGTCCATCTACAGCTAAAAATATTTTTTAAAAGAAATTTAAAAATCAATTAGATTAGGCATGTCTCACATAATGGCAATGTCTATAAATAATATCAGTATTATTTATAACATTAAATATTAAAAGTTAGCAAAGCTCCATCTCCTTGGGAAGTCAGGCAAAGTGGATTAAACAGTACTACAAAGCTCACACCCCCACAGGATGCACAGTCATCTACTCCTGCAGCAGAGCATGTGCCTCCTCTCGCATGCCTGCGTCAATCAGCAACGCCTGCTCATCTCATTCATTTATTCAGCAAATGTTTACTGAGCCTGTATTATCTGTCAGTCTGTGAGGAAAACCTGTTAGGCTCCTGGCATCTCACTGGAAGGAGACTGAGGAAGATTAGTAAACACAGAGAAACACGCACAGTGCGCCAGAGGCTCTGCAGGACGACGACCAGGGTTGGTGGGATCACAGAATTCCCAGGGGAAGCAGTGGTGTTAGGGGGGTCACTTCTCCAGATAAGTGGTGGAAGAAGGATTCTCTGAAAGCTGAAGGGAAACCAGACCTGCAAAAGGAAGGAGGGGCAGAGGAAAAGTCCAGGTAGAAAGGAAAGTGCATGGAGTGTCTCTGAGTGGGGGAGGGGTCTTTCCGTGACCACACATCCCGGTCTTCGGGGGTGGGGGTGGGGGGCATCCAGCACTGAAAGCCCTGCCCTCCAGGAGACCCCTCAGTGCTGAGCAAAGTGGGCTGGCTGGTCCTCGGACTTCAGGATCCAAAGACCAGCATGACTGGACTGTGCCAATAACTGTGGGGGAGCAAAATGGGAACTTGAGCAGGTTAAGAGCTGCCAGGCTGTGGGTGTGCAGGCTGACACAGGGCAGCTCCACTTACTCACGTGTCACCACAGAGGTTTGCAGTGGCTAACAGGTACCTGGCACAGATAACCAAAATTGCAGAAGCAGGACACAAAGCAATGGGGACAGAAAAGTCCCCCTGTAGGCTTAGGTCAGTTAAAATCCCTAAGCTGTATGAACTAAGAGTCTCTAGGCTGTTGACAAGCTTGTACCCATGAAAGGAATGTGGAATGCACCCTCCAATGCAGTTACACCAAGTCCCTTGCCTTGATGTACCAAGTAAAATCCTGCTGTGCTCAGGGCTCGGACTTTGGGAATCATCCCCCTGGGCCTGGCACCACTGATAAATTGTTGCCTCCTGATCTCCGTGTCCTGACCCTCATTTCCTGCTCTAGAATGGCAGGACCCAGCCCTGAAGTAGGTTGAAGGAGGTTGTCAGGGGACAGACCCAGCAGTCCTGAGAGGCTGTGGACAGATTTCAGCCTATCAAGAATGAAGAAGATGTGGGGTTGTGGCTCAGTGGTAGAGCACTTGCTTGGCATGTGTGAGGCACTGGGTTCAATTCTCAGTCACTGCATATAAATAAATGAATAAAAATAAAGGTCCATCAACTAAAAACACATGTAAAATTTAAAAAAAAAAAGAATGAAGAAGATGTGCAGTTTTTGGTTTTGCTTTTCTAGGAATGACTGTGACGTGCTTGATTTACTCAGAGACTAAAGAGGGAGGAACAGGCACACTCAACTCTTTAAGAGAATTTAATAGTTAGGTCTAAGAAAATGTGAATTTGACAAAGGCACAACCGACAGCAACAGTCGTGAATAAAATAAAAACAAGAAGGAGGTGGAAACATTCAGAAATAACAGGTCACTGTGCCTTCTAAATCACAGGTGACAGCAGGTCTCAGGGACATCTAGAGCTGCAGAAGATGGTTTTAGGACACAGAAGGGTGGACCAGGGAGTCCCTCACATGCTGGTGTCACCATGGGCTTGACCCAGCAGGAGATCTGAGGGCACAGAGGCTCCAGGGATGCAGCCCTGTGACCCATCTCCCAGGCCACAGAGAACAGAAGCCTATTAAAATGTCTGACTCCATTTTTAAAAGTTTACTGCTGTCCCTTCAGTCTTCCCCTTCGATCCTGGTCCCACATGGACAAAGCCTGGGTTCTCCCTCTCTGGTGTGGGCAGTTTTAACTACACCCCTCCCTGCCTAGATGCGAATTTTCACCTCAACCCTTAACTATCACAAAAGTCCTCAAACAGACCCCAGGGCCTGCTCTCTCAAGCCACTGTTGGGACCACCTGCTTCCCAAGCCACCCTGCTTCCTCCAGGAGACCTCAGTATGTAGATGCTGCACTTTTGCCCACCATCGTAGAGCCTGGCGCATTAGCAACCGCAACATTCATAGACTGCATTTGGAAGGAGACCGGTCCCTCTTTCCTCTGCAGGGTGGTCACAAAGCACTAAAGCACAGCAGTGGGAAGAGCCCATCTGCGGGAAGAAGGGAGCCCACACTGTTGGCTCTCATCTCCATTCCTCGATCCTGCAGAGGAAGCAACTCTGACCCCACCACAGAAACACAGAGCCCCTTGGCCATTCATCCAGATCCAAAGCAAGGTCTTTAATCCATAGCAGAAGCTTCCAATCTAAGAGACTGGCGTGTGGGGGGGGGGAATTCAACCCACAACAAGCAGAGGAAAGGAAATGATCAAGCCGAGAGGGGAAATGAGACAACTGAAAACAGGACAGCAAAGCATGGTTTCACTGACCAGATGGACTTAATTGGGAGGAAAAAAGAATTACTAAAATCAGAAATGAAAGAGGGACATGACTGTCAACCCTACACAAGTTAAACTGATAATAAGGGACTTTGACTAACAGTTTATGCCAGAAAGCTGGAGAGCCTGGACAAAATAGGCACATTTCTAGAAAGAAACCTGTGTCTAAAACAAACTCAACATACAGTAGAAAATATGAATGGATACATCACAAGTGCAGGAGTGGAATTAGTAACATGATGTCTTCCCAGAGCTTTCAAGCCCAGGCCCAGATGACTTAATTGATGAATTCTGTAAAATGTGTAGGGCTGGGGAGGACCACAGCCATAGAACACTTATCTACACGTGCAAAGCCCTGAGTTCAGTCCTCAGCACCGCTATAAACAAAAACCCAAAAATTAAATTAAGGAACCAATCCCCTTCTAAGAATAACTCACCTAGGAATAAGCTTAACACAGGAAGTCAAACGTTTGTGCAATGGAAACTAAAAATATTGCTGAAAGAAATTAAAGAAGGCTTAAAGCAATGGAAAAATATTCAAATGTCATCAATTTGGAAATTCTACATTGTTAAAATGGCAATTATCTTTTTTTTTTAAAGAGAGAGTGAGAGAGAGAGAGAGAGAGAGAGAGAGAGAGAGAGAGAGAATTTTTAATATTTATTTTTTAGTTCTCGGCGGACACAACATCTTTGTTGGTATGTGGTGCTGAGGATCAAACCTGGGCCGCATGCATGCCTGGCGAGTGCGCTACCGCTTGAGCCACATCCCCAGCCCCAGGCAATTATCTTCAAATTGACATATGGAGACAGTGAACTCCCTATGAAAATAACTGAATGCTTCTTGCAGAGGTCAACAAGCAGCTATATTAACATGCAAATTACCTAAAGTAACCAAAACAATTCTGAAAAGGGAGAACAAATTTGGAAGACTTAAAGGCTCTGATTTCAAAGTACTAAAATCCTACAGTAATAAAAATGGTAATGTATCAGCAGAAGAACGGGCACATAAATAAACAGAATCAAAAAACAGAAAGTAAATCCCTACAGTTAAGGTCTATGAAATTTCAATAGAGTGGACAAAAAAATGTGGGAAAGACAATCTTTTCAATAAATCATGTTAGGGTTATTCTAAATTCATAATCACAGTAATATCTAAATCCTTAGATCCTTACCTCTTACCCTGCACTGAAGTGAATACAAAACGGAGCACACATCCAAAGCTGGATCTGAAAATTTTAAGAGTAAAACACAGAAATGATCTTCAAAATTGTGACTTAGACCAAGAGTTCTTGTGCGCAATCCCCAAAGTACAAGCCATCAAAGAAGAAGCTGATAAATTGAGCTTCATTAAAATTGAAAGAAAAATTTTACACTTCAAAAGACACCATTTAGAAATTGAGAAGCCACAGACTGGGACAAAACACCTGCAAATCATGCATCTAATAAAGCAATTGAACCCAGAGCCTGTAAGTAACTCTCACAGCTCAGTCATAGACTAACAACTCAAGTTTTAAAAAATGGGTAGATATGCCCCCTTCAAAAAAGGAGGAGGAGGAGGAGGAGGAGGAAACAAAAAGAAACACCAATAGATAATAAACCCAGGAAAAATGCTCAACATCCTTATTCATTATAGAGAAATACAAATTTAAAATAGGAACTATCCTTGCTCATTCTCTAGGGTGGCTGTAATTGAAGATGGACAAACCCAAGCTGGGCCAGGGCAGTGTGAACCTGGAGTCCTCCTTCCCTGCTGCTGGGTGGCGCAGGCATTTAGAAAGTGGTGTCACTGTTTTTGAAAGACATCAAAAGTTTACCCCACTATCCAGCATTTTCATTGGCAGGAATCTGCCGCAGTCTGTCTGGGCACAAAATAACCGGGAAGTCACGAGCCACTTGTAGGTTCAAACAGGAACTACTTTATTGCCAGAACCCAACGGGAACTCTCTAGAACTCCACCGAAACTCCAAGAAAATCAATGGGAACTCCTCGAGAACTCAAAAGTAGCGGGCACCCGAGGCAGCAGGAGCCGCCCCACTGCAGGACAGCAGAGGTCCACATACACAACTGAATACACAGCTTGCCCCAATCAGCATCATCCAGTTACAGCAATCAGTCACCATCCCAATAATTATACACAGCTTAACTTAATCACCGTCATCCCAATGGCTCGCTGGCGTCACCTCCCAACCACTCCTTCTGGCAAAATGTTAGGCACCATCCCTACTTGGCTGTGGCTCTCAACAGGAATCTACTGAAAGAAAATAAAAACACAAACATATGTTGAACCCCGATACAAAGAAAAGACCACCAACACCAATTTTAAATCAAATTAAAGCAAGCTTGTATTTGTGTAGACAAAGAGAGCTGGTCAGCGGCTGTCTCTCCTAACACGGGCTAGAGACCAGCCCCCAGCTCTCCAAGAACAAGGTTTCATAGCACAAAAAAATTGCAAAAGGGGGTGTCTTGAGAACTTACAGATAACAGGATTTTGACAAGCATAATACAAAGACAGGTAGTAGGTTAATGGTCTACATAGCGTGATATTTCAAGGTAGGGAGTAAATTTAGATCCCAACATCAGAATTTATGAGGCGCCACTGAGGTTTCAGAGATGGTTGTTATCTGGTCAGGGGGAGCCAGGCATGGGTGAGTTCAAGGCCCAGGCAGGAATTCCAAACTAGTTTAGAAATCACAGTAATTTATAGTAAACAGAAATTAACTTTTCATGACTTGTGACGAGACGGCTCCCAGTCTCCAGATGGAACTAGGCTGGGTCCATCACTTATGTGCACAAATGTTCACCACAGCATGTTCCAAGTGCCTAAAGCTGGAAACCCATGAGTGGATAAGCAAACTGTGCAGAGTCCCTGCTGTTATACCATTTAACCATAGTCCGTCCTACAGCTCCGTGCTATCCTGACCCCATAGACAAGGACAGAGTGCGGGTTCCTGCTACAAGGCAGAACCCCCAAAACTGATTTGCTAGGCGACAGAAGCCAGGCAGAAAGGCCTACAGATTGTATGATCTTCCATTTATAGAAACTGCCCCAAAAGACAAACGTGTGGAAATGGAGACCAGGGCTGTCAGTGCCGGGGGGGGGGGGGGGGGGGGGGGTTAGGGAGGAACCACAGAGGCATGCAGGGACGTCTCCATTGTGACACTTCCTTGTGGTGAAGTTGCCTAACTTGTTAAGTCACTAAAAGTCATCTAACTGCACATTTCCCATTACCTCTATAAAGGTGTTAATAGAGACATGATTTTTAAACCACCCATGAACTGGGTGCTTAAAGTAGGTCCGTTTTGCTGTATTAAACTACATCTCAGTGAAATTCAGAGACAGAAAATCCTGCGTGGACTTCACATCTCTTTGGGATGAAGATCCAGATCCCTCGGCTCCCAGGCCTGCTCCTGGCCACATTCTCTGCTGGCCTCGGGGCTGTGTTGGCTCTGTCCCCTGGTTGGGCCGCCTGGCTCCTTGGGATTTCAGGGCCTCTGCCTGGAAGACTCCTGGCCCGGCTTCAGGACGCCCCTGGCCTGGTCCCGGGCTCCTCCCCATCGTCACTTCTGGGGCTGTCTCCCCTGGTCCCCTGGGCACCCCGCACTCCCCAGGGGTCTGCCGGCTTCCTCCTCAGCGTTACCCCCCTCCGACATCCAGGGCTTCACTCACCTAGTTTGTCATCTGTCTCAGTCCCTGGAATAGCAGCAGGAAGGCAGAGCCCTGTCTCTGCTGCTCTCTCACATGTCCTCAGTGCCCCAGCCCCTGCTGAGTACCTCACAGGTGCTCCACGGGGAGACCAGGACGGAGGCTAGTGTCTGTTGTCCCTACCCTGCCTGAGGCACTGTCACCAGCCCTGGCTGCTGTCAGCAGTGGTCTTTCCCTCTGGCCCAGTCTTGGGGATCTATTCATCAAGCACCAGCTCCTGACCCTGCATCTTTGTCCCTGGGGCTACAGAGGCCACCACACCGGGACATTCCCACTGTGTTTTGGTCCACCACCCCCAGTGGAAACTGCCCACCTCCAGCTCCTCCTTCCCTGTCTCTTGGTCCTCCCAGGGACAGCCTGCCCCTCCCCAGAGACAGCCTGCCCATTCCCCAGGGAGAACCTGACCACTCCCTGGAGAGTCACCTCTGCCCTGGGGGTGTGTCTTGGCATGGACACTACCCCACCCCATCCTAATGAAAATCCCCCAAGAGACAAGGACAGTGACACAGAGTTAAGTCACTGTGGAACCTTTTCATGAGCTGTTGCTGAGCCAGAAGAGCCTTGGAGAATGTATATTAGGGGAAAACACACACACACACACACACACACACACACACACACACACACACACACACCTGCTTTCCCGTCCCCACTCACACCAGTGTGTCAGTGTCCACCTCTGAGAGCTGGGAGTTTCCCCACACAGACCCCTTCTCCAGCTCCAGCTGGGTGTCCTCCTACTGCTCCGTGCTATCCTGACCCCAGTGAGAGTGGGTCCTCTCAGAGATGACAGGACAGCAGGTCTCTCCTGGACTCCAGCTTTATTGGAGTCCCAGGGAAGATTCTAGAGTGTCCCGCTTAGGTCCACGTTTTGACTTTTGATTGACAAGAGAATAACATCAGACTTTCAAGTTCCCCCTGTCATGAGAACCCTAGGTCACTTTGGCCCATGCTGACTGGTTCTAATTGGAACCTGTTCTTATAGGTCTAATGACCAGGGAGAATTATCCTTATCTCCCTGAGTCCCAGGATCTGGCCTATGAAAGGATCACAAAAGTCTCCCCATCATTGTAACTTGGCTTCCTCTTTATGACATTATTTTGGTTCTGCATTTCTCCCACGGAGAACAGGTAGTTGGCTGAGGAATGTGACGTAGCCTGTCCACTTAAGCCAGGCAGGGCTGCAGGTGAATTGCTTCATGGAAAGGAAAGGATGTGGGGGTCAGCACAGGGTGATCCCATTTGATAGAATTATTCCCTTAACTTCATGTTCCCACCACTGGCATCTGCCTATCTCCTGTCATTGGGACCCCAGTCTCCTCTTCTCTCTCCTTGCATCCCAACAGCCACCAGGTGAATTGTCTTCCTCTGTAGCTGTTCCTGCCGCCATAGTGTACTGTGCCACCACAGGCCCAAAGCAACATGTCCAGGTACCAACATGTCCAGATGGAACCCTCTGCAAACATGAGCTAAAATCAATCTTTCTCCTTACAAGTTATCTCAGGAAGTTTGTCACAGCAGTTGAAAGATGACCACCACACAGGGCTGGCCGAAGCTTCTGACTGACATGGTTACAGATCAAAGGGTCTTGCCACTCACTTCTTGGGAACAAAGAGAGGATGCATGGCAACAAGAATTTGCTAGAGTAGTTCACAGAACTCAGGGAAGCCCTTTGCTTACATTTACCCATATGTCATGAGGTTACAATTCAGGAGCAGCCAGATGGAGGAGATGCAGATGGCCAGGTGCTCTGGAAGGGACAGGGACGTGGAGTTTCATGCTGTCTTCCTCCTGCACCTCTCCCATCCTGGGGTCGGCAGCCCAGGTACTTCCAGACCTGGTCTTGATCCTTTCCTTTTCTCTCAGCCCTGGGGATTCCTCTTTGGAGGGCACGTAAGATAGGCCCAAGCATTCCAGAACTGGCCACTGGTGATCAGGTCAGCCCAGGCCCTCTCCTCTCCTCCGAGGCTGGGGTGGGCATGGGAAGTTCCCACCCTCCAGCCCAGGGTTGGTTCCCCTGCAACCAGCCCCCCTCCCGAGGGTCTCCAGGAGCCATCTCCCTAGCACACCAAAGACACCTGCCATTTCAGAGATTTGAGGGTTTTAGGAGCCCTGTGCCAGGAAATGTGACAAAGGCCAAAATATGCATTTCCCATTCACCAAATAAAAGGGGACATACGGAGAAATAGCTGCCCGCCCATCCTGATGTCCGCTGTCTGGGTCTTAACCACTCCACCATGCCTGCTGACTGCCTCCCCTCCACAAGCCCAAGGCAGCTGCTCCTTGTACTTCTATTTTTGACAGGTGCTGCCATTGGGTGAAGGACTGACAGACAGGTCAGGTTATAAGTAGAACTCATCTGACTAGGTCAGTTTGACCATGAGTTTTTTTTTTTCACTTGTTTTTCACACCACTAATAAAGCCCTGGAACATTATATTACTGTCTCAGGTTTTCTTAGCCTGCTTCAATTTGCTAAAAAGGAGAAAGGAATAGAGAAGCCTATTTCTGTCTGTGGACCTGCCGTCAGCTCTCCGTCACCGTGGGGGCACTGTCAACCCAACCTGTTAGAGTCGATGGCCTCCCAACATACACCACACGTGGGTTAAACCAGAGCTCCCGAGACCAGGCATCGCTGAATAAAAAAAAGCTCATTGAGGTATTAGAGATGCCAGCCAGGAAGTGACCAGGCCCAGGAGAGACAGGGGCCAGACCTGGGGTCTTTGGAGGATAAACCCTGGGCCTTCACCCCTCATCTGTTGCTAAAAGTGTCACCCTTCCCATTCTGGCAAAGTATGGAATGTGCCTTTTCTTATCCACTCCCCATGCTTAATTAAATCAACCATAAACACCAGATATAAGTCCATGCTAAGAGACACAAGAGTCTCTTCCACAAGAAACTCCTCAAAGAAATTATCAAAAATAAATAAAGAAATAAAGAGAAGAACCACCCTGCCCCTCTCATTCAATAAAAGGCTAGGCCACTCTTCTGTTGTTAGGCAATTTGACCACTCTCCAGGGGTGACCCCTTCACCTGCTTTTCTTTTTCCTGATTAAAGCTTGGCCTGTATATTCAAGTTCACTGCACTTGGAATTGGTTTTGGTCAGACACAGAGTCAAGAGTTCCCATCTCAGTTCCTCAAAAATCTAGGAATAGAACCATCATTTGTCCCAATTATAGCACTTCTCAGTATATACCCAAAGGACTTAAAATCAACATACTACAGTGACACAGCCACATCAATATTTGTAGCAGCTCAATTTATTTGTAGCAGCTAAGCTCTGGAAGCAACCTAGGTGCCCCTCAACAGATGAGTGAATAAAGAAAATGTGGTGTATAGACACAGTGGAATATTACTCTGCCTTAAAGAAGAATGAAATCATGGTATTTGCCAATAAATGGATGGATCTGGTGACTATCATGCTAAGTAAAATAAGCCAATCCACACAAACACACAAAAAACGTGAATGTTCTTTCTGATATGTGGATGCTAACACACAACAAGAAGTCAGGGGCAGTGGCCAGGGAAAGAATAGAAATTCAGTGGATTGGACAAAGGGGAATGAAGGGAAGGGGGGAGGGATGGTAACAGGCATGACCTGTGAATGAATGAATGAATCTGACATAAATTTCCCATGTACATCCATGAATACACCACAGTGAATCTCCACATCACGTACATCCACTGGACTGGGATCCTAATCACAATGAGATGTGCTCCTTATTCGTGTAAATATGTCAAAATTGACTCCTCTGTCAAAATGTCCCCATCTTGGGTATCGCTGGGACAAGTTTCTGCAACTTCCAGCTGCAGGGCTAGGTGGCAGGTGGAACGGTGCCTGCTGGCCAGAGCTAGGAATATCTTATTTATCACAAAAATTGGGGGACAGAAAGCCCAAGTTGCGTGCACTGATCGTGCATGGACTGGAGATAAGAGGGGCAGGAGGAGGGGCGGTGGGGGAGGAAGGCGTGGACACAACAGGGAGTGGGGAGCCCTGATGACCCTCGGTTGGTTGTGGTGGTCAGCAGGATGCAGTACTGCCCTAGGGTCTTAGCAAGTAGGAATAGGTGAAGGCCTTTTGCCGTATGGGGTCTTTAGCTGTTAACCGATCAGCTCCCGGGTGGACCCCCCTTAGGTAAACTGGACACATCCAGAACCCCTCCTTCCTGCCCTGTATTCCCAGGGGGAACTTGATTGGCTTCTGCAACTCTGATCAGCAGCTCTAGCTCTAGCTCCCCTTCCGGCTACTTTTAGTAGGAGTCATTGCTTCCAGACCCCGGGGCCTGGCACTCACGCAGAACGGACCAGAGCAGAGCTGTGGCCAGGCATCCCTGCACTTCCCACAGCATTGCGGCCCTGCACTTCCACAGCGTCACAGCCCTCAAGGGCCACAGTGTCCTCCAGAGAAGGCTCTGTGCCCTGATCCCAGGCTTGGTCTCTTTGACTTATGTACGCTGGGTTACTTAGACAGTCTGGTCGCCCACCGAAGGCACGTTGAAGTCACAAGTGTTCTAGACGACTGATTTCCTCGACGGGATAGAAACAGATTTGAGACAGCTTTAGTCGAAGAAACTGTGACTACTTAAGACAGCTCATCAGAAGCCGAGGGAGGAAAACCATCAACAGAGATTTTAGAAAACTCCTTGAGTGATCTCTGGCTTTATTTCTCCATTACTGGGGGCCCAGAGGTAAGTAAAAAATGCCAGCTCAAAGGTGTTACTCACTTATTCCTTCATTCTCTCCATGCCCGGGGCTCTCCCCCAGGAGTGGGATTCCTCAGGTGGGTATTTTCAACCCCTACAAATCATCAGAAAAACTAGTGCTCACTGCAAAGTTCTGATCTGGGTCTGGGGTGGGACCTGATTTATATCCTTACCAAGCTCTGCGCGGGATTCTGCTGAACTGAGCATCTCTGATGTAGGGACTCCCTCCTGGGTCAGACAGCCAGGCATAGGGTGAAAGTGTGTGGCAGGTGGTAAGATGCACCACACAGGGAAACTGGAGGCCTGGGCAGCTACCAGGGAGGGTAGCAGAAAACCATCCAGGCTCTGGGGCTGGTGGCAGAGGAAGGCTGTCTTGCTGGAGGGGAGGGTGTGGAGCTAAAGGCTGAGGAAGACTGACACAGGCTTTTTTGCAAGACCTGGGGGCTGGAGGGAGGGAAGGGGACAGTGGAACCAGAGGACAGGCAAGGGGCTGGAAGGACTCAGGTGCAGCTGGACCCCAGAAGGCACCAACACAGAAGGACAAGTCTGAGGAGATAAGCAGGGGCTGGTGACAAAGAGCGTGGTGTGCTACGTGAAGTGGTTCAGAGTCTGACCATGAGACACCTCAATATTTTAAGCAGGATAGGAATGTGATCGCTTGGCATCCACCATGTTCAAGATGGCGAGATGGGACAGGAAGACCGTGAGGATGCAGCCGTGGTCACCAGCAGGAGTCCCCAACGTGGGAGTGAGGGTGGGGACACGCCAGGCGAGGCAGATGGACAGGGGCTGTGGGAGAGAAGTGAAGGAACTTCGTGACTCACTGGGTAAGTGGGGAGGGAGAAGAGGAGGTCCCAAGTCACCATGGTGTTGAGGACTTAGCAATGGGCCGGCTGTCAGCCTGATGACCCAGCGCCTGAGCATGCCAGTTCCTCAGGAGGCTGAGAGGCTCTCAGATTTGTCTTGAGCTAATCCTCGTGTCCAAGGTTAATATTAATATTATCGTAACTTTTAGGCTTTTGCTCTTGATTGCCTGCCTCCCTGCCTTCAGTTTTGAGATTCCAGCTCTGACAGCTTTCTTTTCTTCCTTCTATCCTTCCTCCTTCCCCTTCGCCTTCTTCTTCAGCTCTTTTTATTCTAAGACCATAACCACAGAGAAGATGTCATATTAATTATAGAAGTCTATTTACGTTTGGGCTGTGACGGTAGTAATACTTTACAGGAATTTGTATGGATTTGTGGATACAGAATGACCAAAATCTAGTTGTCATGTGATCGTACTGGTATAACTTATCCCAGTTAGTCATTTTATTTTTTAAATTTGTTTTAATTATTTTTTTAAATTTTTACCTTTGAAGATCAGTGTAATAGAAGAGAGGGGAATGTTTATTGACAATTTTATATATTTCTATACAATCCTTAGTACATACTACAGCTATACATGAATACACACACATGCATACAAACTTTAATCATATTATAGTTACAAGTGGTTTTTCAAATCTAAATTTGAATAAAAATTAAATTTAAGTGTCTAACACCTAAAAGAGCCTAATATATTTTTGCAGAAAATGAATGAAAGCATAAATGATTATTTTTCAAACAATTTTTTCTTTTTTATTTGTTCCTCTTAGTTATACATGATGGTAGAATATATTTTGATATATTTATACAAGCATGGAATATATCTTAGAATTTTAATTAGGATCCTAGTCTTGTGGATGTACACAATGTTGAGATTCACAATGGTGTATTCATATGTGTACATAGTAAAGTTATGTCGGATACATTCCACTGTCATTCCTATTTCTATCCCCCTTCCTGTTTAAAAACTTCAAGTTTACTTTACGTAATTCAGCACATATCAAATGCTGAACTAAAATTTTCATGATACTATAAGTAATAAAATTAGCTGTCATCTCAAAAGAGCATCAAGGAGATTAATTGTGGCTAATCTTCTCCTTGTTTTAATTATTATACATGACAATAGAATACATTTATGCACTTTGATATTCATACATAGATGGGATATAATTTCATTTTTCTGAGTGTACATGTTGCAGAATTACACTGGTCATGTAGTCAATATATATATATACAGTAATAATGGCTGTTTCCTTCTACTATGTTTCCTATCCCCACATCCCCTCCCCTTCTCTCCTGTTACTCCCTCTACCTAATCAAAGGTAACGCTGTTCTTCCCTAGTGCCCCCCCTCACCTTATTGTGAATTAACAGCTACATATTAGAGAAAACATTCAGCCTTTGGTTTTGTGGGATTGGCTTATTTCACTTAGCATGATAGTCTCTAACTACAACCATTTACTGGCAAATGCCATAATTTCACTCTTCTTTTAAAGCTGAGTAATATTCCATTGAGTATATATACCTCATTTTCTTTATCTATTCATCTATTGAGGGACACCTAGGTTGGTTCCATAATCTAGCTATTTTGAATTGAACTGCTATAAACATTGATGTGGCTGCATCACTATAGTATAATGATTTTATGTCCTTCAGGTATAAACCAAGGAGTGGGACACCTGGGCCAAATATTGGTTCCATTCTCAGTGTTCTGAGGAACCTCCACACTGCTTTCCATGGTGGCTGCACCACTTTGCAGTCCCACCAGCAGTGTACGAGTGTGCCTTTTCACCACATCCTCGCCAACATTTATTGTTGCCTGTATTCTTGGTGATTGCCATTCTGATGAAATCTTACAGTAGTTTTGATTTTCATTCCTCTAATTGCTAGAGATATTGAGCACTTTTTCATATATTTGTTAATCAATTGTATTTACTCTTCTGTGAAGTGTCTGTTCAGTTCCTTAGCCCATTTACTGATTGGTTATTTTTTTTTTGGTATTAAGTTTTTTGAGTTCTTTATATATTCTAGAGATTAGTGCTCTATTTGATGTGTGAAAGGTAAAAATTTGCTCCCAGATGCAGGCTTTCACTGATTGTGTCTTTTGTTGAGAAGAAATCTTTTAGTTTGAATCCATCCCATTTATTGATTCTTGATTTTACTTCTTGCACTTTAAAAGTCTTATTAAGGAAGTTGGGGCCTAATTCGACATCATGGAGATTAGGGTCTACTTTTTTTTTTTTTTTCTATTAGACGCAGGGTTCTGGTTTAATTCCTAGGTTTTTGATCCACTTTGAGTTGAGTTTTGTGCAGGTTGAGAGATAGATGTTTAATTTCATTTTGCTACATATGGATTTCCAGTTTTGCCAGCACCATTTGTTGAATAAGCTATTTTTTTCTCCAGTGAATGTTTTTGGCACCCTTGTCTAGTATGAGATAACTGTATTTATGTGGGTTTGCCTCTGTGTCCTCTATTATGTATCATTGGTCTACAAGTCTATTTTGGTGCCAATACCATGCTGTTTTTGTTACTATATCTCTGTAGTGTAGTTTAAGATCTGGTATTGTGATGCCTCCTGCTTCACTTTTCTTGGTGAGGATTTCTTTAGCTATTCTGGGTCTCTTATTTTGCCAAATAAATTTCATCATTGCTTTTTCTATTTCTATGAAGAATGCCATTGGTATTTTAATAGGAATTGCATTAAATCTGTATTACACTTTTGGTAGCATGGCCATTTTGACAATATCAAATCTTCCTATGCAGAAGCATGGGAAATCTTTCCATCTTCTGAGATTTTCTTCAATTTCTTTCTTTAGGGCTCTGTAGATTTAATTGTAGAGGTCTTTCACCTCTTTTGTTAAATTGATTCCCATGCATTTTCTTTTTTCTTTCTTTTTTTTTTTTTGAGGCTATTGTGAATAGTTTTAGGAGTAGTTTTCCTAATTTCTCTTTCAATGGATTCATCGCTGATGTATAAGAATGCATTTTATTTATGGGTGTTAATTTTATATTCTGTTACTTTGCTGAATTCACTTATTAGTTCTAGAAGTTTTCTGGTGGAATTTTTTGGATCTCCTAGATATAGAATCATGTCATCAGCAAATAGTGATAATTTGAGTTCTTCTTTACCTATTTGTATCACTTTATTTTCTTTCTTTCTTTCTTTCTTTCTTTCTCTCTCTCTCTCTCTCTCTCTCTCTCTCTCTCTCTCTCTCTCTCTTTCTTTCTTTCTTTCTTTTTGTCTAATTGCTCTGGCTAGAGTTTCAAGGATGATGTTAAATAAAAGTGGTGAAGGAAGACATCCTTGTCTTTTTCCAGTTTTTAGAGGGAATGATTTCAATTTTTGTCCATTTAGAATAATCCTGGCCTTGGATTTGGCATATATAGCTTTTACAATGTTGAGGTATATTCCTACTATCCCTAGTTTTTCTAGTGTTCTGAACATGAAGGGGTGCTGTATTTTGTCAAATGCTTTTTCTGCATCTATTGAGATGATCATATGATTCTTGTTTTTAAGTCTATTAATAAAGATGAATTATGTTTATTGATTTCTGTATGTTGAAACAACCCTGCATCCCTGGGACGAACCCCACTTGATCATGGTGCATTATCTTTTTAATGTTTTCATATGTGATTTGCCAGAATTTTATTGAGAATTTTTGCATATTGGTCTGAAGTTTTCTTTCCTTGATGTGTCTTTGTCTGATTTTGGTATCAGGGTGATATTAGCCTCATAGAATGAGTTGGAAGGGTTCCCTCCTTTTCTATTTCATGGAATACTTTGAGGAATATTGATGTTAATTCTTCTTTGAAAGTCTTGTAGAACTCGGCTGAGAATCCCTCTGGTCCTGGGCTTTTCTTGGTTGGTAGACTTTTGATGGTGTTTTTTTATTTCATTGCTTGAAATTAGTCTGTTTAAATCGTGTATGACCTCCTCATTCAGTTTGGGTAGATCATATGTCTCTAGAAATTTGTCAATGTCTTTGATATTTTCTATTTTATTAGAGTATAAATTTTCAAAATAGATTCTAATTATCTTCTGTATTTCAGATGTGTCCATTGTGATATTTCCTTCTTCATCTTGTATTTTAGTAATTTGAGTTTTCTCTCTTTTTCTCTGTTAGCATGGGCAGGAGTTTACCTATTTTATTTATTTTTTTCAAAGAACCAACTTTTTGTTTTGTCAATTTTTTCATTGTTTCTTTTTTTGTTTTTCAATTTCAGCTCTGATTTTAATTATTTCCTGTCTTCTACTGCTTTTGGTATTGATTTGTTCTTTTTCTAGGGCTTTGAGATGTAGTGTTAGGTCATTTATTTGTTGACTTTTTATTCTTCTATTGAATGCACTCAATGCAATAAACTTTCCTCTTAGCACTGTCTTCATAGTGTCCCAGAGATTTTGATACATTGTATCAGTGTTCTCATTTACCTCTAAGAATTTTTTTTATTTCATCCTTGATTTCTTCTACTATCCATTCATCATTCGATGGTGTATTATTTAGTCTTCATTTGTTACAGTAGCTTGTATTTTTTATTTTATTGTTGATTTCTAATTTCATTCCATGGTAGTCTAATAGAATGCAGAGTGTTATCTCTGTTTTTTATATTTACTAAGAGTTTCTTTGTGGCATAAGATATGGCCTATTTTAGAGAAGGTGCCGTGTGCTGTTGAGAAGAAAGTATATTTGTTTGTTGATGGTTGAAATATTCTATATATGTCTGTTAAGTCTAAATTATTGATTGTATTATTTAGTTCTATAGTTTCCTTATTTAGTTTTTGTTTGGAAGATCTGTCCAGTAGTGAGAGAGGTGTGTTAAAGTCACCCAGTATTATGTATGGTGGTTTACTTAACTTTTGAAACTGAGAAGGGTTTAGTTTGATGTACATAGATGCTCCACTGTTTGGGGCATAAATATTTATGACTGCTATGTCCTCCTTAAGAAGTATGAAATGTCCTTCTTTGTCTCTTCTGATTAACTTTGGCTTAAGTTCTACTTTATCTGAAATGAGAATGGAGCCCCTGCTTGTTTACATAAGCCATAGGAGTGATAAGTTTTTTCCCATCCTTTCACCTTCAGCCTGTGGATATCTTTGCCCATGAGGTGAGTCTCTTGAAGACAGCATTTTGTTGGGTCTTGCTTTTTAATCCAATCTGCCTATGTCTTTTGATTGATGACCTCCAGGCACAGCAAGGGTGTCTGCAGCAGGGGCATCTGCCCCAGTATAATTTTTTTAATATTATTTTTTTAGTTGTAATTGGTCACAATACCTTTATTTCACTTATTTATGTTTTTTAATGTGGTGCTGAGGATCGAACCCAAGATCTCGCACATGCAAGGCGAGCACTCTACCGCTGAGCCATAGCCCCAGCCCCTCCCCAGTATAATTATTAATAGCTGCCCATTCACTCTCGAAACAAGTCCCACTTCAAATGATACAGGGTTAGCCCAAGCATATATTCATCAGTGAACCAGTGAAATTTTAAAATTAATTGTCTTTTGGTTCTTCTCACCTCTTTTCCTCTCCCTCTCCCCTACCCCCCATACTGGAGTGTTATGGTTTGGATGTGAGGTGTTCCCCAAAAGCTCATGTGTGAGACAATACAAGAGATTTCACGAGGGAACTCATTGGGTTGTGAGAGCCTTAAACTAATCAATGCAGTGATTCACTTGAATGGATCAACCTGGTGGTAACTGTAGGCAGCTGGGTGTGGCGAGGACGTGAGGCACTGGGGGTGTGCCTTTGAGGTTTGTCCCTGCTGAGTGGAGAGGTCTCTGTTTCCCTGTGCCATGTCCTGAGCCACTTCCCTCCACCACACTCTTCTGCCATGAAGTTCTGCCTCATCTCAGGCCCTGAGGAATGGAGTGGCCATCTGTGGACTGAAGACCTCTGAAACCATGAGCCCTGAATAAATTTTTCCTCCTCTAAAATTGTTCTTGTCAGGTCTTTTGGTCACAACAGCAACAAAACCGATTGAAACATGGGAATTAAATCCAGACATGCTTTACCACTGAGCTACACCCAGCCCTTTTTATGTTTTGTTTTGAGACACAGTCTCACTAAGTTGCCCAGGATGGCCTTGAACTTGGGCTCCTTCTGCCTCAGCCTCCTGAGTTGCTGGGATTACAGGCATGAGCTTCTGTGCCTGGCCTTGTCTCTTCTCCTCTAACCCAACAAAGCACATGAACTTCACTTCAGTCACTTCAGCCCGTGATGCAACCAAAGGACTCCCTTTACAGTTCTTGAAAAAGGCAAGGAACAGTTCAGGGAAGAATATTTTACATTTTTTCTCTTATCACTGACATTACTTAGACTCGCCTGTCCATGATGATAATAAAATGCAAAATTGAAGAGGTTCAATCGCTGGTTTTTGAGTTCTCTACCTACAGACAGTGCATCATGCTCACACGGAGATGTCAGGGCAGATCACGGTTGCTAAAGATAGGAGTCACTTTTAAACTTAGATGGTTCATTAATTATATATGCAATAAAGAGTAAGTCAAAGGTGACAGCTCCCCAGGGCCCTGTCCCACAGACCACAAAGGACAACACTGAAACACAGAATCTGGCTGTCAGCCAGGCACCCGGCTCTGGAACACTCTGCTGCTGGGAGCCAGTTTCGAGATGGAAAAAGCCCAAACCTTATCAGACTCCAGGAGGTGCAGGAAATTCACACTTGCCCCCTGTGAGGTAATTGAATCTGCTGAAACAAACTGACAGCAGGCAGATTAACCAAAACAAAAGCATACAGATTTATTTCCAGGCATGTATGTACAGGAGTCACACAAAATATGAAAACCCAAAGAGTCAAATGGTTGAGGGTTCAACACCCATTTTACAGGGGAGAAGAAAGTGAGGGCTTGGGCATGGTTTGAGGGGTAGTAAAGATTCTTAGGGGAGAGAATGAGCCCAGGACAGATGGCGGCCTGGGACAGAGCACCTCTGGGCTCCAGGTGTGTTGTTGATATTCTGGCTCTTCCTGTATGACATGAGTTGAATCCTCCTTGATTAATGATGTTTCAGGAAGAAGATTTGAAGGCATTCAAGGTATTCGAGATTGAAGGGACTCCTGTTTGGTGGATCCTGTCTTTAGGTAGGTGAGGAAAATTTAGAGAATCCTTTCCTGTGTGCTCTCGGTTTCACGTCGGAAGCAGCATATTTTGGGATATTATTTTCTGAGCCCCAACAGAGGCAAAGAGAAACTCCTATGACAGCCTTCCAGAGAGATAGGAAGGCAAGAGGGAGGAGCCTGAGCCACACGATAGGCTGCCCTTCCTGTGCCCCAAATGAGGGGGGCGAGTCTCCTGCTCAGTGTGGAACCCACACCAGAGTAGGGCAGGAGACTCCATGGATCTTCCTTCCCCGTCACCACTAGGCAACAAATCCAGAGCCGCGGGGGAGCCTGCCCTCCTTAGGGCACTGTTGAAGACCCACTGCAGCTCAGGAGGAGGGACATAAGGAAACCCTGCCCTCACCTTAAATAGGGGGTAACCCTAAAGGAGTTTAAGCAGGGATGCACTGGAAATAACCACAGCAACAAAACCCAAACTCAGCTTGGAAGCTTGATTCCGTTCCCAGAAGCCTAACAAGATACAAGCAAGTGCCCAGCTCCACACATCACCCTACGGTGCTCCTCAGTTTCTACTCTGGTCTTCAGACATATGGACATCACATGGCCCTCAAAGGAACAAATAGAGGAAAACTTCCCCAGAGGTAAAACCACCAACAAAACCAGGCTCCGACATGACGCAGGTAACTGGGAACAGAACACAGGCACTGTGAAGAAACTGTAGTGAGTAGGTTACAAGCCCTTGCAGAAGATGGAGAGCAGGCATGATCAGATCATTTCAACAAAGATATAAAAATGAAGATAACGATGGATCACATGGTAATGTTACAAACTAAAAACGCATAAGAGAAGAAGAATGCATGCCCTGGGGGCCATATTTTACTACATTCTCAATTATCCAATGTATCTTTACAAACACATATTCATGAATTACTTTTGTGTCAAAAACTAGATAAACATAAAAAATTAGAGGAAGGGCAATAACTGAAGGGAGCTGGGGCCGGCCTTGGCATCCTCGTTGCTATGAGGGCCGCACACGAGATGCAGAATCAGAGAGCAGGTGACAAGTAAGGAGCTGCTTTGTAGGGTGGCCCAGGAAGAGGCTCTCAGTGAAGACGCTGAGAGGTTAGTGCTCAGTGGGATGAGTCAGTCTTTCCTTTGCCAGTCTGAAAATGAGTTGCCTCATCTCAATTTATAGAAAAACACCCAGTTATTACTCATGACTTTTGCAGCTGCAGGGTTTCTCCAACAAGGAAAGGTCTCTGGTGTCTGTCCCCATTGGCCCATTGGTAAGTGTGCAACGATGAGAAAATGGCAGGAGGAGCCAAGCCTCAAAGTAACCAACCATGGCCTGTTGTGCAGTTTTCTTTTCTATGGAACATGTGTCTATGGCTTTTTATTATTATTATTATTATTATTATATTATCATTATTATTATTATTGCATTTGCTCTAACATGTTGCTGTAGTCGGTGAGTAATTGTCCCCAGGTGATTTGATAGAATTAAACATTTCAACCTTTTCTAATACTAAGACAAGAGCTTGGGAGAGACCATCCCTGTGCTGGGGATGGTCAAGTAACCAGAACAGAAATATTTCCAAGTCATCCTGCATAGGAATTGGGGTCTAAATTCCAAAATCAGATTAAGACAATACTGTAATGTTCCATCTGGTGCCTCTCCCAAGTTCCAGAGGGACCCCAGCTTCATAGTAAAAAAAAAAAAAAATTAATTTTTTTTTTTGCAGTACCGGGCATGGAACCCGCGGCCTCATGCCTGCTAGACAAGTGCTCTACATCCCCAGCCCCACAGTCCTGAAATTGAAAAAGCACAGGGAACTTTCCAGATGCCATAGAAGTTTTTAATTTAACTTTCCCTCACCACCGGCTCTTGCCTCATGCCCATTTCTGTTTCTACAGCTTTGACTTTACTAATAACTTTACTAATAACCCAAAGCAATTGTTGCCAACCTGAATTCAAACTAGACTTATAATTTACCCATTAAGACCTGAGTTTTCAATTCTAGGAGTTTTTCAACAAAATTGACACAGGTGCATTAAAATAAACCTATTTTATTTTAGAGTTGTCTAGAGCTTCTATGTGTTATTATATTAATATTAATCAATACTATTATACTATTATATATTTATTTTCTTATTTTTCTTCTAATACAATTGCATTATATATTATCTAATCACGTTACATGTAATATGCTATGGTTGATGTTTTGATTTTGTGGCACCGTGAAGGGAACCCAGGGCCTCGCACGGCAAGGGCTCAACCAGTGAGCACATCCCCAGCCCTACATATAGG
Source organism: Spermophilus citellus (assembly GCF_964194105.1). NCBI lineage: Eukaryota > Metazoa > Chordata > Mammalia > Rodentia > Sciuridae > Spermophilus > Spermophilus citellus. The sequence continues at coordinate 41,490,278 of NC_138198.1, forward strand.
GTTTTATGGGTGTTCCATGTCTGGGATGATGGGACAAAGTGGATGAACAGAGGAAGGAAGAGAATGGGTCAGGAGCCGAGCAAATAGAAAGCATCTTTTTGTGCCTTCTGTCTGAGAATGTGGGACGCCCAGATGCATGACTGAATTCAATGCAGGGGCACAGTCTCCCACCCCAGGGGCGCAACCTCCCACCCCACGGGATTTAATGCATGACTATGAACTCACATTAAAATAAATCCATTGCTAAAGACTTGGAGAAGAAAATGCCTCAAATAACTTGGGAAAACATTGGTACACTAATATTAAGCAAGAAAAACATTTAAAAAATTTTTATGTTTGTACTCCTCAATTTTGAGAATTGCTGTCTTGCTTTTGCTGTTACTGTAGAGGTCAAGATTTTATATATTTGTCAAAATGACTTTATTCTTTCTAGAGAAAGTTAAATGTTTTGTTTCTTCTCATTTAAAATAGCCATGGCTATTTTGTTTATTTCTTGACAATAAAATATGGTAATTATTGGGTTGGGATTGTGGCTCAGCGGTAGAGCACTCGTCTAGCACAGGCAGGTCCCAGGTTCCATCCTCAGCACCACATAAAAATAAAAGGTATTGTGTTGTGTCCATCTATACCTAAAAAATAAATATTTAAATATATATATATATATATATATATATATATATATATATAATTATTTAAAAGAGAAGAGATGCTATTTTCAAATAAATAGGATTAGAAGCCTCATGTAACAATTTCAATTTCTACTACAGAGCCTCAGCCCCCTAGTTAACCAGCTGGCCACTGAGCCTGACCCACAGTGGGTGCTTGCGGGGGGGGGGGGGTCATTGTCCTTGTTGAGGTGTCCTCTCAGGACTGCCGCTAAGAGAAGTTTGATTCTGATAAATATAAAGATTGTCAATAGTTTTATTATCATAAATTTTCATTGGTTATTTCTAGGAAAGTGCCAGATATAACAAAAATCTTCTCGTGACATGCAATTTTAAGCAGGAAACATGGAAAATGTCATTTGATCTAAGAGGTCGTTACTAGCATCTTTGCCAAGGAGGTGAACTCTCGTCTCCTTTCCCGCTACTAAGTCAGAACATGGCAGGAGAGGATAGGGCAGGCACAAGTGTGGGAATGTGGGGACCCAGAGAAGGCACCCTCAGATGTTGCCACAGATTCCCTGGAATGCACTTGAGGACATTCGCCCTCATATGTTGCTGCCAGAACGCCAGAGATGGAACTGTATGAAAATATCCCCTCATTTCAGTCCCCTCTGTAGCAGGTGGGGTTTTTAGAGGGACAACCTCGTGACAATGTCTGAAAGGAGTACTTAAATGAGGTGTGACTGCCAGTTTTCAACTTGAGTCGATTTAACAACACCCTTGTGGACAAATACACCCCTCCTGGGCTCAACGTCCCGGTCCCCCTCCTTCCACTAGCTGCCTGCCAGACCCACTCGCTCATGGGAGACCATATAAAAATCCACATTTTGATTTGGGCAAAATAATGAATTGGGGTTGCTTTCCTCCTTACTCTTCCATTCAGATGGTCCTGTCTATGCCCTGCTTCCCCCACACTTTCCCATCAGTGTAGACCACCTATGGACACTGGGTACACATGCTCAGCCAAAATTTAAATTAAATATATCCAGTGTGAACTTTCATACCACAACCTTGAAAAATTATTCACTATTATTCCCCTGAGCAAATTGTGATTCTTATAATTCTTCACTACAGTGTTTATGTGCAGGTAAGTAATGAGGCTCCAAATCCAGTTGGTTCCTTACTTGTTCTTAATTTCTACTAAACCATGAAGTGCCATCTATACTCCAGATGATTGGAAGCACCACCAAGTGTTTTGTGGTGGTGTAAGATCGCTATGAGGACTCCATTGGCCCTTGGACCCAGAAAGTGTTGATTTCTCCCTGCATGGCAGCTGGTTCTTCAGTGAGAATGCTCTTTATGAATGTGCTATTTCAAACTTGAAGACAGCAGCTTTGGGATGTGGTTTTTAAACACCCACTGACGATGCAGAATTGTTTATCTTTCCACAGTGTGATGTTTTGAATGTGGTTTGTACCCTCCAGAGGTCCACGTATTGGAAGGCTCAGTCTGCAGGGTGGTGCTGGGGATAGGTGGGGAACCTCTGAGAGGAATGGCCTCATGGGGGACTTAGGTCATCGGAGCATGCCCCTGGAAGGCAGTTCTCTTGGGACTCCCTGGTAGCTCTCATAAGATTGCTGCGAAAGACTGATTGGGCCCTGACCACTCGCTCTGAGTCCTGGCTGAGGATGTGGTTTCTGGCTCTGACCCACACTCCCATCATTGCCATTAAGAGGTCTTGATCCATTGACAGCAGGCTCCATCCCTCGGGGCTCGAGGTGAGGCAGGACATCGTGGGGGAAGAGTACAGCCAAGGGAACCAGCTCACATGAAGGTTAGGAAGCAGAGAGCTAGAGACCGTCTACTCACCAGACGCAAATACATGCCCAAAGCCACCCCCCAATTCCCACCTCCGGCAGCCACACCCCACCACTGCAGTTACCACTCAGGTAATCCCTATCAGGGGATTAAAACACTGATTAGGTTAAGACGCTCACAACCCAATCATTTCTCCTCTGAACCTTCTTGCATTGTCTCACAGTGAGCTTTTGGGGGACACCTCACATCCAAACCATAACAATCACTGTGACCAAAATACCTGACCAGAACAAATTAGAGGAGGAGAAGCAGCATGGCTCCCAGTTTCTGAGGTTCAGCCCATGGACAGCTGGCTCCATTGCTCTGGGCCTGAGGTAAGTCAGAACATGATGGCAGAAGGGTGTGTCAAAGGAAAGATGTTCAGCTTAGGGCAGACAGGAAATAGGGAAAGGGGGCAAGAGGAGCCAGGGGACAAGATACAATCCCTGGGCACACTCCAGTGACTTACCTCCTCAAGCCACATGCCTTCAGTAACTTTCTTGTTGGTCCATTCAAATGATTAATCCATCCAATGGATTTATTCACCATTTAGGTTCCAGCTCTCGTGACCTAATCGTCTCACCTCTGAACATTTCTGTATTACCACAGGAGTTTGGGGGGACACCTCACAACAGTGATAAAAGCTGACTGATAGGCAAAGCATGAGGGGAAAAAAAAAAAGTCACGTTGTCCTAAGGACTCAAGCTTTCAGAGGTCAGGTGGCCTTGCCCTTCCATCTGCTTTCCTAAAGATGGGTCTCCAAGCCTCATCAGTAAATGTCATGGCTGCTTAACTGAGAAATGCTATTGGAGACCATAAATAAATAGCAATATCTCTTCTGGCCTTGTCAAACACATAATGTATCTGATGCTTCATTTCAAAACACGTCTCAACCTCCTTCCCCTTGACAGCCAAAGGACCCATCGTCTCAGCTGATACCTACCCTCTTCTTCTCGCAGCACGCTAAGCCAATACTGGGTCGCTGCAGCTCGATGATGGTTGTTATTGATTATTCTCTCTACTTTACTCAAGGACCAGAACAGCATGGCTTGCTAACTCTTCTTGGGGGGTAAGGTGGTGTGTCAGCTGGCCTCCTGGTGGGACCTTAGACCTGTGTTACTACACCCTCCCAGCTCTGCACACCCGGCAGCACTATGCAGGGACAGAGGCAGGTGGAGAATGGGAATTCCCAGAAATTGTCAGGGAAGATGTTTTTGGACATGGGGGCTTTTGATGAGTCTCAAACTCTGGCATAAACTCAGCTTGCAGCCTCCAAATGAAAGGTGCTGAGATCTGTTTCGTTTCCGCATGGACACGTGTGCCTACTCATGCTGGACACCGAGCTGGGGATTTTTGTTGTTGTCATTTTTCTTTTCAAATAACTCTTCTTAATTTTTTTAAAAAAGAACTCTTTTTTAAATGTGGTGGATAAAAGAATAAATATAATGTTTAAAATCTCATAAATTAAAGCTAAGTGTTTTAGGCAGGGTTCCCCAGAGAACCAGGACCAATAGGTTATACACAGATGTAAGAGAGTGGGTATTTCAGGGGATGTGACTCTTTCTGTTATGGAGGTGACAAGTCTCACTGCAGGCCGTCTGTGAGCCAGAGACCTAGGGGTGCCAGTAGCTTGGCTCAGTCCAGTTCTGAAGGTCTCAGAACCCAGAAGCCAATGGTGTGATTCTCAGTCCAAGGCCAAAGGCCTGAGAACTGGGCAGCCACTAGTGTGAGTCCTAAATCCAAAGACCGGGGAACCTGGGGTTCTGATGTCCAGGGGTAGAACAAGAGTGCACCCTGGCTCTCAGGGATATACAGGGGATGCTTTCCCCTGTCCTCTACTTTTCTTCCATCCAGGCCCCAGGCTGATCAGAGGTGTTTGCCCACGTGAAGGGTGGGTCTTCCCCACACAGTCCACATGCCAGTCTCCTCCATGGTAATGGCCTGTGGTCCTTGAATCAATGTCCCTCACAGACAGACCCAAGGCTTCTGGATATTCCTTCATCCAGTCCCGTGGACACTAGAATCAACCATCACACTGACAGAAATAATATATACACCTATACATAATTTTACACAAGAGACCTTGGGGAAAGATCCCCAAATGGTAAAATGGCTATCTTTGAAGCTTTGATTTCCTTCTTTATTTATCTTTATGGGTTCCAAACTGTCTACAGTAAACATGTATGCCTTCACAAACTTTGAAAAGAAGAAATTGCGCCAAAATACAAACGAGTAGTGCTAAGCAGGCCTCGGGGTCTGGGAATTGCTGGTGCACTGTCACTGGGGGGTGCTGTCCCAGGGTGCCCCGTGGTATTTATGGTGGATGTTCATTATCACACACTAAGTCTTTCAGAGAAGGTTTGTGCTACAACCACGCTCTTTTTGTAGTGTCAGTTGAGAGCATCAATTTAAGATATTTTGTCACATTTCCCCAAAAGGAATCATGAAGTACTCTTTCCTAGATCATTACAACTCAACCCTTCAGCATGCATATTAATTAGTTACATATAAATCTCTGAAATTTTATATATATATACAAATTGTAATATATATCAATTATGCATGAATCCACTGAAAACAGAATCTCTTTGAATTCATGGAGAGAAACACAGAGGCTGAAGATGATGGGCATGACTGCATGAGCTTTGAGTGCAGACTTGGACATTAGTGCCCTCAAGGGAATCGGAATGGCTGCAGCAGACAAGAATCAACATGTACCACACAGCATTCGTTTGAAGGCAGAGCTGTGGTTCCAATGTCCCCTCCCAGATTCAGGTGTTGTCAATGTGATGACATTAAGATGTGGGGCCTTTATTAGATGATCGGGCCACCAGGGCTCTTCCCTGTGAATGGGGTCGAAGCCTCTATAAAAGCAGCTTCATGCTGCATTCTGAACTGCCCAGCCTCCAGAACTTTGAGAAATCAATTTCTATTCTTTATAAATTACCCAGTTTCAGGTAGTCTGTTATAGTAACACAAACAGACTAAGACAGGTAGAATCCACAGTCATGGTCTGTGGTCCTTGGATCAAGGTCTAGAACCATCTCTCCAAAATTCCATCTTTCTTATCTTCCTAATGATTTCCACAGCAATAATAGTTTAAAATTACTCTGTTGCATTTACTGTGATAACGCCTGATATCCATTATCGGCTCTAATCTTCTCTAGAGCCTTATTGGTTAAGTCACATTACTGTCATCTTACATGTGACGAAGCCCAAGCTTCAAGGTGTTAAACTGATGTGTCACAGAGCAAGAAAGAATCAGAGCTGGACTATGGCCAGGAAGCCTGTCCAAACATACCGACCCAGATAGCTGGGTAGCTGCCATTACTGGATCACACACAGTGGGGGTGAAGTCAGAACACACCAAGAAAGAAGAACCTCAGCTGGGCCACAGCTCTGCCCACCCCCAACCCCAGCCCATCAGTGAAAACCAGCTCTATTAAAAATGTCCATTCCTGAAAGGGAGCATCTGTTCTCTGGTTGCTCTGTTGTTGCCAGCACTGGGTGGTACTTTCTGCTCCCTGTAGCACACGCCTGACCCTAGGAGCGTTTCAAGGTCTCTGAGGAATGGCGTTTGGCTCACTGACTCCTCCCCTCAACTCAGATGCTCTTTCTCTCTCCCGTGGGTCCTCAGGACCCGTTGACCCTGATCGTGGAGATCCAAGTGGAGGTGTGGGCTGGTGTTTCCCAGCTCCGGCTGCAGCAGGAGTCCACTTCACGCTTGGCTCGTGACCCTGCTGCTCTGCCACTGCAGCTTGTTTCAAAACCGACATGGTTTATTTTCCTTCCTCTTCTCCATCTCCCCCTCCCTCATCTCAGAGAAAGCTGGATTATCCTTCTTCCCGGCCCAGGCTGAGTTGCCTATCCTTGAGCTCACACACCACAGGCATGAAGGCGTGCACAGGGATCTAAGAAACGGCTCTCTCTCAAGGACACAGATAATCATGATCCCTGACAGAGCCCAGCTGTATGTAGCCTTGAACCTCCTCTTTAAAAGCCCTCTGTTCTTCCCGGTGGTTAGAACCACAGACTCTGGGACAGAGTCTCCCGAGTTTCTCCTTTGCTCACAAAGTAATAGAACTTTTTTGTCCTTTTTTCTCAAAACTTTATCCTCCTCACTGGATGGGCATCGGAACCAGACCGAGCTTTCCTAACACAACCTCAGCACCACTCTTGGGACCTCCTGTCTCCTCCTTGGACTTAGGAATTTTGAAGAACTCTCAGGGAAGCCCATCCCAGAAGCTCCTCTTCCAGCCTAGCCAATTCCCAGTGCAGATGTTGTGGGTCAGGCAGAGATGACACATATTGATGCCCTCGAACCGCTGCAGTGAAGTGGGACAGGAGCCACCTCAGCAGGACACTGCCAGGCCAGGAGCACTCTGCATCATCACAAGGGAGATGTAGGAAGGGGGCCCAGGAAACAGAACGGCGCACCCCCATTCCTCTTCAGAACAAATTCTAGCTACGAATAAATTTTAAAATGAGTTGTTTTTCCATAGCACAAAAACGCTTATGTATGAAACTGGGTCAGTTACCTATGTCATCGAGAGAACTGCACAGGCCACCAAACCCCATCCTTAACGTCGGTGATGCTAACACATGCTGGGCCACCGAAAGGGGGGATTTCCAATCAGAAGCCCAAGAGTCTCAGAGAACAGGTGGGCACAGCTCCTGCTGGGTGGGTCCTGGGAGAGATGAGACTGAGAGCACCAGAGACTTCCAAGGCCAGGGCAGTCAACACCCATGTGACTGCTTCCCTGCTCTAGACTTGCACTGACCAGGTGACCTGGCCGCATTTCCACCCCACCGTCCTCTTGCCTACTTACGAGGACAAGGTGCCTGAAGGCCAGAAGCTCCTCTTCAGCTGGGCTGCCTGATGACAGTCTGGATCCAACATGGCTGCCAGTGGCCACCAGTTACCCCCATGCATGACAGTCCCATCTGTGAGCTAAGGGACGCATGCCCAGCCCCATGACAACCAATGACTACCATGATGATCACCAGAAAGAACCACAGAAGGAGCACAGAGAGGTGCTGCCCACATTCCTGGAGCCCCCATTCCAGAAAGCCAAGAACGAAGTCCTCTGTATGACCCTGTCCCACCCCCTCCTTTCTTTACCCCTTATCTATAACCTCCCAGGTCCCAAGGGCAGCCAGTTCACTTGAGAGTTTATTTCCCACTTCTCCTGTTCTTGGCCAAGAATTAAAGTCCGCACGGCTCCGTCGGTGCTTGATCTTGTCATGGGTTCCACAGTTCTGAGAGGCAAAAGGGGCCACGCCTTGGGATCAAAAATGGATAACAAGACGACCTCTCCCTCTTTCTCAGAATGAACCTGTCTCCTCCTCAAACAGTGTGCTCTACGTCAGTATCTCCTTTGCTCCTCTTGCTAGGCCTTTTTTTTTTTTCAGGCATTTAAAACTTTTTTTCAAGCATATATAAAAATAAAACGGGTAACAGAATGAACCTCTGTGTACCTGTCATTTAATTTCCTTCTAGCAGGTTTGAATGCTTATGCCTACCCTGCAATGGATCAGTTGAAACCCTCCACCCCAAGCTGATAGGGAGAACTGTGTGTGGTTTGTAAAGTGCCCGGTTTCTGGCATTTTGTTTGGGCAGCCCCAACCCATGGAGACACCAGGGCAGGCGATTTTCACGTGCTATTCTTCTTGCAGGGTCTTCTTATTTTTGTTTTCAAGGATCTTCTTTTTATTCAGCAAATTTCATCTTCTTCAAGTCAGACCTGGATTTTAAAAACCTATTTTGAAAATGTAGAAGGACAGAGCGCTGGTCTCTTTCTCTTTGCATTCCTGCAATCACCACCTAGTTCTCTTCCAGGAGACATGGATACTTCTTATTAACTAGGAAAAGGGTTTTATTTAAGGAAGTGATAAGAATAAAAGGAGGAAAGAAGTATTGCAGGTGGTCTCACTATTTCTGATCAGAATCCAAATGGAAGATCCAGGGAATCCCACCCAAGGGTTAATTCCAATTACAACCTTTTTATTTGGTAGACTTTTATCACGCCCATTAAAAAGTTCCCAACAATTCTGGCAAATGTTGTGATTTAGAAATGAGCAATGAATGAAGCCTGTCCACATTCTGCCAGGCAGCGGGGACCTTCTGCCTCCTGTGATGTCTGACCCACTTTCTGTGTTCCTAAATGTTGTCGAGGTAGACGCAATTTCTCACCAATGTAATATATGTAATTTTCCCCAATTACAAAGTTGCTTTCTAAGGGTCTTTGTTGATATTAGGTTGTTATTTTCCATGTGAAGACAAAATACTCTCAACCAACAGCCTATCAGATACAGCAGGCTGTGACTCAATGGGACTTACCAGTGGAATTCATTTCTTTTGGAATTAATTGATTTACTAGTAAGAGGCTGACACTTAACGAAACCCATACAACTTATATATAAAACCTCCAAAGAAGGTAAATTATTTCCAGGAACAAACAGAATATACCTTTGTGGGATAACATCTGCATCCTCTGAGACTGGGGCTTCTTCCTGTATTCTAAGACGCCGGCATCCATGACACCGGTTAGGCAGTAAATGTAAACCACAGCCCGTCACTATGGTAACAACTTGCAAATAAGGACATGCTCTGGAAAAGGAGCTCTGGGCACAAGATTTATTTTCAAATTATAGAAATAAACAGGACGGTGATTGCAGATCTATGGGTTTTATTTTGCCTTTTGCGTGGTTTTAGTTATGTGGCTTTAATTATGCAGAACATTTCAGCAGAATCAATCTTTATAAATGAGGCACACTCTCTCATCATTTGATCATTATGGCAAAACCACATTGGAAATCCTGCATGTTGTAGATTTCATGCAAACACTGCTGAGTTACTTCATCTCAGAAGAAAACACTTTCAGGTCACAAGTACTGATGACCAAGATCCAAAAAAGAAGTGACAGTGGAGGGGGGCTAAGCCTGGGGCCCTCGAGGGGTTCCCCTGCATAGGTAGAGCGGGCCTTCTGCTCTGGTCTAGAATACGAGGGTGTGGCTGACCCTGCTGAACCCCTGGCACACCACCTGGTGTGCCAAGTATGGAGTTAGTCTCAGCACATTTCTCCCCGTCTAATGGGCCAGAGACCACAGATGTCTGAGAGCTGATGGTTGAGGGCAGGGACTGCCACCAGCAATGCAAGAGATGTATCAAACATGGCGACAGAGTCAACCAGGAAAAGCTCTCAGATCTCCCAGAAGGTCACTCTATACTGGCCGGAGACTGTTGCTGTATATCATAAGGGGAAAAACTTTGGTTCTGCCATGGAGACACCAAGTTTAAACTTCAAGCTCTAAGTGACGATATCTGCCATTTGAATAGCTAGGACTCCTGTTTAACTACTTCTGAAAGAAATCCCAGTGAGTTCCCAGGATATAGAGCACCACACTGCTTACATCCATCTGAGAAATTTCTAAATATTAAGTCAATCTGCTGAAGGACTTCCAGGTATTTTGTGAATACAGGTGTCTTCCTGGGAAGAAATGGAGTTGGCCTCCCAGGAAGAGTTATAGAAATGAAAGGAACCCCAGAATGTGCTCTGAACGTCCCTGTTGATGAGATGGTGGCCCTCACCCATGGTTCCTCCTGGTTCCACTGGAGGGAGACCAACTATTTCACATAGGTCATATCTGGGACAGTATTAAGCACTGGAAATAAATCAACAGTGACAAAAACAGAGTCAGGGAAAAGAGGAAGGAGGAACTAGCCAGAAAAAGAAATATAAACCAAAATGGCAATGAATAAAGACCAAGTAAGGTTCCCTGTTGCCTGAAATTCATTCCAGGGAGATGAAGAAAAATCTATTTATGTGCCTAGTACAGTTATCAGGATGTACTTTGTAAAACATGATCATACAGCACTCCAGGATGTGAATCATGCCTTTGTCCAGTGTATCCACCTTGTATATGCTACCCACCCATTAGTCAGTAGCCATCCAGCTTGTCAGATTAACTGTTGAGATACTGCAGTGATTGTGTTCAAGTAACCCTTATTCTACCTAATACAGTAGTCATTCTACTGTATTTATTAGTTATTGTTTTTAATCTTGTACTGTGATAATTTATAAGTTAAACTTCATCACAGGTGTGTATATAAAGGAAGAAACAGTATATCCAGGATTCTGTTCCATCTGCAGTTCCAGGCAGCCACTGGGGGTCGTAGAACATACCTTATGCTTTTAGGGGAGACTACTGCACTTCCTGAATTTATAGTGAGGAAAAACTGGCTGGGACACAGAGGAAGCTTCCCCTGAGACAAGGGAACAGTCAATCAGATGGCAAAAGATTGTCAGTGTGGAAAAGTGACCAAGACCGAACAGCCTTTTACGTACCCTTGATGCTGAAATTCTTGTTGACTGAGCAAAAAAACTCATTGGTTCCCAGGCTCCAACCCATGGTAGGGAGTGACCTCAAACCTTCAGTTCTCTGTGAGTCAGCCAAGGGGAGACAAAGAGCCCCAAACTGTGAATAAGGTGAGCTCATCAAGCTGGGCAGAGCACAGACGGATAGAAAGGCTGTCACCAACAGTCACTGAGGGGACGTGATAAGAGGCAAAGACCTGACACTCATTCCTGCCCACCCCCCATGTGGTGGAAGAAGGACACCAGTTTTAGATTCTGTTGAGTACAGTTCTGGGCCCTACATACGTGACCCCCATGGGCCACAGCAAAGACAGGAGAGGATATTCATTCATGTGTTCAGTATTCAAAATTTATTGAAGAGTGACAGTTCTTATCTGAGGGACACAAAACTCCCTCTCTTTAGGAAACACACAGAGGGGTGAAACACAGAAGGAAAACACAGACGGCAGAGGACGTCTGAAACGTTTCCACAACTAGTTTAAAATTAAAAGTTTTGACTCTGCTCTATTAAAAATGAGAAGCTTGCTTAGCAAGCAAGGGCAGGCCCTTCTGAAAATCAGCCAGAGTCTCCGCACCCCACTTCTCAGCCACCACGTCCCAGCCCCTCTGGCTTCCTTGCCTCCTGCTGGGGTGGCTCCTCCTGGGAGCTCCCCAAGTCCCTCTGTCCAGGCTCGGGTGGTGCCCTCGCCCTGCACCCACCTGTACACGAGTTGCCCCTCCAAGAACAGCTTGCTCCGACCGGGTGGGGAGCTGCCCCTTTCTTCTCTGTGCCCTGTTCTGGCTTGAACCTACTGCAGCTTCCAGGAATGGAATCTCATGCCCAGAGGGGTGTGGGCAAGGGGGACACAGGACGATGGTGGCACCTCTCTCCTCAGAGACCAGAGGGAAGTGCACAGGCCTGCCTCAGAAGCTGCTAGGTCTGCAGCCTCAGCAAAGAAGACAATCCTGGGAAGGACTGATGGGAAGGAGCCAGAGAAGGAAAGTGGACGTGAAGGTGGACGGGGACAGGCCAAGCTGTGAGCAGCAGTCACAGTGGAGGACATGGGGCTGAGAAGGCCACGCTGGAGACCAGGAGCCAGTGTGGCTGGCCAGCAGATGGCCCTGGCTCTTCTTCACGATGGAGGGCCAGCGGGTGACCTGGATGGAACATGGTGGGAGATTTGGACAGCTTGTTATCAGCTGGCTCATGCTCTGGGGTGGCGTGGCCCGGTGCCCAGTCCTCAGAGGGTAAAGGGTAGTTGGCAGATGACAGTGGACAGGGTGGAAGGACTTCTCAGGGGCTATCTGCCCTGTCCACTGGAGTCAAGGCCAGACTGCGGGTATTCTGTCAACTGTAGCCCTTCAAGCCATCGTAGCAGTGTTCCCAACTGTTCCACACCCAGTCTGTATGAAGCAAGTCATAGGCAATAGGGTGGATTAATGAGAAAGGTATTTGTCAAAGGACAACATTCGTTCTTAACAATGTAACCTGTAGCTAAGACAGTATAGGAAATTTCCTTAAATGTAATAAATTGATACAGGTTTGGGGTCTGAATGCCTGTGACCAGTGTAAGAAATAATGAAGGATGGCTAGTCCCCTGGAAATGCCCCATTACACCTTTGCTGCCCCTCCATGCTATTCCCCACGACCACCACTGGGGGCAGCACGAAAGCTGCAGGATGCTGACATTGTGCTCACAGCAGGGCTGATGTTGGAGGCAGCTTCTCTGATCTACAGGTAAAAGCCAATCTGTCCCTGAAACACATCCCACACTACGGAAAGAAGGAAAAAGAAATCAGAAAAAGATGCAGGTGGGAGGAAGGGAGGGAGGGAGGGAAAGGAAATAAAGGGGGGCCCTGAACACCAACATGGCGGACACCCAGTTCCTGTGACTTTGCCACAAGCATCGGGAAATCGCTTTCTGTGTGAGAAGATTATAAAATCGGGAACTTTTAGTGCAGATTTGACAACCATGAGTGCACTTATCTTTGTCTGCATTTCTATTCCAAGAACAATACAGCAGCTTCAGAGGAGGCCAGAAGCCACCGTGCAGACAATACCAAGGAAACTGAATGAGAAAGTAAAAGTGTCAGAAAAGAAAAGAAGCAGAAGACCTCATTAGGCTGAAATGACAGGGACAGGAGACTTGGTGAGAGAATATTGTTCTATTAATAAGAGGTAAATAAAGAGCTAAGCCTGCAGTAAAAATAGAGCAACAATTAGAAACCAGGGCCTTTTACAGACCAGCTTGTTAAGACACACAAAACATACCCCATGAGTTGGGTTCTCAGCTGGTAAAACATCATCTTGTGAGAAACACATATCCCCATGGATTTATCCAAAGAGGAAAGCCAGGGAGTGAGGGAGGAACGCACACTCACTTCCACATAAACATGTAGGCAGAAAACACCAAATCTAATTTGCCCAGCTGAACTTTAAATGCTAAAGAACTCTAGGATTCACCTCTCACCTAAACAGCAATCACTGAAATGGGTAAAATAAGACGTGATTTCATCTCCCAGTTGCTTTTCCCTCCCTCAGGGGACATAGGAAACTCTTGGGGAGATTCATCTGACCTGGGCAGGGGCAGGTGTAGGCACAGAAGACAGTTCCCACCCACTTGGCCCAGGCTTCTGGCTCTGTCCAAGCACAGTGTACGTCCTGCACCTGTGTAGGGGATCTGGACAGAGTGAGAAACCTGATTCTGCTTGATTCCAGAAGGGAGGATCCCACTCCAGCCTTGGAGCCCATCTGATCCTGGCCCATCCTATAGCTCACGGCCCTTCCTGCCTCAGGGATCCTGGGCTGCTCCCTCCTGAGCTCTCCTGCACCAGCACATTCTCCATTGCTGCAGTAGGTAGGTAGCTCTGATTCCAAAGGAGCAGTCCAACTACACCATCTCCCTGCCACAAGAGAGTGGCCACACAAGAACAAGCCACAGAGAGAGGCCTCCTGCTAAACACTCCACAAGAGGCAAAACCAGAAAGGACACTTTTAATAGCAAAAACCAAGACCGAGACACACTTCATTTCTAGAATAGGAGCTAACTGATTAGGCACCAGCTGAAGCCACATTGCCAAGTTGCCTCTCTTGATTCCAGCAACTTGTTCTCAAAGGAAAATATAGTAAAGAAGAATCAATACAGATTCTCTTCCAAGCCACCGGTTGTTGAAAATGGCCTTGAAAACCAGGATAGGGTCCTTGTTCCCCGAATGTCAAAGATTAAAGACCTGAGCAATGCTGAGGCAAGAGAAAAAAAGTAAATTTTATTTAAGAAACAGAACAGAGAGAGGGAGGGAGGGAAAGAGTGAGAGTGAGACTCCTCCAGAGAGGAAGGGGTCTGAGCTGGTGTCAAATAGTGGGGGTGTCCTGCCCCTGGTATAAATTTTAGGTTTCCTTCCTTCTCATGCCTCCTCCTTCTCTTATTTTGCCTATGTGACCGGAAGTGACCAAAAGGGCAGGAAGAAAGCTGTCCAGGGGGTGATTGCTTGTGTTGGAAAGTGTGATCCCTCCCCTCCCCAGAGGCTGTTAGTGACTGGGTAATGGGGAGTGCATGGACCCCTCTTCCCGTTGCTCAGGGCTGGGGAGGCAGGAGCAGCCACCTCTGGGACCCCCTGAGCTCCTTACACTCAGGATTTTAGTTGATCCTTCCAACAAGGCTGTTTCTTCATCTTTTTGATGACAAAACTAAGACTCCAAGATCTCAGAGCTGGTGCGTGACCCACCTGGAATCCAGGTGGAGAGAGCCTCTCCTGGGACCTCAGAGCTGTGAGGTTCTTAGGGCTGCCACTACCCACCCCAGCAGAATTTGGTGATTGTTTTCATTTCTCTTTGAAATAACCTTTTAGAAACGTATCTTCTTACCTAAATATTATATATTTATTAGGGAAAAATTTGAAAACTTGAATAAACATGAAAGAAGAAATTTAATTTGATCTTTAATCCCAGAGTGCGGGAAGGCGGCCTATTAGACATTATCCCTGTTAATATTTTGATAGAGTTCCTTTCTGTTTAACACATTAGCATGATACAAAAGGTACTCTGCTCAACCCAGTCCTCACTGGTGAGCAGGTAAGATCGTTTCTCATCTTAGGGGAAATGTTCTTATAGTTAAAATGTTTCCCCTTCTAATGATTTATTTGCGATAAATCCCCAGAGGTGAGAATCAAGATTACTAGTTGCAAAGGAAACCACTGGGGTTGCTGGGGTGGCTGTGGGCACTCTCGGGTGCTGATTCCCACATGATCTTACCAAAGTCCCCTTTTGACTGTGGTGTAGGAGTGCCTTCAAAGCTGCTCCAGAAGTCAGGAGACCCAGGGCAAGGGAGATTGGGAGACTGTCCCACAAGGATGGGGCTGGGAAGGGGCAGAGCCAGGTCCAAACCTTTTTGTGATTCAGATGGGTTTTTGCATCCCCTGAGAGCATCCCCATTTCTAAACGGATCAGCCACAAGCACATCCATTTGAGTCAAGTTTTGGTAACTGTGAAGAATAGTCATGTCCCCTTTACGAAGACAATCTTACTCCATGTAAAAACTCAAAATGTCAAAGTTCATTTAATCAATAAGTGCAAAACTGCTGTCATTTTCTACAGAAAAGAAAGAGAGAGAGAGAGAGAGAGAGAGAGAGAGAGAGAGAGAGAGAGAAAGCCAAGTTGGAATGAAACACAACAATCCAGTGTGATTCTTTTCCCTGGTGAACTTTTTCTTCCACCAGTAATAGGTCATGGTCTGTGTTTCTGGATGCCCATGCTTTGGGGGTCTGGTTGGGTCCAGAGGTAGGGACCTGGGTGAGGCCCCTCGGCACCTATTTCCAGACTCTCCCTGCCCTATGAAGCTCTCACAAACTCCTTCCTGCTCAGCCACGGGGGGCATCTGTGCTGCCCTCCCTCATTCCATACCCTGATCCACAGAAATCCCACTTATCAACATTATGATAAATAAGCACCATTAAAAACACATACATGTCATGATCTGCATTGGTTTCTTATTGCTGCTACAACAAAATGTCCATCAATTTGTTATCTTTCAGTTCTGGAGAATCAGAAGCCAAAATGGATCCCACTTTGCTAGCCCTAAGCTGTGGATGGGGCTTTGATTCTTCTGAGGCTCCGAGAGAACCTGTCCCTGGCTTTCCCAGTGTCCTTGACTCCAACACCCCACTCTGACCTCGGCTCTGCCCTCCCATCTCCTCCCTGACTCTGACCCTCCTTCCCTGCGAAGACCCTGGTGATTGAGGGTCTTCATTCTCCAGGAGAGTCTCCTCATGCCACGACCCCTCATTTAATAAAATCAGCACATTCCTGGCTTCAGGGAATGAGGCTGAGCCTGTGATTTTTTCCCCACCATGCTTCTCTTCCTGCATAATTGGAAAAACAATTCTTTGACAGTTTTTAAAGTTTCTTCACTGTCATTTAGAACACAGTCATATGAGCTATAGGTATTAAAACAACGAAGAAGGTCAATGTGTAACACAGGAAACCTAGAACAATGTTTGAGTTATTTTGTTTTGTTTTATTTTTGCAATGGAGGGGATTTCCCTATGTGAGGCTTGAGCTTGCAATCCTCCTGCCCCAGCCTCCTGAGTAGCTGGGATTGTAGGGTGTGCCCCCACATCCAGCTTGCTTTTCTAATTTCTCACCAACAGGAAGCAAGGAGCAGATGTTACTTGGAGAACAGTATTGGGGCGTTTTATGGAGAAGCTGGTAGGGGTGGTCAGCTGTGTGTGCACAGCCTAAGATGAGCGAGGAGAGGACCCAGATGAACATAGGTGCCACATAGGTGCCAGGAGCAGGAAGCAAGGCTGCTCGGGGCTCGTGCAGGGCAGGCCTGGGGTGCGTGCACAGGCAAGCTTTAGCGGATGGCGCTGCTGGTGTGGATGTTCCTGAGCTGTAACGTTTTCTCATATAGGTTATTTGTGCAAATACCCGGCCCTCTTTGCCATCTAGTTTCACCTTCCCTTCCTGATCTAAAGTCAAATCAAGATTAAAACCCAGCTGGTCCAGTGACACACAACTGTAGACCCAGAGGCTGGGAGACTAAGGCAGGAGGATCACAAGTTCACGGCCAGCTCAGCAACTTAGTGAGGCCCTAGGCAACTCAGCAAGACCCTGTCTCAAAATAAAATATAAAAAGGGCTGGGGATGTGGCTCAGGGGTTAAGCACTCCTGGGTTCATTCCCTGGGAAACTTCCTCGCTCCCACCCCCCGAAAAAGATTAAAACCAAAAGCAACAGTGTGTGGGAACTGTACTGGGAGGTTGTGGGACCACTAGGGTGAAAAAGAAAGAAGGGCCCAGTATTGTACTGAGTCCAGTACAGTGAAGCTGCCTTCCTCCCAGTTTCTCTCTCCTCTATCTTCTTGACCATTTTATCAGCCACACTCAGGGTGCGTTTTGATCTCTTTCCCATCTTCTATTCTAATTCAGCGCCACCTTCCATCCCAAACAGTCTATGCAGGAGTTCAGCAAATCTTAATTTTCTAAGTAAAACCTACCATCAAGTATATATTGAAGAGCACAATGGTCCAAATATTTTAGTAATTTCCCAGGTTATTTAACTAAGTAGGACAGCATTGAAGGAATGAGATGGACTCGGTTGCTGTCTTCTCCACATTTATACCATGTATCAAGAAGCATAGCTAGCCAGGTGCAGTGGTGCATGCCTATGATCCCAGCTATGAGGGAGGCTGAGGCAGGAGGATCGCAAGTTCAAAGCCAGTCTCGGCAACGTAGTGAGACCTGGTCTCAAAATGAAAGCTAAAAAGGGATGAGGGTGTAGCTCAGTGGTAGAATATTTGCAAGCATGTATGAGG
The DNA here is from genome assembly GCF_964194105.1 of Spermophilus citellus. Classification (NCBI taxonomy): domain Eukaryota; kingdom Metazoa; phylum Chordata; class Mammalia; order Rodentia; family Sciuridae; genus Spermophilus; species Spermophilus citellus. The sequence continues at coordinate 41,507,908 of NC_138198.1, forward strand.
TTATGGTGGAAAGAAAATAAAGGAGGAAAGAATAAGAGACAGAAAAAGACAAAGAGAGAGGTAAGGGGAGGGAGAGAGAGAAAGGAAGAAATAAGCAAGCAAGCAATGGAGAACAACCTGTTATTGATTTGAAACTGTCTGGGATCACAGTACTTGAAGATCCCCCACTCTGTATTTAAAATGCATTTTCACACACACACACACACACACACACACACACAATCTTACTCTGTGGGGAGATGACTACAAAGAGCTCCAGGCTCTGACAAAATGAGACCCAGGCCTACTAGGGTCCAAACAGCTGGCTAAGGACATGGACAGAAGCCACCCTCCAGACTTGTGGGGAAGGACCACAATGACCTGGAAGCCAGCCTCGAATCATCCCTGCCCACCTGCTGCAGGTCACGGGGACATACCTGTCACCACAGTGGGGTGGTTGGTGTCTGCCAGCTGCACAGAATGGCAATGGGGCATCTCAGGAAGAGGGTGTTAGGACACACCCACCACCCAGGGTGGGCCTGAGCTTGAGGGGTGGTTCAGAGAGAGTTCAGGGAAGTGAAGCTCTGCTCCGGGGCTGCCAGAAAGTAGGGTCAGTTCTACTTGCTTGATAACTTCCATCCAGAGGGAGAGACACGGGACCTTGGTGGAGATGACAAGTGGTCCTAGCAGGGTGGGGGCATGTCTATCCAAATTAGTGGTTTGCACGTTGTCTTTATTTTTATCCAGTGTGATCATGTCGTGATCTAATTTTTTACTAGCTTTATCACCACAAGCAAATGACGTCTGCCTTTGTTGTCTGGGAAAGTCTTCAACAAGAGAACACCACAGCCTGGCAGTCTGCGAGTGAGGGTTTAAGGACAAGGAAATGTCCCTACCTGGCTGGTCACCCATGAGATACTGAGCAAAGCGTCTCTTAGAAGCCTTAATCTTGGCACCAATGAAAAATAAGAATGATTGCAGCATTTACACGATGGGTTTTATGAGAATTCAATAAAAACACATTTAAATCATTTTGTGCATTTTCTAATATAGACTGTGCACTCAATGAAAATTGCTATTATTTTCATGATTTTATTAAAATTCTAAAATGCATTCTGATGGTGATTTCCAGTGACCCTGAATCCAACTTTGATGTGGAAATGGTCTGTTTTAATTAAGCACACGCTGCCCTTAGGACAGCACGTTTCCCCTGAACACCAGCATTCTGGTGCTGAACGGAAACGTGACTCCTGGGGTCAACGAATTGGGAATTCTTGTCGACACCAAGAACAGAGCACCCCAAGGAATGGTTTAAGTTCTTGAAAATTCAGATTCTAGTTTAATAAAGAGCCTCTGTTTGGGGACCATATGGTCAAGTGAGGGAAGGGGAGTGGCTAAGCCATCCGAAGAGGGACTGTGGCAGCTCTTCCTCCAGCAACGGGTCCCCCCTACACCAGGGCTGTCCTTCCTCCAGGTCTCACCTTGCTTTGCCCTCCTCTTGTGGCCAGGGACCCCATGGAGATCCACTGTGACCTCATTACATTAGGAAAAAATAAGTTAAAAATAAAGGAAGAAAATTATCAGTTGGATTATGATATAATTCTGATTGGGCAGCAGACAGCAAGAATGCCCACTCCAGTCCACCTGCCTCCCTTCTCAGAGGCCATCTTTGCAGAGAGCAGGGTGCTACAGGCCTCGTCTACAGCCCTGCAATTACTCACCAGCCCCACCACCAGCCCGGCCTCACGGTCAGCCCTTTACGGCCTTATGGGGGTCCTACTTCTTCTATAGGACACCAAATACAACTCAGCGTGCCATTTCTTAACTCTCGTTTCAATTCCTGAGTTTGATTTTAGTACGACTAAGTCAGCTGCTGACCCGCTTGCCTATGGATGAGCCCAGCATTATTCTGTCCTCAGGGAAATAGAAAAGACATAAACCCCTACGTCCGTCATTTTCATGGGACTAAGTTTGATAGTGAGGACAACAGCAGAGAGCAGCTAAGTAGGAGGCATACAAAGCTCTTCTCAACATGATACTAAGACTGACAGTTGACATTAAAAATGGTCAACTAAGTGACAAAACCAAGGTTCCGAGGGGCTCTATGGTTTGGCCAGTTCAAAGAGCCAAGTCTTCAACCCCATCTTTGACTTCAAACCCTGCATCCATTTAGGAGGACTCAGGTCCTAAGAAGCATTCCTCACCCACCAGCCCCGGATAATTTATGATAAGAGAGAAACATAGATAAGTGCACTCCAGCCACCCGCCCCCCAACCCAGGTGACAAGAGCAGAGGGGCGTGCAGCAGGAAGAGGAGCATCAATCACCCACCCGGCAAAGGCTACACCAATTTCAATTACTTTATCCTGAACGATTCTAAATCATTTCCAAATATTGTTTAAACATTTGTTTCTAAAAAAAGAGACCGAGTCCTGTAGCTAATATCTATAATGAAACACTGTGTACTCACATAATTCCTTTAGAAGCGCTTCCCCCCAGCATGTCAGGGCAGCCTGTTTTCTAGCTTATGCAGTTGAGTCCCTTTAATGTTCTTCCTAGAACACCTCCAGGGCTGCTTCTTAGAAACACGGTTGTTAGCTTTCCAACTGAACTTTGCTCCTCATTTCAGGAGAAATTTACAGCGCTTCTGGGTCCCCCCCACAGACAGAAAGCTATCTCAAAGGCCTCGCCCACCCTGCTGCTGTGATCCAGCAGGGAGCCATTTCCTCTCCCAAAATGGCAACAGTTGGCTGGTTACTGCAGTTTAATAACCACTTGCAGCAGCGTTTTACTATCAAGAAGGAAGGAGACGTTCTGTGGCTCCTGAGTGTGGATGCCAACGGACACGAAAAGTTCAGAAAACCGTTGGTCCCCCACCCCGCAAGACAGACTTCACGACTGTTTCTTGGCATACAGGTGATACCCTAAAGAGAAATTGCCTATTTTTATTAGTGATTTTAAATGTAGTTTATTAAATGATTTTAAAAGTAGCAGTGATACATATGAGAATGGTTAGGAAAAAACTATACACACACACACACACACACACACACAGGGTTGTAGGGCCCACTACCATACCAGGTTTCAGGTATCCACTGGGTCTTGGAACGACTCTTCCACAAATAAAAGGAAACTGCTATTCCTAAGAGATGTTCTTCCAGGAGACATCTCTCCATATTTGTTACCAAGATCTTTAGATTTTGACATCAGGTAGGAGGAGCAGGCAGGTCACTTTGCCAACCACCACCCTCAGGTTTAGATATACATCAGGCACCCCTGAAACTGCAATATGGCAGGTTGGGTCACTGGTGTGCCAAAGAGCCTGCAAGGGACCATCCCTGGGGCAAAACAGGGTTCTGCACACCCTTAGCATGTTCAGCACTCGGGACAGATTCACGTTTCTTCCATGTTTTTGAAGTTGAGCTTACAAGCTTGGGACTATGTCCACTAGTGCAGAGAAGGACTGAGGACCCGGCAAACAAATCAATTCACATGAAGCTCTGGGAAGCACGACACAAAGTGGTTTGTCGTCTCATCTCTCCTATGACCATGAGTTGTGCCTTTAGGAGACACACGATAACCAAACTCAAAGGTATGTCAAAAGATAAGACCCTAGAGGCCCAGGGGTCTGAACCAAGGGAGGCAGAACAGCCCTGGGGGCTTGAGCACAAAGCCACCATGTAGCTCTGACACCAGCTCTGTGACCTCCAATGCATACTGCACCTCATTCAGCATCCATTCCCTACTCCATTAAATGGGCATTTGTGGCTAAAAGATTGGGGTGGATGGAAAGTCTTCAGCCAATAGTAAGTGCTTTGTTGTATGTGTTAGTCAGCTCTCCCTCACTGTGACAAAGTACCCAAGAAAACAACTGAGAGAAGGAAAGACTGATTTTGGTTCATGGTTTCAGTCTATTGTAATGAGAGAGACAGAGAGAGAGAGAGAGAGAGAGAGAGAGAGAGAGAGAGAGAGAGAGAGAGAGAGAGAGAGGCCAGAGTCTGGGGACAAAACTACTTCTGGAAAGCACATATCCCCAGTGACCTGCTTCCTCCAACTTCCTAAGAGTTCCTACCACCTCCCAGTAGAGCCATCAACTGGGCATCAAGCTGCCAACAGTTGAGTTTTGGGGGGATTTTTAAAGTCCAGACCATGATTGATGTCAATATTATTGCTATCAAATCTGCTTGAGGAAGTGACAAGCCCTGTGTTCTCTAGCACACCTGAGAGCTGTTCAAATCAATAATCACATCCCAGAACCTATCTCAAGAGCAACTCAGAAAATAAGATGTTAACTGCTTACTATTACACTCTTCATTTTTTTCCTACAGAAAATCTCCCTGGCTCAACAAATATGGGGGTGGGGAGAGCAGATGAAGGGGGAAGCCCCAGGAGACACATCTAGTCTCTGAAGAGCTGGTAGGTGGAGGGACTGCCCTGCCCTGGGACCTGCTGGCCCTTCCCTTGTCTCCTGGGCAGTTCTTGGCCATCTTTTAAAGCTAAGCCCAGCAGCTATTTGGACACGAGGCTTTGAATACGAGGCAGGTGCTGGAAACCCTTTTCATGTGAATCCTGTGGAATGATCTCCAGGAGAGCTTGACATAGCTCCAGCCACCAGCCGCTGGGCACAGTCCTCTTGCCAGGCACGCCTGAAACACAGTGTCCTCCTGTGGAAGTGAGGGAACTCCAGGGGTCCCCTGTTCACCCTGGCTTATTCTAGAGGAAGAGGCTTGGATCACATCTTAAAAGTTCTCCTGGTCGCACGCCTGGCCTCACAGTTGGTCCAACCTTGGGCTCCACCACTGCTGCCGCTGTGGCTGTGGGTGGAGTGGAACCCAGGGGCCTCCCTTGCATGTCCTTGGAAAAATCCATTTTTCACATCGAACCTGCTGAGTCAGTTTAGCCAGAGCTCTGCCTCCTTGAAGCACCCTGGGTGTGCGACCGGGTTCCTTATCCTCCACCCCCAGAGCTACGTCTGGCTCTGGATTGACAGGTTACACTGGCTAACAACCCCCGGGTGAGTCTTGGCCATGGGCCTGACTGACAGGTCTTAACTGGAACTGATTGGAGGGCTCTCGTCTTGATCATTCTGCTTTCCCAGGCCTGGCAATCTCTCATCTATGTGGTTGGGTAGGGTCTAGCCTAAGAAGTCTCAGCAATCAGGCCCCACTGAGCAAACATGCCCTCCACCTCCCCTGACTTGACCTATCTTCCTCCTATCGCAAGAGGAATAGTTCAAAGGGCTGAGATCAGGCAAGGGTCCTGACAGAGCTATCTTGGCAGACCTTGGGGTGCTACTGAGGCGGGGTGGCTGATTTATCCAATTGGTTCTGTAGTAAGTATTTTTTAAACTCCCGACTCCCTGCTCAAGTCTCACTGCTTCCCAACACTGCACAGTGTTGCTGAGAGGACAATCAGTTCCTGTGCCATGCAGTACTACGCTATACTAACAACACTGACAGTCACAATCCTAGCCACACCATTTTTAATTGTTCTACAGTTCTTGGATAGGCCATTCTGTGTCTTTTACATCAAAATGGCCACTTTTCCCTTTCCCCTACGGGAATCAAGGAGGGAAGATTCTCTGATTCTGAATCTGAATCTGGTTCTGATGTTTGCTCTGTTTCTTCAAGCTATGTTTTTGAACTTTTAATAGGACTTGTAAATTTTATTGAAATCTGGACATGATGCATCAGATAATAGTCACTGAGCTAGACAGGACGTTAACACAAGGTTTTGTTTGTACGTCTAGGAGCTAAGCTGTGTTTGCTTGCTTTGGTTACAGGTTCCTAGAGGTAAAAATTTCCTCTTGTGGCTTTGGGTTTTTCCTCTTCTGCTGTCTTAGGGTCTTCCTAGAAAGGTTTTCCATAAATAAGATCTTATATTGGCTCCAGCAGCTCTGCTCCCAGCACCCCCTGATTCTCTGCATTCACTTTAATTTAGGGGACAGTGGTTTGTCCTATGACCTCAGTTCCCAGAGAGATCTAAGGAAAGTTGTTGATTTTCAGTTTGTTCAGCACGTTTTTGTTGTAAGGGTGGAAGTTGTGGCTAGGCTGGAAACCAGGAGTCTCTTAATATAGCCTTATATATAATAGCATATGTAACGGCTAGTGTGCACACGACTTAAATATGTGCAACAATGGATAATGGAGTGAGTGGTCAACACTGGCAGAGGTCCTGGGGAGTCCTCTGGACTGGAACCTGGGAACCACCCAGGACTCGAAGGCTGTTTTCATTACACATCACTGGGCTGACACAAGCCTAGAATGAGTCCTATAATTAAGATGTTTACTGATAATTATTTGTCAAGAGTTTTTTTTGTTTCTTTAGTCAAAGGAAATGAAAGTGTGTGTGGGGGGGGGAAGGAAGTGGAAAGATTCCTAGTGGGAAATAAGACCATTAGTTATTAAAAATATCATGAGAACATTTTTCTGACTCATTCAAAGTTGGAGTCAAGTTGCCATTTTTAATGTTCAGATCACTAATGTGGCTGCTCAGGGTCTGTCATTTATATGCTAATTAGAAAACTTGGGTTCAGGATACTAGGACTTACTTTCACCCTCAGTCCAGCCTTTCAGGCTTTCGGAATTCTTTGGAGATGGCCACCTGCTGATTCACTCCCAACTGAAGTTAAGTCAGAATTTGGGGGCTGTTTCCCCACCCCCAGAATAAAAGACACAAGGAATAATCAAGTCCCTGAAGTGCCCGGAGAAGCCATGAGATGAGGCCCTCATTACCAGCCCAGTTTCTCTCCGTGTTCCGGTTCAGAGGTGTCCCAGGAGCCGTCACACTTGAAATAAAGCTGCTTTATGTGGCTGAAGGAGCGAATCAGACTTCCCATGATTAATTGCTCTGGTGAGAAGACAAACTGAAACACGTCAAGGGGTTCATGGTTCTGAGAACTGAACGTTTAATGGCCACTGAGTGACAAGGACCTCAAGCAAGCCTCCACCCAAGCCCAGTCACCCTCCAGCCTCCCTGGGCTCAGGGGCCTGAGCCCACAGGACATCTCTCCCCAGCACCCAAAATGCACACTCCTCTGCTTCCTGGCATGTTGCTCTGAGCACTTAGGCTTACACCATGTAAATAAATAGGCCATGTGCTTGCCCACGGCCAGCTCATTCCTCGCCTTGGTGACAACTCGGCACAGACTCAGCACCAGGAGTGTGCAATGCTGATTTAGCTGACCTGCGCCACTTCAGCTACCAGCAAGAGCTATTTCCATGGATACGCTATGCTACGTAATGAATCCACTCCTCCCAGGTCACTTATACAGGGACTTGTCCTCACTGATTCTTATGTAGAACAAAAACTGAGAATGGACAGCTGGTCGCAGGTAAAGACAGGGAAAGGGCCCTCACAGGTCCTCCACCCCAACTCTGAGGTTGGATCCAGACCCAGAAGGTGGCTCAAAAGAGGAGGCCAGCCCTTAGCTTCACCTACCGTGAAACACAGGGGGCCTACACACAGCCCCTCCTACAACCAGGATTCCAGAAACTTCCCTCCTCACACATCCTGGGAGATTCCCAGGGGTCCAGTCCACGGTCATCTAAAGGAGAGAGGCTTTAGGGTTCCTTCTTGTGGTCTCCAGTTCCAACTCTAATTCTGCTGTGGTTGAATTGTGCCCCACCAAAGGTCATGTATCTTCATTGTGAGGAGGTTGAACCCACAGGCTCTTAACCACTAAGCCACATCCCCAGCCCTTTAATTTTTTTTTTTTTTATTTTGAGACAGGGTCTCACTGAGTTACTTAAGGCCTCAGTTGCTGAAGCTGGCTTTGAACTTGGGATCCTCCTGCCTCAGCCTCCAAAGCCACTGGGATTACAGGCATGCAATTCCGCACCCGGCAACATCGGAATCTCGTAGTGACTGAAGGATATGCAAAGTAGAAAGTCCTTAAAGCCCAGAGAGCATTTCATTATGTAGTAAATATAAGTCCTGCGGGACTTCACACCCAGGACAGAGAGAGAGAGAGAAGGCCACCAGGGGAGACTGCAGAGGCTGTTCTCAGTTCTGGGAGCCCCGGGGCCAAACTCCCCCTGACCGTGTAGAAGCCCTGCCACAGGCACCATGCAACTGGTAGTGTCCTTGTCCAGAAGAAAAGCTGTTGTGTGTGGCAGCTGTTAAACTGGAGTGTCATCAAGATCAGAATGGGCTTTCTCCAAGGATACCAAGCCCATCTGCTGTGTCCAGTGAACACACGGTTCTTACAGGTCCCCTACGAAAGGGGCTGTCCCCAAACCCTGCCAGAACGCTGCTGGATGACGCTGTTCAGAAATACAGTGGGGTGAGAGTCAGAATCCGACTTGCCACAGTCAGCACCGTTGTCCCAGTTATCAAAATGGAGCAGAATTACAGAATGGTCAGGGCAATGTTTCACACAGGCACTGGGTGAGGTGGGGTATCTTCTCCCAAGCTGCCAGTGTGGGAAGGGAGGTTGGCGCCCTGGCAGGATCTAGAAAGGAAGAGGAAGAAGAAGAGGAAGAGACATAACCTCAAGCAGAAGGCTAACCTGAGCGAGGTCCTATGTGAATGGCATTTTCTTTTGCTTCAGACTCAGATGGACATAAAACAACACCTTGACTGGTCCCTACGTGTCCTGGTATTCCAAAACCTCGATCCCAAGGCTTACCTTTAAATGTTGGTCCTTGCACCAGAAACCTCTTCTGACTCTGGCGAGTGTTTTCGAGAACTGTAAGTACAAGAAACCATCCAGGGTGGCAGGACAAGAGCAGAGAATTTAAGGAAAGGCATCAACTTGCGCCACAAAGGAAGGGGACCCTAAGTGTGGCCTCCTGTGGCCTTCTCTGCCTGAGTCACCTGATGCTTCACCCAAGGCCTTGCAACCTGGAAAAGTGGGCAGGGGATTAGCCGACTTGACCATCCTAGTAACAATAACAAACAGCAGTCCGGCTCTGTGTCAGCTGCACTCACTAACATGCACTGTGGGAGGCCTGCGTGTGTTAGGAATGTCAAACCAAGATGGCGCAGACTGGGGGCTTGAGCGGAAAACCTTTTTCTCCCAGCTCTGGAGTCTATAAGTCCAAGATCAAGGTGTGGGCAGGGCTGGTTTCTCCTGAGGCTTCTCCGCTAGGCTTGTAGGTGGCCGTCTTCTCACTGTGTCCTCACACCGTTGTCCCTTGGGTTGGAGCCCGGCCATAGGACCTCATTTAACCCCAATTTACTCTTTGAAGATGCTGTCTGTCTGCAGCGCAGTCATGTTCTGAGGTCCTGGGGGTCAGGACTTCAGCTGATGAACTTCGGGGTGGCCCAGTTCAACCCATAACATTTTTTTTCCATCACATTTTATAATGGGAGTGGGAGAGGAGGAAGAAGAATGGGGAGAATGTACAGACTAGATTCCACAGCGAGATCCAAAGGCACCTGGGGAATATTTTAATGTACAGATGAATATGGATACCAAAAACTAGACGAAATGCTTGTTCAGAGATAGTGTATCATCAACAGAAAAGACAGGGCTGCGGCAGAGCTCAGAGGGAAAGCCTCACCCTGCACTTGCAAGGCTCTGCGTTTGATGCCTGGTGCTGAAATCAAAAATACATACAACATACACACATAGACATGGAAGGTAACTTTAAATTGGAAAATGTTTAGTAATGATGGCGGACAGCCTCCAAGACGGCCTCTACAGTTCCCACCTCCTGGCCTCCACACCCACAGCCTAGAGTTATCTCCTCCATGTTGATGTTGGTAGGAATTGGAGGATGTCACTTTGAAGGTTAGAGTATAGAGCACTGTGGCTTCTGTCTTCAGTATTCTCTCTCTCTCATCTCTCGCTCTCTGCCTCCATGACCACCCCCTCCCGTGTGTGTGTGTGTGTGTGTGTGTGTGTGTGTGTGTGTGTCTGTCTGTCTGTCATCTCTCCACCCAGGCAAAGCCTGCCATCACTTCGGGAACGGCCCTAGGAGGTCTGTGTCATGAGGAACAATAATCCCTCAACTACCACGAGCCTAGAAGCAGAGGCTTCAACCCATCTGAGCCTGGAGCTGGCCCCAGTTCCCACACAGAGCCTGACCGTGACCTCACGTAAGATCTTGAACTGGAAGCACCCAACTGAGCTCCTTCTGTATTCCTGACTCTCGGAAACTCTGCCAGGCTTTGGAGTAATATTTTTAGGCCAAGAGATAACTAATATCACCATCTAATCTCAGTGCTGAAAGGAAAATTCACATTTCTGTGGATGAAAACCTACTTCATTCAGTGCCCATACCTAATTTTATGCTCTCATGTTTGCCCTCTTCATTAACATCTTTTAATTCAGTACAGGAAGGAAAAAAAATAAGAAAAATATAAAGATTTTAGTGTGCACATGAAAAAAAATCTCAAATAATTCTTTTTTTTTTTAATTTCTAGTGGTGAGATTTTGAAACAGCAGGAACTAACTAGAGGAATTTTGGTGACTTCTCTTACTGTTAACTAGATTTCTTCTTCACCATCACTATCTGAAATTCTATAATTTACATTTTTTAGCAGCATGTCTGTGCCAGTAACTTCATCTCACAAAACTTGAATAATATTTGATATTCCTTATACCCTCTGGCTTATGTAAATATTCAATTAAACTCCAGATGAGGTAGGCAAAGAAAAAATTAATTGCTTCATAGGAAAGCTGTTAAGTCCCCTGCTAATGTTTTCTTTTAATTAAAAAGGTATTTTCAGAACTAAAATAACATTGCCCAGTTTGGAGCCCCAAACCTCCAGGCACCCACACCGCAGCCAAGAGTGGAGCCTCGGGGAGCAAATCAGAGAGTCTGGCAACCATGAAGACTTGGGAGATATCAACCATGAAGACTTGGGGGATATCAACCATGAAGACTGGGGTGAGGATATCATTTCTGCATTGCAGCAGAGAGTCCCCTGTGGTCTGGCCACCTGGGTCCTTTGGTCCTGGGCTTCCTGAATCCCCGGGCCCCAAACCATGTGGTTCCATCAAGGTGTTACAGGGCTGGTCCTCCTCGAGGCTCTCAGGCTCTGTCCCCCTCTCCTTTCCGACTGCCATGAGCAGAGCAGTTTTTCTCCCCCACACCCTTCCCCAGGAGGACATGCCTCACCTCCGGCCCCAGAGCCATGGATTTGGTCAACCGTGGACTGAACTCCTGAAATGAGCTCCAAATGAACATCCCCCCGCCAAGCTTCTCTTGCCATTTGTTTTGATCACAGCAACAAAAAGCTGCCTAACACAAGGACCCACCCATACAATCCAAGATGATCTCTCTTGAGATTCTTAACTTCATTCTATCTGTAAATATCTCTTTTCTGGTTCCTAGCTTGCAGAGACTGGAGCATAAACTTAGTGATAACACTATTACACCCACCACAGTCTCTATTTTACTCTAAATCCTCCACTCCAACTATAAGAAGAGATGTCCTAATAACATTACCCAATTGCTTACACAACTGTATTTTTCCTATGAATCCATAAGATTTGTAACAATTATGTATCATATTTTACAGATTAAATATCAGAGACTCAGCTAGTTTACATGTTACACATGCCCAAAGTAAATGTTCAACATCTCTAGCAATTAGAAAAATGCAAACTAAAACTACACTGAGATTTCATCTCACTCCAGTCAGAATAGTAATCATCAAGAATATAAGCAATAATAAATATTGGTGAGGATGTGGGGAAAAGGGTACACTCATACATTGCTGGCGGGACTGCAAATGGATGCAACCACTCTGGAAAGCAGTATGGAGATTCCTAACTACAGTAATGCAGCCCCATCAATGCTTATAACAGCTCAATTCACAATAACTACACTATGGAACAAACCTAGGTGCCCTTCAACAGCCAAATGGATAAAGAAAATGTGGTACATATACTCAATAGAATATTACTCAGTCATAAAGAAGAATGAAATCATGGCATTTGCCAGCAAATGGACAGAGTTGGAGAATACCGTGCTGAGTGAAATAAGCCAATCCTAAAAAACCAAAGGCTGAATGTTCTTTCTGATACGCAGATGCTAATTCACAATGCCGGGGGAGAGGAGGGAAGAATAGAGGTACTCTGAATTAGACAGAGGGAAATGAAGGGAGGGGAGGCAGTCTGGGGTAGGAAGAATAGTAGAATGAATGGGACATTCATACCCCTGTACCTATATGACTACACGACCCGTGTACGTCTACATCATGTACAACCAGAAGAATGAGAAGTTATACTCCATGTATGTATGACATGTCAAAATGCATTCTACTATTATGTATAACTAATTAAAACACATTTTAAAAGTCTTACCATTCCTAAGAGAAAGAGGTATTAGGAATTTGCAGAAGTTCCTAATTCTGAATTGTCCAGTTGTAGAGAACCCACAGATGTTGGATGAAAGCGGCGCCATGTGGTAGAAGGGTCTTCTCTAGGAACTTCCCTCGCATCCCCCTTTGGATACGTATCTCCAATACTCTCCACCACGCAGGTCAGATGATTGCTTCCCCAACACTTGAAAACCACTATCATTTCTTTGAAGTCTTTGTGTTTCCAACTCACTCTCCAACTTTCACTGACCTTTCCTGATAACATTGGGTCCTACACTCACTGTGACAGCCGACATTCCTCTGGGCTTTTCTGCCCCAGGGAGCCTGTGGGACTTGGAACAGGCCTGACGCGGGGCCTTGGGAGTCTTCGCGGGTTGGATGGTATACACCAGGGTCATTGTAGGAGGTGTTTCCTGTCTGAAAACAGCTCCCAGGGGAAACCAATGACTCAACAGTCTCTCAGGCAATCTGTTGGTACTGAAATACTTAGGGATGTTACCCAGCAAGAAGGGAGGCAGGAATCAGCAAATGAGCCTCTGCTTAGAAGTGTCTGTCCTTAGGACATCCACGGAATGGACCTGCCTCTCCCTGTGGAGCTCTCTGACGTGCTGATGAGCTCTTGCTGTCTTGGTCATTGTCCCCGGAAACATTTCCAGCATCCTCTGTCATTCTTCCCTCAAAATTTGATTCTCTTTTTCTCTGTGTGAAGGTCCATTTCCTGCCCTGTGCTGTTGGAAATGACCTCCACAATTTCTGTGTGACATTCTTCAGAGAGCTCTGCTCCACGTTACCCAGACTGGGCCATGCTCTTTATCATTTATGTATTTACTAATTTAGTCTGATTAATGAACCCATTTAAGATTTTATGTGGGGGGAAAACAAGATAGTTCAGAAAAGGGAAGCCACACACCACTATCAGAGCATTTGTTAGAATTTAATACTGTAAACACAGAAATATGTAACACTACACGGATGGAGACGTAGGGTGGGGGGTTCTATTAGAAAAAGGCTCTCAAAACCAACATTTGTGGCCAAGTGGGGGTGTGTGTGTGTATGTGTGTGTGTGTACCCGTCTGTGTGCACTTGTGTGTGTGTGTGCGTGTGTACCCGTGTGTGTGCACTTGTGTGTGCATGTGTGTGTGTACGTGTGTGTGCATGTGTGTGCATGTGTCAGGGAGCAGCTGCATTTGCACCAGAGAGATCCCCAAGGTGAAGTACATGCAGAGCACAGTGCTTATTAGAGGACATTCCCTGTCCCAGTCTGTATTGGGATTCAACCAAGCACAGACTGAAAGTATTTGAAAGTAAAATATGGCGTCTGTTTTGAACGTGTCCAGATTTTTTTTTATCTTGGTTGCATCTCTAAACAATACAGTAGAACAAGTATTTAGATAGGATTTGCATTTTGTTAGCTATTTTAAGTCTTCCAGGAATGATCTATAGTATTCCAAAGGATGTGAATAGGTGATGTAAGAACACTGAAGCATTTTATATGAGGGACCTGAACATCCCTGGGTTGGTAGGAACTCAAACTTCTAACCATTCCCCAGGGAGACTGAGGGATATGTGTGTGTGTGTGTGTGTGTGTGTGTGTGTGTGTGTGTGTGTCCATGCACATGTGCACAAAATTATTTTAATTAAAAATGATTAAACCCAACTGTAACCACACCAATCTTTAAAATTTCATCCAATGAAAGATTTTTTTCAGAAGTGTTTTTGCCACTGACATTGTTTAGCACCACCAGCATCTGGTGCCAAGAAAAATAAGAGCCACCTTTCATCCCTGTACCTGTCTCCTCCTTTTCTCCAGGTTGGCCTGTCCTGTGGAGTCCAGCTCCTCTCCTGAGGGCAACTCGCCTGCTCAGGGCTGAGCCTGGCTCTCCACCATCAAATCCACCACTGGACCACCACTGGGAGCCGTCCTAGACCCCAGGTGGCCCTGCACGGAGGTGGGACAGCCTGAGGACGCCGGGCTCTTCCACCTGCTGAGGCTATCTTCTCTCCCACATCCCTGTGTCTTTGACCGTGCTCCCTGCCAGCCATGGCAGCACCACCCACTGACCATACAGGGCCTTCTGGCTCTTCACATGGGGACCCCAGGTGGACCCTGAGAGAACGTGTATTGTTTCCAGATACTGGTGACAGTGACTCAGGTAAGAAAAGCCCACAGGCCCACTGTGGAAATCCAGGGACAGCTTGTAGTGACGCTTGGTGGGGGTGCAGCAGTGTGGGGTGTGGCCAGGAGCTGGACCCCCAAGCCCATCCCAGACTTAACTTACAGGTAGAAATAGCATGTACAAATATCCATTCATGGGTTCAAGGTACTCAGAAATCCCATTTTCTTTTTCTCCTGAGAACTTACTTAACTTTCTTTTCGGATTCCATTCTTGTTTAAAGATTGCATCTAAATTGGGGGGCTCTGTTTGGCTTTGGGGTAACAGGGAGAAGAGGGGCAGCCTCAGAAATGCTCCACACACAATACTAGTGAGCGTTCCAACCTTCCCAACCTCTGCTTGCTTCTTCATGTGGCTTTCTGGGGACATGAGCAGCAGCTTCTGCCTGTCAGGGCAGACTCACTCTGCCCTGGTGCCACTGGACTCTGGCTTCTCCTCTCCAGAGGCTAAGCCATCCTACCTGACACACTATCCTTTCATGGGAGTGTTATGAAAAAGCTCATATGTGAGATAATGCAAGAATCTTCAGAGGTGAAATGATGGGGCTATGAGAGCCATAACAGTGACTTCATCCCCTGAGACGGACTAACTGGAAATGCAAGAAGCCTCCATGGTGAATATCTGCTCTAGGGCCCAAATGACCCACTCCTGCTGAAAGGTCTGTCGAGGAATCGATGGAGCGCCTGGAGAGGGGCCTTCTCTCAGCCGTGTTTTTTCTGGCTTCTAAGTAGTTTAGAACATCCATGAAATGGACAAGGATCTGGGACAGTCGGAGCCAACCTGTTAATGATAAGTCCACTTACATTCTTCTTAGGGGTCCATAGGAAATCGAAGATGCTAAATGCGGGAAATTGGGGACTTTTTTAAAAAAAAAAACAAGGTTCCAGTGCATCACAGATGCCTCTCAGAGGACACAGAGTTAGCAAGAGCTGGACTGGGGGTGAGTGCTCCAGGACCAGCCTCCTCAGCCTCCTCTGTGACCTTGCCAGCCAGGTGGCAGCTCCCTTCCCGAAAAGACAAAGGTCTTCCCACAGCCCCAAATGTGTAGATGGAGGATCTTCAAGTTGAGGGCTGGAATACTTAAAGTCATGGTTCTGTACTTGTCTCAGAAATTGGATATTAAAGAGATTTCTGATTCTCAGGGGGAAGAAAACATGCTTTTAAATATTCTCAGGCCATTTTCCAATTGATCCTCCAACATCGTCTCCTTCTAACATAACCAGTGAAGGCAGGAGCTCTTTTAGGCCCTGTACTGGCCTGGGTACAGATCCTGCTGTCCCCCCCTACCTCAGACACATCAGATGTAGCTCAGTATGTAAGGTGGCCCCCAGGACACCACAGCCGCCTCCACATCATTTGGGTTGTTAATGCTTTCTCCTTAGATTCCTGACCCAGAATGAGGCTCTCCTCACCAAATAATGACTTAGATTTCAATATATTACCTTGATATACAGATTTTGTTATTTATGTCGTTCACTGCATAATACTTCCCACTTACTATTCTTAAAAAGACAAAAATTAGAGCTCATTTAAAAAGTAAATTTAAATAAAATTTTAAAAACAAACATTGCACTTTCGTAGTAAATAAAAAGGCAAATTTATAATACAATGCGTAGACGTAAATTTGTACATGTTTCCGTTAGTTTTAAATGTAACTCCTAATGCTTAATCTAATCCAGTTTTCTAAATCCAGAGGTGTGAACACAATGTGCCTTTGTAGAACGATTTTACCATCATAGTGAGACCCTCATAGGATAGACGGCTCTGGACTTTTGGGTTAGACTGCACTCAGGGTGATGGCCCACAGCTTCCTGCCAGCTTGGAGCCTTTCATCTCCAGAGGTAGAACTAGAGGCCAATCCTTATTCAATTAGCGTAATTAACAGGATGGCCTGAGTGGCAGAAAGGTGATCTAGCTGGTAACTTGGAGGACTAGCCAATCAGAGCAGCCTGCCCCTCCAGAGGACCAAAACAGCTCCTTTGTATGGGGTTTGGAATTTGGCCTGTGGAATGGAGACCTCTTTCCCCTTTTCTTGTCAGCATTTCACTCTCATTGGGAGAGAATCTCACTCTGGGTTGGCTTTCCCCACCTGCCGTGCGTCTGCCTCCCCTCTGAAGGCTGCAGAAGGCCTCTTCCTGCATCGTAGACAGTCCTCTGATGAAGTAACTCATCTACCCATGAATATGGAATTCTCTAGTCTGACCATGTGGCCTTCACTGGGAAGTAGCTGCCATGACATAGTAGTGAGACACCTTTTGATGATTTTTTATGACCTTGACACAGTGGCAGAATGCTCCAGAGATGGGCCTGGGTCCTCCAGGAGGCACCAAATATTTTCAATAAGCAACCATCCTTTTTTTTTTTTTTTTTTTTTTTTTTTTTTTTTTTTTTTTTTTTTTGTATCCGTAGCAAGCAGAAGTGGATCCAGGAATCAAGGGGGCATGAGGTGCCTCTTCATGAGTACAGCTACCAACTGTTCACCGGCTAGCCCTGAAATTTCCATGTCTGCTGGGTTAGAGGTCTGGGCTCCTCCAAAGGAGCACTGCCAGGACCCAAGGGTAGATCTCAACTGGACTCTGAGACCACCCCCTTGGCCACTCCAGGATGCAGTATTAGTTTCCTGTTGCTGCTTTAAGAAATGACCGAGTTCTAAACGACTCAGGACATGCACCTAGTATCTCACAGTTCCATGTGTCAGAAAGTCCAAGACAGGTCTCACTGGGCTAAAAGCCATGTGTCACAGGGCTGTGCTCCTGCCCCTGGGGAGAATGTGCTTCTTTGCCCTTTTAAAGGCCACAGTGTTGCTGATTTGATAGTCTTTTTTGGTCCAATGCAAGGTGCCATTTCCAATCTCAAGGTTCTAACCAACCTTGACCAGCTTATGTAAATAGGATTCCTTAATTAGGTGATTGTTTATATTTGGTTCACAGACTGAAAATTCTTGCTTTCAAGAAAAGGCTGGTGTGTTGTCATAGCAACAATGTAACCACCCCCGCCCCAAGGTAATTGTCTTTTTCACAGGCCACCTTCTGCAAAAAGACAAAAGAAAGGAAAATAGCCCACAGAGCCCAGTCCTTTTCTTCATTCCTCTGCTCGTGCCTTCTTTTTTAATACATTCATTATTGGCATGTCACCAGACACTTTTAAACTCAAGAGCATCTTTACATATCACCGCACCTTGCATTTCAAGGTATTTCAATTAGAAAAATAATGGAGATGGGAAATGGGAATTAACAGAGATATGATCTCTCACACAAAGCAGGACGCCACCCGTGCAGATCTTTGAGGATGGGTATAAGCAGAGACTGTTAAATCTAAAAGCTCAGGAGCCCAAGAATGGGGAAGAGGCAACAGAAACTACCATTAAGCACCAAGAGGCAGCTACAACTGATGCCCAGATATGGCTGACATAGCCAGCTGTCTTCCTCATTCCATGGATTTACAGTTCCCAGACTAGAGATGGGGATTAGCTCAATTGGCTCAATTTTATGTGTAAGCATTAATAAATGATATTGCTGTCGCATCATCCAGGAGAGGGCTCTCAGAAGGAAAAAGCTCATTTGCTACTCTCCATCATTTACTTCAAAGTAAATTTTGAATGCTGTTATTTTTGGCATAGATAGCATGTGGCCTTTTTACTAATTCAATAGCCATCTGTATGTTTTAGAGGAAGATTTTCAACTCAAATGTATCTCTCCAGAAATGAATTCTCAAGACACACTGAATCCCTGGAGATACAGGTAGACAAGACTGACCATCCCAGGCTGCTACCAAGCATTGCTTGGCTCTTTCTCTACACCTGCTAGGTTGCAGAGTTGAAGTCCCTCTGACCCATCTGAAAGGTGCAAGTTCTGGACTAAATTCTGGGCCAAAGTTCAGAGAATCTTATAAGAGACCGTAACATTGTCCCAGATTCTTCAACCCTCTAAATTCATTATCTTTGCCCTGTGTTTGCAGTTTTGCCCACTAGGACCACATTTCCCAGCTTCTTGCCCTTGACCCTAGCCTTGTGACTTGGTTGTATCAATAAGATGTGATAACAATAAAGCGTACTGAGCTAGCAGGTCTTGAGTACCTCTCCTTGCCCCCTTCCACCTCTAGTAGTGTGCTGGGGTTTGCATATGAAGTGTCCCCTGAAAGCTGAGGAGACCACAGTGTTCTAAAGTGAAATAATTAGATTATGAGAGTGGGAACCCTATTAATGGATTAATCCATTTGATGGATTAATAATCTGGGAGGACTACTGGAGTGTGGTAACTGTAGGCAGGTAAGTTGCATCTAGAGGAAGAAGTCACCAAGGGTGTGCCTTTGTCCCTGGTGAGTGGAGCTCTCTCTCTGCTTCCCGGCCACCATGAGCTGAGCAGCTGTCCTCTGCCATGCCCTTCCACCATGATGCTCTGCCTCACTCCAGGCCCAGAGAAATGGAGTCAGCCAACTGAGGACTGAACCTCTGAAACCGTGAGCCCAAAATAAACTTTTCCTCCTCTAAATTGTTCCTGTTGAGTATTTTGGTCACGGTGATGCAAAGCTAACGCACAGTACTAAAGGAAAGAACTGCTTAGAGGAGCCCACTGGTCCTAGGAGGAGAGAGACCTGTGGAATAAAGCCAGATCTCACTAGCTGGGCCATACAAGCTGATTCTTAGGCAGCGCTTAGACAAAAAAAAAAAAAAGGCCACCTGAGATGAACTGAGCTGAGCTGAAGCTGAGATCAGAGGCCCTTGTGCAAACCCACAGAGTCCCTGAGAACAAATGATTATTGTTTTAAGTCACTGAACTCAGTGGGACTTGGTATATAGCTTTTGTGTGGCAATGGCTAATGGGGCCACATGCCAAGAACTTTTCAGCTGCAAACCAGGCCAAAATCCAGGCCAGTCCCCTCTTTCCCTTGGACACTGGTTCTACTAAGACACTCCTGACATGTCTTGAGACTAAGCACCTGCTTTCAGGACTCAGTCTGGTAACTGAGGCCACATTCACCATGCTCCTTAGCTTAGATCCTAAGTTGAGCCCTGGCTCATGTCCACAGTTCTTCAAAAACTGGGGTCCTGATTCTCAGTACAGTTTGAGAGCAATAAGTAGACTACTACCCATGGAAGCTCAGGTCCACGGGGGACCCAGCATTGCTATGTGGTGGCAACTACCCAGATTCCTGTGTAAAATCCTCATCCAAGTCTCAGTTTTCTCAGTTTTTTGTAAAATGAGATAATAATCATGGTACTTCTCATGGACTTGTGAGGATTTAACACAAATGCTTGTAAAGCACGAGGCAGAATTCCTGGCACATGGTGAGTTCTCAACAGACGTTAGTTACTGTCCCAAAGCAACAGCATCACAGGCCCAAGGTCATTGTCCTCTGGAGATCGATTTGCAAGGTTGGTCCTTGTCTGGTTCTTGGGAACTTGCCCCCTGACCCACTATGTGAGACTCACTCTGCCTGTTATTTGTGTAAACGGTAGGTTGTTCTCAACACCTGCCTTCCTTCAGGGAGTCTGGGATTCTGCCATGTGCTTAGTAAAGGGTGGTTACATGCCTCAAGCTGTGGGAAAGCAGAATAATGACCCCCAATGTGTTCCTTCTAATCCCTGGTACTGTGAATTTGTGATGTCACATGGCAAAGGGGAACCACAGTTGCAGATGAAATTAAGGGTGCTTATCAGCTACCCTACAATAGGGCACGTGTCCTGGGTTGCCTAGGCAGACCCAATAAAATCCCAAGGGTCAGAAAAAGATGACTGTGAAGGAAAAGCACAGGGAGATGCTACGTCACTGCTCAGAAGATGGAGGCTGGGCCATGAGCCCAGGACACAGGTGACCCCTAGAGGATGGAAAAGACAAGTGGATTCCCTCTCAGTGTTCCCAGGAAGAGCGCAGCCCTGCTGGTACCATGATCTCAGCTTAGTGAGACCAGAGTCAAGATTTCAGACCTACAAAGTGTAAGATAATAAATTCACGTTGTTTAAACTACTGTTTATCATAAGTTGTCACAGCAGCAATAAAAAATTCATATCAGCTGCCAACAAAAACTTTGGTCACTGAGTCTGTAGTGGACTTCCCTGGGCAGGAATGCTCACACATATTACAGCAAATTGTTTGTTTCTGTGTCTCCTTGAAGGGAAGAAAAGGGCATAGGAAGGTTTTTAAGTGGAATCTTCCAGACTGCATGAATTTCCTTTATGAGCCAGCTGCATATCCTCTCTATATCATTGCGATAAATCTTAGCCTTGAGAACAACCTTATTCTAACCTAAGAGTCCTTTTAATGCATCTCCAAACATATGGGTGGCCTTGGGTACTCCCAACGCTTGCTCACATCACGAGTATTATCGCTGTCCCTGTTCACCAACAGCAAACTCCTTTATTTACCTTCAGCTGATTTAATCAAGAAAAAATATATTAAGCACCTACTATAGGACTCCCCTTGCCTTTTAAGCCAAAGATACAAAGTTTAGTTATGATTTCACATGAAATACTGTGAATGCATAGGTCCCCCTCATCCTTCTAGTATTTCCCTATTTTAATTTAGTTCTTCCAAATACTTATCTAAGTCAACAACAGCAATAGCAATCACAAACACACACACACACACACACACACACACACACACAAATGTAAGATCAATATTCCTTGTGGCCAACATGCAAATGCTTCCAAAACTTGGGACATAATTAAAAGCTTTACTGGTAGTACAAGGAAATACATTAATGAAATTAGCTTAATTCATTTATTAATAAATAAGCAAGATTATCTGATCTTTTAAGTCATACTCCAAGTAGTAAGAGCACAAAAAATTAGTAGTTATCACACTGATACAAGCTCACAAACACTTTTCTGAAGCCTTTGGGATCAGATGTGGTCAAAATTTCAGAATTTTCAGATTTTGGCAATGTACATTAATCACATACTATGTAACAATCCCAAAGGGTCTGGCATGCCATGATCACATACCCTGCTATTTATGCAGCAAAACTTCCCAACAGTCACAGAGGTTGGATAGCTGCCAACCACACACACACACACACACACTCCACAACAGAGCAGTTCAGGAGACAGACAAATTTCCATAGTTTTGCTATTAGAATCTGCTTGATTTCACCATTGTGGGTAAAGAATTATGGACCTGAAACTCCAAACTGAACTGAAAATATCTCCCATCTACCAAGAGGTCAGCAGACGGTGATATGGAGGATGCTATCTCTCCCTCTGTCCCTCACGAACACCCACCAGGGCCCAGGGTGAGTTCTCCACTTTAGGTACTTCACAGTGCGGCAAAGGTGGGTGTGAGGTGACATGTCGTTATCCAACACCTGTTCTCCTGTTTCCCATCCATGCACAAAAAATCTATAGAGAGCAAAATGATATGGGTCAAGAAGCACAGGGAAATAGGTGAACTAAGTATGGCTTATGTTTCCGGCACTGGAAGACCCTGTGTCCTCAATAGCAGAAATATTTATAAAATTAAGTTAATGATTTATACATCTCAATTTTGTTTTAAGAAGAAAAAAAAAAACTGAAATAAAAATAAGCTGTCTGCAACATAAAAGATCAATTTCCCATTAGTTCCAATGATTATGTGATACTTTTCCACAATTTATTTCAAAGAAGAAATAATTTTAGGGAAATGTTTATTTCCATGTTTATATCCCTTAAATCATAAGATCTATAATTGTTTTATTTTATAAAATAATATAAAGATTTGTAATATTAATAACATTAATATATACATGGCCTCTCTCTGTGCTGTGAAGTATTTTAAGTGAGTTTTCAGGGGTTCTGCTCATACAACTAATGAGCTCAAAAATCAAGAAAGTAATCTTGGTCCTTGGGTCAACTCGTCTTAATAAATAAATATTCCTCTCTCTCTCTCTCTCTCTCTCTCTCTCTCTCTCTCTCTTTCTCCATATATATATATATATATATATATATATATATATATATATGTATATATATAATTTTTTAAACTTTTTGCTGGGTCAAAAAACAACCACCAAAGAAAGATAAACTAAATAAAATATAATGAGGACAAGAAAGCAAAAATATATTAAAATAATATTCACATAGTTGAATTATTCCCTGATGTAATTATTTTAATTTCATATTTCAGAATAGGTACATTCAATTTTAGCATTTCAAAACTGGATTTCAATAGGAAAAAATATTTCAATTAGCTAGCTTTGACCTTTCAGGAGGAAAAATAACATTACTTTTGAGGGACATGAAAAGATTTGAGGACCTGGATCATCTGATGGATTTTTTCTATTAACGTAATTATTGTTGATTCATGACCCACTTCACTGTGCTCATGAGGACAGTTCCTGTGGGGACATTAAGAAAGCATTTCATTTGACAACCAGTCCAACCCTAATACTGTGGCATAGTCTCATCCTTGTCCTCACTCTTAATGATTTTGTGAATATAGAAACACAATATAAGTGATATATTTCCAATATTTTTAACAAAAAAGGCAGAATTGGATTATAAATCATGAATTTCCAGCCCTCAAGGTAAAATAAGAGGAGAAAAAAGAAAGAGCTACTTACTTTATATTTGAGCAAATAGAATTTTATACACAGCTATGGCATTATGTATAGTTTTAAAAAAAGAAATAAATTTTAAAAGTACTACAACAAAAAGAAAAAGAAAAAAGAACATGTTGTACCCCTCTCACATAAAAGAGATATCTTTTTTTAGAAAATATGTTCAGCCCCACCCAAAATATAAGTATCTGCAATTGTTTTTAAGCACAAAAACTGCCTATAATATCAATATCAGGTGATAAGATTACACAATTAAATTTTTTTAAAAAGATATAGATGTCAGGAGATAAATTAGGGCAAAGAACCATAACAATTCAAAGTTAAAGATAAACCTCAGACAGCAAGAAATAGAATCAACACAGAGAAAGAACTGACACAGCAAGGTAGAGGACAGTCTTGAGAACCTCCCAGGAGATTTAGAGAAAAAAAAATTGTGAGGTGAAAAAAGTAAGAAAAGATTGAAATAAGGAAAGAGTCCCGAGATCTGACTGCAGATACACAGTATTCCTAAGATAGGGAAGAGAAAAATGTGACAGAGATAAAAATAAAAGCAAAAGTATCAGTACGAGTCAAGTATACAGTATAATTCCCTCAATTGGACAAAGGGCATCTACAAAAAAAATCTATAGCTAACATCATACATCATAGTAAGGAACTTGAAGCTGCTCATTCAGGTCAGGAACAAGGCGAGGACTTACCCTCTCACCACTGCATTTTGACATCATACCAGAAATCCTAGCTAATGCAATAAGACAAGAAAAGTGGGGAAAGAGCATATAGACAGGGAAGGAAGAAACAGTCTTTGTTTACAATCAACATAAAA
Source organism: Spermophilus citellus (assembly GCF_964194105.1). Taxonomy (NCBI): domain Eukaryota; kingdom Metazoa; phylum Chordata; class Mammalia; order Rodentia; family Sciuridae; genus Spermophilus; species Spermophilus citellus. The sequence continues at coordinate 41,531,694 of NC_138198.1, forward strand.
AATATGTAGAAAATCCAAATAATTGACCCAAAAAACCCTCCTGAAACTAATAAATGACTATGATTATACCAAGGATGAAGGAAGCAAAGATAATATACAACCTACATACCAACAATGAACAAATGGAATTTTAAATTAAAAACACAATACCATTTATAGTAATACCTTCAAAAATGAAACATTTTGGTATAAATGCAATAAAATATGTATAAGGTTTACTTAAAAAACTAGAAAACATTAATAATTTTTCTAAAAAACCAATTAATTAAATGGATAGAGAATCCGTTTAATCAGTTGCTGCTGTTTGAAGTTTATTTTTCTTTTTCTATTTTTTATACCTTTGTTTTATTTATTTATGTAGAGCTGAGGATCGAATCCAGTGCCCCATGCATGCAAGGCAAGTGCTCCACCACTGAGCCACAACCCAGCCCTGAAGTTTGTTTTTAACTTTTAGATTGTGGAGGCTTACCTCAATTTATATCCTGACCTCTATAATTGTTTTAAAGAACCTAATTCTGTAGCCTTATGGTCTCATATTGATATTGTATTTTGTTCCGATCATCCATTTAGTTAGTTTAAGAGAGAAAATTCATTGTTGTCAAGAAATCCCACCAACGTATATTGTGAATATTGAAAAACTGACTCTGAAGTTCATATGGAGCATTTCATCCCTATAACAAATACCAGAGAAAATCAACTTAATAAGAGAAAGGACTAATTGTGGCTCACAGTTTGGGAGATTCTGTCCATGATTAGGCAAAGCCATTGCTTTAGGCCTCTGGGGGGCTCCAGGTACAGCACATCACAGCAGGAGTGTGCAGTGGAGCAAACCTCTCACCTCCTGGCCAGGGAGCAAAAGAAAAGAGAGGAGACCAGGATCCTAAAAACCCCCAGGGGCACACCCCCAGTCACTTATGGGCCTCCACCAGGCCCACCTCTGAAAGCTTCCACCACCTCCCAGTGGCACCAAGCCTTCAACACAGGGACCTTTGGGGATATTCCAGACCAACTGCAGCCTCCAAAGTAGCCCACACAGTGTCCAAGGAGAAAACCAGTGTCGGAAAATGGATACTGCCTGACATGGAAACTCACTCTTCAAGTATCAAGATACTGTGGTTTGGGCAAAAGGCTAGACACACATATAAACAGAAATAACTCACATAAACACAGCCTCCTCTGTCCTTTAACAAAGGAGCAAAAACAATACAATAGCACAAACGTCTTTTCAAAACATGGTGCTGGACCAAATAGACATTCATGTGCAAAAAACAAACAAAAAAATCACTCTCTTTACAAAAATTAATTCAAAGTTGAGTGCAGACATAAGTGTAAAACAAAGTTATGAAACTCCTAAGGGATGACAGAGGAGAAAGACTACATAACCTTGAGGTTAATGATAACTTTTTAGGTGCAATGCCAAAGATATAATCCATGAAAGGCAAAATCAACAAACTAGATTTCATCAAAATTCAAACTTTTCACTCTGAGTAAAGACACTGCCAAGGGCTGGGGATGTGGCTCAAGCGGTAGCGCACTCGCCTGGCATGCGTGCGGCCCAGGTTCAATCCTCAGCACCATATATAAACAAAGATGTTTTGTCTGCTGAAAACTAGAAAATAAATATTAAAAAATTCTCTCTCTCTCTCTCTCTCTCTCTCTCTCTCTCTCTCTCTCTCACTCTCTCTTTAAAAAAAAAAGACACTGCCAAAAGAATTAAAGGATAAACCACAGAGAAAATACTTATAAAGTACATATCTGATAACAGAATCAGCAAAAATGCACAAAGAGCTCTTAAAACTCAACAAGAACACAAATAGCCCAGATAATAGAGGGGCCAAAGACCTGAGCAGACACCCGACTCGAGACAACAGGGCTGGCGGGTAGGGCTATCAAAATACACTCTGGGTTGTATGCCAAAATGCAAGTGACAATACAAGGACCACTAGATGCGAAGGACCAGAACACCACACCCTGAGAGCCACAGTAGCTCCTTCACCACAGTGGGGTGCAAGATGGTGCGGCCACTCGGGAGGCGCCCCGTGGCTTGCGATGAGACTCAGCGTACCCTTAACAAACGACTCACACAAAGGGCCTGCAGACAGGTGTGCAGGGCAGCTTTACTCCTAACTGCCATTATGGGGAGCAACCCTGATGCCCTTTAGTCAGGGAACGGGTAAATGAACAGTGGCACAGCCAGACGACGAAGCATCACTTAGATTAAAAAGAAATGAGCTAGCTAGGTGCACATGTGTAAATCCCAGCAGCTTGGGAGGCTCAGGCAGGAGGATAGAGAGTTCAAAGCCAGCCTCAGCAAAAGCGAGGTGCTAAGCAACTCAGTGAGACCCTGTCTCTAAATAAAAAATAAAAAGGGCTGGGGATGTGGCTCTGAGTTCAATCACTGGTACCCCCTTTCTCCCTGCAAAAAAAGAAATGAGCTACCAAACCTGAAGGGACATGCATGAGCTGTCAATGCATATTATATTACTGTATGCAGTCAAAGCAGGTAACGTACTGTATGATTCCAAGTACAGGCTGTTCTGGAAAAGTGGAGACAATAGAGACAGCCAAAAGATCAGCAGTGGGCAGAGACGAGGTGGGAGGGAAGGATGACAGGCAGACTCAGAGGACTTTCAGGTCAGTGAAAATACTGTGACTCTGCAATGGTGGCTGCGTGTCCTGACCATCATCCCACCTGCAGAATTGAAGGCATATTTTTGTGAACCCCACCCTGTGGGCTTTGGATGACAATGATATGTCTATGTTTATTGATGGTATAAATGATCCACTAATGTAAAGAGGCATGGCTAATAGGAGAGGCTATTATGAACAGGGACCCGGGAGTCTAGGGGTATCTCTGTACCTTCTGCTCAATTTTTCTATGACATTAAAATGGCTCTCAAAAATACACTGATTTTTAAAATAGTTAAGCAAAAAAAAAAAAAAAAACCAACAAGTAAGCAAGCAAGAGAACACACCAACTATCTAAGCCACTGGATTTTTTGGACCATGACAAAGGGAGGAAATCATACATAAAATTCCAGTTAAGCTGGTGTGTAAGTCTCCTGGGGCTGTCATGAAAACAGGGAGAGGTGGCCAAGTGTGGGAAGCCATTCTAACACGTGATTGGGTGACTCCCGTTAAGGGCCTGAGGCGCTTTGGCTTTCCCGACCCTTTCCTGATGAGAGAGCCCATCCGTGTGGGGGTGTGCCTGACCACTGACCCCAGGGACCCAATCACTGACCCTGACCTTGGAGTGCAGCCCCCCCTCAACCTTCATTGGATGGAATTCTCCCCTGAATCTCTTGTTCCCCAATAAAAGGCTACTCCCCGGCGTGTTCACACTCTCTCTCTCTCCTGCTAGCCCTGAGTAATCCTCGCTGCCCTGCTGGGCGGCTAGAGGTGGGAACCAGAGAGGTGAGCCATCTCGGACCTAGCAATAGAAATAAGGTAACTGAGTCTGTGTGTTTTATTTCGATCTCTTCTAACTAACTTTATGCCTAGAACTTCATTAATGAAACCATTGCGCAGGCCGCGTGGTAGAGCCAAGTTTAGGGATGGATTGGGCAGAGCTGTTCAAGGTGGATATGGCTCTATGATAAGGAGCTGGAATTGTACAGGGTGAGAGTTGGTGACCTCCACAAGACACCCGGGGAGACAGCACTGAGACTGAGAAGTCACATGTGGGACAAATAATGTAACATCACCTCATACAGAAGCATGGCAGGAAAGATCCTCAAGATCACTCCCTGCTGGGAGTGGCCACACAAAATACCATGAGACAATCAGGAAGATCAAACCTCCCAAATGTTCACACAGAGCAGGGACTAACAGGCCACCTCTCATGTCACCTTGTGACTACTTGCAAATACAAACTTAAAAAAAAATTCCTTGACGTTACGGCACATCATTTTGAAAGTGGAGATGTTTTTGTTAATCGAGATGAATTTTTGCATGGCCAGAGGATGTTTGATTAAACTCAAATATGAATCTTACTGTTTTTTATTACCTAAAATCTTTCATTAGGTTTCGGCCACAGAAGTAAATGTCAGAGTTCAATAGTAGATTTTTAAAGGTTACATTTGATTGGAGATGTTATGTCAAGGTAATAAAAGGAAATTTTAACATTTAAAAAGCCATTCCAAAAGTCTAGAATAGTACTGATTCAATAATTGATATGATATTTTAGGATAAAAAGATAAAAATTATTGTCATTAGAGTCATACAAAGTAAAAAGTGTTTTTAAAAGTTTGAGCAGGTAGGTGATAACTGATATATAAATTTTTAAAGTATTTTTTACAACCAGTCAGTTCAATGTATGACTCTGATTGTAATTAAAGGTGCTTGTCTATAACAGTCCGATGCTTTCAAGCTTTTGGTTTGTAAACAAAAATGGTACTTCCTCCAGGCAGAAATATATGAACCTTCCCATCTTTGTGTCTTTTGGAATCTTGTAACAACTCTATTTTCAGTTTGTGAATAAGCAAAATAAATATATTATTAATTGATTCAACCAGTGCAGAAAATGAAACCATTCATCACAAAGAGAAATATTTTTTCAGTACTGAAGGATGGCTGATTGCTTCACCATCCCATTTTACTTATGTAACCTAAGGGCAGAAGTTCATTAACAGGTTGTAACAACGTCAGGCATACACTGTAATATTGACCTCAAAGCCCCCAACTAGACAAAAAGCCAGATCTTCAAATTACCCATAATTGTACTTCCACCTTCAGTTCTAACATGTAACAACCTTAGAAGCCAGCATCTTCATATTCAATATACCCTATGCCAACTGCAGAAAACCAACACAAAAGGGAAAATCATGAAAGAAGCCAGATAAATAAAACACCTTGCCAGGCATATAGTGCACACCTATAATTCCCACATCTTGGTAGGCTGAGGCAGGAGGATCGAGCATTCAAAGCCATCCTCGGCAACTTAATGAGACCCCAAAGGAGACAGGTGTGTAACCACCACACCTGGCCAGGTTCTATTTTCAACAAAAAACATCACAGGATTAATTTGATCTTGTTTATTTTTAAAGAAAATCTATCATATTAATTAGTAAATTAAATAACAGTTTAGCATCCAGAAAAGCAAGACATAAAATAAGAGATTAACCAAGTAGAATAAAAAAGCACAATGAAACCTGAAGACCTGAATGCTAGCCTCACCTCCCCCACCATCTGTTAGTGGCAGTGAGCTTTGGCCAAGCAAATACCCGTTCTGCTCCTCTGCTTCCTCATCTGTTAAGATTGTTTCTAAGATTCAAGTCTTTCCATGTTTCTTAACAATTATTTAATTTTAGGCATATGTTCATACACTTTGTAAGGAATTGAGTGTCTTAATCCCAGCGAGACGTCCTCGTCCAGGCCTTCCCCCACATGACCATGTGGCATCTCAGCTCATCTGCAGCTGCTACAGCTCCTGCTTCAGGCTGGGGAATCCATAAAAATGCATTACCTGAGTGATCATAGTCCGAGCTCCAGGTGCCACCAGATTCAGTGTCGGGCAAGGAGTTGCTCTCTGCTTTAAGGACAGTGCCTTCTTGCAGGGTCCTCACAGGGCAGAGTGGCCCACAAGCTCCCTCAGGCCTCTTACAAGAGCACTAATTCCACTCCGGAGGCTCTGCCCTTGTAAGCTGACCACCTCCCAAGCCATCACCTCTTCAGACCAGCACAACTTTTCAGGGACACAAACATTGAAGACATGCTTTCAGATTCTCTTATGCAAACGTCAGCATTATTTTAAAAAACCAACAATAGGCCCCCTTTGCCCACAGAAGGCGGTGCCGCTCACCCTCTGTGGATCTCCCTCTGCACGTGCAGATCTCTGCTTTCCTCGCCTCCCCACCTCAGCTCCCGCTCCTTCTCGCATTGCCTGGTCTACCCGCAGGATGCACCCAGTCTACTCGGGTCTGCCAACTGCTGGGGACTGTGCCATTTCTACTCATTCAATGCTGCAAACCGTGCAGCAGAGAGTGACCTGATCCCATTTTATCTCCCAAGGTGAGTGTCTTTGTGAAAGGCTGCAGAGGTGGGGTCGCCAGTTCAGTGTGACCTCTGGTTTTAAGGTCTTCCTGCAGGTTGCCAGGCTGAGTCCTCTTTCCTTCATTCAGACCAGCACTGAACCAAACAGCTTACGGAACCTAAATGAAGAGTAATGCTTTCTCCACATTCTGCAAATAGATATCTAAAATATCCATCTCTTCATAAGAACTTCTGTTAAACTGCTTACGTGAGAGACTATGGGTTGAAATTGACTCATTCGCTCATTCATTCATTGGTGATGTATTAAGCAACTACTTTAAGTGAATGCACCTGTCATAGTTTTACTATTTATTGATTGTCACTTCCTGCTGCTGACAAGGACATTGTCTCCAATGGTTTTCCCTTTGGGCTTGCATTTCAGATGTGGAATGAAAACCAATCAGGTTTCCTAACACCAAGATCCTATACGATACGGGCAAGCTGAGTTCTCAAGCTCAGAGCTGGCACCAGGATGACACTGTGCTCAAAGGGCATGACATACTAGATCTAGTTTGGGTGCAGACATTTTAAATTTGCTAGTGTAATCAAGGTACCTTCCAGGCGATTGAACCAAGCAATGCTCTCGCCAAAGCATCACATAAGAAGTGTTGCCAAACTTCAGATTTGGCCAGTTTCAGAGATGAAAAAAATGTTTTCTCAATTCAGGTTTGATACTCTGTTCTTTCATCATATATGACATGGAACACCTCTTCATCTGCTGAAGAATGATTTAACAGTGACCTGCATGTCCATATTCCCAGCAGCACGATTCACAATAGCCCAAGTATGGAATCAGCCTAGGTGTCCACCAGCAGACAAATGGATAAGAAAACATGGTGTACATACACAATGGAGTTTTATTCAGCCATAAAGAAAAACACAATTATGACATTTGCAGGAAAATGGATGGAACTAGAGGCCTTCATGTTAAGTGAAATTAGTCAAACTCAGAAGGTCAAGGATTGCATGTTTTCTCTGATATGTGGAAGCCAGAGAGGAAAAAGGAAAACAAAGGTCAGGGTAGATCTCATGAAAATCAAAGGGAGATCAGTAGAAGAAAGAGATCAAAGAGTAGGAGGTGGGTAGGGAGGGGGAAGGGCTGGGGAGTGATGTTGGCCAAATTATGTTGATGCCTGGTGTGCATGTGTCTAGGTAGCAACCAATTCCATCAGTATGTACCACTATAATGCTCCAGTAAATTGTGGGGGAAAGAAGGATTTCTATTTCCTTTCCTGTGATTATAGATTTATTTCTCATTTCTCTGACCCAACAGCTAATAAGGGCAATAATGTCAACATGCATATTTACAAATCTTTTTGCTATTTTATTTTTATCTACTTTTGCATAAGGAACATGTCATTCACAGTTCAAAAGGCGAGGAGGGACGTGCCATGGTCTCCTCCACAGGCCTGCCCTCCAGCGGCTCGTCTATGGACTGAGGTGGCCACAGAAGTCCTCTCTCGCTGGTTCTTGTGACTGCCAGAAAGATTTCAGCCATGTCCCTCAGAGTCCCAGGCCTAAGTTTTTTAGAAAGGACAACTAAAGGGGAAAGGGGACTAATGCGTCCTCTCAGAGAGGAGAAGGGTGAAGTGCCCCTCCAGCCCTGCTGTTTTACTGGGGTTTCAGGGAAATTTCCAGAGAGTCCTGTCCAGGCTTACCTCTTGACTCTTGACTGACAGCAGGCTGACATCAGGTTTCCAAGACCCCGCTGCACATGGTGAACATTCAAGGCAACACGGAGCCACTTGGACCCAGCCGGCCAGTTTTAATCAGAACTTGTTCTTGTGGATTTTATGGTTGGAGGATTGACCCTCATCTCCCTGAGTTTTGGAACCCAGTCTGTGTAAGAGCCACAGAAGTCCCTCCCTTCAGGGTAACTGTTCCTATTGGCATTCTGGGCCCACATTTCTCCTGCAGGCAACAGGTAGTTTGCTGAGGGATGTGACATATCGTGTCAATTAAGCCATGATGGGCTGCAGGCAAATTGCGTTTTAAAAGAAAGCTTGTGGGGGCCAGCACAGTGGGCCCAGTTGGAGAATTATTCCCCAACCTCATGTTCCCACCACTCACCTTTCCCACAGGTAGACGATGCTGCCTGGCTAACTGTTGAATAGCCTTCTGTGATTGATTATTTTTATTCAATTTTGGACTTCATTGAGAGCTCAAGGGATTGCTACATATACTTTTTAAAAACCATGATAAAACACACGCAGAGTGAACTTTACTATCTTCAGCATTTTTGAGGCTGCAGTTCAGAAGCATAAAGTAAATTCACACTGTTGTGATGCCGTTGCCACCCACCTCCAGAACCTTCCTCATCTGCTCCCACACTGAAGCCCCACACCCACTGGACAGTACCGTCCTGCTTCCCCTCCCCAGCTCCTGGCAAACACCATTCTGCTCTCTGCCCCTGACTTTCACTATTCCCATTAAGTGGAACCACACACCTGTGTCCTCTTCTGACTGGATGATTTCACTTAGTCCCAGGTCTTCAAGACCATCTGTGCTGTGTGTGTCACATTCCATGATGAGTCCACACTGCGTCTCCTTGGCCCAGTCACCTGCCCGTGGCCACTGTGTGAACACTGCCACCACCATGCAGGTACAGGTACCTTGAGTCCCTGCTTTGACTTCCAGAGGTAGGACAGCTATGCCATCTGGTCCCATGTTTAAGTGTTTGAGGATTCACCATCCTACTGACAGTTCTACCTCGTATCACCCCCATTTCCCAGGCAAGAAAACCGAGGTGAAGACATACTAAATGGTTTTCCCCAAATCACTTAGCTATGAGGTAACAGAACAGGAATCCTCACCCAAGCTTTGGATTCACTAGGAGGAAAGCAGCCCCAGGGAGCAAAGGCTGGCCCACAGCTGGCTACCAGGAATAAGAAATAAAATACAAATCGCACGCTTTTCTGAAACACAAAACCTAGAGAAATGGCCACATTTTCATGTTCCTTCTTTTATTTTTATTTTTCAGTAAAAAATACATTTATTTCATCCTACCACCCCATCCCTAATCACTGACTTTCTTACAATAACTCTTCAGTTTCTCTTCCTTTCACAGGATTCAAAGTCTTCTATTAATTTTTTTTTTCTGACACTCAGATTTCTTCTTGGTGCAGTGGGAAGGCCCTGCATACAGAGGCTCAGGGGCCTGGGATTGAACCCTGCCTCTGCCCTTCGCTTCTCTGTGACCTTGATCAAGTCACCTGACCTCTCTGAGCCTGTGCCTTTCTGGAGGAATATGTTTTCTGAGTTCCTTGCCTACTCAGAGAATCAGACCCCCCATACCATACATGGGCTCCTTACAAACTCCTTTTCAGCTTGGTTACAGTTACAATAAATAAATCCTTATCTTCCACAGACACCTCCAACCCAGAACTGTCCCCATTCTATTGTCAATATTGTTATTTTACTTATCTACCATTTTCACCCATAATTTCAGATTAGAGCGCTGCATTCACTAATATGGAAGAGTTTCCTCTTCGACCTTTTTAATCTCAACTTTAAGAAATGGAATGTTCGCTCTGAATTGAATCTCAAGTTCAGACAAACGGTATCTTCTTTCGACCTACATTATTGATATGTTCCTTCCACATCCCAAACTGAGCCCCCAGGAATCCCCAGAGCGTCCTCTAGACTGCTCCCTGCTGGCCAAGGGTGGAAGTGCACCACAGCCTCTCCTCAAGTCACATCTTCAATGAAGCATTGAGCAGGCAGTCACATTTGACAAGACAAACTTGCCAGTTCTACCAAACATAATCAAGCACTATCTACATTATCCACATTTTTAAGATCTCTGTATCATGGGGGTATATCATTAGCCAGTCACATAATTCCACAAATGCACCAAGGCAATTATTTAAATGAAGGAGAGACTGGTATCCCAGGAAGATGGAGTAGATACATTTTTTCCCCTTCTTCTTGGAATCCCTCCAAGTACACTGGGTGTTCTCTACAAAGCACATGTATGAAGGCTCTGAAATGTGGACAGAAAATGGCAGACAAGGCTGGAGAAGTCAGAGACCTGGGACCAAAGGAACATCACAATGGTAAGTTCCCTGAGAAATCGGAAACCCAACACAAACCAGTGCAAAGAACACCCAGCAGAAGTCTGCTGCCTCGGCCAAAAGACTAAAAAGGGGCAGCCCAGCAAGAGGGTGGCATTTTAGTCAAGAACCATTGTATCCAACCAAGCACCATTGAAAATATCACGGCCTTCCGGGCCGACAATGGTCACACCTCCACCTGCCTGCAGTACGAGAGCCCACCTCCTCCCCACCAGGTAGCTGAAAGGAAGCCCACCTGATAGAGGACTCCCACTGTCTCCCAGCATCCCCCCATGTTGACCCTGCAGTCTCTATGGGAACAATGGTGGGAGGGAGAGATCAGCGGAGGTCGAATGGGAGGCTGGATCCCCAACACAATCAGGAAGCTCTCTCTCCTCCCTCTCCTGGTTATCCCTAGAAGGCAAGCAGGCAACCTGGACTTCTGCCCGCACTCGGTACATCCAGGGAAGCATCCCCACCTTCCTCCAGTGGCTCTGTGTTAGAGGAAGCAGCTGACCCAGGAGGTACAAATACCACTTTACGTGGTATCCTAAATATGCAGGTTTCAAAGGTCACTCGTTATGCCAAGCATCAGGGAGATCTCAAAGTAAATGTGAAAAGAAAATCAACTGATGACAACCAAAATGACTGACAGATGTTAGAGTAGCTGACAGAGGTTTTAAAGCAACTGTCATAAAAAATGCTTCAACAAGTCATTTTGGGGAGGCCCCGGAGACCCAGACATCCAGCAGAGATCAGCATCTCCCCGCAACAGGGGGTGTGGATCTATCTCATATGACGACAATCGAGACTAAAGTAAAGCCCAGCTGCTGGGGACTCCAGGGTAAGCCCCATCAGCCCCTCTAGGAGCTCTTCCCCAGTCCATCCTCTTCCACAGTGAGAGGAAGCTTTGGCTCTGGTCACAGGGGCTGGCAGCTTGGTGAGAAATACAAAGAAGTGGGTTTTAACAACCCCAGACCCTGACCCCAGGGTTATAGAGCCTGGGAAGAAAACAAAGGAGCAGAACAGCATACGCACGGCACACCCAGCCTTGCCAACAGCTTGACCCCAGGGGGAACAAGCCCTTATTTCTCATCAAGAATTTTTGTCCAACTCCACCCCCACATTTTTTTATTATAATTTTACTTTTTTTAATCCTTTTACTTTTTTCCATTTTGTGTGATTATTTATGTTTGTGTGTTTGTGTGTGTGTGCATGTTCTTGTGGTTCTGATAAGTTTGAGAATACACACAGACACACACACACACACACACACACAATTTTTCTTTCATTTTAAATGCTTTCTTCTTCACCCATGTATTATTTAACCTTGTTTTGACTTTGATGGAATAAAATCTTACCTGGGTTTGTCATGTTTGATTTTTTTATTCGTTTGTTCATACCTTGAATTTTGTTTCTCTTATTATTCCTCCTTTACTCTCCTCCCTAACTAATTGCCAAATTGTCCTGTCCCCTCTCCTCCTTTTTTTATTATTATGTTTAATTATTTTTTTACACCTCCTTTATAGCTGTCGTTGGCTTCTCCTGCTTCTCTTCTGTTCACTTTCGAAATATCTGGAAGTTTCTCTTGTCTTCCTGCCCTATTTTCTCTTCATTTGAGGAACTGTAATTTCATCACCTGATAGGATTTATATAGTCGGTGATTTATTACCCCATTCATGTCGCTGTGATTATTAACACAGTGGATGATGTATCGGACACCTGCTGTTCAGCATCTGATCTATTTCACAGTTGTTCATTGTTGATGCTGATGTTGAACGATGACCCTGTGACTTCTCATCAGGTGGTAATTAGTGTTATACATGTCAAAGTGAACCCTGGACATTTATTTAAAGGCCGTAAATCAATTGCTAACATTATTAGTATTCCTTGCTCCCCTTTCTCTAAGCGGGGCTGGAAGTAATGGCAACAGTTCAAGTTCACAGATCCTGCTGCTGAGCAACACTCATAACAGAGCCAAGTAACAGCGAACCTTGCTGCACACCAACCAGCCCCACTAGGGTCCAACAATACTTCAACACATAGAAATGAATCAAATTAAAAAGTCACTTAAAAGTATCACAAACAGATTAGATTGAATAGAAGATAAAACCATCGGCCTTGTAGACAGGACTCCAGGCCTTGAAGACAGGGTAGGTGAACTCAGTGTGCAATAAAGGATAAAACAAAAGGGCATTATGGAAACATACAAGAACTCTGGGACAACATCAAGAGAACAAACATGAGAGTCATTGGAACAGAACAGAGAGACACAGGCTGGAGGCATGAAGAGCCTCTCCAGTGAAATAATAACAGAAAAATTCCCTAAGAAATGAAATCACAAAAAGGTGCATAGAGAGACAATATTTAAAAAGAACCTCTCCAAGACATGTCGTAATCCAAATGCCTAACATAATAAGAAAAGAATATTTAAAAACTGCAAAAGAAAAACACCAAGTCACATTTAGCAAACGAATAAAGCTCACTTCTGTCTTCTTAAATTAGACCGTAAAAATCAAGGATCCCAAGCTCTAAAAGAAAAATAGTTGTTATCCAAAATTGCCATGTCCAGCAAAGCAATCTTTCAGAATTGATGCAGAAATAAAAACTTTCTGGAAGTATAAACTAAAGAAGTTCACCAGCATTAGCCAGCACTACCAAAATACTTAAAGGTGTACTACAAACAGAATTCAAAAACAAACCCCAAAGTTCCCAAATGGATGAAACTCTCTAGAAAAGCAACTAACTAAATGAAAACTCAAGACCCAAATAAATGTAGCAAATGAACCAATTTGGTGGGAAATGACAAGCATTTATTCATAGTAACATTGAATGTTAACTGTTTCAACTCCTCTATTAAAAGACATAGATTGGCAGAATGGATTTTAAAAAAAAAGATTCAAATATATGTTGTTTGCAAGAAACTCATCCCATAGACAAAGACACTTATATACTTATATTAAAAGGATGGAAAAAAATATTGAATGCAAATGGAGTCCAAAAACAAGCAAAGTTGCTATTCTCGTATCTGACAAAGCAGATTTAAAGCAATGATTAACCAAAACAGACAAAAGAAGGCTACTACATACTGATAAAGGGAACCCTGCTACAAGAAGGTACAATGATAGTAAATATTTATGCCACAAAAGTCAGTACTTCAAAAAAAAACTTGTTGACATAAAATCCCAGGTAGAGTCCAATACAATAATACTGGGTGATTTCAAAACACCTTTATCACCAAAACATTATCCAGACATGAAATCAATAAAGATATTTTTGACCTAAATAATACAATAAACCAAGTGGACCTAACAGATATCTACAGAATATTTCACAGCTGAATTCATTTTCTTCTAAGAAGATCATGGAACATTTTCCAAAATAGTCCATATTCTAGGTCATAATGTAACTCTTAGTAAATACAAAACAAAAAACAAAAAAACGATATGATCCCTTGCATCCTATCAGATCTTAGAAATAGACTAGAAATCAACAGCAAGAAAAATTACAAAAAACATATAAACACATGAAGAGTGAATGATAAATACTCCTTTTTAATGAGGAATGGATCATACATGAAATGAGAGAAGAAATTATAAGAAACAAATGAGAATGAAGAGACAACATCCCATCTTTGGGACGGTGTGAAGGCAGATCTAAGAGGAACATTTGTAGCATTTGTGCCTACATTTAAAACAACGGGGGCATTCCCAAGAAATAATCTACTGCTCCCACTTAAGGCCTTTGAAAATGAAGAACAAACTAATTTCAAAAATCAGTAGAAGACAGGAAATAACTAAGATCAAAGCTGAAATTAATGAAATTGACAAGAAATAAATGATACACAGGATCAATACTACAAAGAGTTGGTTCTTTGAAAAGACAAAGATTAATAAACCCTTAGCCAAACTAACTGAAAGAAAGAGAAGAGCCAAATCAACAAAAGTAGAGATGAAAAAGGAGATATCAACACAGATATTTCTGAAATCCAGAGGATCATTGGAAACTATTTTGAACATTTATACTCCGATAAACTAGAAAATCTAGAAAACTGAACCAGGAAGATATAGAAAACCTGAACAGACCAAATCAAGCAATGAGATTGAAGTAGCACTTAGAAAAGACTTCAAAGAAAAACCCAGGACCAGGTGGATTCTCATTCAAGTTCTACCAGACCTTTAAAAAGTAACTAACAATCCTCCTCAAATCATTCTATAAAATAGAAAAGGAGGGAACATTGTCAAAAACACTCTATGAAATCAATATAACCCTGGTACCAAAACCAAAGACACTTTCAAGAAAGGAAATCACCTACCAATATCCATGGTGAACATAGACACAAAATTCCTTAATAAAACATTAGGGGCTGGCGATACAGCTCAGTTGGTAGAGTGCTTGCCTTGCATGCACAAGGCCCTGGGTTCTAATCCCCAGCACCACAAAAATAAATCAATAAACAAAACATTAGGAAACCACATTCAAGAACACATTAAGGATATATACACCATGATCAGGGATACAAGGTTGGTTCACCATATGCAAATCAATAAATGTAACTCACCACATAACTAGAGCTAAGGACTAGAATCATCTCAGCATATGCAGAAAAGGTCTTTGACAAAATCCAGTACTCATTCATGTTCAAACACTGGAGAAACTAGGAATGAAAGGAACTTACCTCAATATTGTAAATGCTATATGTGGCAAACCCAGAGTCAGCAGCATACTGAATGGAAAAAAACTGAAAGTATTTTTTTCTAAAAACAGGAATAAGGTAAGGATGTCCACTCCCATTCCTATTCAAAGAAAAGAATTCTTTTTTTTTTAGATATTGGTCTATAGTTTTCTTTCCTTGATGTGTCTTTGTCTGGTGTAGATAGCAGGATTGTACTGACTTCATAGAATGTATTTTGGAAGTGTTTCTGCCCTTTTTATTTCACGGAATATTTGAGGAAGACTGGTATTAGTTCTTTAAGTTCTGGTACAACTTGACTGAGAATCCATCTGGTCCTCGGCTTCTCTTGGTCTACTCTCACCACTCTTATTCAACACAGTCCTTGAAATTCTAGCCAGAGTAATCAGACAGAAGGAAATTAAAGGGTTACAAACAGGAAAAGAAAAAAAAGAGTCAAATTAGCTCTGTTTGCTGATGAAATGATCCTATATCTAGAAGAACTCCACTAGAGGACTTCTAGAACTGATAAATAAATTCACAAAGTAGCAGGATACAAGATCAACATTCATAAGTTAACATCTTTCCTGCACTCCAAAAGTGAATCTGCAGAGAAAGAAATCAGGAAAACTATATCATTTGCAATAACCTAAGAAAAAATACTTTGGAATAGATCTAACCAGGGAGGTTAAAGACCTCTAAATGAGAATTGTACAACACAAAAGAAAGAAACTGAAGAAGATCATAGGGATAGGAAAACCTCCCATGTCCTTAGATAGGCAGAATTAATATTGTCAAAATGCCTATTATTATCAAAAGCATTGTATATCCAATGCAATCCCCATCAAAATACCAATGACATTCGGGGCTCAGCGGTAGAGCGCTCGCCTCACACATATGAGGCCCTGGGTTCGATCCTCAGCACCACATAAGAATAAATAAAACAAAAACAAAGGTATTGTGTCCAACTACAACTAAAAAATAGAATATTTTTTTAAAATACCAATGACATTCTTCATAGAACTACAAAAAACAGTCCTAAAACTTATTTGGAAGAATTAAAGACCCAGAATAGCCAAAGCAATCCTGAGCCACAAGAATGAGGCTGAAGGAATCCCAATACCAGACCTCAAATTATACCACAGAGCTGGAGAAACAGAAAGGGCATCCTTATGGGCATCAAAAGAGACACGAAGAGCAATAGTGTAGCACAGAAGGGACAGAGACAAACCCACATGCACACAGTCATCTGATTCTTGACAAAGGTGCCAAAAATATGTTGGAAAAAAGATAGTCTTTCTAACAAATGGTGCTGAGAGAAAGTGTCTTCCTATGTAAAAGAGAGGAATTGGACCCTGCACCAAAGTCAAATCAAAATAGATCAAACACCTAAGAATTAGACCAGAACCCCTGAAACTGCTAGAAGAAAGCACAGGATCAATACTCCAACACGCTGGCACAGGCACCGACTTCCTTAACAAGACCCCTAAAACTCAAGGGATTAAAAATGAAGAATCAGTAAGTGGGATGACATTAGATTTAAAAACTTCTGCAGAGCAAAGGAAATGATCAAGAAGATGAAGAGAGAGCCTACAGAATGAGGGAAAATTTTTGCCACCTGCTTCTCCAACAGGGCATTAATATCCGGAATGTACAAAGAACTCAAAAAGCTTAACACCAACAATAAATAAATAAATATGCAAAAAGTAAATAGGCAAAAGAACTCAATGGATTTTTCTCAAAAGAAGAAATAAAAGTGGTCATTAAATATATGAAAAAAATGTTCAACACCCCTGGCAATCAGGAAAATGTAAATCAAAGGGAGATTTCATCTCGCTCCAGTCGGTATGGCAATCATCAAGAATACAAATAATGATAAATGCTGGTGAGGAGGTAGGGGATAAATACACTCCTACATTGTTGATGGGACTGAAGTTAGTAAAACCACACTGGAAAGCAGTATGGAGAGTCCTTAAAAGAACAGAAATAAAACCACCAACTGATCCAGCTAGCCCACTGCTCAGTATTAACGCAAAAGAACTAAAATCATCATACTATGGTGTTCGAGGAACATCAGTATTTATAGTAGCACAATTCACAATAGCCAAGTTATGGAACCAGCACAGATATCCATCAACAGATGAATGGATAAAGAAAATGTAGTGTATATACACAATGGAGTTTTACTCACCATAAATGTATCCATTTTTAAAACCACAAGTACAAAACTAACAGTTACTTATAAAACAATAGCCTGTGGCTAAATGTTTAAGCTAATTTCTACAGATATAACCTGATCTTCCATAAAAGATGCTTATGATAATCTTAATAAATAATTGGGTCTCAATTTAAATATTCTAATAAAATGTATTAGTCTGTTCCCTGTTGCTATAACAAAATGCCTGAAGTTAGGTACTTATAAAGAAAAGATGTTCATTTAGCTCACAGTTTTGGAAGCTAAAGTCCAAGACTGGGTGGCTCCATTGAGGTCTCTGGTGAAGGTCTCATGATGGATGACATTCCAAGGGCAGGATCACATGCTTAGAGAAATCACACAGTGAGAAGTAAGAGAGATTCAGAGACCAGGTTTATTGTTTTATAACAACCCACTCTCACAGGATTGAACCAGGGCCCCACAAGAACTACTTAATCCCTTCCCAGGGCAGGACTTCCAATGACCTAACCTCCTTCCACTAGGCCCCACCTCTTAGAGATTCCACTCCCTTTCAACATCACCACACTGGAGACCAAGCTTCCAGCACATAAAACTGGGGGGACAAACCACATCCAAACAGCCGTACCAAGTTTCTGTGACACATTTTATTTAAAGAGTTTGATGATAGTATGCATCAATAATACTTAACTGGCTATGAGAGTTTCTGGGAAGGATCTTTTGGATTCTTTGCTTCACATCCTTCACTATTATTAACCAATCACACTTGGGTTCATTAAGCCAGCTCACAAGGCCGCTTAAGGACTAATAATTGTCTTCTCCCTATTAATACCCTTTTACCAACTGGATAAAGAACTAAAGATAAAGAGTTGTTTCTCCAAAGGCTGAAGGCTGAGCCACTCAGCCAACATCCATGTCTGTGGAAACTCAACGGGGAGCTCTGTCGCACACGCTGAGCCAGGTTCAGCTGAGGGTGCTAAGCTGCACCCCTCTGGGAGTCTTGCCTTCCGTGTCTCCTTCCCACACCTACGTCGCAACTGGAAGGATGTGGAAGGACAGTGAGTCCTGACCCCCGTGAGCCTCAACAGCTGGCTGGTGTGAGAAGTGTGGGGTACTCGCTGCAGAATCTCCCCAAACCTCCCCCTCATCCACCCCTCACCTCTCCATGGACCTGTTACCCACTTCATTCCATCGGAAAGGATTTCTACCTGTGAGGCCTCTGACTTCAGTGTCTGTTGTTGTACAATTTGCTTTTGATGCTCTAGTTGTTCTAGACCCATCTCAAAAAAAAAAAAAAAAAAAAAAAAAAAACAATACCTAAATATTGATTTATCATCAATCAGCGTAGAAATCACATTCTTAAAGAATCTCAAATCTTTTGTTTATTTATTTATTTTTAATTTACAAGAGATTAAATTCAAAACATTTATGATGATTTTCAGGCTAAATACCAGCTTCTTTTCTGCTCCTGGTTTGATCAGGGGAACATATTTTATTTTGTTAAGAGATAGATTGTTGTCAGGTATTTAAGAGAGAAGTTTTACTCGGTTAAAGGGAATTGACTCATGCTATTAACTCAGAATACAGGACTCACTTCAAGCTAACTAGAGATAAGATCATTGAGAACATTCAAAGGCTGTCACACCTTTGTGTCACCTTCAAGAAATGACCTGGCCAACCTGCACGTCCTTGCTGACGGATGGGCACCCCAGGTCTAGGGCATGATTCAGCACTTGGCTTTGGTTTGGTTTTGCTTTTTCCTTATGTAGAAGTACATCATGAATTGGGAAGGCTTTGCTTAGGTTTAGAGGGGAAAATATTTTTAACAGGGAGAACTAACGGTCTGATCCAAGGAAAAGGGGATTGTTTTGTTTCTTTTCCCAAACAAGTTCTCCATTTCTTCCCCTATTTAGCAGGCCTACAGAGAGGTCACTATGTCACCCCTTAACTCCATCCACGTTCCAGTTGCTCTGACCTAGGAACTTGTCAGTCCACCCATAACATCACGAGCCATGTGAGAAATGTCTGTGGCCTCTGGTGGCTCCAGCCCCAGAGTAAGGCAGGAGCTGAGTGAGGCGAAGGAGCCCAGAGCCACCCGCCTGGCCCTTCCCGCAGCCTGCTTTCTACCAAGCCGGAAAGGCAACTGTCCTGGTTGGTAGCTGGGTGCCTTGTCCCTTTGACAATTGTGGAATTTCAGAGAGGACCTTCCTCTATCCTTTCCTTCAAGAATGTGTTAAGGTGAACCTGGAGGATCATTCCAGAATATCAGTGCCAACCTTTTCTTTTCTTTTCTTTTCTTTTTTTTTGGTACTGTGGATTGAACCCAGGGGTACTCTACTGCTGAGCCACAACCCCGGTGCCCCTTTTTATTTTTATTTTAAGACAGGTTCTCACCAAGTTGCCCAGGCTAGCTTTGAACTTGCAATCTTCCTGCCTCAGCCTCCCAAATCACTGGGATTCCAGTGTGCACCACCATGTCCGGTTCCAGTGTCAATCTTATTGCAGATCCATACAGAGAAAAAAGAAGAAAATAATATTTTTTCTTTAAGTGAAATCGTCTTTTCTCAGACATGAGACTCTGGTGTGAAAGGATCCACCAAGAGCAGCCCACAATTTATTGAAAAGAAAGAAACGTTCTCTAAAAGGCCTGAGAATCAAGTGAGCTCAGGCTTCTTATCAGCAGTGAGGATGGTAGAAGAAAAAAGAAGCAACCTTACTCTCTGAGGGAAAATGTTTTTAATCTAGAAGTGGGACTCTAGTGTAAGAGTGCCATAAAGGCACTTGCAGGTGTAAAAAGAAAAAATGTTCTCTCGGGGTGCACTGACTCCACCACGATGAGAAAGTGCCTTAAAGAGGGGAACAAGCAGGGTTCAGGAAAGGGGGCCTCCAACTCCAGACCTCATGAGGGGAAGCAGCAGCAGAGCAGCCACCCTGCAGCCTGGAGGGTGACCCAGCCAGAGGGCAGAGACCCCCACCAGCTGCATGCAACGCAGTGTGCAGAACCACTGAAGGACACCAGGACACTTAAACCTAGAGTCCAAGAGCCCGAGTCTAAAATGAGACATTGACTAATTCCTCGAAAAGAGTGTGGTGAAACGAAAAGAAATGTCATAACAGCTTACGCTGTGGTCCTCGGCAAGCGTGCAACCTGGTCAGGGTCAGAAAAGCACGGAATTTTGTGAATGTGACCAAAAAAAGTCACCCAACTAACATTAGCAAGGTGCAGGGCATGAGGGCAGGGGTGGCAGACTAGACTTCTCACCTGCCTGGAAGAAATCTGGTATAAGGCCTAAAAGAATGAACAAATAATAATAATAATAATAATAATAATAATAATAATAATAATAATAATAATAAAATTTTTTAAAAAAACTAAAAAAAAGAATGAACAAGGCGAAGACATGTATCACGTTATTCAGGCAGGAGGAGGTCGCTAACAGGGAACAGCCTAAAAGAGAAGCATGGGACGGCTGGGTGCTGATTTTATTAACCAACTTCTGAAGTCTTGGGCTTGTTTAACTTCCATAAAGTCAAAATTATCTTTAAAGAAATCAACAGACAGCACGAAGGTCAGGGACAGGCGAGATCCCTGCTCAGCACGCTCTGCCTCGGACAGCCCTTCAGCACAGGCTCTTCAGAGCACCGGTGCCCGGCCTCCCTGTAATGAGGCAGTCCAGGGTAGGGACTTGCATTCAGTGTTTCTAGAGACCTATTGGACTCTTCCTAATGTGGCTCTGAGGCTGAGAACCTCTGCTCAGGAGTCCATGACAAAGCCCCTCGGTTCTATGGACTCCCCGAGGCTGTGGGCAAAATGCACGGACTTTTTCTAGAGGGAGGGTCTATGCTGCGTCAAGACGCTGCTCTCCACCACTGCCAAACAGTTCCTACTGCGTAAAACACAGTTCACAGTCCACTGGCTTAACTTCCTCTGAACCACACTCTCGGGGACATGCAGGCTCCTCATGCTGCAGTGCTGGCCCCTGTGGCTCTGGGGTCTGGTTTCTGTCTGCAGCATTATTATGGACCCTCAGAAAATAACCATAGTCCTTTGTATTCAAGAGGCTACAGCAACTGCTCCATTCCAGCCTCCCTCAGCAGCCCAGTACATGTTCTATACCAGCCCCAGATGAGATGTTCCAGTGCATTCTCCAGAGAAGGAGTATGTGCCACCTGACCTAAGTAATATAATGACCTATCCCTGCCAAGACAACAGCGAATGAAAGGACACAGCCCTGGGCTGAGCTGTCGAGAGCCTGGCCAGGAGTGCAGCCACACACAGGGGACTGAATGACCCTGGACACTACAGCCTGAAAGGCAGGGCACAACCTCTCACTTAGAGGGAATTTTCAAAATTTAACAAATAAGCATTTGAGCTCTTTCTTCAATGGATTTCACCCCTTCTCCTGACTGATTTAATAATTTGAATTGAGGAAAAATAATAAAAATTTGTCCGGAGTCCTCACCCAGCAATTAGACAACTATTGTCTATTTCTTCCAACAACCCTCAAAATAGCTAGAAGATATATTCTGAAGATGAGAAAAGCAGGGCCCAGAGGGATTATGCTCAAGAGAGATAGTTAAGGAGCAGGACCCAAACCCAGTCCTTGGCACATGGAAAAGGCCAGGCCGGCGGGAGTTTCCTTAGCTTCCAGATCTTCTGCTTCTAAGGTCAGGGCTGTTTCCTCAGGTGCGTCAGCCCCTCGTCCAAAGCCCATGCTGATCTTAGAAGTGGTTTTAAAGTAAGAAGCACTCACTCAGAACATGTTTTGCTAGCTCCCAGTCAAGTTCAAGTGTGTCTTTCCTAACAGGTTTCCCTGAGGCTCCTGGTGTGTCGGCTTCAATGCCAACGCCATGGGACACAACTGCTCAGAGGCCAGCAGGAGCAGGCATCTGAGAGGAGACAGTGAAGAGGGTTCTTCTGTCCTCTCCTAGCCAAGGAGGCTACTGACTTCAGTAGGGAAAAAACTCTGTTAGGAATTTTGTAATTAAAAAGATGAAAACGAGGTCATGGATATAACTCTGCAGAAGAACATGTGCTCGGTTGGTGTGTGTGAGGTCCCGAGTTCAATCTCAGCACCAATAAATAAATAAATCAAATAGAAACAGGAGCTGGGGGTTTAGCTCAGAGGCAGAGCACTTGCCTAGCACAAGCAAGGCCCTGAGTTCAGTCCTCAGCCCTGGGAAA
The DNA here is from genome assembly GCF_964194105.1 of Spermophilus citellus. Classification (NCBI taxonomy): domain Eukaryota; kingdom Metazoa; phylum Chordata; class Mammalia; order Rodentia; family Sciuridae; genus Spermophilus; species Spermophilus citellus. The sequence continues at coordinate 41,553,806 of NC_138198.1, forward strand.
AAAAAAATCAAGAAAAATAAATAAATAAAAATAATTAATTAACCAAAGTAAAATACACATGGATTTATTGTCAGCAAGGAACGTAAAAGGCCATTTTATATTGTTTGCTGGGGAGGAAAATGGCCTTGGGTGTGTTCTGACATTCCCCCAGTTTGTAAACACCAGCAGAGTGCCATCTCTGTGTTGAGTTCTGGTGCCAAAACATGGCCCCGTTCGGTGCCTGGCTGGTGGAAGAGGCTGACAACCTCCAAAGGGGGAGAACGTCACAAACCAGGAGGGAACACAGACAAGGCCCTGGAGCGCTGTCTGACGAGGCCAGGGAAATCTTCCCAGGTGTGGTGCTGTTTGGTCCTTGAAGAACCTGCAGGAATTTTCCACTTGATGGTCAAAGTGTCTAATTTAGCACAAAGCAAATACTTAATTACTCAGTGATTTAAGCAATTATAAGTATGTTCCTGGGCATCTCCATACCAGGCTCTCCAGTTGGTACTGGGCAGGCAACGGTGACATCCTTGCCCTGCCAAAATGGCGAGTCCATATGGCCCATATGGAATGTTTGGCATGGCGTCTCCTAAACACCTGAGAGATGTGTTCTGGCTCATTAGTAATTCTCTGATTGATGGCTTGTCATAGCATATGCTAAGGGGAAGGAGGACAGAGGCCATTTCCTTCCTTAGCACCCCCAGCAGGCTAAATTTGGAAGGTGGCATTATTATCACCACTTTATAAATGAAGAAATGGGGCCCCAGGAAAGCTAAGACTCTGGTGCACAATCGCATGCTTCTAACAGGCTTCTCTGGACCCTCCTTTACCTGGGAGGGTCCAGAGAAGCCACCAGCTGCACCTCCCTTTGGAGACTCAGGAGTCCTAGAGGGATGGTCGCTACATGGTAAATGGCCCCCAGGTTTAGCAGATTAAAACGAGCGCCTGTTGTCTTACGATTCCTGTGGGTCAGAACTGGTGGGGCTCAGCGATTGACTCCCAGCCCCTCACAGGCTGCAGTTCAGGTTGGCCAAGGCTGTGGCTGGTTCAAGTTTGAGCTGAAGGAGGCTCCAGCTTCCAGCTGACTCATGGGGCCATTGAGGAGGGCTGGGACCTTGTAGGCCGCTGGGTGAGGTCCTCAGTCCCTTGACATGCAGGTCTCTCCTCAGGGGTACTAGCAACGTGGCAGCTGGTTCCTTTTACACCAAATGAGAGAGAGAGAGAGAGAGAGAGAGAGAGCAGCTGAGGCCTTAAGAGGGAAGCCACGGTCTCCCTAGGACCTAGAGACAAAGCCTCTCGTGGCCCCATATTTCATCCTCAGCAGGGAGTCACTGTGTCCTGGCCACCTCAGGAGGCTTAGGTGCATGTGAATGAGGACAAGTGGACTGAGCTGGGTGACATCTTGCAGACCACCTACCCTGAAAGGCTAGAGTGTGGTTTTGTTAGGGTGACTTTGTTTTCAAGCATACAGCCTGTAGGCAATAATGGTCCCAGGGTAAGATGGGGTGTGTCCAGCTGAGCCAAATCTGCCTCTCTTCTGGGTATATGGAGCCTTGGGAAGGGAGAGTCCAGGTGTCTCTTTTTAGAGAGAAGGGCTGAGTCCTGCTTCCTGGCCTTGACATGCAGAGTTACAGAGTAGACTGGCCGAGAGCCTACGAGGTCAACCATGGGGCTGTTGACGAGGCCTGGGACCTTGACAGCACAATGCCAGACTGGCCCCTCTCCTGTGGGAGGGGACGTTGCTACCAAGCTGCTAAGACATCTCTGGTTCAGGCAGGTGGAGACTGCCACAAGGACAGTAGCTGGTCAGTGTGTACATAGCTGCTCATGTTAGAAGGGGACATGGGACAGTCCGTCTTACTGATCTCAGAGAATTTTTCATAGAGTTAAAATGCTCAGATTTGCCCAGCATTTCATCCTTACACTTCCTAAATGGCTCTGAAGACTCTCGTGTTCAATTACAGCAGAAGCTGCAGGGACACTGGGCTAGGTTCACTGTGTGAATGGAGACGGGTATGAGCACAGGCCTCACTCACAAGGGATGAGGAGGAGGGTAAGTACAGGTTTAGGAGTCATGAAGTCAAACGTGCTCACCCCACAAACACACTTTAAAGTGCCCTGAAGATACAGATGAGATGGCTCTGGAACGGACCTTCTAAGTGAGAGGCACAGCAGAGCACCTTGAAGGTTTTCCCCTAATTTATTGATGACTTGGAAAGACAAAGTCATCTCAAAGAACAGACATCTTTTCTGACATCTATTTTTTTTCAATTCCCTAACAGGTAGGCCTTTTTCAAAATACAAAGCATTAATCCTCGAAAGTGCAAGGAGATTTCTAAAGAGAAAATGAAAGGTCGTGTCACTTGTTGGTAAGCTTGCAGGTGACAAGATACCCTGGTGGGGGAACCATCTCTCAGCACATGGAGGAGTCTCCGGGCTACTCTAGTGAAGTACCACCATCCAGGGAGCTGAAAACAAGAGGCGTTCCCAGCAGCTGGGAGCCAGATCCTGGTGTCCGCAAGACCATGCTTCTGAGGCCCCGGGGAAGAAGCCCTCCTGTCCTTGCCCAGCTTCTGTGGTTCCTGGTGTCCCCTGGCCCCACCTGAGTCACTCCAATCCCACCTTCATGTGGCCTTTTCCTCTGTGTCTGTCTTCTCTTTCAAGGGCCCTTGTCCCAGGATTTAGGGAGGGCCTACCCTGAACCAGGGTGACCTCCTCTCTGGACCCTTAATTATAGCTGCAAAGACTGTTTTTCCAATTAAGGTCACATTCACAGATTGCAGAGGATAGGATTCAGGCCTACACTCAACCATGGCAGGAAAGCATGGATTGAAAGACAACAGGACACAAGGTCCCCCAGGACTGTCTCCTCTCCCTTTCTGCTCCTACTTGATCTCTAGCCAAAGTCTGTACCCAGAGAACTCAGAAATAATCACTTAGGTTAATAACTAATTCACAAAATTGAAGAGCACTTTCGGCAGAGCTGATCTTGTTTGGTGGAGTTATTTCAGCTAAGTACAAGTCCTCAGTCCTCTCCAGAGCCTCCTCCTGCCAGCTCTCCTCTGGGTCCAATCCAGGTTTCAACGTGACCAGATTAACTGTGTTTGGCGAGCTCCAAAGCCAGCCTGTGCCCAGCAGTGAGATGCTCCTTCTGCCGCACACCCCATAGGTTGTGCATTCGCTGCTTGCTTGCTACTGAGTCTTCAGACCTGGGTCTCAAAATGCTTACTTCTTAGAGTCTCCAAAGCCTCTCCCCCTGCACCCCCTGCCTGAGCTGGTTTGAGGTCTTAGACATTTTGGCCTCTTCGCTTCAAAGCCTTTCTGTTCAGAAGGCTCAAGTCCCACACTCAGCACAGCGGCCTCAAAGATCATGGAAACTGTATCTGGCCCTCAACAGCACGATGCGGGGCAGCCAAATGCCTCAGGCAGGTCAAAAGATGCATGAACTGTTCTTCCACCTGTTCTGCCTATTCTGGTTCTTTTATCCCAGAAACGTGTGTAGGGTGGAACATTCTGTCCTGACCGGGCTGTGGAGACACACCGCAAGAGAGAAGCCAGACACCCAATTCCCACACAGAGCTAGAGTAGGGTTGCTAAAGGGCTGGCCAGAAGACCATTAAACAGAGAAGGAACAGCAGCAGGGAGGTGAGGTGATTCACAGGTGTGGTGCAGTCTGGGTATGACGTGGTGTGTGTCAGTCCCCAAGGTGGTAGCATTGAGAGGTGTTGGAATCTTTAAGCACTGCAAAGTGCCCAGGTCACAGGAACACCACCCTTGGAAGGGATTAACACTAGTCTCACAGAGTTAGTTAATTCTTGCGAGAGTGAGTCATTATAAGTGTAGGTCACCCCACACACTTGACCCCTTTTACCCATGTCTGGTTCTGTTTCCATCTCTCTGTTGTGTTGTGATGCAACCAGGGTCAGAGTCATGCTATTTGGACCATACAGCCATCATTATCATGAATCAAATAAGCACCTTTTCCTTATGAAGTACCCAGCCTCTGATGTTTTATTATAGCAACAGAAAGCAAATGAATACAGGCTCATACAGATGGATTAGGAAGAAGAGAAGCTATTGAAATAATTTTGATATAAGAAGCATTTGAGCAATGCTAGTACCAATGGGAACAAAGAGAAAAATACATTCTGAAGAAAGGGAAGGTTGGTGACTGATTCTGAGACCCTTTTGCTAGCTTCGGGGACATGTGAGGATTCAGGCACTTGTGAATCCCCTACAACACTGAAGTGAGGAATTGTCGGGAGTTTTCTAAAATCCACCCAAGATTACCCAGAATTCAGCTGATGAGCATGTGTCAGAGCGAGCACCTGCACCTCACTGACACATTAAGTGATGTGCATCAACGAGATGCAGTTGCTAGAGAGCAAGGCTAGTCACATGCCCCTGCAGGGAGTCTGACGTGCTGACATGGAGGCAAAGGGGTCCACGAAGCCATGGCCTCCTGCACTCGGGCTGTAAGCAGGTGCTCAGCCTTGGCTTGCTTGGCCACGTGAGCACATGGTGTGATGGGTCATCAGTCGTGGCCTGGAGGGCTTGAGACCCGCACTCTGAAGCTGTGACATGAGCTGAGTGGCTTTCTGTCCACTAACCTCAAAGCTCGTGCAAGTTTCCTAAGTTGATGGCACGGGGAAGATGCTGGCCTGGAGGACACTCCCCAAGAACTCCAGTCCATAGTGCATGGACCTTAAGATGTCAGCGGCCGTCCAAATTGAACTTGGGAATGAGTGGGAGCCGAAGTTAGTAGGAGATCAACAGAGAGGTGACCACCAACGACTGCACTGAGGATGAACAGACCCGTTCACCAGGGAGGACTAGCAAAGGAGAGCTGGAAGAAAGACAGGGAAGGCACAGGGAGGGAAAATAAGAGGGACGAAGTTCATTTTTCATTCTTCAGTGTTTTTGATGAATATTAGCACGCCATCACTGAACACCTGTGAACATTAAAGGAAAAATTTTAAATTGTGGTTCTTAACACACACGATCCACAGAAAGATCCCTGAATACTCTGGCGAACCCTAGGGACTCTCTCCAGAAACAGGCACTTATAGATGTAAGATATCTGACAGCTTCTGTGGTTCGTAGAGCTAGAGAAAGCAAAATCCAGGGCTTCACAGACACCCACAGAGCCCCAGCAGGAAGCCCCCACCCCAGAGGACTCTCAGGGCTACGTGTCTTCCTAGCACTCTTACTCAGGGGCTTCTCACAGACCTGGTGCTCTCCTTCCTCTCCTTCTAACCTCATCTATTCCCAATCCTTCTCTCAGGCTTTTACAACACCCCTGTCTTGAGTGGTCTGTCCCTCCCCAGGATTCCTTGCTGAACATGTTGGGTTCTCAGTTTCTAAGAGCTGCCTGCTTCTCAGCACCAACGCCACAGTGCAGTCTCTCAGTTTGAAAGCTGTTGGTGTATTTGGCTTAAACCCCCTCCCCACGAACTCAGAGATGTTCTTTTTATATTCCTTTCCAGCCAGCATGTTCTCTTAAACTACTTTGTCTCCTCTTTTTTATGTGAACTACAGAAAATGCTCCTAAGCTTTGATCAGTCTGGGAAAGAGTTCTTAAGATTCATTGTCCAAAAAATTGCCTTTGAGAGGAAAATTGAAACATTAGGTAGGAAATCATCTCTCTTTCATGCAACAGTTAGAGGCAAGCATAGCTTTCACTAACTGAGCTACATCTTCCTTTTCCTCTCCATTCATTGAGGCCCATACAGCATTTCCTGTTAGTCTCATGACATATCTGTGAGTCTTGGAAGCCCACACTGAGAGAAGAGCGCACAGCTGTGGCCTGCACAGAATGTCTGGATTCTAACATGCTACTAAGTAGGACCAAAGAGAGTGTCAAAGTGGGGATGGTACTTGAAGACCAGAACTCCTGACAAGAGGACATCAAGGCAGCTCTTCATGGCACATAAAATCACTGGGAAAGAAAGAGGACTTAATCCAGCCAAACAGAAAAGGGAAAAGAAGGTGTTAACTATTGGAATCAAGTTGTCATTGTCAAAGAAAAAAATATATCTGGCCCTGAAGCACAAATGTCAGAAGATTAGCCGTAGGTCCAAGGCAGGAAGGTTTCCCTGGCAACGAGAAAAAGAACATTTGATAAACCTGAGGTGGTTGCTGTTTCACCCTGGCCAGCCTCATTGTGTTTGGGGACCAGGAGATTTGTCACAAGCATTATCTAAGAACACACAGCATGCAGATCCCCACTCTCCCATGCACATGAATCTGAGCACGAATGAAGGGTAAAAATAAGAGCTACCATTCATGAAAAGTTTACCAAGCCGGAACACATCCTCAGCCTTCGGCAAGAGGTCCCAGGCCAGGGGACCAGGCTCGGGCCTGCTGGAATCAGCCAGGTCCAAATTTGCATCTCATTTCCTTAACTTGCCAATTGGGTGACTCTCGAAAAATTACTTGACCCTTTAAACTTCAGCTTTCTTATCTGCAAAAAAAAAAAAAGATATTAATAATTACTATCTCAGATGGTTGATAAGAGAGTCAAATGAAAATTAGGGCGGAGACCACCAGACCAGATGTTTCTGACCCCAGGGTAAATGATGTAACTGAGAAATCCAGTAGTAGCTGATAAGGACTGAAAGCAGGGGTCAAAAGCCCCAAAATTTAGTATAAATAATAGAGAAAATGAAAAGGGATTCAGCCAGAAAGAAACAAGGATGCACTCGAGCTGGGGAGCCTGATGAGGACCTGACATCCTGTCACTTGTCATCGTTCCTGAACCTCTGTGTGATCCTCACTGCTCTCAAACTCTACGGCCTCCTCTGGACCTTGGTGAGAGCCGCAACTTTTCCCTGGGACCCCCTCCTCAACCGGTCGTCCACTCCATGCCTTGGTTCCGGATCTGATCACCACAGTCTACGTGAGTGTGCATCTGCTGGACATAAAGCCTAAGGCTTGAGACTTCTGAATTTAGCCTGCAGAGGGGATGTCTGTCATTAGCCTGTCATGATTAAGTGTGTTTTGCCGTGCTTAGAATTAATCTAGAATTGTTTGCTGTGAATTAATTAATCTAGAAGTGTTTTCTGTGAATTGAATATGTCTACTGCAGAGCCTAGCATTAAGGATTGTCATTTTCTTGATTAAGAACCTATAGAGTGAAATTGTATTAAGTAATTTGAGTGAATAAAGCATTGAAAGGGGCAGAAGCGTGTGGACATTCTTTATTTCTCCCCTTGACTGCATATGTTGCAATTTTGCCTCCTCACGACACCGCTCAAGGGCCTTTCTGAGAAGGGCTCACCACTCCCTTATACCAACCCAACCCTTAACTGCCCTCATTAGGACCCGCTGGCTCTAATTCAGGAGCCTTCCCCATAAATATCTCAACCCCAAGCCTCTGTTGCCTCTCTCTCCTATAGAGAGATGGCCTTTATTTGTCAGCTCTGACAGATAAACTCTGTGTATATCTCTGCCTGGGCTCTGTCTTCCATTTCTCACTTGCCCATCTCCTGGTTCCTTGCTTAACTTTCATTAAATATACACAATTTTTATTTTAAAGGTTAAATTTAAATTTAAAAAGGTGTACCTATGTCTCCCACTCCACCCTTTCACTCCCCATTCCCTCCTCCAGCAGCTGCAGGCTTCTACTTACTCCATGGTCCCTGTCTCCCTTCTTCTCCATGAGGCAGTCCAGGGGTACCTTCAAAACTGAAATCAGGCCACACAGTCCTATTCTAAAACCTTGGTGGCTTTTCTTCATCCTTAGAATACAATCTCAAATGCTTACGGTGGCCTCTGCCTCGTTGTAAAAGGGGTCAATACAATTATGTCACACAGAAACAGTGAAGATTAAATATCAAAATGTCTGAGACACTCAGAACAACACTCATGGCTGGTACACAGGAAGTACTACGTAGATTATTCTTATTGCTTCACCAGCATTATTGGCATCAAAGCATGTTGGCATCAGAGTCACCATTTAAGGTTGGGAGTCATTTTATCTAGAGGCTCCAAAGTTTCGATTCCGAGGCAAAGCTGCTTAACTTCTTAAGAACTTGTGCCTACTAAAGGATCAACCTCACCCCAGCTTATGACACAACTCCATGTTGTCAAAATGGCATGGCGGCTGTTGGCAGTGGCCCATGCCTGTAAACCCAGCAGCTAAGGAAGCTGAAGCAGGAGGATAATGAGTTCAAAGTCAGTCTAAGCAGTTATCTCTAAATAAAATACAAAAATGATTGAGGATGTGACTCAGTGGTTAAGCACCCCTGGGTTCAATCCCTTGTATATAAAAAAAAAAAGGCACAACCCCTCCAACCTGAGAAACAGATCCTTAGCCCTGTCTGTCCCTCTTTCCCCTTCCTGTTCCCCATTTCCTCTCCCAGGCCCCTGCTGTGACCCTCCTCCTCCCTTTCCCCTTCACCTCTGCCCCTTTGGCTTTTCTGTAATGGAGACATGGAATGTGATTTAGTTGTAACATCCATCATAGAATTTATCTACCAACACTTCACCTTACAATTTGCTTTTAAATGCTCAGGAGCTGAATGAATTCCCCTACAACTAGGCATCTCTTTCTAAATGACCACTACATCAATAACCTTTCAGCACCATTTATAATGAGAAGCCAGGTCTTGGTGTGCAAGTTCACGGGTCCCTGGAAGTCATCACAAACCTGATCCCAACTCATCCTCTTAACCGCCTACTTTACAAGAAGAAAGAGAGATGCAGAAAAACTGCTGTAGTTCTAAAATT